>NW_028227256.1:48165645-48905645 GCF_978045245.1 Mus caroli
AGCCAAATAAACCCTTTCTTCCCTAACTTTTGTTTGTCCATGGTATCTCATCACAGCAATAGTAATCTAACTAAGACGCCATCATTAGACTCCCATAACATATGTAAAATCGTTCACTAGATTGTAGACTAGAAGCTAATAAATACTGTAACTACACTAAGCTTAACGGTTAAAGAAGAAAGCTCATACTCTAGGCAGGCACTGTGCTGAACTGTAAGAAATTTATTAAATCCGTCCTCCGAACTCATGAAATATAAAAAGGACTGGATGTGAATGACCTGGAAAATAGTGGGCTAGCCTTTCATCTTACTGTGTTTGAGTTGTACTGTTCTAACAAACTGCTCCCGTTGAGTAAATCTGCCCAATAGACTCACAAAAATTAAAAATTAGAAATAAATTAGTCTAACGCCACATCGTCCTTTCTAAGTAGGAGACCGCACACATCTTGTCTTCTCAAAGTCCCCAGCAGCCCAGCTGAAACCAAGGGAGTGTCATGTCTTGGCACCTACCTTTCCTGAATATACTTGTTTTGACCTCTATTCTGGATTCTAGCCATAAAAGGTCTTCTTCCTTCCCAGCCCCAGCCCCAGCCCCAGCCCCAGCCCCAGCCCCAGCCCCAGCCCCAGCCCCAGCCCCAGCCCCAGCCCCAGCCCCAGCCCCAGCCCCAGCCCCAGCCCCAGCCCCAGCCCCAGCCCCAGCCCCAGCCCCAGCCCCAGCCCCAGTCCCAGCCCCAGGCAACATTTCTTCCCCCACCATTCCCCTAATAAACTCCACCCTCCCCATCAGATCACAAATCAGTATGAGAAGCCTGGGTCTGTGCTCTTGCAAAGCCTTATACTGTTCAGTTTATAGTGAGGTCGTTTCTTCCCATTTTCATTTGATTGGTATCTGTGTCTTTCACAAGCACGGATGCAGTGTGAAGGGCACTGCCCTGTCTAAGAGCTTTCTATCACCACTGCACCCTTCCATGTCTTGAACCTGGGAGAAGCTGAGTAATTCCGTTAACATATGACTGTTCTAACTCTGCTTTAGAAACACCAGACCTGGACCAACAACCAGAATATCCATGAAAGAATAATTCTCTGTGTGTAGACTGTAGCCCTAAGCCCTGCTCTGGAGGTTCTGTAGGGAACCTGTGATGTAGGTGATATTCCAAGGGACGTTTTTGAACAGTTCTTTAGTTAACAGGGCGCCTACTAGATTGAAACCTAGCGTCATGCTTCCCCCGACTGTCAACCCTGCAACTGCTCTGTCCTGGCGTACAGAGCTTTGCCGTACACCCCACTGGCCCTGAGCTTCATCTGTTTTCCTCACTCCAGAACCTGACTGCCATCTATTAGGAGCTCAATAGATATTTATGGAATAAATCAACCTTTTACCTAAGCCTCCCCCGTAGCACAAATGCCCTAAAACTTCCCAGCAGAAGAAATGTTTGGCACCTAGGCACCACTTGACATCGTTCCACATTAATCTCACTCTCCTTTCTTAATCACCATTTATTTTTCCTCCCTGACTCATTACTTTCCGCATACAAACTGCCATGTCCCTCTGAGATGTTGGCAGGTACATAATTTAAACTGACCAAAGGAACGTTGCTTTTCTCATAACCCAGAAGACCCACAAAGATGAAAGAAAGAGAGAGAGAGAGAGAGAGAGAGAGAGAGGTCCTGCTGCTTTTCAAATATGCCTTTGAAAGATTTGATTTTCTCAATTCAAGTCTCTAATTATCTAAACATTCCACAAGTACAAACTACCATATTTACATATGCAAAGCAAAGATGAATACCTAATTGATTCACACATTGAATCTTGAGACAAGTACAAATTCAGACATTATATTTTACGCAGACTCACATCTCCAAAGTGGCCTAATGGTATATTTCTTTACACAGCATACTGGACCTCAAAATCTTATCTGCAAACAATTGCTATTTTAAGGACTTAAGTTTTCAAGGCAAATATTTGGAATATGTTTGCAAATTGAGGCCCTAGGAGCAGGGTTATTAATTTACAGGCCTCCTTTGTAAATGGGGTCTTTGATTGGTAAACACTTTGTTCTAATTCCCAGGTGAGGGAAGGTTGGGGGGAGGGGCTGCACTGACGCCTTAACAGCTTTCTCCTCCTAGGTAAACTCATTTAGAATGGAAGTGATTATTTGGAAATCCATTTCATTCTAAGCAAATGTCCTCACCCAGGGAAAATAAAACAGAGCTACTGCTGGCTAACTCCTAAGCAATTGTTGCCATTTTATTCTGCATTCTTCCTTATTATCCCCAATAGTTTAAATAAATATCTGTAATGGGTTCCATCTTCCTTATTGTACCATATAAAACTTACTCCAGGCAGAAAATGTATCCTAATGAAATAGTAGCCTTTCTTCGATGTTTCTAGGTCAACACTTAATGCTGTCTTTTTCTAATTTTATTCCAGTTCACAGCAGAGTAAAGACGAGCTCTGCCCCAGAATGACACATCGTCTACTCGGCTGTCTTGCTGTTTAATGGTGAGCATCATTCCTCCGGGAATGTCTCCCATGAGGTCACCTCTCAGTCCATAAAGTCCCCTAAGAAACATTGCAGCCTGTCCGATCCACCTTCTCCTGGAATGTTAAGTTAAATGATCTGGAAACTAAGTTAAAGAGATAATGAACTCGTCACCAAGAACTTTTAAATAAATGGAAAAATTAAAATACAATAATTAACGCTAGACTTGGACCTTTGGGTTCATTTCTTTTCCCCAGCTCTACTTTTTTCTACATATCTGAGAGCCATGGCTCCTTCATCTCACTAAGATTGACTTAGAATTTTAAAACTTCCTACCTACTAATTACCTGGGGAGTCCTAGAAAGAGCTAATTGAAATACTTCACACATTCTTTGTTTTCTCTCAACTAGCTGCATTATTTTATTCTTTCCCTAAAGTCTAGCTTCTGAGCATACAACGTTCAAGACATCACATAGTTGCACAGCATCCCAGACGTAGGCAAACTTCAATATGGATATGAGACGGAGAAAGGATGGAGGTATTACTGTCTGGTTTGCACAATCCAGGACAAGCATTCTCATGCACTTGTCATATGACAGCTTTGTCCGACATTTCTCTGTAAAATGGTCTAGACAAGATCATTGTTAAAACCCTTTGTGAAAATTGAAAGAAAAAAAAAAGATTCATTAGGAACCACAGAATATGCATGGTAAAGTAAGATTTGTAGGAGAACCGTCATAACTCAGAGCGAGAGGGATCAGATTTAAGAGCTGTAGGAGAGAAAGCATCCAGCAATGTAGGTAGGTAGAAAGGGAATGCAGCCCTGTGGGGATGGGAGTGCCCAGAAGGTAACAGGGCAACAAAGATAAAATATAGACTTAGAAGGTGTTAAGGCAGGAATACCGGAGGGAAGTGTGTGCTATCCTCTGGGAGGTTTAGAAGTGCCTAACCACTGAGCTAGTCAAGGCATATCAAATGCTGGCATGCGCGCGCGCTCGTGTGTGTGTGTGTGTGTGTGTGTGTGTGTGTGTGTGTGTGTGTGTGTGTGTGTTTCCTAGTGAATCCAGACAGCTCCTGGGCAGGTGCAACGCACAAATGACCAACCTGGAGCACGAAGCGGTTTAACTAATTCACCACTACAGATTACAGTGCAGTTCAACTCATTGTAAGTGAGATGTTTAAAATTATCTTTTATTCCAACATTTATTTTAAATTCTGCCTTACATGGAATTAGCAAACCCTTGACACCAAATGAAGCATCAGGGTCCAGGCTCAGAATATGCTAAAGACTGTGCTGTGTACTCTCTGAGACCCCATTTCAAGATGTTTAGTGTCATGAATGAGTCACTGTCTAAGACCACTCTAACTGCAGTTGAAAGAGATTGTTTTTCTCTAACAAGCTCTGCTAAATTCTGGGCCTCAGCCAGGTACCTTATTCTTGAGGTTAATGAGATCAGGCTGCAGTATTCTCTACGTGGATCTACAGACTCTGCCCTGCATCTTCAGAACTTACAGCTTTCCTCCTTTTGTATTTTACCATAGTAAGTAACCTAAGGAGTTAGGAAAAAAGAGGAAGAATTTATTTTTTCCTCCATCATTATGAATGGGCTTAGTAAATGCTAAAAGCACATCCTTGTGGTCAGAAACATGAATCTATAATCTCTCTTCTGTCCTGCATTAAGCTCTTTTACCCTGAAGAATACCCTCATAGAAGTAGGGAGTGGGGAGATGGGATAGTGAGTTTCCAGGGGCGGGAAACCAGGAAAGGGGATAACATTTGAAATGTAAATAAAGATAATATCCAATTTAAAAAAAAAAAAGAACTTCTTTCACACAGTAGTTCTCTCTGAGTGTCTATATCATATGCCCAAAGATCCTACTATCATTTAATAGAAGCAGTGTAGAAAGCCAATAATAAAAGAACAATTAGGCAAACAATAAGTTGCCCACTGTAAGTTGTGTTTGCAAAAGACTATATATGATGCTATATTATAGAATTAAAAATCTGGATGTAAAGAGATAGGACTGAGGGGTTAGGAGTGATTGCTGCTTTTCTAGAGGACCAGAGTTCAGTTCTCGGCACACACATGTGACAACCCATAACTACCTGCAGCTGCAACTCCAAGGTAAAGGGGCTGCTCCTGGAGAAGCCCTGAGTTCAGTTCACAGCACCAGCACGCTCACACTTACACATACACACCTGCAACATAAAATGAAAAGCAAATATACTAGTATCGTCTTCAATGAGCTCAGTCTTGTGTGCCAACGTGGGTCATGTCTTATCTCACCGATTAAAAAGCAAATACTTTAGCAGCAACTATAAGTCAGATTCTTAAATCATCAAATGATTTTAAGAAGATGTTTAAAAGAGAGTAATCATCACCCTTTTACAAAATGAAGACAAGTCAAAGATTTTACTCAGCTTAATACTTAAAGGGAGGACCAGAACGCTTTTGCCACACACTCAAAGGGAAGGTGACATACCAAAAATATAATCCATATATCATTCTACCAAGGAAATTTAATTTACATTTCCATGAACAGAAATTATTATTTACATTATTATCAGTTTTATGTAACTCAGAGAGTTATAATATGGGACAACAAAAATTCAAAAGACTAGAATCTTCCCCCTTATCCCCCATAACATACATAATTGGCACTCACTGTATACTTGGGATTTGAATGACTGGAAGACTGATTCTATGATGGAGACAGCAGGTTGCCACATAGCAAGATCCACACTAATGATGGTCTCAGGTAAGAATCCCCAATGGATTCCATGGTCAAAGTATTTTCTTTCCTGCCAAATACTTCCTAGAGTGGAGAGCCTCCAGAGTGATCAGATTTACTGCTGCCAACAACAGGGCACATTATATTGTCTGCATGCCTCTTAACAGGACAGGAAGGGCCTTGTCTAAGCAGTGCCTGCCAAAATGTATACTAAGTTAGTATCTGGTCTAACATTAGGAATGCCTAATGAGGGCTTCACCAGAGAACAACCGATCAGTGTGCTTCAAAGATGTCTCCACCATGAAAGATGAGCAGTATCGGAGGAACTGTCTCAGAGAGGACACCAGAGCACTTGGCTGCTGGAGACAGTGTGTCTTTCCCAAAAGCCATCAGTGGGGTGGTGACTACAGCTGAGCACGGTGCTGGTCTTGGTCAGCACCTCTGCTGTCAATGTCGATCTCAGAGCTTCTGATTATTCTGTGGTTATGAACTGTCCATATCTGAGGAGCTCAGTGAAGGGCACTCGGGAAATTATTGAATTCTATTCGCAGCTTTCTATAAGTAGGAAATCACTTCAAAATGAAAAGTTAAAAATCAGTTTTAGAGCAGGAAGAGAGAGGAGGGATTCTGGCGTCACCACACAAATTGCATTCAGGAAGACCTGATTCTTTCGTCTACCTAATGCTCCTACTTCCTTGCTGCCTTCCCTGGCAAAACTTATGCTATGAGATGTGTGACATGTTCACCTCTGGGGCTACAGGGTTACAATTAAGAGGGAGAGAGAGCAAGGGCCTGAATTCAACCTTGTGATTGTAAAAAGTAGCCTCTGCCAGCATTCTGATCAGCTTATGCATCTTATTTCAAATCTAGACTTCAAGTATTCCCAGGTTGAAATAAGCAGTATTATTATTTCAAAAAAAATCATGTTTTTCTTGAGAAAAACCTTCTTTTAATTTAAAATATAATTACATCATTTCTTTCTTCCCTCTCTTCTCTCCCATGTGTGACTAACCCCTTCCCCAAATGTATATCATTACTAATAACCACTGGAGGTTCATCCCTGATTGTCAGTCAAGAGGTTTATTCCTGAAAACCAGTCAGGAGGTTCGCCCCGGGAAAAGACTGAGCAATTATCAATTACCTGTAGTTTTCATCTAGGTATGGGGCTCCAAGAGATTTTCACCATCTGCATTGGAATGTCAGCTGTTGTTGGAATTGTTCGAATCTTGTTAGGCAGCCATGTTGTTGAAGGTTCATGGATGTAGTATTTTTAGAGTCCATTAGCTGTGTATGCTGATGCTGGAGTAAAATTCCACATACCCAGGAGGAGGACAAAGCCAAGGCCTCCCTGGACAACTTAGTGAGATCCTAAAACTTTAAATGAATATAAAGGCTGATGATATATCTCCATGGTAGGTTTGCCTAGCACAGATAAAGCTCTATATTTAATGTCCATAATCTCATTTTTTAAAAAGAGAGTAAAAAAAAGTGGTGTTTTCTTTGAAGAACAAGAAATTTGATTAGCTTAAGAACTCTTGGCAGGCTAGTGATACAGCTCAGTGTGGAAAGACACTTGCCACCAAATCTGAAGACTTGCGTTTCATGCCAGGATCCTCCCAGTGGATGGCGAGAACCGACTCCCCAGAGTTGCCCTCTAACCTTTGTACAGACACATTAGCACACCCCTATCCACATGCATAAATAAGTAGTAATAACTTTTATAAAAGACTCTTGGTCTTGGGGTATCACATTTTCCAGATGGATAAAGAGATAGAAATTGAGCACAATTAGAACTGTAACTGAAGCCAGCAAATATGAACACTAAAAGGAAAATCTGAAGTCCTCGAGGGAGTGGAGCAGCGACTCACGTGAGTTAAGAGCAAGTGTTGCACTTCCAATCCCAGCACCCATAAGTCTGTAACTCCAGTTCTGGAAGATTGATGCCCTCTTCTGGCTTCCCCAGGAACTGCATTACATGGTGTACATACATACATACATACATACATACATACATACATACAAGCAAGCAGAACATTAATACACTTAAAATAAAAATAAAGAAATTTTTTAAAAAGTAAATCAAAAATTAAAGAGCTTCAGTTATTTACTCAACAACTTTTTAAGAATCATTTGACTTTTCAAAAAACTTGCATATGGATAATTGCTGTCAGCATGAAACAAGCAAACCAAACAAGACAAGATAGGTACATGTTAGCAATAAAAATGCAAACAAACTGAAGTGCAAAATGGATCAGCCACACTAATAAAGGACCCCATCGCCATTTGGAGTTGCGTTTTCAACCAAAACAATTTTGTGAATTGAAAGAACATTTTCATTGAAAAATAGCAGAACATCGCACAGTAGTGCAGCAAACATCTCGGCAGCCACTCGGCAACATCCACCACTAATGGTGGTAGTATTTCTCCCCCTTACAATTCTCTCTCACATATTAGTCAGATCGGGTGTGTTTACAAGGGCCTGTGGACTGTAACACATAGAACAAGCTGCAGGTTGTCTTAGTGGCTAGGGACTCGAACCCTTGAGCAGTGCACGGTGCTCACCTCCTGCGGAGCATTCCAAATACATTCAGTATTGCCCCATTTCCATAGCCTGGTAAGTTTAAGTGTGACATTTTATACTTTTGATTTTTGTCTGTTTCTTGACTTAAATTCTAGATGTATCTTAAAACTTTAGATCAGGAGGAGGAAACCGCATGCTGTCTTTTTAAATGAGATCTGACATTTTGAGGAGCAAATGCCCTTGGCACACAGGCAGCCTCATTTCGTGTTCCTATAAAGGGCCTCCCAAGTCACACTATGGACTGAGGTGTCTGCAGCGTTTGAGCTTTCTGTCTCCCAGAAAACCCTATAGTTTCCAGGTACACTTCAAACAGAGTGAGGAAGGTAGCCCCTTAGTGGAAAGCATTTCACAGAGGATGTAGCAGCTGCCACATTAAACAGGAAACCCATGGGTCAAATTCCAAGCTGAGAGGGAAAGGTAACAAGCTGACCTGTGCCAGGGGTAATTTATGATTAAGTTAATGAATTTCTAATTAGGCTTATGAAGCCCTGAAGTATTTTCCGCAATGGTGCATCACGAAGCCTTTATTCGGGGAAGGCTAGAGTTCTTTACATCTGGGTCATGTAGCACATTGCAAGGTGGATCTACGTTGATATTTCCTCTCTGCTAGTGAAGCACTCTCTTAAAGGCAGAAAGATGTGCAGAGCACTGAAAAGAAACAAACAAAACAAAACAGCCATCTGTTTAGACTTAATGTGATACTTGTTCAGGATCCCCTGGGTAATTGTTCAATTTCTTCTGATTTGTAAAAACAGATTATTATCAGTTTAAATAATACCCGATAAAGTTCCCAAAATCATTTCTATCGTCCTATCTAAGGACCTGTTAAGAGTGGGTTTGTCTCGTAATTAAGACCATCTCAGAATTAAAAATAGAATGTTATTAAAAGTAAGGGCCTCTATTTAATTAAGTGTGCCCACTCATCAGCACTGAGCAGTGCTGTCCTTAAAGCAAAAGCAAGGGGTGTGGGGACTTAGCAAGTGGCCTCTGTGACTGGGAGTGAATCTTCATTAATTCAAAGGTGTACAGATCAGGCTGCACCTGCTCGGGAGGAATGGTGTATTAACGGAGGTAGCTGGAGCAATCTATTCTGAAGTACTCTAGCTGGGAAATACGTCTCCAGAGAGAGAAATGGAAAGCCCTGTGCTTGTGTGAAGAAATAAGACAGGAGTCAAAGATAAGTGCACATTCTGACTCCCTTTCACACGTTTAGACTTAATTAGCTTATTAAGATACAATCATATTCAAAAGGCAACAGCTTAGAAAATTCTTTGGGGTCTGGCATTCCTAATGGTATCCCTGCAGCACAGCTCTTCCTTTACTCGGTGGACTGACATGCTGTGGTCTGTATAATTATACAAACAGCTTATGCCTGACCCCAAGCCAGCCTGAAAGCATTGACACCTGCTCCCCCTGGCTTCTTGCACTCCCCAGAAGGCCTACAAGCCAGCTCCTGTCCATCTCTCCCATCAGGAACAGCTCCTGGGGTTATACGCTCACTGCTATCTCCTGACTGCACCTTCAGTTAGGACATGACCCCACATAACTAAAAGAATGATTTCATTCTTTGCTCTCTTTGCTGCCAAAGGGCCTTTCAGCCATGAAACACAAACTAACCTTGAACAGAGAAACACTTTGATAATGATACCTAATAATGTGGATCTCTCAGGGAGCATTATTTCAGAAAGATTTATCTCCAATGGATTACTTCATTTTATTCTTTGAAATGCCCTTCGAGGAAAGTACTGCCTCTATTCCCACTATACAGATCAATAAGTGGAGGCCCAGAGTTTTCCAGGACAATCTAATGTCTGATAGGGCCTGATTTTAAAACAATGTCTCTCTGACATAAAAGACCTGTTCTTTTTTTTTTTTTAATATTTTTTATTAGGTACTTTCCTCAATTACATTTCCAATGCTATCCCAAAAGTCCCCCATACCCTCCCCCCAACTTCCCTACCCACCCACTCCCACTTTTTGGCCCTGGCATTCCCCTGTACTAGGGCATATAAAGTTTGCATGTCCAATGGGCTTCTCTTTCCAGTGGTGGCCGACTAGGCCATCATTTGATACATATGCAGCTAGAGACAAGAGCTCCGGGGTACTGGTTAGTTCATAATGTTGTTTCGCCTATAGGGTTGCAGATCCCTTTAGCTCCTTGGATACTTTCTCTAGCTCCTCCATTGGGGGCCCTATGATCCATCCACTAGGTGACTGTGAGCATCCACTTCTGTGTTTGCTAGGCCCCGGCATCGTCTCACAAGAGACAGCTATATCAGGGTCCTTTCGGCAAACTCTTGCTAGTGTATGCAATGGTGTCATCGTTTGGAGGCTGATTATGGGATGGATCCCTGGATATGGCAGTCTCTAGATGGTCCATCCTTTTGTCTCAGCTCCAAACTTTGTCTCTGTAACTCCTTCCATGGGTGTTTTGTTTCCAATTCTAAGAAGGGGCAAAGTGTCCACACTTTGGTCTTCGTTCTTCTTCAGTTTCATGTGTTTTGCAAACTGTTCTTAACTCATTCATTCAGACTTCAAGACTCATGACACCTACCTCTTTCTCTCAACTTTCTATGTATTTGAGATATTGACTTAAGAGTAAGAAGTTATTCCTGCAAACTCTGACACCTCCTAAATGCATGGTACCCAACAATCTCTGTGTCCTTCCTTATAGCAGGAGGAGTGACCAGTGGTGAGGAGAGCAGATGACAAACTGTTCTTCTTCGCAGGCTGCATCATCAGCCGGTGTCATTAAACTGTCCCTCTTAAAGTAATGCCTCCCACCACCTCTTTTTTGTCAAGCAAGCCATCCCCAGCTGCTACTAAGCATCAGGCAGAGAGACTCCAGCTTAATATCCTGACTCTCTGGAAGAAAACCTCCTACAAAAACTCATTAAAGAAATCAGAGAAAAGACATGTTGTAATTTTCGGACCATGATGAGTCTATTTTAAATCAGGTGGGTATGTGCTCGTGTACTTTGCTGAAATGTCTTGTAAAAAAAAAAAATCAAAGAAAAAGAAAAATACAATGAGGGCTAAAAATAATGTAAAGTGGAGTGATACGAGTACTATTTGAATTGCTACTGATAAATTTAAATCACTGTTAATCATTAATCACCTAAATTACATTTATGCTGCAAATGTATCTTCTCACACTGATTCAAGAGAAGATATATAGAACATTTTCAGCTCTGCACCGTTTATTATTTGGGGTTTTAGAGGTTTTCGTTATTGTTGTTTTGTTTTTTTGTTTTTTTTTCTCTTCAGGAAATTGGAAAGGGGTTCTGATTAACTTCTGTCTAACTCATGGGAAAATGGACTTTCCTGGCTCAGTCCTAGATAACATTTTAAAGCCCAGCTCAATTCCTTGGTGATTTCCTGGGATGTTTGTTAGCACACTTCACAGCTAAAGGACCCCTCAGATCTTGAAAGATTAAATCCCAGAAGATGTCAATCCTGCTCTCTGTGTCACCTCTTGACCCTAACAGCCCTTCTCCCAAGAAAGTTCAAAGTCCTCTCCCCATGTCTACACAGGTACTTCTTGGGCCACTATAAAGTAACATCCAAAATGTGAATTCTCCTAAATATAAATGAATTTAAAACATTTAACTGGTGGATAGTGAAGCTTAGCAACCCAGGGCAATGTTTCTCTGACCAGTGTAGAGAGAAGCTCTAGGCCAGTGTACCATGCCAGTGTCAGCAGCCAACCCTAGAAGAAACCAAAATTCAAAGTAGGGCTTCTTAGTCCGTGTGCGGGCGTGTGTGTGTGTGTGTGTGTGTGTGTGTGTGTGTTTGCAGCATCAAAGATCAAACACACAGCTCATATATTTGGGTAAATTCTCCACCACTGCGCCATATACCAAACTTCAAAGTATGATTTTTACGAAAAATATATCCCTTTTTTATTTAAATAGAGTCCCAAATCTTAATCAGCCTATCAGAAATCAGGGGACTATTTATGTTCGCCTAAAGCATTCTTGTAGGTCTTCCATGTCTCAATTATATAATATTGTCACTAGAAAGCCTTTTCTGGATTCCTCTGACTGGACCGGTGCTGAGTCCGTTTTGTTTGTTACCATACAGTCCAGTCACTCACCCTACCACAGCACTTTACATTGTGTAGTATCGTTGCTTTTTGTAGCGGTTATTGTTTCTGTCTCTGCAGTGACATACCAGACATGAAGCAATTTAAGGAAGGGTTTATTTCAGCTTAAGTTCAACAGGATATATTTTGTCCTCATATGAAGGCATGTCCCTCAGGAGCAGAAGGAGCTGGTCATCTTGTATGGGCTTTGGGAAAGCACAGAATGAATGGGACGGGGTCTGTAAGCAAGTTTGCATTTCCTAAAGGCTAAACAGCCTCGAAATAGCACTGCTAGCTGGAGACCAAGTATTCAAACATGCAAGCCTTTGGAGAGCACTTTACGTTCAAACCATAAGACCTTTCTCCAGATCCCCACCCTAACAACTGACTATAAGTATTTTAGTTAATATGGATTCTAATCTATTCAGTATTCTATCCCTGGTGTCTAACACAGTGCCTAGCACGTCAGAGGAAACCCTGAACAGTATATCCAGAGTTCAAATGAAAGGGTGTAGACTCTAAAGCCCACAAGCACTACTTCTGTGGGTTAAGTGGTGTTCTAGCCTACAGCAAACCACTGCTCAGGTCAAACACTGAGTAGAGACCCAAAAGAATCTCAGTATTCAGAAGGCATTTGAATAGTTCAATTCAGGTAGACTCCTCAAGAGTCTAAGGCAATTATTTCAGAGCAGGGCATGAGCTTTCTCATATTTCAAATCAATTAAGACTTTGTCAATAACACAGCAGTTCAGTTTTAATATTGAAAACACAATTATTTCCTCATTATTGAAATAGAAGGAAAGGATGCTACTTACTTAACAGTAGCACAACTGTAGGAAACATCCCTCCATCAGTTCCTGCTTCCTGACCTGCTTGAGTTCCAGCCCTGACCTCCTTTGGTGATGAACAGCAAGCTGGAAGTGTAAGCTGAATAAGACCTTTCCTCCCCAACGTGCTTCTTGGTCATGATGTTTGTGCAGGAATAGAAACCCTGACTAAGACAAATTGGTCCCAGTATAGTGGAGTATTCCTGTGACAACCTGACCATGTTTTGGGGAGGACTGTGGTAGGACTTTGGAACTTTGGGCTAAAAGATCCATTCAGTGTTAAGAGCTCTGTGGGATGTTGTGTAGGAGCTTGGAAGATAATGTTGAGAACAGTACAGAAGATGAAGGCCTGGCTTGTGAAATTTCAGAAGGAAGATTCAAGACTTTTTTTTTCCATTTTTAATTTAACCTTTTATTCTTATTTGTTTATTTATATTTTTATACTCCAGATTTTATTCACCTCTTGGTCCACCCTCCGGATTAAAGACTCTTATCGGGGCCATGTTTTGATTGTGAAGATTCTGTGGTTTTGGTTATGTGGGGCTGAAGAATCAGCTGTGATTAACAAGATACCAGCGAACCTTTGTGTTACTGGGACTATTGATGCTGGTTAACTGGAGCTAAGAAATTAGCAGTGATTAAGAAGAGATCAGCATCACTGAAATGAAGTCTTCTGGGGAATGTTTTCTGAGAGCACAGAGGCTGAGCTCCAGAGATAGCCAAAGTTGTACCTTGGGCTGTGGCTGGACTTGGTAATATGTAAGAGTCACCTAGGTGGTACTGGTTTTGAAGGCATGAAGGAGTCATGAAGAGCAGCTGAAGCTTGGGACTGTGAGAGGCCATGGAAGACCATTGGTGAAGGTGCAACCTCATTTGCAATTGATGGCCCAGGATTGAAGGAGTCATGCAAAGGAATTGAGGCTTGACACCATGAAGAGAGCCTATGAGAGCTATTGGTGAAGCCTAGTTGCAGTGGAAGACACCAGTGTTTTGGAGATGCCAGTACCATGAGATGACCACCAAGAACAGCAATAGCAGTGGAGCACAGGCAGCTGGAGCCTAGAAGAGAAGGTGTGTGCTACAAGGGGTAGGGCTGGAGAAGTGACCCAAGCCCTTAGAAGAATCCAGAAGATCATGAGTAGATCCCAGACATTAGATGGTTGGAGTTTGATTTTGCTTTTGATTGTGACTGTGCCCTGATATTTTTCCCTCTTGAATTAAGAAGCTATTTTAGTGGAGCCCACAGTTAAGAGACTTTGAATTTTTACAAGACTTTAAATTTTAAAAGGTATTGGATATTTTAAAAGGGTTGAGCTTTTAATATGTAAAGACTGTGGGAATTTTAAAGTTATTTAGATCTTGGGGATGAATAAAAAAGTATTGAGACTTAATAGTGATGTGTTTGTGTGGCAAGTTGACAAGGGGTCAATTGTACTGGCTGGTTTTGTGTGTCAACTTGACACAGGCTGGAGTTATCACAGAGAAAGGAATTTCAGTTGGGGAAATGCCTCCATGAGATCCAGCTGTGAAGCATTTCCTCAAGTGGTGATCAAGAGGGGCGGACCCATTGTGGGTGATACCATCTCTGGGCTGATAGTCTTGGGTTCTATAAGAGAGCAAGATGAGCAAGCCAGGAGAAGCAAGCCAGTAAGAAACATCCCTCCATGGCCCCTGCATCAGCTTCTGTATCCTGACCTGCTTGAGTTCCAGTCTTAACCTGCTTTGATGACAAACAGCACGTTGGAAGTGTAAGTCGAATAAACCCTTTCATCCCCAATTTGTTTCTTGGTCATAATGTTTCTGACTAAGACAACAACTAAAATGCTTTTGAGTATAGTCTACTGACTGATTACCATCCTAAGACTAGAAAAATGCAAGACTTCTTCCTCTTCTTCTTCTTCTTCTTCTTCTTCTTCTTCTTCTTCTTCTTCTTCTTCTTCTTCTTCTTCTTCTTCTTCTTCTTCTTCTTCTTCTTCTCCTCCTCCTCCTCCTCCTCCTCCTCCTCCTCCTTCTTCTTCTTCTTCTTCTTCTTTTTCTTCTTCTTCTTCTTCTTCTTCTTCTTCTTCTTCTTCTTCTTCTTCTTCTTCTTCTTCTTCTTCTTCTTCTTCTTCTTCTTCT
Source organism: Mus caroli (assembly GCF_978045245.1). Lineage (NCBI taxonomy): Eukaryota > Metazoa > Chordata > Mammalia > Rodentia > Muridae > Mus > Mus caroli. The sequence continues at coordinate 48,180,471 of NW_028227256.1, forward strand.
TCTTCTTCTTCCCTTGTGCATTGCAAGGCTGCCAGCACAAGAATAAAGGAGATGAAGAAGTCTCTTTTTACCTTAAGAAATGCCACCTCAATAAAGCCTTAGTTGATAAAAGCATCTAAGAACAACAAAGGGTGAGGGCACAGTGGAACAAGTTACACTGACACTGAAAACAGAAAGGGGAAGAGGTCACAGGAAAAGGTAACAACAGACATCAAGTTCAAAGGTTTTGGTCTTTGATGCTCTGCTCTTCTCCTCTTACCCATGTTCCCCTTGGGTATACAAAATGATAATCCAATTATTGACTCTATGCAAATGTCTCTTGTGACAGACAGGATAATGTCACTTCAAAGACATGCACATTCCTGGAGGCCAAGCTAGAACAGATTTTCTCAAATGGTTAAATGGATTTTGCACATGGGCAGAACTCTGGTTGGGACCAATATAATCACAGAGATCCTTATAAATGAAAGGACATGGAAGCAACAATTGGGGAAACCTATAAAGATGCTTTACTATTTTAAATCTCGAAGAAGGATCCAGAGACCAAGGAATGCAGGTGATACCTTGAGGAGAAAAATGCAAGGAGATTGTTTTTCTGGGTTTTAGAAGGACAGCTCTGATGACAACTTAATTTGACCCCAGTGAGACCCACTTTCAATTTATGAAGTCTGAATAGTGAGAAAAGAAAATGTTTTCATTTGAAGCCATTAAGTTTGTGGTAATTTTTTACAGAAGCTGTACGACAGTAATATGATTCCCATATTGGTTTGGTAAATCTAAGCCCTCAGATAAAACTTAGGCTGTTTGCACTTCCTTGTTGGATTCCCCTTGACTCTATCAGACATGCAGAATTAAACCCATCATCCTATCCTACGTACAGATCTATGCCACTTAGTCTTCCTTGTCAATTTAATCAGCTTAGAATGGAAAGTAGAGTATACATCTGGGTCTGTCTTTGGGGATATTTCCAGAGAGAAATAAGGGGGAAGGTACACCCAGAATGTAGGGAGTACTTTTCCATAAGTCAGGAACTTGTGTGGAAGTCAAGCCAGTTCTCTTCCTGTTGCCTACAGATCAAGATGTAGAACTCTCAGCTCCTTCTCCAGCACCATGTCTGCCTGAACACTGCCATGTTTCCCACTATAAGAGGAAGGAAGAGAAGCCCAGAAAATATTCTTTTCCCTGCTTCCAGGTATGATGTAAGCACTCCACTCTGCCACACCCTCCTCACCATGATTCAATAAAACCCCTGGGTCTGTGAGCCAAAATAAACACATCGTCCCCTGAACTGACTTTCTTGGGTATTTGGTGACCATCATAAATACTGTAACACAGACTCTCATCTCAATCTACCTGTGGTGCTTTGAAAGAAAATGGCCCCCTACAGAGCCATAAGAAGTGGTCCTATTGGTGTGGTTTTGTTGAAGGTGGTGTATAACTAGATGATGGGCTCTGAGGTCTCAGAAGCTCAAGCCAGTTCACTTCCTGTTGCCTACAGATCAAGATGTAGAACTCTCAGCTTCTTCTCCAGCACCATGTCTGCCTGAACACTGTCATGTTTCCCACCATGATGATAATGGACTAAGTCTCTGAACTGTAAGCCAACCCCAGTTAAATGTTTTCTTTTATCAGAGTACAAGTGATCATGGTGTCTCTTCACAGTAATAAAACCGTAAGTTACTGCCTGCAGAGTTGGCGACCCTGCCTTTCTGAGTTAAGCCCAAATGTTCATAATTCTTCAATGTTCTTCTCCCTTCTTGCCAGTCGCAATGTTTCTCACCCCACCATGATTAGATCCACCATGATGAAATCCTACCCACACATCCTGTTATTACTCCCTTTGTTATGATCCTAAAAAGAATTCTAATTTTTAAAGAGTTAAATTCTAACAAAAATTTAAGACAGCTTACATAGGTATATGAATAATCAAATAAAGGTGATGGGGGGAGGGAATAGAAGCTGGAATCCTTTGTACCCTTGACTGAATCATTAGGCAAAATAGATTGGGGATTTCCAGTAGTAGTGAGTCTTCATCAGATAAGCTGATTCAAGGAGTTTTCAGACCTGAAAAGATCTAGTTTCCATAGTTACAGAAAGTGAGAAATATTGGTAGAGAAATGCAGTGAAATGATCTTTCCAGAAATATTCTAAAAACTTCGTTCTTTACCATGCCTCAAGCTCTCTTATGTCACTCAGCCATGATTGCTAGCATCCTTATTCCCAGGATATGGCTATGGTACCCACAAGGGTGTATCTTCAGTCTGTAACAGGCAGAATCAGGATACAAGAGCCCTGGGATTCCCTAAGACAAAAGTTCTTGTCAAGTAAGAGTTGGTACTTGGAAGGTCCAGCTGACCCAGTTAAGGCAGCATTTCATCCTGTGTAAGTTGTGGAGAGAATAAGATATGTCAGACAAATCTCAGCTCGATAGAGAACCTCTCTAAAAGGCCAAACTCTTAGAAACCAATAAGGAAGAGTGCTTCACTTTTTACTGACAGCTTGTCACTTTCCACGAGAAGCGTCTCGGCCTAGGCAGTCTCAGGACACCAGATCCTGCCTCTGTCCTGATGTGCACTGCAACCCATGTCTGTCAGTGTTGGCTTTTAGAAAACTCTATGCGTGGAGACACCTGTTCTGTTGTGATCTTGATAATATTTTGTGTTGTTTCCCAAAGCTAAGTATCTCCTGTGTTAATCTTCCCTGTGGGTCATCAAAATGAACATCCCACTCCCACTATGTCTGGCAATTGTCTGTTGTTGTTGTTGTTTGTTTGTTTGTTTGTTTGTTTTAGCTAGGACAAAAATTAACTAAGAAAACAATGTAAGTGGATAAATTGTTTATTTTGTTCATGGTTTCAAAGCTTTCACAAAGGGTTCAAAAACACAGAGTGGTTCATTCTACGGTAACCTGGAAGCAGAGGAACAGAACACTGAGCTCTTGGGATTCCTCCCATTTCCAGTCTCTTCTACCAGGCCAGATGGCGACATCCACTCTCGGATTTTGGCTACTCCTTAGTTAAGCTCAGATCTATCTGGAAATGCTTTTATAGACTCACCCAGGGGTATGCTTTTCTAATCCCCAGACACTTTTCAACCCAATGAAACTGACAATCATGATTCACCAGCATAGTCATTGATGGTATGCTTCAGTTACTGGGTCCCAGGAGCTACCTTAGCATCCATGGATTCGGTAAATAATGCTAGGCTAACCAAGGGAATAGCCTGGTTGTGACTAGTCCACAAGAGTATATTCTAATTTAGACTCTTTTTTTTTTTTTGCCATACTAGCCAATGTCTGTGTGTATTTGCTGAAGCCAAGCAGTGTTTTTTGACCTTTGATTTTAATAATAGACTCAGCCCAGCTTCAGAAATGTAACCACTGAGAATGCATGTAAATGAGTGTTTTAATGGTAAAAAATACCTTTCTTCTCTTTCTTCTCCCTTTCCTTCATGCTCTCTTATATTGACCTTAATCAAACCATGCTTGTCCCTTTCTAGCCCCAAAGGCAGTTTAAATGAGCACACTCTTCAGCAAGCCGTCAGTACCATTATCTGAAACATCGGTGTTCATATCACAGTAAGCGGCTATCCAAGAAGTGGTCTCAACAGGCCCATTGTGTGCTACTCTCCCAAGTTCTCTCAGGAAAACTTCATCAATAAACTACACATCCAGTAGATCGGGCTGCTGATGCTCTCTACGGGAGACTGGGTCACATTTGAAAGGGCAGATCCACCCTAATCAGTGGAATTGTTGGAAAACCTCTGTCCTTGTAGGAAAATTAAACTAACAAAAGTATTTTATTAAGTACCTCTCCTGAATGAGATCTCAATCTCAAGTCTAATTGTCAAGGTTAAAGTCTTGGGGAAAGTCAGGCCAACAGAAATTGTCATTTCAAAAACATAATGTACACAAGAAGATAAAATGTCTGAAACTAGGTGGGAGAGTTTACTAAGAAAAGAAGAGAGAGAGAGAGAGAGAGAGAGAGAGAACATAGAATAAAGTAGAAAAGACCAGTTATTAGATATTGATTTATTTAGCTGTTTGGTTATAGCTATTGTACTACCTGTTTGCCAAACATGATTTCACTTGCCACCAGGAAGAGAATAACTGAGAAATATCTGAGAAAATAGCTGCAACAATATGTCATTCATTGTCCTTAACAACCTGCTGACTGCATGGAGGCTTCCGTAAACTCTGGCTAGCTTACCCGCCCCACCTGATGGTTTTAGAGTATATAATGAGAATACAAACTAGGCCCAGCATTTAAGCCTTTCAGGAGCTGTCCTGGCTTTGATCCATGGGCAGCATCTCCTCTCTCCCACTCACATTGGCATCGGAACGCTTACTGGAGAAAGATTCCCTCAACAAAACGGAAGACATGTGACAATCAGGCTGAAGCAGGTAGAGCTGAGAAATCCCTCAGGAGTCACATGGCAGTCTTCAGTGGAACGATATCCACAGTACACAGTCACAGCCAAAATCCCTAAGAACCTGCTTAGAAAAGTGGTCCCTCAGCTGTGTGCCCTGGAAGTGCTGATTTCTCAAGATTGGCTTCTGTAAATGGGTCAGAAAAGATATAAAATTCGAAGGTTTAACTCAGTCATAAAATATCCATTTAAATTCTGAACTGCTTCCTTGGAGAATCGCTTTAGTTTTCAGTGAATTTCTAGTTTTAAACTGGAAACTGTCATTGTTTAATTACATTGCTTCTGATTGTGCCCTTAAATGTCATGTGGCACACACATTGTTACTTTTTTTAAAGACATTTAAAATTCAGTTTATTCTATGAATTTAGGGAAATACTCACAGGACCGTTTCTGACAGCTGCTTTAATTTTAAAACGTATTCAGGCCTACTGGTGCAGGTTTATAATCCCAGCTACCTGTGAGTCCAAGGCAAGAGGATCAAGAGTAGAAAGCCTGGCTGTGTGGTAGAAGACTGCAAGGCCAACATGAGCAATTTTGTGAAATGTCTCATAACAAGCAAGGGCTAAGCTGTTGCTTTGTGGTAGAGCAAGCAGTTGCCTAGGATATCTGAGGTCCTCAGTTTAATTCTCAGAACCAAAAAAAAAAAAAACAAACTTTTTTTAAAAATAAGATGAGAAAATATTTATTCTAATCAGAATGTATCCTGATCAGTATTGATACATAAAAGGTGGACTTTGGAGAGCTGCTCTTGTGTCCTGTCCAACTTTATATTATCAGTAACTAATTTTCTTACCCATAATTCCACCTGTTGAGAAAAATATCCTACACACACACACAAAAAGGATGGTCTATGTCCATCAAGAGGAGCTGACTCTGTAGCCCAGAGGACTACCATCAGGAAGGGTAAACATGCCCCCACATACATGCAAACCATAGATAAAAAATTTCACAGTGATGCAGATTCCTTTCAAGATTAAGCCTTTCTCCCAGAGAACAGTAGGTGCTTGCAAGAGCCCAGGTACAGGAGTATTTTTGATAGGCCACAGTAATGTTTTCCAAACCTATCTCCAAAGAGCAATAGACCCCTGCAATATTATAGATTTTGTTTAAAATTTCATTTCAGTAAACATAAAAGCTTAGGAAATTCTCACTTTATTATGGAACTTTGCTATGGTACTGTGAGTTGGAACTTTCCATTAGTGAGCTGTATCATATATATTCTCCCGACTAATTTGACCACAGAACTTATTCAGAGTGTCTGTGCACATCTCGTGGGGTCTCTCGTGCCTCAAGGAGCACAGATTGGAAAGGACTGCATTTGTTTAATATGACAGAGCCCATGGAGCAGTAGTTGCAAACGAGTGCCCAGAGAGCATCACTCTAAGCAGTCCTGTTGTCTGTGCTTTTGCCATCGAATGCCCAGCAACGCTATCAAATGTTTTCTATGCCAACTCTCAGACTTGTAGCCGTCATCAGAAGCGGCAGGTTCAAGCCAAGTGACAAACAGTTGTACTCGCCAACATCATTCGGGAGCATTCGCAAGCTCCTTTCCTGGCCTGTTTCTCAGATTCTATGCAATTGTATATTCTCAGTGCCAGGACTATCTGGCTGTACATTTAATTTCCAGTTTTGTTTTGGAGCCCTGTCATTTCATCAATCAGAGCAATTCCATCTGCTAAAATGCTGACGAATCCAGCTGCTTTGTCACTTCCAATCAATTCACTAATGTTTCCACGTTCTGTTTCAATTAGCAGCCTATTCTTTGCTCTGTTTGATGACTTGATGCTACCTACTGTCTGCAGATTAAAAAATCAAATTACACATTGCTTTGTCCTTGACATTAAAAAAATCCTTTCTTCTTTACCAAATTATTTCTATTTAGCACGTTTACCCCTCTGAAGTTAAATTATGCTCTACCACACTGGGAAGTAAGAGATTCAATTGTTACACAAAGAATGGATCCATAGTGGGCTCTCCCCTTGACGTTCACTTGGTCCTGATGCTCTTCCTCCAAGGTCAATCTTCTCTCATCTAAGGCTTCTATTGTTGCAATTTTTTCAGCACCTTCCACTAAACACCTCCTGAAAGCGTTATTTATTTAACCATAATCCCTTACTCACTTTATTTAATTTACCAATAACAATGCCTATACTTTCTAGTGTCTGCAGCTCTTGACTTTGAGTTGTAAGGAATGAGTTAGACACAGCCGTTCTTGGTGTTGATTATGTTATCACTCAACCCCTACCCCCACCTACTGATTATGAAGTAGCCATTTGAATGGTGTTTTCAAGCACACCCAGCGCCTCTTGTTTTCTCTTCCTCTGAAAAGCAATCTATGTTTACCTATTTTCATTATATGAAATTGTATAGGTTTTTTTCCTTACAAAATGCAGAAATAGCATAGAAATCTGACTGTCCTTTCCCATGTTCTGTGTCACAATTGACAGCATGACACTTTCATAGCCTAAAGCAATACAGCAGCAGTACTGTGGGTCATATTTTTAACTTTAATAACAATTTGGAATTGCCTGCAGCCTGCCTTATTTCTGGTCTTGCTGATTTCTCGGGGACCTGTGATAACACAGCTCCCAGTTGCCCGTCTAATCTGCCTTCTGCCTTCTTTTGTATTTTCTTTTGATGTAGTTTTTCACGGTTATCGGGTCTTGCAGCAAAGTAATCTGAATCTATAGTTCTACCTTCTTCGGGGCATTCTGAGGAACTAGAATTTGCTTCCTGCCTGCACGCTCTCGCAAGCAAGTGTTTACTTTTTCCTGTGGCTGGCCTTGAAATCTTTGTCAGCTTTAATCTTTTTTAGACATTTGAAAAGGAAAGAAAAAAAAAACATGGCTTGTCAGTGGAAGTTCCACTTTCCTTCAGTATAACAAGATCCCATTTGGGTTGCACTTAAAAGACGGGATCGTCATTCGATGCTTAGAGATTCATTAAGTGTTTACAATGGATGCACATGTGCCTGAGCAGAAGAGGAGAGTTGTTCAGAGAGTGTTTAGTGAGCACCAACTCTATCCATTACTTTTCTCTAGCTAGATCTGAAAAGCTCAACTTAAGAAAGAAAGGGTTTATCTTGACTCATAATTTGAGGGTGCAGTTCACCACATCAGAGAAGACATGACAGCAAAAGCAACCTCGGCACCAGGAAAATGAAGCAGCTGCTCACATCGTGCCCACGGTCAAAGCAGATCAATAAGACTGCTACCTGGTTCCCTCTTTTTCTTTTTCTTTCCCTGTATTCAATCCAGGCATCAACCCATGGGATGGTGCTCCCCACATTTAGGGTATGTCTTCCCTCTTCCATTAAACTGCTCTGAAACTGCATTCCCTTACAGACACACTTAGAGATTTGTCTCCAAGGGGATTCAAATCCAGTCAAGTCGCCAAGGTATCAACTATGAGGCAAGTACTGTCTCTCTCAAGCTGTACAGATGAGTACAGAGTTCACAACTTCATAGTGTTTCCTCATTTGTATTCTTTGTTAGAAAACATGTCTCCTTGTGGAGAACTTTATAACTCCTCCAATTGTAGTTCTTTGTCTGAAATATCCTGGAATAAGTACATTTCTCTTCCACCAGAGAACCTTGGACATCACACACATTCTCCAGCCTTCCCCAATTTAAGCCATCTGCAAACTTGATGGAAAGATCTTCCTCACTTAGTCTCCAGTACATTACTGCAGCTTGAGTACGTCACAGAGTATATTATTTCAGCCTGTTAAGATTCAACCTGCAAACAGAGATGCTCAGTATACACCTCTTTTCCTTACCTTTATACCCTAGTTATCTGTCTTGTATCCCAAGATGAAGAGAAGGCGTCATAATTTGGGGGATATAGTTCTGTGATACTAAGTTACTATCTCAGTCATGTAGAGGAGAGCAAGGTGGTTTGAGAGAAGTAGTCACACAATGTGCGTTGAATGCTTTGGTGGCAAACAACAGAAAACCAAGCGTGAGATCTAGACTGTAAAGACAATTTCACACACCATGGAGTGAGGTAGCTTAGACAATGCCAAAACATCACTGCAGAGATTTCCTTAATGCCCTTGCACTATTTCAAGATGACAACAGGAGCATCCAGCTCTTCCAGACAAGACATTCTTCAAAATAGGAAGAAGGAAACTGAGCAGAAGAGGAGAAAACCATTTGTTGTTCCTTAACAGAGAGGCTTCTCATAAAGCTTACTGACCAAATGAATTCTACACCCATACTCTACCCTCATGGTTCTCTGAGTGAGGCTCCCAACTCCTACCTCTCCTGAGGATTTATTAGAAATTTGAACCCCCAGACTCTATCAGAAGAAACTCTGGAGTCAGAGTCCAGGATTCTGATTTTAACATGAACTCCAGATAGTTCTGGCACCTGATAAATGCAGAGAGTTTCTATCCTATTCGTACCAAAGCAGAATCCTTTGGCAACACTCAGAGGAGTGGTTCTGTACCTATTCAGACTGGGACATTCTTTGGTCTGCAGTGGTGTGGGGCTGATAATGGTCAGAAAAGGAGGAACAAGCACGTGGTAGTGAAGAGTGAAAAGTGGAGAAAACGAAGACAGAGATATGGAGTGGGAGCAAGAGGCCCAAGTTTCCATGGGTATGGAAAGCAAGAATCAGACCTCACGTCTGAAATGACTGATTTCTGCAGATTAGAGGGAGCTAATACAACTAATAAACAGCTGGAGGAAATCAGGGTTCTAGTGAAAAATAGGCTTGATTATTCTACTTCAAATGCAATTTAAGAGTGTGATAAGTACCATATCGTGACACATTTGCCGAAAAGCGATTCCACACTGCAAAAATCAGTAGCTAATTAGAACTTCAGTAAAATGCCAGATTTCATACAATGTGTGAGGTGGGGTAAAGAAGGTTATTTATCAAAATGCAAATTACTGATTTTGCATCTCTTCTTCTAAAACCCGTTTTACCTCTGCAGCACAGCGATTTGTTTGTTTTCCTTTTCTTTTTTTTTTTTTTCTCAAGACAGGATCATAATCTGACAATGTAGCTCAAGCTAATCTTGAACTCTCAGTCCTCCTGCCTTTGCTGTCTCAATCCTAGGATTATAAGCATATTGTAATGGACCTCATCCAGTTCCATCTGACACAGGATTACTTCCTCGTGCTTACTTTCCAGCCCTCTCTCTACCAAGTACACTACCAAGTACAATGGCAACTACGCAGATAACTGTTGAGCCTTTGAAATGCAGCTAGCATGACTTGAGAAATGCTATCCATATAAAAACACAGTGATCTTCAGACTTAGTACAAAAGAATATATACGTGAACTCACACCAGCATCGACTATGTATACAAGACCTGCACAAGATCAAGCCAGACAAAACCTTAGCATGGGTGGGGAACGCAACAAGGAAGTTACACCCCTAGGGGAGGTGCTATTGGCAGGTAACAGCTGCTGAGAGAGGGAGAATCAGTTTTCTTCAGGTATGTGTCCCCAGGGAGGCTTTTCACGGTCCAGTAGGTAGTCCATACACACATTGCAGCACCAAGTGGACTTAGTGGGGGTGGGGAGAGGTGAACAGAACACAAGAAATTTGATGGAATAGTGGTGTGGAGAATAGAGAGAGGGAAGGAGGGATGGATTTTAGCAAAACACGCTGTGTGCATGCATAAAATTCTCAAACAATAAGCAATAAAGTAAAACATAGAAAACTGAGAGCCGGTGAAGGGTCTCACTAGGTGGCAATACTTGCTACTAAACCCGGTGACCTGAACTCCACTCTCCCAGAATGAACATGGTTGGAGGAGAGGACCAACTCCAGCAAGTTATCCTTTGACCCCCATACTTGCATTGTGGCAAACACACACACACACCTACACACACACACACATACACTCACACACACACATATACTCACACACACATACACTCACACACATACACACACACACACACACACACACACACACACGTACCACCACCACCACCACCACCACACCACAGTAGAAAAGGGGAAGGCTAAATAAATGTAAAATAATAAAATGTGCAAATTAAAAGATGATTTTTCGGAATTAGGTTAGAGTATGTGTGAGGGGGACAGTCTGAAGACTTCTTGCCTGTTATCCATGCCTGAATTCAAGCCATAAATGCCAGGACCCCAGCAAGAAAAATGCAATCTAAGCCTCCCTAGGAGAATTCAACCAGGCCCAGGGCTCTAATATGCAGCTAAGACTGAGGACATACAGCACATGGAAGGATCACCTTCTCTCCTGCATTCAAAAGACGGGATGGGTGAAAGAGCAAGCAGACTTGGTACAAAAGAAAAAACTGGAAGAAAAGAACGGAGCAGAGGAAAAAAAGAAGAAAGAAAAAACCAAGGACTTTGAAAGCCATTCCATTCTAATTTTACCAAAGGGCAATTCTGCCACTAGTTAAGTAATGATTTAGTCATTACAGTGACTCTCAGAAAATAATTTATTCTCTCCTTTTGTATTATTGTTGTGTTTTACAAAGTAAATGTTCAATAGAGGCCATTTGAATGAATTAATTCTTGTTGCTTTGCTGATAATAAAACATATTTTAGCTAATGAATATTTATTCTGACGATTCTTATTCCAGTTCCTCCTCCACAGTCTACTCAATATGCCAGAGAAAAGGAAAGGCTCTGGCTTCCTCCAGGCTTAACCCTTCCAGTGCCAGAGGCTCCTCCTTCTATGCGCATACATACTTCTCTCTGGTTGCTTTACAAGACTCCTTCTATTTGCTCTGACATGCCTCATGCTAGAGTCCACCATGATGCCTCATGCTAGAGTCCACCATGGTGCTTCTCAAATGCACTCCCATTCAGCTTTCCCCTGCACCTTTTCAGCTCCTTTTAAGAATGAAGAAGTGTGTGCATCTCTCCTCTGACATCACTGGGCTTCAACACTCCATAGGAATTGAGATTGTTTTGATGCTATGGCTGTTGACAGGTGTGGCTATGGGTGGCAATTCCTTTCAATAGTTTCCACAAGACGCTCACCTGTGGATTCTGTAAAAGCCTGCATAACCTTCACAGGCTGTCAAAAGGTGCTTTCTTGGAGTTGTATCATTCTGTGAACAACTGTAAAGTCCTTGGTGAAGTCACAGGTGGCCTCATAGGCATTCATTTGGAAGCCATTCCTGATGTGACAGGCTACAATCCACACGTGCTATGACTGGGTTTGCAGTTCATAAGAGCCGATGTGGATGACAGCTGCCAACATATTCCTCACAAAGAGAACAACTTATAGTCAAGTACATTGTATTGATTTCCTACAGGACTTTTCATGTCAAGAGGAAATCAGGAAGCCCTCAACGCACATAGCACCGTCCTGTTCAACATCAAGGGCCTCAACTAAAAGTTCTTGAAAGGCACAATTGAGTTGCTGCAGAGCTTGTGTGGACGGTCGCCCCAAATCTCTGAGGTGTAGCTGGCACTTCTTCTCTTCCTTCTCCAGCAAATGGGCAGGAGCTGCTGTGTTCACTAACCCTAATCCTCCACCCCCGCTGGAGTCCTTCGTTACTCAAGCAGACACCTCCAGCATCCAAGGCTTCCATCAAAGCTTTTCAACAGCAGTAATGATTTGAGGGCGATATGAAGACTCACACTTTATATCAGAGCTCAGCAGTAGGAGAAAACCTACTTAATCACATAAAAGTGTCAAATTGGATGAAAGGTTCTTAAGAAATCTGAGTTTGAAAGGCGACTGTGACCCCAGGCCCTTTTCTTTATTGTTTGCATCCTCTGCATCTGGATGTTGCCAGATATAATTGAGTTTATTTCTCTCTTAAACTCCCACAGCCTCGTACCCTCAGCCCAGGCTCTGCCCACTCTCCTAGATGGTTGTGACAACAGCTGACAGGTCTCCTTGTCTTGAGCTTTTCTTCTCTGTAATTTGTTTTTCCTCCATACTGCTCTTTGTGCTATCTCCAGAAAACACAGTTTTGATTGTATATTTCCTTCTTCCAAGTTTCAGAGTTCTTTCCTTGTGTCCAAAAACAAACCCACACCTCCTCACCTGGCTTTCAAACTGTGCATATCTGGCCCCCCTCCCTTACATTCAGCATCTATAAAAGGAAAGCTCATCCAAGTACCCACAAACACAAAGGTTGCAGGAAGTGGCAAGCATGGTGAGAATTCCCTAGTACTAAGAGAATAAAATAATGAAATACTATTCTTCCCAGGATCAGTGCTCCTCTAGCCTCACTTCAGACATGAGTGCCATGGTCACCAGCCCAGTGGGGCACACCATCAAGTCCACAGAGAAAAACAGAATGAAGGGGAGTGTAGTCGTCCTCTTGGTCCTGACATCACAAATGCACTCCACCCATTGATTCCCAAGCACAGTAGCTAGAAACCCTCTCCTGAAGCCATTCAAGCCAGTCCACTACCCACAGCACGCGTTCCCTTTTGCTACACTGCAACTTCCTTCATCTGATGCTCTCTCTAAACTTTGTCTCTACATCCTTCTCCATCTTTCCCAGCTGTCCAGCCCTGCTCACATCCTACATCCCCATGAGGTTCTCTCCAAGTCCTCCTGTGGAGTTAATCTGTTTCATTTCCTCACTCTAATGCCATTAAATTTTTATCCAGATATGTAGTATTACTACTTATTTAGGGAACTTTTTTTTTAAGTGGAAGGAGAATACATTTCTAATTTTAACCTTTGGCTTTCCTCAAGTTCTTATGCTTTGTGGGTGTTGGGATGTGAAAAGGGAGGAAAAGAAAAAGTGGGAGAGAGAAGAAAAAGAGGTTCATACCACAGAGCACATTTAGTGTTGGGTTCAGGTTGGAAGCCAAGAAAACTCACTTGAGACACTGAAGCTTAAAATTGAAAGCTCTATTTTCTGAGTGCTCAGGGATGCAGCCAGTTCAGGGTCTGAACCTCATTCCCAAAGGGAGATTGTACATTTTTGAAGGATGGGAACACAAGGTGAGGGGTGCACTGAGGTGAGCTTCAATGTTATCTAATTGTATTTTGGCTTTATGGTTAAACAAGGGACCGCCCATTGGAGATCTGGCTCAGACGCTGACTAATCTTCCAGAGGTCAGTGAATTCAATTCCCAGCAACCACATGGTGCCTCACAACCATCTGTCATGGGTCTGATGCCCTCTTCTGGTGTGTCTGAGGACAGTGGCATTGTACTCACCAAAAAATAAAAGGGAAAAAAAAAAAGCTCTTGGAGAAGTAGGATAAGTGTTTGTTCCTAGGCCTAAGAACATGAACTTGTTTAACGCTGCTGACAAGACGGAGAGGTTGTCCTTGAGATGGCTGGACTCAGGCTACTGTTCACCACAGACGATGTCCAGCTATGGGAAAGTTCCCAGCTCCCCTAGGGCCTGAGACCTTGAATTAATCATTCTCCTTCTGATTAAATGGAGTCTGAAAATGAAATAGCAGTACTTAGTATAAGTTCCTTTTGCTTGTTCCCAATACTGGAAGTCACTGGAAACTTTCAGCAGTCAGTCTTGCTGAGACAGTGTCTCTGTAACCAGCCAGCGAGCTTCCAGAAGAGGCTCCCTTTTGCCTGCCTACCATCTCACCGTAGGAGTACTTGTATCACAAACAAGTAATACAAGGATGCCACCACATCTGGCTTTGTACATGGACCCTGAGGTGTTGAACTCAGGTTGTCAAGCTTGCAGGGCTATAGCCATGGCCCTCTGAGCCATCTCTCCCTACCACCTCCCAAAGAGCCCAGGGTAGTCTGCACAGTGAAGTCTAAGAAATGCTTGACCATACTAAGGACCTTAACAATGTGACAGCTGATGTGTGTGTGGCCTCTTTGCCTAGAAATAGTGCTTTGTAAGGCACAAGAAGACTTAATTTCCCACTCCCTACAACCCGTGTGTGTGTGTGTGTGTGTGTGTGTGTGTGTGTGTGTGTGTAAATTTCAGGGCTGTTTTCTTTTAACTAGTAACATGATATGAGGGCTGGAAGAAACAATATCCCATTTCTTTTCACTTTGCAACTGAAATTTCTTCTGGCTTTCCCCATGGATCTTTTGGTTCAAACGACCACGTTGTAACCACAGTGGGCAGAGGCTGATGGAGAAAAGAATTCTGTAATACTTGCTAATTAAATGATGAGGTTAAATTTCAAGTTACAAATTACTACCACCGCCTGCTTTCAATGGAGGCATTTAGGTGCTCTATGAGTCAGAAGTTATGCCTGCACAATGACTAAACAACCATCAGCTAATATTTCAGAAAAAAAATTCTATTCTCAATCCAATTAGCATGTATTGAGGAGAATCAAAAGTTTTGCTTTGTTATGTTTTGTTTTTAACTTACATAGACAGTGCATTTGGTTGTCCTTGGTTTTCTGCTTCTCAGCTCCGTACTGTTTCCATGTCTGGAGGATCCCCACAGTGAGTGAAGCACCACCATCTAGTGAATATAATTACCAGCTGTTTCAACTTTCAAAAGTACTCAGTGCTTAGGAAGATATGACAAATATATGAAAAACAATATTAGGTCGTTGTTGTCTGATTTCTAAATAATACCGTGATGTTGATAAATGGCTTCTAAATATTACTCATGCTCAGAACTCTATGCTAAGCCAGTGTGAGCACTATTTAGAGTTAGGGGGTCTTGTCTAGCAGTGTGGGCATATGAGCCAAAGAGAAGTTCAGCTTAACTAAGGATTAGAGTTTAACTAATAAATATATTTTTATGTTGAAAAGGAAGCTTATTTCTAGGAAGTCCAAGATTCTAAGGATCTAAACCATGCCAAAATTCCATAACTCTGAAACTTCAGTGTAGTGTTTAAACAAATATACAGATATAGTTACCAGAAAGAAAGGAGTCCTACTACAGGAGCATTGCAAATCCTCATTTTATCCAGATGATGCGGTGTGGAAAGTGCCCCTTCCATCCCATTGTCGTCTGGTCACACTCTCCACCTGTAGGCACATCCTGTTCTAACTGACCAGTCCTCATTCTTAGCCTCTCCCAGAGCTACCTCAGGGTCTTCTGGCTCGTTGCCCTCTTCTAGGTCCTACTGCATTGGGCTTTGTTTCTGCCACACTCACCAAAGCTCAGCCTTCCTCGTTTCAAAGCTCTAATGCCAATCTCTCTTTGCTTTGGACATGCAGTTATAGACATGCCTTACAAGCTAGTGAATCACATCATGAATTTCAGTTACCAATAATTTCTTATTCCCACCTCAAACACTTTGCATCTTGGATGCCCTGAACAGTAGCTTACCCTACACAAGCAGACACTCAACACTGGCTTTGCGAGAATAAATTGAAGGGATGAATAACATAGCTATGATTTCCACTCCTGTTAAAAAAGAAAAAGACACAAAACCTCCAAGATTTTTTTTTCAAGCAGATGGCAACTCCCCAGCAATTTTATGAAAGACTCAGAATATAAACAACTCTTTTTTAGACATTGATTTTTGTGAAGTTTGTTTATCTTTCTGTTTGTTTGCTTGGGGTGTGTGTGTGTGTGTGTGTGTGTGTGTGTGTGTGTGTGTGTATGTGCGCGCGTGCGCACTTTTCAGGTGGTTTTTCAGACCAGAAGCAGCTGTTAAATTCTCAGAGTTAGAGGCAGTTGAAATTATAGGCAGTTGTGAGCCTCTCAACTTGCTAAGAGCCAAGCTCTATTCTGCTTTGGACTGACAAGCCATCTCTCCACTATACCCTTTTCTAAGTTTTAAAAGTTTTAGTTTTTCACCTTGCAGATTTTTCTGTCACTGACATTAGACATCTTATTTATAATTTTGAATGCCACAGAAAGTAAAAAATTTGTATTCCAGATTTCCCAGTTTTAAATTCCTTTGTTTGAAAATTATTACATTTTTTTTTTAAGATTAGCAAGTGAATCAGTGAAATGCCATTTACAAGAAGACTCTGCCTCTGGGCTTGGGGACAACAATGACTTCCTGAGCTGAATTGGTTAAGCTGTGCCAACGCGGTGAGTCAAAGATCTTTATTTCTAATCTTTGCACAAGAACAAAAGTATGGAGCATAATATCCAGATGGAAAGTGGAAAATATCATTGTCATTTTAAATGGGGAAAAAGGGATAATTTTTTTTGACAAAACCATAAAAAATATTGGAGGTGGGCAGAATTTTTTATAATGGAAAACTAACCTCATAGTCAAGAGTTTGGATTGCTTAGCCCAAAATCCACTACAAATTTCCACTCATGATTGAAAAGTTCCGCTTCTGATTCATAACCCTTAGGCCCTCCACTGCCCATGAACCTCAGAACAGTGGTTTGCTTGAGACCACCCCTAAACCAGGGAGGCAGGGCGCCTGTGCCAGATTCCCCTCTTTCCTCCTAAGCAGCTTCCCAGGAGCTCAGAGAGTTTCTGTCCCTCTAAGCCTGAACAGATGCAACGCAATCATTATTTTCTATAAAGACTATTTCCAAACTGAGGAGCAAAATGAGGAAATGAGAAGGCCTTTGTAAAGAAAGCATAGCACGGCTGTCTTAAACAGGGGGTGTGCTGGAAGAAAGAATGTTTCCCTGGCAGCTAAGAAAGCTCTGTTGCGTTCCCACCCCCACCCCCACCCCCACCCCCCAAGCCCCTGTAGGCTCTTTCACCCTGTAGAGGGGTCCTCAAGATTCTTCTGTCCAAAACACTAAACTCCACAGGCTCTCCTAGGCTCTCCCTAGGTCTTATCTCTTTCTCCTTTGTCAGCTCTTCTTCATTTTCATCTAGGTACCCACACACTGATTTTTGCGCTGATCTCCTGCTGGGTGAGCTGATTTCCAAGCACCCTCTCATTATTTCTAACTCTAGTCTTCCGTCCCACCCACCCCCATCCGGAGCATGAGCAAAGCAAGGCTTCTTAAATCAGACCTCAAGATCTACATTTTTATTCTTCTTTCCACACATCAGAAACAAAAAACACACACAAAAAGTGACTTTTTTCTTCATTTCTTCCAGGGCTTTCCAGCCTCCCACTCACTAATAAAAAAAAAGAAAAAGAAAGAAAAGGTTTATGTAGCTGATTCTTCCCCTGTAGTTTTCAGCCATAAATAAATCACCAGTCCAAGAAATATTATCATAAACTTAAGGGTTTAATAAAATATAAGTAGCTACCTTGAACTTTGGATTAAATTTTATTATGCTGGAGAACTATGCAAATTCCAAGGAACAACTCAAGAGAAAAGAAAAATGAACAGGGCCACTGGTTTTTTCAATTATTCTAAAGACCCTTATATCAAAGTCACTTTGATTTAGGAACTTCAAAGATAGAAATTCCACTTACAGAAAGGCCACCCAGGCAGCACTGTTGATAAACTATCCAGGTATTTTTAAAGAGCAGATTAACCCTGGATCTTAACTATTCTACAGCTTGCTAGGATGATCTTTGTTCTATTTAGCCGTCAACAGTCAGCCTCTTTATTCTCAGACACCCAATGCTTACTTGCAATGAAGTCTAGCATACCTCTGAAAATTCTCACATAGGAACTCTTCATTCCTCTACCAGTTCCATTTGATTAATGCATTTGGTTCAGCATGAATAACATATTTCAGAGAAAGCCTAAAGCTTACTCCTGTGCTTCAAAGTCTTTCTTCACAGAGCTTCTTTTCTGCCTTTCCCTTCACACTTTTAAATACAAACTAATACTCATATGTCATTAAAACTTTTCTAGCATCCTTACTGCTATTGCTAATGTTATTATTCGCCCTGAGTTTTGCTCCTTATGAGCAGCATGTGTCCTTTAACTTCACAGTTAGCTCGGCACATTATCCTATGCTGTGTGACTACAATCCCCACACATCACCTACCACCCTTGTAGCTGCTGTACATTGACTTCCATCTCTAAAGATCACCAAAACTGTGTTGTAGCTCCAGGGCTCTGCTCTGTTACTGTATTCATTTGCATTTATCCCTTTAGCAAACTCATCTACATCTCTGGGTTCTGGTCCAGCCTCTACTCTTTAGCCCCTTGTCCTCTAAACACTACCTTCCCATCTCACACTCTTGAGGGGAACTCCAGCCCCAATCTCAAACTAATGAGTTCAAAATTTGATACGATATATATCGTTTCAAATAGGATACCTTTATAGCCACTGGATTTAAAATACATAACAGGCAAGGCTAAGAGATACCTTTAACCTTGCCCTGTCTTTCACTGACTCTTCCTTTGTCACCTTACAAGATCATCATTTCTTTTATAACCAGGTGATCACTAAAGTCACACTATTACTACTTTACACATAAACTGACTTTTGAATAAGGTGTCTCCCCTCAATCCAGTCTTAATAAGAGTATTATAAGTCTAAGCATGTGGAAAGGATGCTTTCATTGGCTCACTCCATCTACAAAAACCTTCAGTGGCTCCCCACCATGGGTTGTACCAAGACACCAATTCTACTGGCTTTCATAGAGTCCCCTGACACTTGGGATATGTTCAGCCAAGGTCTACTCACCCTTGGTGTGCACCATACTCTGTAAGACTCTGTCTACATAGTTTTTCATACCTCTTTAATTGTAGCTGAGCCTTTCACATACTCCTGATCTAGCCCAAGTTCTGCCTTCCAGAAAGCTGTTTAATTCCAGATCTTGTGAACCTTCAACCACATCGCTATTGACAACCAAATACTCAAAGCATTTCTGTTCCTCTTGCATGTTCTGAGCTTCACTGAGACATTGTTCCACTTACAGCACTCGTGGTAGCCCTTCCACAAACACTTGCTAGATTTACTACCATAACTGTTTTCTCAAGAGAATGGAGCACCCTCTAAGGTAAGATAGCTGTAGAGGAATTTTAATCAAGCAACATGGCTGCTCTGGCAAGGAATCACATCCAAAGATCTTGCTAGATCTGTATGATTTGGCTGGAATGACGCACCTTTAATCCCTCTGCCTGGAATACAGACACACCCCTAGTACACACATTGCATCCCAAACAATGAAGATAAAGTTAGTTTATAGAAGGAAGCAGTCACATTTAAAAGTGACATCGAATTGAGGGGCAGATAAAGTGATGGATCAGAGAAAGATTTGACAGAGTAAGTCAGAGCTAGGGTGCACCCAGCTCTCCTTAGAACAGAGAAAAGATCGGAAAGGCTACTTAAAAGCAGCTCAGGGAAAGTCAATCAGTTTGACTGAGTGGAGTGGAGTTCAGTGCAGTTAAGGGAGTGCTGTGCAATGGAGTCGAGTTTGTTCCTGAGTTTGTGCAGAGGCAGTTGAAGCCAGAGAGTAAAAAGAATCCAAGAGATTAGAACAAATTGCCACAATTTGTTGGATGCCAAGCAAAGAAATTCAGTGAGAAGACTAGAGAAGCCAGATTGAATCAGTCATCTTAGGAGTTTGAGCCAGAACAGCCAAAGTTCAAAAATGACTAGAAAGGGTAAGCTTATTCATCAGGAAGGCTCTGAGATGACAGTAACATCTGGTGAAAAAAAGTTACTTCTTAAAATTGCCCAAGCAATGCAGTACTGTATGTAGTTTCCAGTTCTGGTGCTGATAAAACTTAGTGGTGCCTATTGAAAATGAAATCTCTGCTGTTGAACTCCTAGCCTATCCTGATCCTGTCCACACAGCTTTTGAAGCTGATTTCACTCACTGCTCTCGATCTTCACCTTAGCCAATCTACTCTATTAGGAAGCCTTATTTTTCCATTTGAGGTGGATTAAATACAGTATTCAAAAAAATCAGAAAGGCTTTAGCTAATAATAATAATAACAAAATTTGAGGAAAGGAAATAATAAAAATAGAAGCTAATATACCCAAATTAGTAAATAAAATCATATTAAAATTATGAATTAAAGCCAACAATGGGATCTTTGGGAAAAATTATAACAAATCTAATGAAAAAAATTAAGCCACAAGTTAGTAATATGAGGACAGAGACTATAAAGCACATAAAGAAATGTTTGCAATTATTTTCAAGTATGTTTAACTCTTCATCAGCATTTTTCAAGCAGTTCCAGCTTTAAGCTGCAGGCCATTACATTGCCCCCACACTTCTAGACTGAAGGCGGGTGTATAATATTTTGGGAGGTTTTAAAAACATAGTTACTCCAATCTTGGTTTGGAAAACTGTTTCACTGAGATCATAATGAAAACGAAACCATTTTTGTGAAAAATAAATCAATACATAAATAACTGAACTTGGCTTAGGACCAAGAATTCTCATTAGAGAAAATCATAAAAGCAATTGAATAACTCAAAAGCTGACCTCAAGCAGCTGGTTATATGGGGAAATTCTTTCAAGTCTTCATAAAGCATAATCTTGAAGAATAGAAGAGAACATAAAACATCAAATATATTTTATGAAGCTAAACAATGCTGCAGGCCCAATTATGATGAAGGGAGGATATTATTAAAGTTTCTATGATGTCATATCTGGAAGTATAGATTCCCAAATGTGATAAAAACATGAAACAGTCAAATAACACTCTATGACATAATATAGCAAAGAATGTTTAATAATCAAAGTACAGTTTATGCTAGAAAAATAAATTGGTGTGTTGTTCAGAAAAACTCAGTCATACATTATTAGTTCAATGTAGAAAATACAAATAATTTTAATCAGTGCCTTTCGCCGATTAATGTCATCACTGAGAGGAAGACTAGGACAGCCCTGGAACCATCACCACTCTGAACAAGCAATGCTTTAGACGTAATGCCCAACAAGAATAAAATGATGATGCACTGTGCTGCTACTAACATGTAACAGAGTCCTGGAAACCTATCCAGTACTGTAAAAAATTGAAATCAAGGAAAGACAATTTTTTAGGAGACACTATATAAAATCTCCACCATTTGCATGTACAGTAAAAAAAATTAAAAGAGAATCTGTTGTTGAAAATGTCATAATTAGTAAACTTCAAAAATGGCATGTAAACAAAAAAATCTTCTGATACATCACCCAAAATTAGTATATCTTATAAAAATTAAGCCTAATAACAGCAAAGCTTGTAAAATCCTTAAAATTAATCTTATTGAATAACATTTAAAGTTATATAAAAAAATAAGACCACTTTGTAGTAATATATAATTTTAATTTGCAAACCAACACCATACCTCTAGCATTTTCTAAGCTTCTAGTGTTATGTTAAGGTCTTTGGTCCATTGAGAATTGATATTTGTGACTCTAGTTTCATTCTTTTCCATGTAAATGTGCAGTTTCCTGGCACCATTTGTTAAAGAGGCTTTTTTTCCCAATGTATGCTTTTGACATCTTTATCAAAGAGTAGGAAGCTATAGCCATATGGGTTTGTTTCTCTATTCTATACAATTGGGCTATATGTTTATTTTTGTGTTAGTATCACCATGTTCTTGCTACTATGGCCCTGTAGTATGATTTCAAATATGGTATTCAGCTGCCTAAAATGTTGTTCTTTCTGCTTAGGGAGCTTTAAGTATTTATGATCTTCTGGACTTCCATATGAAATTTAAGATTTATTTTCTAGTTTGTTGAATAATATCATTAGAATTATAATGAGGATTTCATTGATTCTGTAGTGAATTTTCTATAATGTATCATGTTTGTGGTATTAAATGGTGTCTTAGTTAGAGTTTCAATTAATGTGATGAAACACTATGACCAAAAGCAACTTAGGGAGAAAAGGTTTGTTTAGACACTTCCATATCACAGCCCATTAGAGTCAAGTCCATAACTTAAACAGGGTAGGAGCTGATGCAGAAGCCATGAACAGGTGCTGCCTACTGTCTTGATCCTCATAGTTTACTCAGCCTTCTCTCTTATAGAACCCAGGACCACCAGTCCAGAAGTGGTACCACCCACAGTGGACTAGCCTTGCTCATATCAGTCATGTACATATGTAGTTTGGGTATTAGGATAGCAATATCATGATAGAATGAGTTTGTAATCATTAATCAGTTAAGAATAGATAAATAACTAAGAAAGTGTCTGTGATGGTTTGAATATGCTTGACCCAGAAAGTGAGATACTATTTGGTATGGCCTTGTTGGAGTCACTGTGTCCCTGTTGGAGGAAATGTGTCACTGTGGGTGTGGGCTATAAGACCCTCATCCTAGCTACCTGGAAGTTAGTCTTCTCCTGTTTGCCTTTGGAACAAGATGTAGAACTCTCTAACTCCTCCTGTGCCATGTCTGCCTGGACACTCTTGTGCTCCCATCTCGATGATAATGGTCTGACCTTCTAAACCTGTAAGCCAGCCCCAATTAAATGTTGTCCTTATAAGAGCTTCCCTGGTCACGATGTCTGTTCACAACAATGAAACCCTAAAACAATGCCCTATAGGATGGCCTACAGCTCAATCTTATTAAGGCATTTTTTTTTTCAATTGAGCTTAAATTTGTTCTTTTAAACTATTATGAATGAGATTTTACTCATTATTCCCTGGCAAGTTTATTATTGGTATATATGAACTGACTTTTTAAAATTGAAAGTGTGTATCAGATATAAAAGTTTTCTGACTAGAACTTTAGAATCTATCAATATAAATATCTTTACCTTGTTTATATATCTACTATTTTTCTCTTGTCTTATTGCTTTATTAAGACTTCAAGAACTGTATCAAATATGAGTGGAGAGAGTGGGAGGCTTTAATCTCATTATTGATTATAAAGGAAATAATATCAGTTTTTCTCCATTTGCTTTAACATCAGTAATAAGTTTTTCATATATAACCATTGTTTTGTTAACATATGTTCCTTCTATTATAATTTCTTCAGAGTTTCTATTAAAGTGATGTTGAATTATGTGTCAAATTTTTTTGTGTCAAATGAGATGATCATGTGATTACTGTCCTTAAGTCTCTATATATGTGCCATACTGCATTTATTAATTTGAGTCATTTTTGCACCAGTAGAATGAAATCAACTTCAACATGGTATGCGACTTCCCAAGCATTACCTTGAATTTGGGTTGGAAGAGTTTTACTGGGAACTTTTGCATCTATTTTGCATCTATTTGCATCTAAGAGACCAGGGAAATTGGTCTCTTTTTGTTGCTGTTGTTGTTATGTCCATAGCTAGTTTTAGTATCAGGGTAATATTAGCTTCATAGAATAAATTTGTAGTGTTTCTTCTCTTTCTATTTTATGGAACAATTTAAAGGGTATAATGTTTGATCTTCCTTGAATGTTTGGTAGAATTTGACAGTGAATCTGTCTGACCCTCAACATAAATTTATATTTATGTATGTACAAGTAGATGAAAGATGTTACATGGAGCTATTAGGAGAGAGGGAGAAGTCTAAATGATGAGGGAAACATGAAAGGGAAATAGAGAACATGTGAGATGAAGTAGAGGGCAAGTCTATCTTGGAGAGAAGAAAAAGATCAGCAAGAGAAGAGACATAATTGGGGAAGGCAATGAGGGAGCAAATAAAGATATGTATTGTGAAAATATCACAATTAAATGCATTATTTTATATGCTATGAAAAAGTTAATAATGAAAATATTGTATTATTCTCTAATAAATGTTCATTGAAATAAGTCATTCTTTCTAAAAAATACATATTAATTACGAATTTCAAATGAAGCTTTTCATTTTATCTACATGAGTCTAAGATGTATTGAGAAAAATAAAGTGTTAGCACCAGCTTTGAAGATGTTTTTTTAAAAAGGTAATGAATGTGGACTTGGCCTTATAGACATAAAAACTCTATGAAACTGAAATAATTTAAATGATGTGATAATAGCATAAGGTTTGACAGATTAATAGTACAGACTAGATAGCCCTGAAATAGACTGAAAAAATATAACAATGTAATGAAGAAGAATAAATGAAAAACTGCATGCTATAAAAATTCTAGAAGTACATATAAAACTGATTTAAAAGCAAACAAATACATCACCAAAGAAAAGACATAGATTTGACTGCATAAAATTTGAAATTTTGTATATCATTGAAATAAACTTTAATGTAACATAAAATTCAAAAAAACTAACTACAGAATTTTACTAGGAACCATCCCCACACCATGCCCCCACACAAAAAGCATCTAATAGCAAACTATGACCTTGTAAGTATATTTGCAACACATATGGCAAGTTGATAACCATAAAAGGAATTATTTATGTATCAATAAGAACCATGGAAACATAAAAGATGACACACTTGTTTCAAACTATATAACTATAGATACCACAAATTTTCTAGTTTTAAAACTATTTGCTACTGTTTGACATTTCTGGGTCAAAAATCCAAAATCAGTCCCAGAGAGTTGAACTCAAACTGAGTTAAAATCAAGATGTACACTAGAGTTGCTCATCCTGTCTTTCTTTTTTTTTTTAACTATAGATCAAACCCTGTGTCTTTGTGCACACTACTCTACTATTATGCTACACGCCCTTTACCAGGCTTTCCAAACTTCTAGCTTGCTTCATGGCTGGTCAACACTGCAGGATCTTCCACTCTGGTCTGACCTTGGTCCCCACCTTTAGGATGTCTGCACTAACTAAACCTTGAAGACTCCAGACAGAAAGGTTAACGTTTTGACAAACCAGCAGGATATGCATCAATGTCAGTAAGACATTCTAACAACTGGACTGCAAAATAATAGTGAGCTTTTTGTCACTAGTTGATATGGATTCTCTAAAACATGAACCCCTGATTTAGGCAAGAGAGTTTTCCAACCATCGTGAAGGTAATTAGAGAGCATCAGATTTAGTAACAGTACACTAATTAGTCCAATAACTTGATTTCTCAAAAAACTTAAGAAATTCATTTAAAAAAAAAAAAGATTGGGAATATGTAGCATGAGTCCTGTCAGCAGAATTTTCAAGACTAATGAGTTAGAAACTATTTCCAGTAATAAAATATTGATTAAAAATAAGTTATACAAAAGCACATGATTGAATCTTACACAGTCATTAAAATTAGATCCTGCAACCTTTTTAGCAATAAAGGTTATTATCACAATACACTGTGGATGGCTACAAATAAACAGGAAGTGAGGCTGCATCTATCACAAAATATATGCAAATAGACTAATAATGGTTAACTTAGAGTCAGAGTTATTTTTATTTTTTTATTACACTTTTACATTTTCTAAAATCTTAGTAATAAATGTTATTATGGTTGTAATCAGTTTTAAAGGGTAATTAAAATTTTTCCAAAGCTAAGGATGACAGATGTTGGCCATCGAGCTTTAAAATTCTAAGCAGGATAGAAAATAGAGTGCTTTACGCCCCCAAACCGCAGCTCCCACACTTCAATGGAAGACCAGACATGCACATGGTTGCTCTCAGAAACAAAGCCAGTCAACACCATGTGTGAGTCCGCATCACACAGTCATGCAGGAAGCCAAAGAAGCTCAGAACCCATATTCCAAGGCAAAACAGGAAAGAATTATTCGTGTGTTGCTGAGGTTCCCAGAGACAGAGGGGAAAGCTAATCAAGACAAGTTATAATTAAATTCTGCTCATTGAAATGGGTGGAGTCTGCACCACACAGACACAACCAACAGTGCAGTTCACAGCAAGACCACTGTGTTTCAATAAATTCATAGAGAAGTTCATGTTAATGGAGTTTTGTTAGTTTGTTGTTGTTTGCTCTGTTGTCTTCATTGCTTCATGTTAATTACTTAGGCAGTGCCTGGTGCTTACCAGAACTCGATTGCTAAAATAATGTCAGGTCAATAGAATTACTGTATGTTTTGCTTTTGGCATATGTGTGTATCTGGTGTACATGGATGGACAGAAATGTGTTCACATTTGTGTAGGTACATGCACATATGTATGCACATGTGGAGGCCCAAGATTGACATCAGCAGTCTCTCTCCACTGTTCTCCCATGTTTATCAAGTCAGGGTCTCTCAGTTGACCCCAGTTTGTTGCCAATATAGCTAATCTAACTAGCACACTTGCTCTGGGAAGTCTGTGTCTTGGTCTTCTAAGCACTGGAATTATAGGTGGGCCACACCACACACCTAACATTTACATGGGTTCTGGGCTCTGAACTCTCTTCCTTATTCCTTTAGAGCAAATGTTTTATCAACTGAGCCATCCCCCAAACTTAGAATTACTATAAACCTTCCCTTTGTCTTCAGGCTAATTAGCTCATCTGTTCTACAGAACTTGAACTTACAAGTCAATTACAGCCATGTATTCATAAGAGCTCTTGATACTAACCAAATTACCTGACAGGAACAACTTGAAGGGGAAAAGGTTTTCTTGATTTACAACTTCAGAAGCCTCAGTCCATGGATACTTGCTTCCATAGGTAAGATCTATTTTAAGCCAAAGAACTCTAACAAGGGACTGTCTTAGGGTTTTCATTTCTGTAAAGAGACACTATGACCATAGCAACTCTTATAAAAGTACACATTTATTGGGGTAAGAGGTTCAGTCCATTATCATCATAGCAGGAAGCATGGCAGCCTGCAAGCAGATATTGTTCAGGAGAAGGAGATGAGAGTTCTACATCTTGATCCAAAGGCAGCCAGAAAGAGACTGTCTTCTGCAGGCAGCTGGGAGAGGGATCTACTCTTCATTGGGCAGAGATTGAGCCCCCAAAGCCCACCTCTACAGTGACCCTTCCTTGAACAAGGCCACACCCATTCTAATAAGGCCACACCTCCTAATAGTGTCACTTCCCATGGGCCTAGCATATTCAAACCACCACAGGGACTGTTCTGATGGCAAACAGAAAGCCCAGAAAACAGTACAGAGAGAAGCCAACAACAGTCCAAAAACACACAGCCCCACTGAGCCACACAGCTGAGCTCCACTCTTCACCACCTCCTACCAATACCATCATATTCTAGATGATCAAGGGATTAGAGAACTCATTATGTCAGAGCCCCATGAACTAATTATCTCCAGAGAAGTCATCACAGACACACCCAGAAGTGGGCTTTACAAATCTGCTTGACATTTCTCAATCCAATCAAGTGGTGCTACTTACCATCACAGCCTGCGAAGAAAACCAATGATCACAGCTTCATACTCAAAAAGGTATTACATTACAAAAAGTACTACCACAAAAGACTTATTGTCGGGCTATCTTTTTTATCATAAAATCTTAGAATCTAAAGCTAAGCACACAAAAACAAATCTATAATGGATATCAGGGCTGAAGCCACTACCAGTTCAAGGAGGGTTCCTGTGTTGGCTAGTTTTGCATTGCTGTGACTAAGTGCTTAAGATAGCCACCACATATAGGAGAGGCTTTGTGTGACTCATAACTCTGGAGATTTTGGTTCACAGTCATTGGTCCCTGTTGCTTTAACAATGTGGTAGCACAGAACCTGTGGCAGGAGTATATGGGAGAGGAAGTTTCGTCATCTCATGACAAGTAGAAAAAGAAAGGAAAGATCCCAACATCCCCTTGACTCATTCGTGTACACACAAACACATGTGCTTGTCACACACACACACAACAGGACTCAGTAGCCTTCCAATAAGCCTCCACCTACTAAATGTTCCACCACCAACTATAGTATTCCAGATTGAAGACCAAGCCTTTAACATATGAGCCTTTTGGGGGAAAATCAAGATTCAAACTGTAATACTTCCCTACACTGACTGCAAGAGCCAGATGCTGCCAGCTGAGCAACTTGGCAAGGGGATGCATGTCTCATTGGGCCAGCTGTATAGCGTCTACCTCTTTCTTCTCACAAAATGTGACCCATTCATTTGCCATATTACTCTACACTCCTTATGCCTAGCTCCTGCTGTTTTTATATTGCTAGCTCTAAAACTTAATATGGGCAACACTACCTTTCTCAAAACGAACGGCAAAGATCCACCTCCAATTCAGTTGCCAACTGAGTTAGAATTCAGCTAAAGGAGGATCCTTTCAGAAGACTCTTAGCACTGCCAGCCCACTAGATGCCCCACTCTTTGTAATTGCATTGTTTATCCTTGAAGTCTCTGCATTTGACATTTTGCCATTTTCAGCTCATTAAATAAATTACTTATTAAAATAAAAGAGCATCCTGCAGTAAGTGCCTGGCCTGCTGACATCGAACTAAGGAACAATGCCAAGAGGTTTTCTGTGCTGTCTGATTGTACAGAACCAGCTTAGATAGAGCACCCAGCCCCAAAGCACACCCTGCAGAGGCCAGGGACATACAGAAATTGAGGGCATGGGATGCATGGAGAGGCCATCACTGCTTACAGAGAAGGAGGACACCTTTACAAATTGAGGGCCAAAACCACACTATTAGGCCCTTGTAGACCACTTACAGTTGTTCTTAGTGAAAATCTGTAATGTATAAATTACCTCTCTTCTATTCAGGAAAGATACCTAGGCATGTATGTTGCTGGGATCTCTCATCAGAGACAAGGATAACCGCACCATGAACGAGCAAGCCTCAAGAGGTAGGAATGATTAAAACTCACTCTCACCTCATTTTTCTAAAACGACACTCAAGTAGCAAGCTGCACTAGTGAGGGGCTTCCTTTCCTTCTGCCCTTTTTTATTTTTTAGAATGAGAGAAGACAAGAAGTATGGGTTTCTGTGCTCCTATGCAAGGAAAATTATGGGCAGATAAGGTCTTCGCTTAGCTGGAATATGATAAATATTTTCACGGCCTGTTGAATCTCACTAATTGGATACTTTAATGAAACTTGAAGTTTTCCTTTCTGGCATCTAACACCATTTTATCCCTTCCAACTTTTATGGGTAACTCCTTAAGCAGAAGAATGTATGATTGAGGAGAATTTACTCATTTTATCTATTGGAAGATCTAATGGTAGATTGATAATGGCTTCTCATAGAGAAAGGACCATTGCTTTTTCCGGCTGCTTTCAGAATTGCTAATGAAGAGAGTTTCTTTCCAATGTTCACTCAAATGAAAATTAACATTAATTGAACAGTAAGTACCAAGGAAACACCCACTAGCTCTCTCTCACTTCCCCCTCACGGTCCTCCTACCTCTCCCTCTGTTAAAGTGCTAGGCGGAAAGATGTCTCCTCCTATTGTACCTACACAAATCAGTGGACAGGAAAGTGATTTATCATTCATGAAAAGCAATCAGATTGCTTGGAGCTGACAGCTGTTCCCTAAATGCAGCTGAGAAACAGACCTTTGGCAAAGTGTGAAATTTGGAACAAAATCCTATTACTGTACTTCAGCTGGCAATAAAGAGGCTGACAGTGATCTTAATAAACAAAACGCCATGTAGCCCCAAATGCATTTGCTAGTTCACCATTGTGAGCAAGAATGTTCATCTTCCCCATCTTGCCCGAGTTACTTCCAGTCTAACAAAATATCTAGCAAAGATTTTTTACAAGCTCTTTTTTATTTTTCATTTTTTAAGATTGGGGAATATTTTGGTGGGCTTTTTCCTCATACAGTTCACTTTGGAAAATGACCAGAGGAGGGAGAAAATGTTGAGTGGTGTAGAGAGGTTTAGAAGGTGCACGGCTTTTAGGAAACCTTCCTTTTTTGTAGTGGACTCCAGTCCTACTTCAGTTCTCTTCCCATGACCGAGTGTTCTCTCTTCTCTCACTGCTTCTTGAAGATCAAGGTCTTACCAGGAAAATCCAGCCCCCATGTAGCCTCCAACTGCTGCAGCTCTGTGGTGATTTTCTGACCGCTTTGCTCTCCATGATCTCACCTTCCTTTAACCTGTGAAATCCCTCTGGGTAGTCCCCTCTCCTACTCTGTTCCTTTGTCACCTCTGACCTCTCCCACCCCAGCCCCATTTAGTCACATTAATCCTCTGGTCCTATATCCAAAGTGAGGGTTGTCAGTTTGCTTCCTTGCTTGTTTTCACAAGGCTCCCGGTTTCTTTGAACACTAACCCCTTGGCAGGAGATGCTTTTGACTTCTT
This sequence comes from Mus caroli, assembly GCF_978045245.1. Taxonomy (NCBI): domain Eukaryota; kingdom Metazoa; phylum Chordata; class Mammalia; order Rodentia; family Muridae; genus Mus; species Mus caroli. The sequence continues at coordinate 48,210,578 of NW_028227256.1, forward strand.
TTTCCTGGCCAACCAGGTTTAGTCTTTAAAAGCCAGTACTTCTAGTGAGATTCAAAGGTGATTCTAGTCCCATGGCATAGGAGAAAACTGTAAGACACAACCTCATTCATGAAGGTATCGAAATATTCTTAGTATCAACAACCAAAATTTTAAACCTAAAATCACTGTGTCTTCCAGCCACTGACCGATCGGCAGGCCTCAGCATCTGGTCTTTCCTTTACCATGAGCTTCATCCACACCAGCTTTCTCTCATTCTCAAGTCTCCCATCATCCTTCCCACCTCAAGACTCCATCTCATTCCCTCTGGTCATGTGCTATGATTGGCTAACTTATCCTCTACTTTGTTATCTTCCCCCATTCTTCAGTTACTCTGACAAAGTCTAGTTCTCTGAGGGCTCTCATGGTGCCATCTAAATCTTCTTCAAGACAATAATGAAATTCTACTTTTAGAGTTGCTTATTGGCTTTTTGGTTTAGTGCAAGCACCTTTTATAAGTATAGAAGCTACATGTACCATAAAAAGTAACCCTTTGCCAGGCCTAGTGCACTTGGGAGACAAAGGCAAATGGACCTGTATGACTCTTCAAGGTCAGCCTGATCTACACAGTAAGTTTCAGGACAGCCAGGGCTATATCATGAAACCATTTCTTGGGGAAAAAAAGTATGTGTGTGTGTGTGTGTGTGTGTGTGTGTGTGTGTGTGTGTGTGTATACTGTGATGGCTATTCCTGGTTGTCACCTTGACTACATCTTGAATATATACATATTCAAGGACCTCTCAAAACAAAAAGAAAGTGATTGTATTTGGTGGAAAAAAAAATCGATAGCAAGATCACAGCGAAGTCCTTGATGACCCTGAGATGAATTCAAGAAGAAGCTATGCATTCAGGCCTGTGAGTAGGACCAGACATAGGTCCTGACTGGTGACTCTCACAGAAACAGTTGATCTTTGTTTAGCAAAGTTGGACTGAACCTGGTCAGGGTGTGAATAGAAAGTGAGACAGTGTAGCAATAATCGACTTTCTGAGGCCAGAAGCAGCATCAGTTAGGGTCCAATCCTGAAGGAAGACCCCAGACTCAAATGGTATGCAAAGATAAAGAGTATTTATTCTGCAAGAATGACCAGCATGTGGAGGTCAACCATTCATCAAAATGGCAACCCTGGAAGAACTTGCAAGGCTAGAATTTTCCAGAAGGACTAGGTAATCTCTAATGTGATTGATAATGTGATTAGGTAATCTCTAATACAAAGCTATGTCATTAGTTCAAATTTGATTGGCTACTATGTTAGTTCTTGTATATTTGGAGAGACCTTGGAGAATGGGTTAGGTAATCTAAAATTTCATTGGTGGGTGCTGAGGAAGCTACATGGGTCGGTTTCTGATTGGCTTGTGCCAGGTGTGCTGTGTTCTGCATTCCTATGTCATGAACATTTAACCACAGGATGAGATACCCAAACTATATAAGGCTGCCCAGCATAGATGGCCCATCCTGAGATAAGATATTTTTCCCATTCTTGTGGTTATCTTCAGGCTGCTCTTTGGGTGGGTGGGGGGTGGCCTTCTTCTTGGAGCTGCTGGTGGTGACCTAGTTCCTGGGACTGCTGTTTTGAGGGTTACAGGGTATGGAGCTAGTGATTTATGATCTAGTTCCTGGGACTCTGGCTTTCCTTTAGAAGTCAGGCCTGGTCCTGAAATGGAGTTTATGTCATCCTCTTACATCTAAAGTAAAGAGAAGGACTCACACACACACATACACACACACACACACACACATACACACACACACACACACACACACACATACACACACCGTTTTTTTTTTAATAAATTGAAAAATACATTGTTGATAGAGAAGAGTTTGAGATAAAGAGATTGAATAGTTGGCGGATCTGATCTTTGAACGTCTAGAGGGCATGGGCTTTAGATTTGAATGGGAGTAAGATAAATTATCCTTAGCAGGAAGAAAGACTTCTTTATTAGTTAGGTGAAAGAATGTTAAAAATTGGCAGAAATGCAAAACTCATTGAACAACCAGTTATTGAGAATACACAGCAAGTTGACACTTCTTTGGGTTTTTAATTACACTGGTAAATGAAGCAAAGATTTCTACCCAAGTGACACTTATTTCCTGTCAAAGGACAACAGCCATAAAATGCCTATTAACAGTTCTAGTGTATTAGAAAGTGATATGTGCTACAGGACAAAAGCAACTCTGTATGAAGGGAGTGGAGGAACTAAAAGTCAATAAAATGTACTGACAACATGACAATTAAATGAAGATGTAAGAAGGAAGGGATATATTCAGACACCTGAGAGAAGAGCACATCAGGAAAAAAGAACTGTTTCAGAACCATGGGTGGAAACAGGCCTGGCATTCAGAAGGAAGATCGTGTATGCAGCAAAAGAAGGTATCTGAAGACAGAGAAACTGAGGCTGGCCCGAAAAACGAATGGAAGGTTGCAGAAAAGAGTGCACGGAAGGTGTGAAGAGCTGTAGACAGCACTGTGGCTGGGACATGTACTTGGGGTGTGTGCATTTATGCCAACAACTCTACCATTCTCAACCCCACTCCTCAGTGCTCACAACAGCATGGAGGGAACCTACCCAAAGAGAAGATTGAATCTTAAGAAGTTAGTGAGAGAATTAGTCCTTTGATGCTCTGTGGGCTTGGAAAACAGAGGAACGGATGCCAAACCACAGTGGATGTGCTCCACAAAATGGAGACACATTTTTCACTTCTGCAGACTCTGCTATCATGGTTACTATATCAATGCTGTCACACCTGCACATAAGTTCACATGTCACAATATTTTGTTTTGTTTTCCATTTGACCCCATCCATGGTGTTGCCTAATACCTGATCAAGAGTGGTCATTTAAGGCCAGGCAGTGGTGGCACACACCTTTAATCCCAGCACTTGGGAGGCAGAAGCCAACGGATTTCTGAGTTCGAGGCCAACCTGGTCTACAAGTGAGTTCCAGGACAGCCAGGGCTACACAGAGAAACCCTGTCTTAAAACAAACAAACAAAAGAGTGGGCATTTAGAATGCATTTGTTGATATAAACTGTAAATTCACTGATTTTTCATTCATATATTGCTACCCTTTGGTAGCATGTCCTCTTTTCATGTCTATGATCTATTCTTCCTACTATACTGTGTAGGTTAAGGGCAGAAATTATTTCTGTGCCTCTTTGTTTTCCTAGGAACATTCTCTCCAAATAGGAAAAACTCAGTAATTCTCTGCTATTGTTGTTAAAGGAAAAAAAATTAAGATAATAAATCAAGGTCATTGTCTAGAGTTTTCTCTCATCGAATTAGTCATAAGCCTGAGCTGAGTAACTAACTATAAAGTTTGAGAGTTGAGCAGAGATGAGAATGACATAATCAGAACTGCTATGACACATATGTACTGAAGAAGGAGATCATGAAGACTGATGACTCCTTGTGTCACCAACATTCTCAAGTGTTTCTAAATTATTTCCCACAAGAGTGCCATCCCTGGGGGGTCAGAATGGCATTTGACAAAGGCATAATGGTTGAAAAAGACTAGCTGGCATTCAGGACAGTGCCTCTTCAACTGTGGCACGTGGAGCCATAGGGGAATGGAAAAGGTTGATACTGGAGATATGAGAAGCACCAGTGTAAACACAACGCATTAAAAAGTACTACTAGAGTTCATGTTTACATTAGTAACACTAAAAGGACTGCATGCATTTCAGGATAGAATGTAAATTTTCAGTTGTTTTAATGGCAGAAGTGAAGCAATGCCAATTTTGCCGCAGTTCCTAGACTTGGAGATGGCACTGTTTTCATTAGCTATCCTTGCACTTGGTGAATTGGGGAAGCACTGCGTTCTATTCACCAACTCCTTACCATCTACTTAAGTATCCATGACTTCCGAATTCAAATGAATGTTTGCCACCAGGTAGAAAATGCCTGGCAAAGGAAAACATTCCCACTCTCAAAACAAGCATCTCCTTTCCAAGGAACCCACAGCCTGTCCTTCAGGTACAACACAACCTTATCTGAGTAGAGGCAGTGAAAATAAAGTCAACACAAAACAATTCACTTGCCCTCAAACAAAAAGGTACCTCCACTGTGTGCATCCTTCAAAGGCTTCAAATAAAATGTTCTGGGTTTTAATCAAATATAGAGGCAGGCCTAGGTTCATAACTTTACCTAATTGAAAAAGAATAGTTAAATTTCATGCTTCAAAACCAGGATCGCAATATTATTAACCTACATTAATAATAGGCTTTTTTCTCCCTTCTACATTGATTTTCCAATACTGTGTTGATGGTGTTATAATATATGTGCTCTCTACTACAAATTTAGTTGTACTTCACCCAGGCCTGATTCGTTATAATTAAAATAAAATTAAAGAAGTTGAATCTTTGGGGCGTGGAAGATAAGGAAACGTGGGCAATTGTACTCACTTCTTTTCCCTCTAAAACACTCCCACCTCAGTCTTGAGGAAAGGAGTCGCAGCAAGTGGAAGACACATTCTGAAGAAATTTTATCCACTTGCTGAAAAAAAAAAAAAACAGTTAAAAAAAAACAGTAAAAGAGAAAGATAGATTAAAACCTTGTTTTTATGTGATATTCTGCCCAAAGACAAGAATAAAGAGTAAGATACCCAGGGACATCTTCTTAGAAACTTATAATTAATTTATAATTCAGTAATCGTGCTTATTCTCAAATTTCTGCTTTCCCTCTAAAATGTTTATATTGTTAAAATTTAATATTCAAAAATACATACATGTGGACTTTAATCTACACTAAATTAAATTTAGATGAGCTTCCATTTGTTTCTTTAGTATGTGTATGTATTTGTTATTGGATCATCCAAACATTAGCTAATGATTTCCAAGGAGTGGATTGTACACGCAGGCTTTTTATGAACTCATGAAGTTTTGTTTTGTTTCATTTGACTGTTTTATTAGAATGATACTTATTTTCATCAGATTAACTTAATTGTCAAATGAGCCATGTCTTAGAAGTGCTGAAATCTATTTAAAGGAAACTATAATCAGCTTGGAAATTATTCTCTTTGGCCTTGGTATGGGCACAGTTTTTAGTATTTTTCTAGATATTTCTCAACCAGAAGGATAAACTAAATTATTTAACAACAATACCCTGAGAGTTTTCCCTCTCCACAAATACCCAGGCTAAGCATTCAAGGCCCAGAGTCTCTGAGATCTCCTATCCAATTTACAGGGAGGCTTGGCTTCTGAAAGGCTGCTTTCACTCTCTCAAAAGCCCTGACCATATTTCTCAGGATTTCATGCCCAGTTCTCAGAATACACTCGTTTCTGGAGTGCTCACTAGCATTTGCTCCTCAATTATCTTTCCTACTTCACATTTACCTAAAGGGTTCACTGTGCAGTATCTACACAACATCTATAACAAGCATATGAAATTCCTAACAGCTCCCCAAGAGTCTAGCAGAAGCCCATGTTGTTTGGAAGGTGCCTGTGTGCATTCAGTGCCATTTGAATTACAATCTTGTGTCTTTCTTTCTCCACTTTCTACAAGGTCTCAAATGCAAACAGAGAGGTAGAAAGTACACCCAGCTAGACTAACCTTCTCTATGATATCTTACTTAAATTATTTCAAATTAGATTTCTATTTTAGTAAACAATTGCATATTTATTAGAGTACCCAGAAGTCAGCAGGGTAAATACTTTTGAACTCCCTTTGCTCATCATCAAGGAAAAACAAAACAAAATTGAATTTTAACATAAGTGAATTTGATGTTATTTATTGAATCTCAATCTGAAAATGGATGGACAAAAAAGTATACTCACATTTAAAAACGATATATGAAATTTACAAACCAATCCCTATTCGAAAATAATGCAAGCAATGGACAATGCACAGTCAGAATCTGTCTCACCCTGACACTGGCAGGCTTTGTCCAATGAAGTCCTAGTCTCCCACACTAGGAGAGTCTTAGCCAGGAAGAGAGACTGTCCTCTTTCCCTGTACTAAGTTCATGGCAATGAATGACCTTGGAAACCTTCAAGGGAGCTGTGGCAAGAGGCACTGCAGCCTCCAGGGAAACTGATAAGGAAACAAAGCAAGAAAACAAAAAAGAAAGGTTTTGGGTTCTATTTTTCCTCATACCTCCTCTTCTGCGCCAACACATACATCCATGTATCTTACAATTAATAGGTAATGAATAATGTTGAGTTATCAAAGCAAGCAAGTAAAACAGAGCTATTGGAGGGGGGGATAGGATATTTTCTTTATTTACATTTCAAATGTTTTCTTTCCCTTTTCCAGGTCTCCCCTTTGGAAACCCCCTATCCCTTCCCCCCTTCCCTGCCTCTATGAGGGTGCTCCCCCACCTACCCACCCACTCCCATCCTCCTGCCCTGGCATTCCCCTACACTGGGGCATTGAACACCCTCAGGTCCAAGGGCCTCTCTTCCCACTGATGACCAACAAGGCCATCCTCTGCCACATATGTGGCCAGCGCCATAAGTCACTCCATATTCTTTGGTTGGTGGTCCAGTTCAAACAATAAACCTGAGGTTCAGATTTCCATAATATGCCTAGCAGGCCTAGCAGCCTGCTACAGGCCTAGCAGCCTGCTTACAATTCCAGCCTCAGGAGGTGAACATCGAGATCCCAGTGCAAGCTGCTTAGCTAAGGGAAGAAGGCCTTTCCCGGAGCTCTGGGTCTGACAAAGAGACCCTGTCTCTCTAACAAGTTGAAGAGCCATCAAGAAAGATCCCTGCTCTCACACTCACACAGGTTCACATGAACCCACAGGACTATTCCGACACACAGGAGAATACACACACACACACACACACACACACACACACACACCTTCTGCATACACTCACACATGAAAATAAGAAATAAATAAGACTTCAAATTTATAGGCTGCTACGTGTCAGATGAGTGCCACTTTAACACCCTCTGAAACTGCGTTTCTCTATCAGAGGCCAGAGGAGCATAACGGTCATGTTGACTACCATATCCGGGGCCTACATGGTCCTTGGCTCTACCTTCCCAAGAGATAGCCAATCCAGTGCACATTCCTGTGGAGAAGAGGAGGAATAGCTGTGCGATATGGGTGTGGCAAAAGTAATGGTCAGAGCATGTTGCTGTGAACCCCCTGTAAAGTCCTTCTCTAAGAGAAAGAACAGAAACAAAAAAGAAAAGAAGAAGAAGAAGAAAAGCTGCAGCTGAAGTTAGGGAACAGGTTTTGTAGCTCAAAATTCTGATCATGAGAATTCTAAATTTGAGCCCAGCTCCTGGCTCATCTTAACAGCATATTTGTCAAGGTAGGAGGATGGAACATAATTTATTTAACAGTTTGTAAACGTGTTTTATAATTTCAAAACATTGGCATACATAGTAAGTAGCCACTCATTTGTATTCTTGCCCCAAGCCTGGCAAATGTTTGTGTAGGAGGAAAAGGACGGTGGGAAGAAACAGTGAATGACTTACCAGAAAGGTTCAGGGAGGCTATCTTTTAGTAGTTTCTTGTTGTTTGTGGGTTTTGTTTTTCTTTTATTCTTCTGAAGACAGGATCTCTGTGAGTAGCCCACATTGGCCTGGAACTCTGTGGCCCAGACTAGCCTCCTGAACTCCAATTAATTCTCTGGCTTCACCTCCTGAATGCTTAGATTTCCAGTGAGCTTTAGTGTGCCCAACCAGGAGTGATACCTTATTAAGCTGTACTCGGCCCCGTAAAATGCCTAGGCCATTTTCGATGCTGACTGTAAATTTGTAAACTAGTCAAGCAATCGCCTGATAATGAGAAAACAGGACAGTTTTACTACAGACATAGACAAATTACTGATTACAAAACTTTCAGTGGGACCTGCCAATTCCTCAAGTGCCTAAATCCCAACATCAAGCATGTAAAAGACAAAATGAATGGATCACCTGCACAATCAATCTTCCAGACAGGTCAACAGAATGAGTTAAAACACAAGAAAGCTCAGATCTTGAGCTACAGCCAATCAAATAATCAACTCAAAGTAGAAGGGCCATCTTTGAGATATTTTAAAATGTAACCGTAAGAATCCAGAACATTAAATTTGGGAAGATCAAAAGCACTTGAAGAAGAAGAGTTCAGAAAGTGTTTCAATGAAAAAACTATCCACCTGGTTGACTGAATACAATTAGCAATGTTGTTCCGTGGGGTCTCCTTGCTTAATCTTCTGTTTTATTTTGTCACAGGTACTACTGAGTAGGATGCACACTGGTCTCCCTTTTTCCTTCCCATCTCCTGCACTTCTTCATTGACCCACAGGGTGATTTTCAATATTGGTTTGCAGCCTAGAATTACTTGGAGACATTTGCTTATAAACTAATGCCTGGAGTCCAGCTGCAGAAATTTTTGCTAAAGTGGTTTGGGATATCCCTTGGAAATCAGTATGTTTTCTAAAATGTTCTGGGCGGGTCTAATACAAACTCTAGACTACACACTACTAAGCCTAGTAATATAGCAAGTCCAGGTAACCTGTGAAGTCCTGTCAACGCATCCCGGGGCAGAGCTATTCTGACAGTGCTGGGTTTCGTCTCCTTGCCTTTGCCATTGAAGCTAATTCTGCTTTCACCATTTCCAGGTTTTTTCAACTTCACTGATTTGTCTTTCAGTCCTTGATACTAGCTGTACCCTCATATATAGAATCTTTTATGTATTTATTGATATTCTCCATTCTTTGAGACATATTTATTTATTTATTCACTACTTACTAATTCTTCCTTAGTTATTTTGCATACCGCTCACTGACCCTCCTCCTTGTCACCCCTCCTACAATCTCTCCCCTTATTTCCCTTCTTCTTTTCCTCTGAGAGGCTGGGGGCTCCCTGGGTATCCCCCCCCCCATCCTGGTATTTCAAGTCTCTGTAAAGCTAGGTTCATCCTCTTCCACTGAAGACAGACAAGGTAGCCCAGAAAGCTAAACATCTCCCACAGACAGGCAACAGCTTTTGGGATAGCCCCCACTCCAGTTGTTTGAAACCCACATGAAGACCAGGCTGCACATCTGCTACATATGTTAGAAGAGGCTTAGGTCGAGGCCACATATGTTCTTTGGTTGGTGGTTCTCTCTCTAAGAACCCCAAAAGTCTAGGTTAGTACATTCTGTTGGTCTTCTTGTAGAGTTCCTATCCCCTTAGAACCTACAATCTTTTCTCCTTTTCTTCCATAGAAATCTCCGAGCTCTATCCACTGTTTGGCTGTGGGTGTCTGAGTCAGTTACTAGGTAGAGCCTCTCAGAGGGCAGCCTAATAGAGTATCATTAATAGTGTCAGAGATTGGTGCTTACCCATGAGATAGGTCTCAAACTGGACTAGGTAATCGTTGGCCTTTCCCTCAGTCTCTGCTCCTCGTGCCTGCATTTCTTATAGACAGGACACATTTTTGTGTCAAAAGTTTTGTAGGTGGGTTGGTGTCCCTATCGTTCCATTGGGGTTCCTGCCTAGCTACAGGAGGTAGCCTCATCAGATTCCATGTCCCCAGTGCTGTGAGACTCAGCTAAGGACACGCCCATTGATTCTTGGGTGCCTTTGAGACATATTTATAGTGAGAATGTTTATTATATAGTGAATAACACCATATTCTCTGCAACTCTTAAACTCTAACACTTGTTAAAAACCCCTAAGGCACTTGATAAGATTTACATTCTGAGCTCTATTCTGGATCTTCAGTTTAGGAAGCTTGTAAGAGGAGAGGAATTTGACTGCTTATCAAGTTCTTGACATGGTTCTACAATTGATTAGATGGGAAGGCATTGGTTAAAACACTGCTTCCCAGGCCTCTGAGTCTATAGATAATCTCCAGACATGAAAAAGGTTTTGTACCAAACATTGGCATTGTGGAAATGACTCAGCTCTTCCGGTTCTATCAACCACAGAGAAGTGGTTACGAAGAGCTTAAACCCCACTGCTTTTGAGTCTACAGTGTGTTCAAATCAACTTGTAAAAAACATCCTACAAAATTGATCAATGTTTTATGAAACCCTTGAGCTAATGCTTATTCCATTATCATTTTGTAACATGGGACATATAGTATAGCCTATTACCAGTTAATGGATGATAATCACACACATTAGGCCCACAATCAATAACACTAGGACTTTTGAATGGCTCCGTTTACATTGATAGCTTAACAATCATATAGGGTCTCACCTGTGGTTTCCCTGTTTGAGGGGCTGTTCCTCAATTATAGGGGGTAAAAAAAAAAGCCAGTAAGGCACAATTTTTACCATCAAGCCATGTGGATTGTTTCCTGATTTGTTGGTTCTTTTAAATTTTCACTGATTAATTGATTGATCATTTCTTCTGCTGACTCCCAGCATATCAGTTGTCTTAGTAAGGGTCTCTATTCCTGCACAAACATCATGACCAAGAAGCAAGTTGGGGAGGAAAGAGTTTATTCGGCTTACACTTCCATACTGCTGTTCATCACCAAAGGAAGTCAGGTCTGGAACTCAAGCAGGTCAGGAAGCAGAAGCTGATGCAGAGGCCATGGAGGGATGTTACTAACTAGCTTGCCTCCCATGGCTTGCTCAGCCTGCTCTCTTATAGAACCCAAGACTGCCAGTCCAGAGATGGTCCCACCCACAAGGGGCCTTTCCCCCTTGATCACTAATTGAGAAAATGCCTTACAGCTGGATCTCATGGAGGCATTTCCTCAACTGAAGCTCCTTTCTCTGTGGTAACTCCAGCTGTGTCAAGTTGACACAAAACTAGCCAGTACATCAGTTGTAAGAGACTCAGCTATCTTGAAGAAAAATGTCCTTCCTTGTTTCGCAAAAGTGGCAACTGGCAGCTGCTCAGTGACATTTGCTCTCCCCAGATTCTAGATCCAAACAATGCTTCATGATTTACTCCATTTGCTCTGTGCAACAATCCTACCATGCAAGCAAACTTGTGCCCATTTGGCAGTTTAAAGGGCAAGGCTCAGAGGCCTTCTGTGCCAGGTCACTCGGTACATACACTAAGCTGAGAGTAAAGCCTGAATCTTCGGAATCCTCACCCAGTTCTCTCCCCCACTGCGTACTGGTGCCAGCTATCTGGCTCTGTTGGCTTAACTGTGCCATTATTCCAGGTACTCTTTAATTACCTCTTTGCATGTCCCACCTGGCCTTCCAATCTTTTCTGACAGCTGAGGTTTGCTCTAGCCAAGTGCTCACACATGGCTATCTCTATAAAAGACAAAAATAAAAAAACACCTAAACACACCTGCCATTTCCCTCTCCTCTGTGTTACACATGGCACTCATTTGGGGATGGAATGTCCCAATCATCTTCTTCCTCTATTATTTGTTATCTCTAAGCACAAATAGTTAGTTGACCACAACTGTGTAGTTGGCTTTATATTAGACACTACTATAGGCATACAACAAAATGATGGGTTCAGGCTGCCAAATTCATACTAGCTGTGACTAATAACCAGGAGGCAAAGGAAATATAGAAAGAGAAGTTGGGTCAAGTGTTAGCAAGGACCAGCAATGGAATAGTGTGAATAGGAGGGAGGGAATTCTTCTGCTCTGTACCCAGTACCTGACTGCTACACTGTGCATCCCTGAGAGTAGAGATTGGTTGACCTCAAAGTGACTGCTACATATGCTGTGGATCAGAGGCATTTCTGGCTGCTAACATTTTCACCTACCTTGGGCTTCTTGAGGACAGCACCCTCCACAGCATCTGGGTTTCCTTTGAATGAGCCTACCCCTGCTTCTACCAGCTGTTTCTTACCACAGGTAAAAACTTTGACCACTGATTGAGAATATTTCCAGTTGTTGAAATTTAACTATTATAGTTTGATGTCAAAAATGTTTCTATAAGCTCATGTGTTAACAAGGAAGTGAGTCCCCAGATGGTAATATTAATGAGGGGTGCTGTAAACATGAGGAAGTGTGGCTCATCTCAAAAGAGTAGATCATTCGTATGAAGATTATACTAGGACCCTGGCCTCTTGCTTCAATTCTCTCATAGACTCCCAGCCATCATGAGGTGAGCAAATTTGTTCCAGCCTGCCCTTCACCATTGTGTCCTGGTATGCCAGCTGATGATGGACAAAACTTTCTGAAGTCTTAACTCTCCATACACTCCATGAATGAATGAATGAATAAATAAATAGTGTGTGTATGTGTGTATACATATATACATACACACATGTATATATATATGCACATATAAATATGCATAAATATATGCATATATATAAGTGCGCATGTGTGTAATTTTAAAGAAGTTTATCCTAGGAGCATCAACACAATTACAAAGCACTTTGTTAAAATACTAAGTAAATTCAACATTATTGAAATGTAATTTCATGTTTGGATTCAGAACATCTGATTTCTTGTTCATAAACTAGTCTAAACATTTCTGCCAAATGAAATTTAGCTATGGCTTAAAATATTTGAAGAAAATCTGTCATCCAGAAAATTGAGGTCAACCAAAAACAGATGGTATCTATAAAATAGAGTGTTGACTTCCTGCGTTAAAAGACAATATGTATATCTCATCTGGAAACACATAAATATTTTTAATAACGTAGACCTTTAAAATGGAACTAAGCTTTTCATGTGTTTTAATATGACTTCTATTATTTGAAAATATAGGTTCAGGAAGCATGGTTTGGGATGGAAATATGTTTTCGAACCACATATGGGTCTCCTCAGGATTTATTAGACATTTTGCATTTCCATCCATATTTATTAGAAGGAATTTTTGGTTTTGGAATAATCTTATTTTCTAAAACTATTCTGGGGACAGAAGGGTTCCCTAATTATAATATTTAAGGGGGAAAAAACTATTTCTCAAAGCTCAAGTGACCAATGTGCTTAGGACCCAGGGATGTTTGGGAGAATAAATGTCATTGACAAAGGAACCACCGAAATGGAGAAGGATGAGCCAGAGACACTACGCAAGAGGTGAGAGCTCCTGTCATAAAGCTGTGTCAGCGTTCGCTTCCAGGACATCCATCCATCTTTCACATATAATGAGTGACCCAGAATTTTTCATTTGAAAACAGAGACAGCCTCTGTCTTTCTAGGGCATTGGAATGAGGAATACATGAATAAAGATGAAGAAATGGGCATTTTCATTTTGATTGAAGCTAAGTAGTTTTCAAATGATAATGAAACGGAAAATGTATTTAATAAAAATTGTGCTGTGAATAATAAACTAGCTGTTGCAATTCTTACATCAAATCACTTTCTAGAATATCTTACTTTTTCAGTAGAATGAGTTCAAAACAGAACTAGAAAGTAATTAGACATTTTTCTACCCTAAAGGTTATGTTTCTTCTTTGTTGAAACCATAAAAAAAAAAAACCAGAACTATGCTCTAAACTGATACTTAGGAATAACACAGCATACAGTTTGTAAATGAATGTCTTCTGAAATGCTTTATAAATGTTAATTCATGAACTGTTTACTAAATTTTGTGTTCAATACAACACAATGCTCTAAAAGAAACCATGCGATTGTCTTGCCTCCAAGTGACTCTGCCCATTCTGGGATCTATAGTGAAGGTTTGTGATGTCTCATGGTCATTTATGTTCTTGGGGAAATTTTAGTCTTTTGTTGATTTCTGATAGAGCTTTTCCAGGCTTCTGATTTTCCAGTTACAGAATAAATGAGCACAGTATGGGATCACTCCAACATGACTTTCCCTCAAACCTCATATGCTGGTACCTCACTGCAATCTAGTGATAAAGAAAGAAGTTCATGTTAATAAATAACAATTAATCAAAAACAGATCCTTTGTATTCCTCATATTTCCTATTTCCCTTCAACAAGCATAGCTTTCAATTATAGTTTTTGTGTATTAATTTGTTTGGTGGTTGATCAATTTTGTGGAATATGATATGTTCAGTCATAAGACAGTAATCAAGATTATCACAGTTAATTTCATTTAAATGAATCTTTTTCCAAGTCAGCAGAAAATAGGAAAACTGAAGTTAGATTTGCCATTAAAAATATTCTGACTTGGGGCTGGTGAGATGGCTCAGTGGGTAAGAGCACCCGACTGCTCTTCTGAAGGTCCAGAGTTCAAATCCCAGCAACCACATGGTGGCTCACAACCATCTGTAATGAGATCTGACTCCCTCTTCTGGTGTGTCTGAAGACAGCTACAGTGTATTTACATATAATAAATAAACAAATCTTTTAAAAAAAATATTCTGACTTGATTCTTTCACCTTCTCCACATTCATTATGGGGGCCTTTGCCTCCTTTCATGAATGCAAAAATAGCCAACCTCTTGGGGATGTGTAGTGTATAAGGATACACACACATTGACAAATGACCAAAGGTTATCACATTTCCCACAAAGGCAAACCAAACCTAAGAACTATTTAGCCTAGGAGGTGAGGAAGAAGAAGAAACTATGGTGGTTTGAATATGCTTGGCTCTTGGGAAGTGGCACTATTTTGGCTTTGTTGTAATAGATTGTGGCCTTGTTCTTGTTGAAGGAAGTGTGTCACTCTGAAGGTGGAAATTAAAGGTCTCCTACACATGTTCAAGTCTAGCCAGAGTGATCTAGACCTTCCTCCTGGCTGCCTACAGAAGGCAGTTCTCTCCTGGCTGCCTTTGGATCAGGATGTAGAACTCTTGGCTCCTCCAGCACCATGTCTGCTTGTGTGATGCCATGCCTCACATCATGATGATGATAATAGACTAAACCTCTGAAATTGTAAGCCAGCCCCAGTGAATGTTTTCCTTGATAAGGATTGCCTTGGTCTTAGTGTTTCTTTTTTTGTTTGTTTGTTTGTTTGTTTGTTTTTACTTTTTTTTTAATTTTTAATATTTTTACTACATATTTTCCTCAATTACATTTCCAATGCTATCCCAAAAGTCCCCCATAGCGCCCCCCACTTCCCTACCCACCCATTCCCATTCTTTTGGCCCTGGCATTCCCCTATATTGGGGCATATAAAGTTTGCAAGTCCAATGGGCCTCTCTTTCCATTGATGGCCGACTAGGCCATCTTTCGATACATATGCAGCTAGAGACAAGAGCTCCGGGGTTCTGGTTAGTACATCATGTTGTTCCAACAATAGGGTTGCAGATCCCTTTAGCTCCTTGGGTACTTTCTCTAGCTTCTACATTGGGAGCCCTGTGATACATCCAATAGCTGACTGTGAACATCCACTCCTGTGTTTGCTAGGCCCCGGCATCGTCTCACAAGAGACAGCTATATTTGGGTCCTTTCAGCAAAATCTTGCTAGTGTATGCAATGGTGTCAGCGTTTAGAAGCTGATTATGGGATGGATCCCTGGATACGGCAGTCTCTAAATGGTCCATCCTTTCATCACAGCTCCGAACTTTGTCTCTGTAACTCCTTCCCTGGGTGTTTTGTTCCCAATTCTAAGAAGGTGCACAGTGTCCACACTTTGGTCTTCATTCTTCTTGAGTTTCATGCGTTTAGCAAATTGTATCTTATATCTTGGGTATCCTAAGTTTTGGGCTAATATCCACTTATCAGTGAATACATATTGTGTGAGTTCTTTTGTGATTGTGTTACTTCACTCAAGATGATGCCCTCCAGGTCCATCCATTTGGCTAGGAATTTCATAAATTCATTCTTTTTAATAGCTGAGTAGTACTCCATTGTGTAAATGTACCATAATTTCTGTATCCATTCCTCTGTTGAGGGACATCTGGGTTCTTTCCAGATTCTGGCTATTATAAATAGGGCTGCTATGAACATAGTGGAGCATGTGTCCTTTTTACCGGTTGGGACATCTTCTGGATATATGCCCAGGAGAGGTATTGCTGGATCCTCCAGTAGTACTATGTCCAATTTTCTGAGGAACCGCCAGACTGATTTCCAGAGTGGTTGTACAAGCTTGCAATCCCACCAACAATGGAGGAGTGTTCCTCTTTCTCCACATCCTCGCCAGCATCTGCTGTCACCTGAATTTTTGATCTTAGCCATTCTGACTGGTGTGAGGTGGAATCTCAGGGTTGTTTTGATTTGCATTTCCCTGATGATTAAGGATGTTGAACATTTTTTCAGGTGCTTCTCTGCCATTCGGTATTCCTCAGGTGAAAATTCTTTGTTCAGTTCTGAGCCCCATTTTTTAATGGGGTTATTTGACTTTCTGGAGTCCATCTTCTTGAGTTCTTTATATATATTGGATATTAGTCCCTTATCTGATTTAGGATAGGTGAAGATCCTTTCCCAATCTCTTGGTGGTTTTTTTGTCTTATTGATGGTGTCTTTAGCCTTGCAGAAGCTTTGTAGTTTCATGAGGTCCCACTTGTCAATTCTCGATCTTACAGCACAAGCCATTACTGTTCTATTCAGGAATTTTTCCCCTGTGCCCATATCTTCAAGGATTTTCCCCACTTTCTCCTCTATAAGTTTCAGTGTCTCTGGTTTTATGTGAAGTTCCTTGATCCACTTAGACTTGACCTTAGTACGAGGAAATAGGAATGGATCGATTCGCATTCTTCTACATCTAAACAACCAGTTGTGCCAGCACCATTTGTTGAAAATGCTGTCTTTCTTCCACTGGATGCTTTTAGCTCCCTTGTCGAAGATCAAGTGACCGTAGGTGTGTGGGTTCATTTCTGGGTCTTCAATTCTATTCCATTAGTCTATTTGTCTGTCACTATACCAGTACCATGCAGTTTTTATCACAATTGATCTGTAGTAGAGCTTTAGGTCCGGCATGGTGATTCCACCAGAGGTTCTTTTATCCTTGAGAAGAGTTTTTGCTATCCTAGGTTTTTTGTTATTCCAGATGAATTTGCAGATTGCACTTTCTAATTCGTTGAAGAATTGATTTGGAATTTTGATGGGGATTGCATTGAATCTGTAGATTGCTTTTGGCAAGATAGCCATTTTTACAATGTTGATCCTGCCAATCCATGAGCATGGGAGATCTTTCCATCTTCTGAGATCTTCTAGAATTTCTTTCTTCAGAGACTTGAAGTTTTTATTATACAGATCTTTCACTTCCTTAGTTAGAATCACACCAAGATATTTTATAATATTTGTGACTATTGAGAAGGGTGTTGTTTCCCTAATTTCTTTCTCAGCCTGTTTATTCTTTGTGTAGAGAAAGGCCATTGATTTGTTTGAGTTAATTTTATATCCAGCTACTTCACCGAAGCTGTTTATCAGGCTTAGGAGTTCTCTGGTGGAATTTTTAGGGTCACTTATATATACTATCATATCATCTGCAAAGAGTGATATTTTGACTTCATCTTTTCCAATTTGTATCCCTTTGATCTCCTTTTGTTGTCGAATTGCTCTGGCTAGGACTTCAAGTACAATGTTGAATAGGTATGGAGAAAGTGGACAGCCTTGTCTAGTCCCTGATTTTAGAGGGATTGCTTCAAGCTTCTCACCATTTACTTTGATGTTGGCTACTGGTTTGCTGTAGATTGCTTTTATCATGTTTAGGTATGGGCCTTGAATTCCTGATCTTTCCAAGACTTTTATCATGAATGGGTGTTGGATCTTGTCAAATGCTTTCTCCGCATCTAACGAGATGACCATGTGGTTTTTGTCTTTGAGTTTGTTTATATACTGGATTACGTTGATGGATTTCCATATATTGAACCATCCCTGCATCCCTGGGATGAAACCTACTTGGTCAGGATGGACGATTGTTTTGATGTGTTCTTTGATTCGGTTAGCAAGAAATTTATTGAGGATTTTTGCATCAATATTCATAAGGGATATGGGTCTGAAGTTTTCTATCTTTGTTGGGTCTTTTTGTGGTTTAGGTATCAGAGTAATTGTGGCTTCATAGAATGAGTTGGGTAGAGTACCTTCTGTTTCTATTTTGTGGAATAGTTTGTGAAGAACTGGGATTAGATCTTCTTTGAAGGTCTGATAGAACTCTGCACTAAACCCATCTGGTCCTGGGCTTTTTTTAGTTGGGAGACTATTAATGACTGCTTCTATTTCTTTGGGGGATATAGGGCTGTTTAGATCATTAACCTGATCTTGATTCAACTTTGGTACCTGGTATCTGTCTAGGAACTTCTCCATTTCATCCAGGTTCTCCAGTTTTGTTGAGTATAGCCTTTGGTAGAAGGATCTGATGGTGTTTTGGATGTCTTCAGGATCTGTTGTTATGTCTCCTTTTTCATTTCTGATTTTGTTAATTAGGATGCTTTCCCTGTGCCCTCTAGTGAGTCTGGCTAAGGGTTTATCTATCTTGTTGATTTTCTCAAAGAACCAGCTCCTTGATTGGTTGATTCTTTGAATAGTTTTTCTTGTTTCCACTTGGTTGATTTCGCCCCTGAGTTTGATTATTTCCTGCCGGCTACTCCTCTTGGGTGAATTTGCTTCCTTTTGTTCTAGTGCTTTTAGGTATGTTGTCAAGCTGCTAATGTGTGCTCTCTCTAGTTTCCTTTTGGAGGCACTCAGAGCTATGAGTTTTCCTCTTAGAAATGCTTTCATTGCGTCCCATAAGTTTGGGTATGTTGTGGCTTCATTTTCATTGAACTCTAAAAAGTCCTTAATTTCTTTCTTTATTCCTTCCTTGACCAAGGTATCATTGAGAAGAGTGTTGTTCAGTTTCCACGTGAAGGTTGGCTTTCTATTATTTATTTTGTTATTGAAGATCAGCCTTAGTCCATGGTGATCTGATAGGATGCATGGGACAATTTCAATATTTTTGTATCTGTTGAGGCCTGTTTTGTGACCAATTATGTGGTCAATTTTGGAGAAGGTACCATGAGGTGCTGAGAAGAAGGTATATCCTTTTGTTTTAGGATAGAATGTTCTGTAGATATCTGCCAGATCCATTTGATTCATAATTTCTCTTAGTTTCTCTGTGTCCCTGTTTAGTTTCTGTTTCCATGATCTGTCCATTGGTGAAAGTGGTGTGTTGAAGTCTCCCACTATTATTGTATGAGGTACAATGTGTGCTTTGAGATTTACTAAAGTTTCTTTAATGAATGTGGCTGCCTTTGTATTTGGAGCATAGATATTCAGGATTGATAGTTCCTCTTGGAGGATTTTACCTTTGATGAGTATGAAGTGTCCCTCCCTGTCTTTTTTAATGACTTTGGGTTGGAAGTCAATCTTATCAGATATTAGAATGGCTACTCCAGCTTGTTTCTTCAGACCATTTGCTTGGAAAATTGTTTTCCAGCCTTTCATTCTGAGGTAGTGTCTATCTTTTTCTCTGAGATGAGTTTCCTGTAAGCAGCAAAATGATGGGTCTTGTTTGTGTAGCCAGTTTGTTAGTCTATGTCTTTTTATCGGGGAGTTGAGTCCATTGATATTAAGAGATATTAAGGAAAAGTAATTGTTGTTTCCTGTTATTTTTGTTGTTAAAGTTGGCATTCTGTTCTTGTGGCTGTCTTCTTTTAGGTTTGTTGAGGGATTACCTTCTTGTTGTTTCTAGGGCGTGGTTCCTGTCCTTGTATTGGTTTTTTTCTGTTATTATCCTTTGAAGGGCTGGATTCGTGGAGAGATAATGTGTGAATTTGGTTTTGTCGTGGAATACTTTGGTTTCTCCATCTATGTTAATTGAGAGTTTGGCTGGGTATAGTAGCCTGGGCTGGAACTTGTGTTCTTTTAGTGTCTGTATAACATCCGTCCAGGATCTTCTGGCTTTCATAGTCTCTGGTGAAAAATCTGGTGTAATTCTGATAGGCTTGCCTTTATATGTTACTTGGCCTTTTTCTCTTACTGCTTTTAGTATTCTATCCTTATTTAGAGCATTTGTTGTTCTGATTATTATGTGTCGGGAGGTATTTCTTTTCTGGTCCAGTCTATTTGGAGTTCTGTAGGCTTCTTGTATGTTCATGGGCATCTCTTTCTTTAGATTTGGGAAGTTTTCTTCTATAATTTTGTTGAAGATGTTTGCTGGTCCTTTGAGTTGAAAATCTTCATTCTCATCCACTCCTATTATCTGTAGGTTTGGTCTTCTCATTGTGTCCTGTATTTCTTGGATGTTTTGAGTTAGGATCTTTTTGCATTTTACATTTTCCTTGATTGTTGTGCCGATGTTCTCTATGGAATCTTCTGCACCTGAGATTCTCTCTTCCATCTCTTGTATTCTGTTGCTGATGCTGGTATCTATGGTTCCAGATTTCTTTCCTAGGGTTTCTACCTCCAGTGTTGCCTCATTTTGGGTTTTCTTTATTGTGTCTACTTCCCTTTTTAGGTCTAGTATGGTTTTGTTCATTTCCATCATCTGTTTGGATGTGTTTTCCTGTTTTTCATTAAGGACTTCTACCTGTTTGATTAGGTTATCCTGTTTTTCTTTAAGGATTTGAAACTCTTTAGCTGTGTTCTCCTGCAATTCTTTAAGGGATTTTTGTGCTTCCTCTTTAATGTCTTCTACCTGTTTACCAGTGTTCCTTTGTATTTCTTTAAGTGTGTTATTAAAGTCCTTCTTGAAGTCCTCTACCATCATCAGGAGATATGCTTTTAGATCCGTGTCTAGCTTTTCCGGTGTGTTGGGGTGCCCTGGACTGGGCGAAGTGGGAGTGCTGGGTTCTGATGATGGTGAGTGGTCTTGGTTTCTGTTAGTAAGATTATTACGTTTACCTTTCGCCATCTGGTAATCTCTGGGGTTAGTTGTTGTCGTTGTCACTGTTTAAAGATTGGAGCAGAAGCTGTGTTCCACTCACCAGCAGTCTCAAAATCCTGTGGCGGGGGTCGTGGGTAGCTGGCAGTACCCCGGTGCTGGTCCAGCCAGAAGAGGCCTGTGGTCCTACTCAGGCCGGTTTTCTGCTTCCCTAACTAATGCAGTCTCAGGTCCCGTGTGCAATTGGATTGGAGCAGAAGCTGTGTTCCACTCTCCAGAAGTCTTAAGATCCTGTGGCGGGTGTTGTGGGTAGCTGGCGAGTGTCAGCTGACCCTGCGCCCTAGCTACCCTGGTGCTTTTCTGACCGGAAGAGGCTTGTGGCCCTATGTAGGCCGGATTTCTCTCTCCCCAACCAGAGCAGTCTCAGGTCCCGCGTGATTGGACTGGAGCAGAAGCTGTGTTCCACTCACCAGCAGTCTCAAAATCCTGTGGTGGGGGTCGTGGGTAGCTGGCGGGTGTCAGCTGACCCTGCACTCTAGCTATCCGGCCGGATGGGGCCTGTGGCCCTACTCAGGCCGGTTTCTGCTTCCCTAACTAATGCAGTCTCAGGTCCCGCGCACAATTGGATTGGAGCAGAAGCTGTGTTCCACTCACCAGAAGTCTTAAGATCCTGTGGCGGGTGTTGTGGGTAGCTGGCGAGTGTCAGCCGACCCTGTGCCCTAGCTACCCCGATGCTTTTCTGACCGGAAGAGCGGTCTTAGTGTTTCTTCACAGCAATGAAACCCTGACTATGACAGAAGCCATGCTCACAAATAAGAACAACAAAAGCAACATGGGGAAACTTTTTACGGGGAAAGCTGTGGTTCTGTGAAGTTTATAGATCTTCCTTTGTGGTTGACTCCATATTCCCCTACATGAATGTGTTCGCTGTCTCCTGCATCTGATAAATCTCTCTTTCCTGCTTCAAAATAAAGATGCAGATTGTGGTGGTTTAAATAAGAATGGTTCCTATAGGCTCATATGTCTTAATGCTTAGTCACCAGGGAGCTGCACTATATACAGGGACTAGAAGGACAAAAGGTGTGGCCTTGTTGGAGGAACTGTATCCCTGGGGTTGGGCTTTGATATTTCAAAGGCTCATGACAAACCCAGAGTCTCTCTGCTACTGCTCCAGCACTGCCTTCATGGCACCATGCTCCCTGCCATGATGATAACTGACTAAACATCTGAAACTGTAAGCCAGCCCCCAATTAAATCCTCTCTATAAGAGTTGCTTTGCTCATGGTGTGTCTTCATATCAATAGAACAGTGACTAAGACACATATTCATTGCCCCATTGCCACAGACTAACCTCTATTGGGTCTCCAATCTGTAGGGAACAGGTTTCTGGTTGCAGGTGAGCAAGGGTTGGCAAAAATGGGGTGACAAACAGACACAACACAAGGGAGTGTGCTGAATCTGAATGTAATGCCAAATTGAGCATCAAACTTTTTTTTTTTGCTTTTAGAGACAGGATTTCTCTGTGTAGCCCTGGCTGGCCTGGAACTCACTTTGTCGACCAGGCTGGCCTGGAACTCAGAAATCCACCTGCCTCTGCCTCCCAAATGCTGGGATTAAAGGCATGTGCCACCACCACCCGGCTGAGCATCAAACTTTTTATACAGAAGAAAATAGGGAAGTTAGGTGACACATCGGCAAGGTACAATGAGGTTGCCAGATACTTAATGACTCTTTACACAAAACAGAGAAATGCAAACACAAAGACTGGCAGGAACTGGGCAATAAAACAGCTGAGACAAAGTCAGCTCTATCTAAAGTCAGCTATATTCTTAGAAGCCAGGTATGAGGTCTTTACACTCCCGGGGCAAGGGCTTTCACACCCAAGCTATGGTTCTGCTCTAGCTAACCTTCTCATGAATAATGCAAAACTCTAGTTCCTCCTTAAATCACAGCCCAACCTACTTCCTAAATCATTGTAAATTCCTGTATATGGGAGCGACTTGGCTTTTATTCTAAGTGATAGTGTGTGGGGGGGACTATTTTACTAATAAGTAATGTAGTCTGTCATACATAACTATAATAAGAATTCTAAACTTACATTGCTAAGCTTGCTCTGAGATTTCTAACTCCATGTAGTAGATAGTAATGCTTGATTTCTTTCACTATCTCTCTTACAAGACTAGAAGCAATTCTGAATGTTACTGAATAGGTAACATTCTTACTGAATTCAAAGCCCATGGTTGACTCAAGGACTACCTAGGGGCATTGGTGAAGGCCAGGAAGCAAAGTTCGATTTTGCTTAGGTATTTGGCAAGTCGTTGCTTGGAGGCACCTATAATAAAACAATACTGAAAGAGAGCACACAGATCCATTTGCAAGGACAAAATTGGAGCATATGTGCTATGGGATGCCACAGTTCCAGGAAACTAAGTTCCTGTGACTTCCAGGTTTCTAAACCTGTCAAGCAAGTCACTGCTGGAGTGGATGTAGCACCGTATCATAAATTCCTTGTGAATTCCTTGCTTAGAATTTTGTCCCATACTTAGGCCTCTACTTAGGATGGTAGTCAACATCTATTTTCTTGTTTCCACAAACCACTGGAGTGAACCTGAGCCTTCTTCCTCTGTCAATACCCTACAGGCAGCCTCTAGCCCTCAGTTTTTACTTTCTCCCAAGGACTGCTTAGGAGAAAGTTTGAAACAAGAAGTGTTGAGGAAGAAGCATTGGAACTAGGAGGCATTGGTAGCAACCTATTCTTCCTATGCAAGGTCTAAGTTCAAAATCTACATTATATTTAGTCTAAGTCTATTTGACAGCTAAAAATATTTACATATTCACCATCTTTCTCTGCCAATTTCAAGAGATGGGATGTTGCTGCTCACTTCCAGAGCCTTCCTTATGCTGTTCTGGCATCCTCAGCAAACAGGTCAGAAAGTTGCAGCCGAGGAAATGGAATAGATATGTCCACCTAGAAGCCGGATCATAGTGAGAAGGGGGCTGCTAATAAGCCTGGGACTCTCTAGGAAAGAGAATATAAAGCTGGGCGAAGTGTAGTTTTGTAACCCCATACATGATGAGAGCACTATGTCTCACTCACAGTGGTTCCTCTTTGGCATCGGTCCAACTACCCCAGGAAAGGGATGCAGGAATTTTAAAGGTGTTATATAATGCACCAGAGTTTCTTTTTCAGTTTGACGGAAGCAAAGGTCAGGTTTCAGTGCATGTGATGAATCAGAGTGACAGGTATGACAGGAATGAGCAGGCAGAAGAGCAAGATACACAGCCAGCAAAGGGCACCAAGAGAAGCAGTGGGGTATGGCTCTGACTTGCCAAAGCTTTAAAAACAAGCTTTATTTAGGAGGCATGCCCTTACTTTTGCTAGACAGTTCTTTCAGCCAATTTTTTTTTCCTTTTACAAGAACTATTGTGTCATGCTACTCTATTTAAAAACCAAAGATCCAGGGAACCATGAAAAATCTGCACAAAAATCTGAAACCCATGATGCAAGAAGCAGAAATGTGCACAGAGTTAGAGGCCAAAGGGGCAACAGGAACTCGGGTACACTAGTGGAAATAACTCCTCTTCTAATTGGTCTGTTCAACCAAGTTTGTTTCACAGGTCTGTACATGTGAGAGAAGAAATTTGTTAGTGGGTCAAATACATAAATTTCAAAATTAACTTTGTATATTAAAAACATTATTATGTATCAGAATTGAGTTCATTTTAAGATTGAGCAATTAAAGAAATATGAAGTAAACCTACGAGAATAAAGATGTTAAAAACAAATGAATCTTTCAGGTTTTCTTATTTTCCAAAGAACTCTGTCCTCCTTAATCTCAATTTTGTCAGTCACTGAAAGAATGGTGACTCAGCTACAATTTGCAATATCTTAAGTCAATAGTGACCTTTCATTTGTGTGTGCCACTGATTCATCAAGCTCGTTGGTTACCATATTTTAGCTTTATGGATCCAGAATTTTCAGGACTTCTTGCCAAAGGAATTCATATGTGTACCTGTCTTCTCTGCAGTCCCTCTGCACGACATGTATTCAAAACACCCTCTAAGCAGGCTCGACTAGTGGTCTTCCCAGTCATTACAAAGATGGCTGCTCAGTGGCTTCATCTTTGAGACTTTCTAGGGAAGCTTCTTCATTCCTAAATAAATGAGTGGAGGCAAAACAGGAATGCTCCCTGGGATACCTGAGGCTTCGCTCTAATCTGAATTGCCCAGCTCTCTGACCTGCTCCTATGGAATAGCCTTAAGCCTTGCCAGCATCTTCTTCAATCTTTCACTACAGCTTAGAATCCCTTACCATACTTAGAAGATGAAGGATGTAAACAGACCTTGTGTTTCTTTGGTTAAAAACAAAACAAAACAGACAAACAAACAAACAAAAATGCCCACAACCAACAAATGAGGTAGACAACTCATCACTATGTTCTTTTCTTTCCTTTCACCTGTTATTGTGTGATATTGACTTTTCCTTAAGTTTCACCTGAGTAAGCACTTACTTTCCAGGATCTTCCACCAAGAAAACAGCTAGATTATAAGATTGGAGTTAATGCAGGAAACAAACAAAATAAGCAAACTTTTCTTGTTCTTGCTTTTGGTCCTTGAACAATCCTAGATCAGGCATGTTGAGTGGTATGAAGCTGTACAAGATGCAAAGATGTTCAAATCCAAAGTGGTCATACACAGATTTTGCATGGTGGTCCCAAGACAAAGCAGTATTGTTTACCTCTTTATTTGGTTGTAGGGGAGCTGAGAAGAAAATGCTTATTGTTGACCATAAAATTCTCTGTATTGTCTCCCCAGATGTACAGGATTGGGGAAGGCAGGTTGAAGCAATTACTGTTAGGCTCCTAGGCAGAGCAATGAAACCAGAAACTTCACATTTTCTATACACATTGAGGAAGCCCAGGGATGGATTCAGTGAAGCAGTGCTTGAGGCAAGGATGTGAGTACCTGGAAAAAAAATGCAAATACTGACAAGCTTGGAACTAAAACTACCTCGTGGGTATGTAACACAGTAGTAGATACAAGGCACTTGAGACTTCAAAAATCACTGAAGATGCCAGTCTCCACAGTGAGTGCTCTGTAAACAATTAGAGATGCTAGGGCTGAAATGGCTTCTTTTGACACAAATTCTTCTAGTGTCTCTTGAGATTTTAATTGCTTATGCTATGCTTTTCCAAGATGGGAGGCAGAATTTCCCTCCACACGGTTGGCAACTTGCTCCACCTGGCAGATGCTAGTGGCCTTCACATTGTGCCTTGACTGCCTTGTTCACAAAAATCTCAGGCAGCTATTCCATCCTAGTGACTTTTGTATCTTCCACTTCTCCATAATGTTTCAAACCTCTTCATTATCAACCTTCCAGGAAGTCAATACGTTTACCTTAATAGTAGGCTTGACCATACCCCGATGTCTTAGTTCTTTTCCCACTACTATGGTAAAATACTCTGAAAACAAGCAACTGAAGAGAAGAGAGTGTGTATTCTGGCTCACAGTTCAGGGGCAGTCATGGTAGGGAAGTCAAGGAGGCAGGAACCTGAAGCCTCTGGATATGATTACATCCACAATCCGAAAGCTGAGAACAACGAACACAGGCATGATATTCACCTCCCATCCTCACTCATAGAGTCCTCAGGATCTCATCTGGGGAATGATGCCATACATAATGGGCAGGTCTTCCAACCTCAATTAATGCAATCAAGATAATGTCACACAGGTATGGAGAGTGGCCTTTCCCGAGTAATTCTAGATTCTACTAAGTTGACAGCCTTAGCCAACATACCCAGATAAGTTTCTGCTTCTTCTCTTCCAAATTGTTTATTTTTATGGACAGCCATAGAATTGTATCTACAATTACCTTTAGCCTAAAGTCACATAATAACTGTAGAACCATGGAATGAATACTTATTGCTAATGAATCTCTGGAAAGCTTAAACTCAGAACTCAGAGGCTGTAAAGCTGCGTAGACTCACTTAAGTGTTGAACTGAATGAGACCACTGATGACTGTTGTCGTTACAACAGACGGGCTACAAGGTGACTCATATTTATGAAATACTTATTATATGAGATCATTTAACCCACAAAACTTACAAAAGTAACAGCGCGCAGATTCGTGTTATTTACTGTTTTCAGGTGAGAAAATTGAGGCTCTGAGAGGTTATTTGGCTTGCTCAGGATCAACAAATTTTAAATGTCAGCGCAGATTCAGAGCCAGAGCATATGACTTCAAGGCGGGTACTCATTGCACCACTATCTCACGGTGGCCTTTTCTTTCAGCCCACAGTAGAACTAGTCTTAAACTAAAGGGCACTTACCATTTTGCTGGCATAACTGAGCAGCTAAATGTGTTGACACATTCCTTCTTGTGTCTTTATAGTTGTTTCCTGACTGCCTTGTCTTTACAGCTCCTAAACTCCTTCCATATATAACCAATGTCAGAGACAGCAGTTGGTCATTGTCATTACACGTAATGATTTGGTGGAGAATCTACCAACTGCCTATGAATAGTCAATTCGGGGGTCAGCTTGAAGTAGTGAATCATGACAAAGAAAAGCAGTTAGCCATTATATTCATTCATTTAAGGCAAGGCTGCCATTTATCATTTGCACTTTCTTCTTGGGACCACTAAAAATGGACAGCTCTTCCAATTAATTTTCATGACAGAGAGAATCACTTCTTTATTAGATCAGAGATATAGTTTTGTTGGATAAACTACCTATTCTAGAAGTCCTAAATAGGCCCTTTGGTGTAACTTCTTTTATGCTCATTTAAATTAAGAATGAGTTGAGCCCACCCTTCAAGAAACTTGGATGAGAATACTTTCTTTTTCACCACACTTATACCCTTGAAGCACATATGAACTCTGGTTTCTCCACTATGAAAAGAACTGGCTATCTTGTCAGTCTGTGAGATCACTCTCCACTATCCCTGCTCATCCATGCATCCCTTCAGGCCTCTGGGCTTCTTTCCTTCAGGTTACCCATAAGGATATCATTTTTTAAACAGAAAGATCTAGTTTCTCTATTTGTTTAAGGGCACAGGTTCTCATAGGGTAATCATTTTTGTCTCTGTTGAGTGAGAAAACACAAAAATGTTCACAGAGTAGAGTATCAGGAACTGTGAGGCTGTGACTCCAATACTGTTTAAAAAGAAAACTTCATATTTTATGCATGGTGATAATATAGTATTCTTTTCTTTTAAAGAAAAAAAAAACGTACACCACGTATGTAAGATATATGTTTGATCTACACATGTGTTCCCAACCATCTCTGTTGGATGATCTTTTTGTATACTATGTAACGGTTATCTTTCTATTATTCAAATGCTGATTTCTCTTTTTTTATTCTTTGACCTTTTATTTCATTCAATAATATGCTGTAAATTTATTTTCACAGCAGTACAAATCTACATGTTCATTTTATTTTATTTTTTTATTGTGCTGGCTAGTTTTTATTTGTTTTTGTTTTTTTATTACGTATTTTCCTCAATTACATTTCCAATGTTATCCCAAAAGTCCCCCATACCCTCCCCTTCCCCCACTTCCCTACACACCCATTCCCATTTTTTTGGCCCTGGCATTCCCCTGTACTGGGGCATATAAAGTTTGCTTGTCCAGTGGGCCTCTCTTTCCAGTGATGGCCAACTAGGCCATGTTTTGATACATATGCAGCTAGAGTCAAGAGCTCCGGGGTACTGATTAGTTCATAATGTTGTTGCACCTACAGGGTTGCAGGTCTCTTTAGCTCCTTGGATACTTTCTCTAGCTCCTCCATTGGGGGCCCTGTGATCCATCCAATAGCTGACTATGAGCATCCACTTATGTGTTTGCTAGGCCCTGGCATAGTCTCACAAGAGACAGCTATATCAGGGTCCTTGCAGCAAATGCTTGCTAGTGTATGCATTGCTGTCATTGTTTGGAGGCTAATTATGGGATGGATCCCTGGATATGGCAATCTCTAGATGGTCCATCCTTTTGGCTCAGCTCCAAACTTTGTCTCTGTAATCCTTCCATGGGTGATTGTTTCCAATTCTAAGAAGGGGCAAAGTGTCCACACTTTGGTCTTCATTCTTCTTGAGTTTCATGTGTTTTGCAAATTGTATCTTATATCTTGGTATACTAAGTTTCTGGGCTAATATCCACTTATCAGTGAGTACATATCATTTGAGTTCTTTTGTGATTGTGTTACCTCACTCAGGATGATGCCCTCCAGGTCCAACCATTTGCCTAGGAATTTCCTAAATTCATTCTTTTTAATAGCTGAGTAGTACTCCATTGTGTAAATGTACCACATTTTTTGTATCCATTCCTCTGTTGAGGGGCATCTGGGTTCTTTCCAGCTTCTGGCTATTATAAATAAGGCTACTATGAACATAGTGGAGCATGTGTCCTTCTTACCGGTTGGGACATCTTCTGGATATATGCCCAGGAGAGGTATTGCGGGATCCTCCGGTAGTACTATGTCCAATTTTCTGAGGAACTGCCAGACTGATTTCCAGAGTGGTTGTACAAGCTTCAAATGCTGATTTCTATACCTTCAAAAGAGTTGAGTACAGGCTGACTTTGGTATTGTTATTTTTATGAAGCATCACCTGTCTCCATGTTTTGTAAATATTCTTCTCCATCACCTTCTGATAAAGAGATTCAGCCTATTGGGCATAGGAAATAGGAAGGCTGGACTTCTGATGTCAGTCTGGGGTTCCAGGGAGAGGGTAGTAGGAGAAGGACCCGCCACAAGAGAGGAAGAGAAGAGGTGAAGGAGGAGTCGTGATGAGCAGATCACCAAGGGACTTACCATGAGGACACACATGGAGCAGAGCAAGCCAGGATGAGACTGAAACTGCAAATAACATGGGGCCTGTGCGATGAGGTAAATAGCTTAGAGGAGTCGAACAGATGAGTATGTTCCTAGTCATAGTGCTTAAAGCTTGTTAATAAACTTAACAGATCTTTGTGTCAATTATTTGGGAGCTAGAATGGGAAAATATAAAGCTTTCATTCTTAAATTACAGCCTACAACCTTCCTATCATGTCCATGTCTCCTCCATCCCTTAACTCACAAGTTGAAAAAAGCTGATCGAGAAGTTTTGACTCATGCTACTAGTCCATTGTTGAGAAGTTTGCATGGCCCAGCTTCCTCTGAGATCAGAATGCATCTGACAGACCTGTGAGGCTCCTCTTGTCCCTTCAGCCAACTTTCTTTTTCTTTTTTCTTTTTCTTTGTTTGTAAAATTAGCACACCGAGTAATGAATATCATTAAGGAATCTTCACACGTATTTTATTCTCATTTGTCTGTCTCCTACATCCTCCTGATTCCTTTCTCTTTCTCCTCCTCAGGTATCCTTTCTTCTCTCATGTCTTTTTTTCTCTCCTCCACTAAGGATCTTTTCTTCCCTCTCATGATTGCCTGTGGACCTTCATAACCCAGGAATTCCTGAGCACCCACAAGTTTTTCTGGTACATGTAGATCAAACAGGGTGGTTTCTGGGGCAGTCCCTCCCCACAGATGTCCAAAACTTAACTAGTCAGACCTGCATTCCTTTTCTGTACAGGAAAGATCTCTCAACATTCAAATTTCTATAGCAAAAATTATATGTTATGGAATTAGTTGTGTCTTAATCCTATACAGTAAAGTCACCTGGAGGACTTCACAAAACTATATCTGAGTCCCATCCAAGCCAGTTGACACTACAGGAAAGGGGCACTAGACACTGCTGGATATATTCTAGATTTTTAAATTTTTATTTCTAGTTTCCAAACAATTTAGTATGGTGACAGAACCCTGAACTTCTCAGTTTTTCTAAAGGGCTTAGAGGGGAGAAAGTAAACAGGGTGTGGAAAAGTGACCCTGAACATGAGATGCCCTGGACGAGGATGAGCAAAGCAAAGCAGAGAAGTCAGCGCCACGAAGATGAGTGTCTTCAGTATCGCTGCTGGTCCCTCTCTTACACGGAACATTTTACATAGGGTGTTTTCATCTAAAATTCTTTCCTTTGGCTAAGGCACTTTTTCCTAGTCATTTAACAAACACTAATGTTTAGAAGCACATACTGAGTATCAGGCACAAATCAAAGTTCTTTCTGATGGACGAAGAGAAGCAATAAAACTATAAATATAGAGTCAGTTTTGTGCCTATAATTACCATCTCTTTTTTCAATTCACTAGATTTTTTTGAGATTTTTTTTTGATCAAACAACAGTGACTCTGTATTAGACCTTTCCAAGTCATTATATTCATAGATACCGCCAGGGCTTTTAAAGGGATATGCAAATTTATGTGGCACAAATCTGTTTCTTAGATAACTAATTTTGATACTATACCTCCCAAGATTCAACATGTTTGTTTCAAAATGTTTCTGTCTACAGGTAAAGTCACAATGAAACCAAATCTTACAACAGAGAAGACAACATGAAATTCTGATTTAGCTGTACAACTTCAAACCAATTATAGAAACTCTTCCGATCTCAACGTTTTCCATTGTGAAATCTAAATGGCAACAGGAATATCCCAAGTTCAGCAGTGAACCAAGAATTAAAGCCACCATTTCTAGGCTTTCCACCTCTGTCATCAAAAGTGAAGAAATTCTTTCCTGATCCTCATCAAACATAGCACCCCCACACACACGCCATTCCTTAGGTCTTCACAGCTATTTCATTGTACCATTGAGTCTTGCTTAAGGCCAGCCACCACAAAGCCTTTCCCAACACTAACATTCCACCCTCCCACAAAGTGGACCATGAACAGTGGTCTGTCACCTTCTCCTTCCATCAGGCCTGAAACTACCTCCTCCTATGCCTTCCGAAATCCACGAACAGCATTTGCAAACACCTTATTTTACTTGTCACTTTCTTCAGCCATTAACAGCTTCACTGCATAATAAATAATACCAAGTACTGCTTGGCAGTGGTGGCACATGCCTTTAATCCCAGCACTTGGGAGGCAGAGGCAGGCGGATTTCTGCGTCCAAGGCCAGCCTGGTCTACAGAGTGAGTCCCAGAACAGCCAGGGCTACACAGAGAAACACTGTGTCAAAAAACAAAAACAAAAAACAAACAAACAAACAAACAAAAAACCAACAACAAAAAAACCCCAAGTACTAATGTCTTAAAACAAATACATTTGTATATTACAGCACATAGGTTTCTCTCCTCTCTCTCTCTCTCTCCCCCCTCTCCCTCCTCTTCTTCCTCCTTCTCCTCCTCTTCTCTTTCTTTCTTAGAAACTGGAGGTTCAGTGAAGCTGGGTAGATTTGGCATGCAGTCCCCCATGAGGTGATAGTCAACTGTCAACAGGATTGCAGTCACTGAAGTTCTGACTAAGTGTGAGGGATCCCTTTCCAACACAGTTCTCCCATAGGCTAGACTTTGGAGTTGACTGTTGAGAAGGGACCTCTCTTGCTCCCACAGGTTAGCTTGACAGTTTTCTTGTCCTGGCAGTGGATTCACCAAAAGCTACTGATCTAAAAGAGCAAGGTAGAAACTACAGAAACTTTTAATACTTTTCCTCAGAAGGTGGACACATCACTTCTGCAGCATTGTGTCTAAGCCATGAGTCAGTAAACCAAGGACTAGCAGGAAGCTAATGCCAGGTAAGGATCACTGGATGTCATCTTGGTAGCTAGATCCTGTGCCTGTGTTTTCCTTCAATTAAAAAAAAAAATCACATACTCATTGTACAGAGCAATGGGATTCTTTTTAACATTTCATACATGCATGTATTCTACTTTGTTCATATTCATTCCTTGTTCCCCCATCTTGTAGTTCTTCCCTCCTCTCATTGTCCCCCTCCCCACACCTATATAGTATCCCTTCTACTTTTATGCCATACATTTCTTAAAAATATATGGATTCCATATATGAGAGAAAGCATATGATATTTGGCATTCTGAGTTAGAGTAATTTGTTTAATATATGGTCATCTATTTAAAAAAAAAAAACGTGCTTTCTTCTTTGTGGCTGAATGAAACCTCCTTGTGCATATATAGCACATTGGCTTGCTCTAGTCATTTGTTCATGTGTATTTAGGCTGGCTCCATATTGTAGCTGTTGTGAAGAGTGCCCTGTAAACATGATGTGCAGGTATCTCTGTGGCATGCTGACTTGGACTTCTTTTGGTTCAACCGTAGGACTGGCATCGCTGGGACACATGGCCGCTATGTTTTCAACCATTTTGGTTTGTTTGCATGTTTTTGTTGTTATTTGTTTGATTGTTCTGTTTTTCCTGGAGTCTTCATGCTGGCTACTTTAATTTCCATTCCCATCAATAGGAGAGTCTCTGAGACCTTCACAGGCCTACAGGGAGACAACCTGAGGTGGCAAGATGGCATTTCAGATCAACACAGCTCAGTAGCCTGTGCCGTTTCAAACTTCAAAAGACTTATGCCAAGCAGTTTATGTTAGGTATATTTAGAAATTTGATTCTAAAAAGAAAAAAAAGAATTTTCTGGTAATAATTCACCCCATGTGCACAACAAAACATAGATAAATCTCTCTGAGGAACAAAGTATGCTAAGTAAAGATTGGACATGACTACACTGAAATTCTCTGTAAAGTGCATGATGTGACACATTCCATTAACATAGATTCTTAGATTGACTGAGAAAAACAAGCTTATCATATAGGTCTGGAGGAGGCTCTGGTGTGGTCTCCAGCCACACATCAGCTCTCAGCTTCAGGGCAGATAACACGTCTGTTTTCTCCTCCCTGAAGAAATAACCCTGTGTGTTTAACATTCCAGATTCCTTTCGTGCTTGCCAATGAGGACAAAGACGCCGATTGGCAGAGTGGTGTCAGCTGATACAGACTTGTTTTGAGTTTGGCTAAGACAGACTCGTGTGCTGGAAGCCAGACACAGAGTGAGGCAAGACCCATGGAGGACATGTAATGTTTAGAGGGAGAACAAGTGGAACTCAAGGGACAGTGATTGAGGCTTGCTATTATAGTGAGCTTTACAACGCTTCTTGGTCTTGCCTCTCTGCTGATCTTCACTTCACTGAGAGAAGGACTGGAAAGAACGTCTCCTGGCTCCTGATGACTTGAGCCGATTTGGCTGAGGCCTAGCTGTTTCTACCGCTGTTGATTCTTTGTGCTTGCTCTCCTGACGCTACTGAACTGGACTGCTGGTATATTTACAAGCGGATCGAGTTGCTGATTTGTTACTAAATCGTGTAAACTGAACTGCTAATTTACTGACAAAGCAAATGGGATTTGCTCCAAAAAAGAATGTCTAAATAGACCCACTTCCCCCGAATCCTAACAACCTTTCTCTTCTAATAACCCCCGGTGGATGGTGGCTAGAAGAGAGGTTAAAGCATTTAAAAACCACTTTTAAAATTAGGATTGAGAAAAATGTAAACGTACAGGGACTCTTACGGAAGAATAGGAAGGATGAGGGGCCCCAGAGTGGATAAGAACTCCACAGGAAGACCAAACGAGCCAACTAACCTGGATCCTTAGGGCTTTCAGGGTCTGAACCACTAACCAAAGAACATACACAGGCTGGCCCTAGATCTCCCCGAACATATGTACCAGATGCTCAGCTTGGTTTTTATGTGAGTCCTGAACAACTGGAGCGGAAGCTACCCCAAAAGTTGTTGCCTGTGTGTTCTTCTAGCTGCCCTGCCTCGTCTGTCCTCACTGGGATAGGAAGCACCTGGCCTCTCAGAAACTTGAAGTGCTGGGGTTGGGGTATACCCACGGTGGCCCCCACCCACTCAGAGAAGAAGGGGAGTGGGGAGGGGGGAAGAATTGTGTGAGGGATGACCAGGAGGGGAGCAGTAAGCAGGATATAAAGTAAGAATTAAAAGTAAATTAAATTAAAAAAAAAAAAAGAACAGTTTAGCCAGATATTTCCCCCAACATTTACTGAGAGCCTTCGGAATGACATAGACAATATCTCCCAAGGGGCCCAGGTTTCTGCTCACCCTGTGAGCAGCTTTGTGCGCAATCGATCACTGTTCCTCCTTCACACGTATAGATCAGTAGGCCTGCAGTGAGCCCCACTCTCTCCTTTCTCTGCTTTTCCATGTTCTTGGCCTATTCTTCTCTCAGACCTTTCGGTGCAATGCTAGTCCTACAGATTCTCTGGGGACTTGCCACAGTGCCGTGGCTTTAAAAATGGGAACATGACGCGCTCCCATGGAATGCTCGCACCAGGCTAGTGCTCAGAAATTCCAGACACCGCAGGAACAGCATGCCACATCCACACCCTGGTCTCTTTAACATCACTTCCAAGTACTTTGTCTTTGGATTACCCAACTCTGTTCAACCTCAGTCCTCTTAGAAGGATGTG
Source organism: Mus caroli (assembly GCF_978045245.1). Taxonomy (NCBI): domain Eukaryota; kingdom Metazoa; phylum Chordata; class Mammalia; order Rodentia; family Muridae; genus Mus; species Mus caroli. The sequence continues at coordinate 48,245,369 of NW_028227256.1, forward strand.
AACCAAGTACATTCTCCGCTTAACACACATCCTTAGAAGGATGTGAACCAAGTACATTCTCAGCTTAACACACATCCTTCATCTGGCGCTAATCATCCCTCTTCCTGGATGTTATTTCCATATGCATTAATTCATATTTTTCATTCTTTGCTCAAATATCAACAAATCATGAAGGCTTACCTTTAGCACCTCATTCACTGTAATATTACAGCTACACACACACACACACACACACACACACACACACATGATCAATCTCTATTTGGTACCATTCCATTTTATTTCTATCATATATCTATCTGCCTCTAAAATACTGGATAATTTCCTTACTCTCTATTATTTGTAAATTATCTCCCCCCCCCTTTAATTTCCCTTCATACAATGCAAAACAAAAGCTTTTTAAGAGCAGGAACCTTGCTAATATCTACTGACCCAGCCTGACCATATAGATCTATGTAGCATGTTTAAATGTTTGATGACTCATTAATATCATTTTCCTAGACTTTACAAACTATGGAGTTTCAGGAGTAACTCGGGGTTTTATAGCCAAACAGTAGGAGAACCGACCCCTGAATGCCTACATTCTGAATCCAAACTCAGTGATCTTTTTGCTATCCTGCTTCACCTTGCAGACAGCACAGTCTGTCCTCAAAGCCATGAAACACCAATGCTATTTTTTTAATTCTTTCAACTTAGAAGTGTGTATATTATTTTAATTAAGTAAATGATTATTAGCACAGAGAAGTGTTTTTCACACTTCTTTACTGAATTAACTGGGAATTCATGGTGTGCTTTGTGCCTCCAAACTGTCTGCCTTGTGGCACAGGATTATTGCTCCTTATCCCTTTTTACATTCTTTTTACTACCATTAGCAACACTCACAGATGATTTCTTTTATAGCCTATTTTACACACACACACACACACACACACAAAGTTTTTATCACTTCAGGAGAGCTAGCTTGCAAGATAATGAGCATAGACCAACACAGCCACGTTTAAATTCAAAGGCTGCTTCTGGCCCGCTCCCTGTTTGTTAGTCATCCCAGCACATTCAGTACTGCAACTAAATCCATTCCTCAGCAAAACTGCAAATGGCTATATAGTAACTGGCTGGAAAATGGTCAGAACTACAAATGTTTGTCTAACCTTCAAATTCCAATAATCTATTGTGATTAGACTCAGTCATTACAACAGATATTTTGTAGTATCGAGGAGAACCCAGAAGAGGAGATCCGAAGAACAATGAGATCTGTCAAACCCTCTCTGCCCCTTCAGGTGCTTGGAGTAAGGGCAGCAAAACTAAGGAAAACTGCAGGACAAGACTGTCTACGCATTACAGCTATGACCCTTACAAGAATTTACTTTCCTCATACTGAGGGAACCAGAAGGATGATAAATTGGGCCACAGAGGCTTTGGAGACGTGATGAGCTACAGACACTGAAGGATGTTCGTGTTAGGTTAGACACAAAACCAGTTGGTATTTTTACTATAATAATAAAATCATAGCCTATAAGGTTATATATTCTACTAGACAGAAATTATTTGTATTTTCACCAAGAAAAACCCTGTAGAGTCCTAAATAAAGATACTTCCCCCAAGTTAAGTAATTTTGGGGTGGGTTACTAGGCACAATGCAAATAAGAGCAAATTAAGAGAGGAGGGGAGCCGGGCATGGTGGCGCACGCCTTTAATCCCAGCACTTGGGAGGCAGAGGCAGGCAGATTTCTGAGTTCGAGGCCAGCCTGGTCTACAGAGTGAGTTCCAGGACAGCCAGGACTACACAGAGAAACCCTGTCTCAAAAAACCAAAGAGAGAGAGAGAGAGAGAGAGAGAGAGAGAGAGAGAGAGAGAGAAGGGGTTTATTTTGATTTGTGGTTTCTAGAGAGCTTTGGTTCCATGGTGGAAATGTGCTGTGAGGAGCCCTCATAGCATGGTTTAATGGCTCCATGGTAGGAGTGTCCTTGAGGCCACCATATCAAAGTAGATCAGAGAACAGAAAGTATAGATTAGAAGCAGAGGCATCTGTAATCTCCAATTACCGCCCCCCCCCCCCATAATGGTCCACTTCTGCCAGCTAGACCCCCTCCCACCACCTCATAAATACTCAACCACTTTCAAAAGAGCACCACAAGCTGGAGCCCCAAAACTCAAAACAGTAGGGCTTTGCATCTTAACTGGCAGCACTGCAGTTTGACACAGAAAGGGCACATAGCCATCTCTGCCAACCTTTTAAAAGAACTAAAGTAGAAAACCCTTGTCTTTGAGAGGTGCCCATAGGGAGTTAGGGGAGAAACAGTTATTACAATCAAAGATGTCTAGCCTTTTCTGAAACAGAAATCTCTCCTGGTTCTCAAAGCTGATTTCATATTTTAGCCCACTTTACAAATGTCTTACTTAGATAGCCTACTTCTATAAAGCAAGAACTAATGAATGGATTACATGTTTCAGCCTCATTCATAAAATCTCTGAATTGAATGTACCCACCAACTATATTTTAGAGAAGAAAAGCACTTTAATGAAGAATCTTGGAATGAAATGACTCTAGAAAGGCTAATCAATTTATCCAAGGTCATAGTGTGTGTCTGAAACTGAGCTTATAAAGTAAAACCACATTAAAACAAGAAAGCATATGATATCATAACAGGTACAAAAATTTCAGCTTAACATCACTAGTCTATAGGCAACAGTGACCTCATAGCACTCAGAGAGTGCTGCTTGGCCATAATATAGCTTGTACAATAAGGAGTGCAGAGTTAAGGACCATGAGGGAATGTTTGTTCATTAAAGCTAATGCCTTTTCTCACTCATCATAAAGCTCATGGCTGGCACTGTATAACAAACAACAGATTAACAATAGAAAACACAACAAACTCATCTCGTGTAACCTTTGTATCAATGAGAGACTTCAGAAATAAAGACATCAAGATCAAGGGAAAATATTTATATGCTGACATTTAATGAAGAGTAGGCAGCCATGTGATTAAGGCAAAAAGAGAGACATGGCCTACTGATGATAAACAGGGACACTTAGCAAGGCTCATTTGTTTAGATTCTTCACCTTTGTATATTTATTCCTTTAATCTGGGAACAGGGCAGGATCCCTATCTTATGGAGGCCTCCCCCGAGGAAGGAGGAGGGTCAGGGAGTGACTTCCCTGCTTCTGTGGGTTTTTTTTTCTTTCTCCTTCAAGCTTAAAATGTTCAATATGCCAATGAGCCACGTTTTGAAATACTGTGTTTTGAATCCTGATAGTAATATTCACCAATAAGATGCTTAATAGAAGAACTAGATTGATGCTACTACATTGAAACGAGGGAAGGGGAAAAGAAGGGGGAGGGGAAGAGGAGAATATAATAAAAATGAAAAGAAGACATGAGATTAAAAACTAAATGCAGTGTTGTTTATATTACCACCTTGAAATTGTTTATTTGTATAGCTTCTCTTTCTTCTTTCCTGATTTTTTCGTACAGCTTTTTTTTTCCCAAAAGAAATCTTCCCTCGTGAGAAATAGAAATACTTTCATCTTAGAAAAAGAATCTGTATTGTCATAATAACCCAATATGAGAAGACATGGAATGTATTATAAAGCAAAAACAAACAACAAACAAACAAACAATCTCCAGGCATCTGGCAACCAAATAACTTTTGACATTAAATTTGAATTCATGTCATTTCTCATCTTGATTCTTAGCTACAAACTGAATTTAAACATAGGATGGCCTGAATGTGTTGAAAGAACATTTTGTTATTTATATTAAGACATCTGTGTTGATTATGCTTGGCCAGAAGCATTCTTCCATAATGAATTCATGGAATACAGACTCTTCCTGGGAAAGCACCTCCCTTAAAGCCCTTAGAATGGGGGCATTGTCATCAGAGCGGGGGCAAATTCATGCTCATATTGGTCGCTAATTGCCACCTTGATTCTGCAATTCCTAAAATGTCTTTGAAAAAGAAACTTTGTACAGTTTTAAGTTAATGCAAATCTATATTAATTTAAACTATGCATGCTTGCCACGTGGCACTTACATGGAAAAAGATAGAGAAAAGCTTCAGAAAAATAAGATCAACCAAACTAGAAAGTCAGAATTCTGAAAAGTCTGAGAAACATTGTGATATCATGAATAGATCTTGTTCAAGTTTTAAACCCACATTATTATATAGTGGTCTTAAACCTTAATGGCCAATTTAATATTCAATGACTAACTATATATCTATCATATATTAATTATTTCAGTGCTCCCAATGTCTTAGTTTACAATCCTGGATAAAAATATTTTAAATGGAATCTATTCATTATTATTTACCTCTCTCACCCACAAAGTTGCTAATAAATGCTTATCTGTTAAGATAATAATATATAGATATGGGACTGGAGAGATGGCTCATCAGAGAAGAGTGGTCCCCTGCTCTTCCAGAAGGCCTGGGGTTCAGTTCCCAGCACCTACAATAAGCAGCTCACGGCTCTATGTAACTGCAGCTCCAAGAGATCCAAGAACCTGTTCTGAGCACTATTGGCACCTGCATTTACATGTGTGTACACCCACACAGAGACAAATAAGGATTTAAAAATAAAAATAAATCTGTTTTAAAACTTTGAAATAACTAGTGTATTCAAATTCTGAATGCATGTCTTAGTGAAATTTGGGACCCTTTAAACATTATTCTCTAATTGTTTTCTAGCCAAATTCAGATGACTCTCCCCACCCACCCACCCCCACCCCCCAGTTCACACTGGGTAAATATAAACTAAAAACAAGTATTACCGGTCTAATGCATGTGGGCATAGCTGTGTTCTTCGTGGGAGAGACCTAGTCCATATGAGAAGTCAAAGGTTTTGAAGGTCAGGAATCCTTCTGATTGAGACCCCAGCCATCGCCAAAGCCTTACATTCTGTCTTCTTTGAACAGCTAGACAGCAAGGTCTTAATAATGTCCTGCCCTCCCACGAGGTAGAGACCTCTAGTCTCCAACAACAGCTACTAACCATTTTCCTTTAACCTAGGGGAGATTTCTGTTTCTCCTCTACCTCAGAATAGACCATTTTTAATTGTTACTGAAAATATGACACGAACAGCACATCTGTCCTTTCTGAATGAAGTCTGCATGTGGAGGTGTGATTGGGAGTAGAATGAAAAGACTCCAAGATGCTAAAATCCTGAAATTTATTTTTTTGAAGATCCAGGTTGAAAGTCTCCTCTGCCATCCAGTAGGATCTGCATCAGCTGAGCTTAGTTTACTTTTTTTTCTTAAGCCTATTTATAATAAGTATCATTTTGAAAATGAAGTCTCTCCTGCCCCACCTGGGGATCCGTCCCATATACAATCATCAAACCCAGACACTATTGTGGATGCCAACAAGTGCTTGCTGACAGGAGCCTGATATAGCTGTCTCCAGAGGCTCCACCAGTGCCTGACAAATACAGAAGTGGATCCTTGCAGCCAACCATTGAACTGAGCACAGGGTCCCCAATGAAGGAGGTAGAGAAAGGACCAAGGAGCTGAAGGGGTTAGCAGCCCCATAGGAGGCACAACAGTGGCTAACAGCACTGACTGCTCTTCCAAAGGTCCTGAGTTCAAATCCCAACAACCACATGGTGACTCACAACCATCTGTAATGAGATTGGATGCCCTCCTTTGGTGTGTCTGAAAATAGCTACAGTGTACTTAAATACAATAAATAAATCTTAAAAAAGAGGAAGGAAGGAAGGAAGGAAGGAAGGAAGGAAGGAAGGAAGGAAGGGAGGGAGGGAGGGAGGGAGGGAGGGAGGGAGGGAGGGAGGGAGGAAGGAAGGAAGGAAGGAAGGAAGGAAGGAAGGAAGGAAGGAAGGAAGGAAGGAAGGAAGGAAGGAGGCACAAAGGCACAGCCACATTTGGACCTCCTCTGGTGGATTAACATTTGGCATGGCTGTAAAGTGCTATGCTTCTCTGGTACATCAGATGGAATTCATATATATTAAATATGACATCAGTATAAATTTAGCTATGATTTGTGCCCAGGGGAAAAAAGATGCAGGCTCAGTGCTGCATCTATTTACAGAACATGATCAGCTAAAAAAAAAAACAAAAAAACAAAAAAACAAAACAAAACAAAAAAACAAGCAAGTAAAATCAGTTCTCATTACATAAAGAAAAAAGTTCTATGTCAAAAATGTCAGCTAACCCAAGCCAAGTAGATACTCAAAAACCAGGAGTGACCCAATCACCCTCTTTGTCTTACTGTCAGCATATGCTAACATAATTTGACATTATATCAAACATGTTCCCATGATTCTAAAAGAATGAGATATTTCTATCTCAAGAGTTAATACAATTTTCCAAAGTATACATGCCCTTGGGGGTTTTAGATTAGAATGTGATATGTGTATTATGTACCTGAGTGAGGCTGGAAAAACTGCTGTACTTGATAAGGACCTGGGATATGACATGCCCTAAAGTTACCATTTATAATGAAAACAAACTTAATCTGAGAAAAAAGACTTTAAGCAAACAGAAAAAAAAATCATAGTCAATGGCAAAGTTAGAAATGGAGTTTGTTAATGTATTCTATGTCCTGTTAGTAATAAAATCTAGAGGTATGGGATTTTTAAGTATATTTAGTTTCTTTGTTGCTGTCTCTTATTGTTTTAATTAATGGAAACATTTTATACATGAAAGAATTAATAATGACAGCTTACTACAATATTTGCAGCATATGTTCAAGACACAAAATAAATCACATGTTTAAATTAGTCACAGCCTAACTCGAAAAGAAGGAAGCACATCAAAGAAGGCACATAATCAAGGACAGAGTTGTTTTCATTGTAAGCAGCATCTCTCCTGTCACCATGGCAACGGGTATCAGCTCTGATTGCCTCTTCTACACAGATATGCTATTCCATTTGGTATTGGCACCAAAATAGGCATTTTTTTGCATGCATCAGAACCCCACTCAATATTATGAATGTTAGGAAGACCTTTCAATTTCCTAAATTAGAAAAGACACCTTCATTCTCCTAGCTCTTTTTTAAACTTTATTTTAGAATAATTTAAAGTTCTTAATAAAGTTAGAAGATAACACAGGCTCAGTAACCTAACATAATCATTATTATCTTACATTAACATAGTACATTTGTCAAAGCTTTTCAAACCAGCATTGGTACAGTATTATTAACTAAGCCAGATTTACTAGAATTTTACCCATTTTTTCTTAAATACCTTCATTCTGTTCCAGGATATAGCCTCATATACCATGTGACATTTATTTATCATGACCTCTAGTCCAGCCTTCTCAGAGTTCCAACAAGGTTCTATTATAACCTCATTTTTGTAACTTTTCCAGTCTTGTGTATTGTGATGGTTTGTATATGCTGGGTCTAGAAAATGGCACTATTAGAAGGAGTGACCCTGTTAAAGTAGGTGTGACCTTGTTGGAGTAAGTGTGTCACTGTAGACGTGGACTTTACGACCCTCACCCTAGCTGCCTGGAAGCCAGTATTCTGCTAGCAGCCTTCAGATGAAGATGTGGAACTCCCATCTTTGCCTGCACCACACCTGCCTGGATGTTGCCATGCTCCCATCTTGATGATAATGGACTGAACCTTTGAACCTGTAAGCCAGCCCCAATTAAATGTTGTCCTTATAAGAGTTGCCTTGGTCATGGTATCTATTCACAGAAGTAAAACCTTTACTAAGACATGTACTGTAGCAAGTATTCAAGTTTTCTTTGTTCTCACAATGAAGAAACATATGAAATGAGACTCACACACACCCAATTTCACCTTGTCAGATCATATACCATGTCCATATATCTCTGACCATTTGTCCATAAGGCCTGATGTTGTAGTTGCCAAGTTTCTCCATTATAAAATCACTATTTCTTTCTTTCCAGAATCTATCATTCTAAATAAAATCACAAATTCCTGCCATCACTAAAACAAAATAATTCCACCTTCTGAAGAAACACACACACACACAGTCTTCTCTAAAGAAGATTCACTACTCAGCTATTAAAAAGAATGAATTTATGAAATTCCTAGCCAAATGGATGGACCTGGAGGGCATCATCTTGAGTGAGGTAACACAATCACAAAGGAACTCACACAATATGTATTCACTGATAAGTGGATATTAGCCCAAAACTTAGGATACCCAAGATATAAGATACAATTTGCTAAACGCATGAAACTCAAGAAGAATGAAGACCAAAATGTGGACACTGTGCCCCTTCTTAGAATTGGGAACAAAACACCCAGGGAAGGAGTTACAGAGACAAAGTTTGGAGCTGTGATGAAAGGATGGACCATCTAGAGACTGCCGTATCCAGGGATCTATCCCATAATCAGCTTCTAAACGCGGACACCATTGCATACACTAGCAAGATTTTGCTGAAAGGACCCAAAGATAGCTGTCTCTTGTGAGACTATGCAGGGGCCTAGCAAACACAGGAGTGGATGCTCACAGTCAGCTATTGGATGTATCACAGGGCTCCCAATGTAGAAGCTAGAGAAAGTACCCAAGGAGCTAAAGGGATCTGCAACCCTATAGTTGGAACAACATGATGAACTAACCAGTACCCCGGAGCTCTTGTCTCTAGCTGCATATGTATCAAAAGATGGCCTAGTCGGCCATCACTGGAAAGAGAGGCCCATTGGACTTGCAAACTTTATATGCCCCAATATAGGGGAATGCCAGGGCCAAAAGAATGGGAATGGGTGGGTAGGGAAGTGGGGGGCGCTATGGGGGACTTTTGGGATAGGATTGGAAATGTAATTGAGGAAAATATGTAATAAAAAATATTAAAAATTAAAAAAAAGAAGATTCACTTCTTGTCTTTTTTTCAATTATGTACGTTGGTTTTATTCTTTGGGTATTATTAAATATTATACTATCTTGTTACTTAAATTGTTCCAGCTCCTTGCATTTGAATGCTGTGTTGTTAACATAGCCTCATTTTTGTCAGGGGAGGGGAAATTCTCCTATGTCTTTGGATCTATGTCTTTGTGTGTGTGTGTGTTTCATATAATTGCTTGGCTTAAGATAATATCTGCATGCCAGTGACTCTCAGTCACAAAGCTCCTCTGAACTCCAGAAGTATTCTCTTCTTCCTTCTCCTAAGCTCCTCTTGGATATCTAGTAATAACTAAACCTCAACAAGTCTATATCAGAATATATCTCACACACCCCATCCAGTCTCCCCATCTGTGGTGGTTTGAATGAGAATATCCCCCCATAGTCTCAGATGTTTCAAAACTTGGTGCCTAGTTTGTGGGTATAAGAGGTGTATAGCCTTGCTGAAGGAAGTATGGGATGGAATGGGATGTTAGGCCTCAACAGGATCAAGCTATTCCCAGCATACTCTCTCTGCTTCCTACAGGTGACTCAAGATGTATGCTCTCAAGCCTCTGCTCTGGCTGCCATGTGATAGATTCTTGTACCACCACAACCATAAGCCAAATAAACCCTCTGTCTACAAGTCACCTTGGTCATGGGGTTTTATCACAGCAATAGGAAAGTGATTAATAGACCATATTAGCCTGTGATAAGCCCACATCATGCCTTACATCTGCGTACCCATTCACTCTTCCATTCCCGTCAACCCCAGTGCCGTCATCCTGCTACAAAACATGATTACCTCTCTGCTGGGATGTGAAAGAGCTTCTGCACTAGTCTCCTAGCTCTTGAATTTTTTATTTTTATTTTTTAATTATATTTTATAGAGAATTTTACACATAAATGCAATGAAATGTGATTATATTTATTGCGCATTTTGGTCCTCTAACTCCCCCACATCCCTCTAGGGAGGTCTTCTTCACAACTTCATATCCTTTCGCAATATAACTCACTTAATGCAGTTAGTACTGCTTATGCATGCGTGTGTGTGTGTGTGTGTGTGTGTGTGTGTGTGTGTGTGAGTCAGATCTATGTTGAACTTGAAGTGAGATGCGTTGGATTGTCTGCAGATGGCTTTACCCCTTGAGCCATCTTATAAGCCCTCCTTGATTCTGTTCATAGAATTCGCCAACATTCTCACACAGCTGCCGAGGTGATCTTATTAAAACCTAACTTGGACACGTTATTCTCCTTCAAGCCCTTTATTGATTTCCTATAACAAACAGCAAGACTGAAAGTTCTCAGGTCTGACTTTACTGAGGTATATCCCTGACTATACGGAGGTATATCTGCACTCTACCTATCTGCTGCACACACACGCACATGCACACACACACATGCACACATGCACACGCACACATGTTTGCTTGCACATACACAGTTGTTCTTTAGGTCAGACTGTGTAACAGTCTTTACCCTGCTCACCCTGCTGTGCTGAGGTCTACAATGTTATACTTTTACGTCTCTTACTTTAGTTTGCATTGGTAACTCAAATTTTCTCATTATTCCTCATAAATAAGTTACTGGGTGCCTTTTCAGTACCAGCAAAATAGTTGTGTAAATTCAAATAAAAAAAATGTTTTTCTTTCAATGAAGTTGTCTGTGGCATCCCCACGCAAAATTCCACCTCTCCTGCCCATCACCTCCCCGTCAACTCTGTTTTCCCTATTTCCCTGCTTTAATCTTCCACACAGTACACCATTAAGCATTCTATAGGTTTTGCTTACTAATTTTTATTGTATGGTTTTCCCTTCAATAAAGTAACTCTTCTCAAAGCTCTCTATCTATCTATCTACCCCTACCCCTACCCCTACCCCTACCCCTACCCCTACCCCTACCCCTACCCCTACCCCTACCTCTATCTCTGTCTCTTGTTTTCATTACTGTATCCTTACCATTCTACCAAAGTGCCTGCTCTTTCCAGGAACTAAACATGCAAATTGAGTAAGACCTTTTGCCTTCTTCTCAAGATCTACGTTTAGTCGTTTAGTCATTTCAAGGGCCTGGGCCTTACTTACTTTTCACTGGAACCTATGTCTTTGTTCTTCTTGCACAATATAGAATCAAGGTAACAGAGAGTAAGAGACCCGGCTCATTGTTATCAAAGACAATAGCAATGAGATAGCAGAAGTGAATAACGGAAATGCATTGTGATAAGCGTCACAATTTCAGTTGGTTGCTCCACACACTCTGAGTGTCTCCTTCCCAGTCATAATGCCTTTTCCAATCCTCTCACCCTCAGCTCTCAATCCTGACACTCCTCTAAGACAAGGAACCCCACACCAATGGGCTTCTGAAGCTATATAGAGGGCATTTGCGTACCTTGCTGGTTCACTGAGCAAGCCAGCTTATCACCTGGAAGCTGGCAGACCCCTGAACACGCCCTTGAAAGGGACTCCTAGGTCTTTCCTACAGGATCCTCAATTTTATGTGGATCCAAGTCTGGCTAAGAGAAGAGGCTCAAAGGACACATCTCTTGAAAAGTCTTTCCTCCTCTTGCCCTATCTCTACCTAGGGGAGGCAGAGTGGCAGTTCTTTCCCACACTTTCACTAAACGATAAGCTATACATGTTAACATGCCTCCAACACTTGTCTGAGGCTACACAATGGGATTCTGATGGGAGTGGTGGGGATTTTCTGTCACAGAAGGCTTGGCAAAACCACAAAATGCAGACAACCGAGGTATGGTTCCACTAGGACTTTCAAATGTACTTACAGACATAAGTGATTTCCCCAGTCCTGACTCTTCAGTATCTGGCTATATCTGTAGTCCACGGAGGACACTAACTCAGTGAAGCAAGGGGATGCTTTAGGTACAGAGCAAAGCCAGGTAAACAAAAGCTCTCCATTAGTTCCCAGATGTGCTCTACTTCCTCAGAATTTACAATTTTTTTTTGAAAATTCAAAAATTCAGACTATTGCCATCTGTTTATCCCTGGTGTTAGTACACATGGAGGAAACCATGGCTCCAACCACATATGTGGGGGAGGATAGCCTTGTTGGACATCAGTGGAAGGAGCACTCTTGGGTCTAAGGGGATTTGATGCCCCAGTGTAGGGGAATACCAGGCCAGGAAGGGAAGGTGGGAGTGGGTGAGTGGGTAGGGGGAGCACCCTCGGTAGAGGCAGGGGGGGGATGGAATAGGTAGGGAGTTTCTGGAGAGGAGACCTAGAAAAGGGATAGCATTTGAAATGTAAATAAAGAAAATATCCAATAAAAGGGGAAAAAAGAAAAAGAAACTGAAATTCAGACTAATTTATTATTTGTGATTCTATCATTATATATTATTTTATATGTTTGGGAGTTTTGTCTGCATGTATGTCTATATACCACATTTACACCTGGTGCCCTAGAAGGACAGAAGAGAACACTAGGAGCCTTTCAAACTGGAGTTATGAACAGTTATGAGACTCCATGTGGATGGCAGGAATTGAACCCAGGTCCTCTGGAAAGGAGTTCTTACACATTGCCCATCTCTCCAGTCCTGACCACCTAACTAATTCTAAACAAAGGATGAGGCAGGGATTCTCGTGCTCAGCTTTGGATCAGAGATGTCTGGAACCTGGCCGGGGCTGCCTCACCTAAGGCAGCAACAGATGCCACAAGTCTTCTCAGGTTTAATCTCAAGAGAAAAGGTAGCATGGAAAATGCAATCACTCAGTAACTCGTGTTCTGAAATAGAGGTCTCCAATGGAGACGACACAATGTGAGAGTTCAAAAAACATTAGGACTGTTGTTTCCATTTCTATTCTATTAAAAGATAAATAACAGAGAGGTTAGCTTTATTATTATTTCATCTGCCAACTGACCCTGGCACCCTGCCTCCTTCGGTGTGTAGAGCAACCCTGTACACATTCAATTCCTAATGTGTCTTGAGGGAAGGCAGGAGGAGCATGAGGCTGCCACTGGCTCCCGTATCTGTGCGCTTGTCTTCCGCAGATTGTAACACATTGTACTTAACCTGGGCCTGGTAGTGCAGGCCCACTTCATAACTTTCTTGGTGCCTCAATAGTTTTCATGATACTCCAAGACAAAAAGAAAATTAAATACTCAAGAGTTTCATTTTCTGAGAAGTTAGGCCCAATGCCTAATATCCCAATGACTTAGTTGCCACTTGGAAAACTAACGCACATGAACTTAAAATCTTTTTACTTTATTCTTCAACAGTACTACTAATAGGAAATGCATACCCATAGAGAACTGTATAGTTGCCTAAAATTAGGAATCTAGTGGGCCGGACCACCCACACTTCCTGCTCCTGGTTTCAGCAGGCACTTGCTCATCCTAAAACAGCAAAAGCAGAGATTTTCATGCCACCGGTGCACTAGTCCTGCAAAGGGTTGTGACATGTAACTCAGCGTGTGCTTTCTCTTCAGTTCTTGGGTGGGTGTCAGTTGCCGCCGTACCTCATACCGAAAGGTACAGCAGCTCATCGACACACTGCGCACGCGCTGCTTTGCTACTGCACGCCTAGAAAACCATCCCAGCCCAGACTAAGGAGAAAAACACACATCTGAGACATTTTATCATAAAGAATTAGGGGACAAAATCCCCTCAAAGACTACTAAAGTTGTGCCACACTACTCTGGGACAATTTAAAGCATCTGCATTGGTTAAAAATGAACCAACGCAGCAATAAAAGCTCTAATGATTAAAACACGCTCCTGCCTCGCCGATGCTTTAGGTAGCTCGTGGGTTGACTTCTCAACACACTAAGTCATTATTATGAAAACTGGCGGCTAAAGGAAAACAACCTAGCTTTTTTTCGGTATAAATTGTACTAGATCACTGGGCAGCCAAATGTCAGATTCAGATGTCTCTCTGTTACCATTATTTCAGATAGCTTATAAAGAAAGAGGTAGCAATAGAATTATTAGAATATGAGGATATTGCCACTTTGTAACTTTAAGGAATTATAAAATCCAAATATTGCTTTTAAGTGCTTGATATCAAAGTGGAGTGGGATGGGTGTTGTGTTGGTTTAAATGAGAATGGCCACCATAGGCTTAGAGATTTGAAGATTGGTTTCCCAGTTGGATTTTTTAAAAAGGATTAGGAAATGTGGCCTTGTTGAATGAGGTGTGTCAGATTTGGAAATCTGACATGAGGCCCAGAGTGTCTCTCTCCTCCTCCCTCCTTCCCTTGCTTCCCCACCCCCAGCCCCCCACCATCTACCTTCAGAGCAGGATGTACACTCTCAAGCTACTGCTACAGCACTATTCCTGGCTGCCTGCTGCCTTGTTCCCTGCATGTTGGTCATAGACCAATCCTCCAAAACTGAAAGCCAATTAAATGTTTCCTTTGTAAGTTGCTGTATCCTGGTGTTTTGTCACAGCAAGAGTAACCCTGGACTCGGATCCAGACCACGTCTTCCTGTGACAGAGTAATCTACGAAGTCGTCTTAACAAAAACTCAAACTGTGAGTTCAAACGGCTTTGAAAATCCAACCACCATTTTCAAGAATGAGGCAACTGAGGATGTCAAAGAAGGCAAACAGCAAACCCAGTTTTGTTTTGTTTTTTTAAAGATTTATTTATTTATTTTACTTTTTTTGTATGCGTACACTGTAGCTGTCTTCAGACACACCAGAAGAACGCACCAGATCCCATTACAGAAGGTTGAGAGCCACCATGTGGGAACTGAACTCAGGACTTCTGGAAGAGCAGTCAGTGCTCTTAACCACTGAGCCATCTCTCCAGCCCAGCAAATCCACTTTTTTGTTTGTTTGTTTGTTTGTTTGTTGTTTGTTGATATTGTTTTTCGAGGCAGGATTTCTCTGTATAGCTCTGGCTGTCCTGGAACTCATTCTGTAGACCAGGCTGGCCTCGAACTCAGAAATCCGCCTGCCTCTGCCTCCCAAGTGCTGGGATTAAAGACATGTGCCACCAGTGCCCAGCACAAACCTAATTTTTTTTTAACAACATGTGACAAATGGAAATTAATGAGGAGAATCCTTGGGAATTTAGAGCATGATAAATGGGCGTTTTAGATCTTTAAGGAAAAGATAGAATTATTGTCAAGCATTTGAAAAAGTATAACTGGATCACTTATTCTGAAATAGAATCAATGAAAGAATAAAAACAATTAACAGTGTATTAGAAATATGTGGTTACTTTAATTGACATTGGCATATGGATGGCTCTTCCAATCAAGGCACCAAGTTACAAATGTATAGTAGAAAAATTTAATAAATGTTAATGCGTACAAATTTTTAACTTTGGTATTAAAAAATATTAGTAGATGAACAACAAATTGAAAAAATATGTGTAACAACTATATAAGAAAATTAGGGTTTTAACAATTAAAGAACTTTAAATTTCTTAAAAATCAGTATTACAAATAGCCACCACAAATGGATAAGTTCATGGAGGTCAGCTTTTCCAAAAGATAGAGGACAAGGATCTACAGTGTAGCTATGTTAAAACAAATCCTAGAAATATATGTTTGTGTAAGACAGCAGAAGGGAGAAAGAGAAGGATAAAGAAGATGGAGAGCATAGTCATTAAATAAAGTTTAAAAAAATTGATTGGTCAATGAGTGACATCAAGTGCAATTCAAATAAAAACATTTTTAAAAATGAATGCTTACATTAGGAAATTGAAGATTAATATATTGATGATAAGAAGTATTATTTCAGCTTAATGGTATTTTAACTGTAAAAGGCTTTGTCTTTAGAAAGTCATACTGAAATATTTACAGATAAAATTATATGTCTGAGATTTCCTTCAAAATAAATAAGAGAGACAAAGACAGATGGAATAGGAAAAGGCATGAATTGGCAGTTGAGTGATGAAGATGTGTTTGCTCATAAATGTATTCTATCTACTTGATTCTATACTCAAAAATAATAAAATGAAGGCTAGAGAGAGGACCCGACAGAGAAGAGCAATTGCTGCTCTTGGAGAAGTCCAGGGTTCAATTTCCAGCATCCACATGGGTAGCTCACAATTGCCTGTAATTGCAGATCAGGGGAACTAATGCCCTTTCCCGACCTTCACTGTCACTATGCACATATGTTGTGTATATAGAAAGTATACAGGCACACACATGTAAAATGAAATAAATAAAATCTTGAAGTAATAAGTAGAAGATGAAGGCTCAGCAAGATGACTCAGAAGATTAAAGAACTTGCTTGCAAGCATGACAACTTGAGTTTAATTTCCAGGACCTACTGGGAGAACGACAGAACGGGCTCCTCAAGGCTGTCTTCTGAACTCCATGGGAACACCCTCATATACACTCCCACATACCAAAATACACAAATGCAACTTAAAATTAATCCCTAAAAATAGTAATAATAAAAAAATTCTCATAACAAACGAGACTTTTTATAAGTAAAACTCAAAATGCATTTAATTTGAATAAATAATAAAATTAGAAGTAGTGTAATTTTTAGCATGTGAGCATATACCTACAGTCTCAGACTTAAATGGATGGATCATAAGTTTGAGGCCAGCTGGGACAGTATTGTGAGCTCAAGTTCAGCCTGAGTGACACAGCAAGCCTCCCCCACCCCTCAACACAAGGACAGGAAGTGCATGCTTGAGAGTTAATTGGCTCAGTTCAAACCTTAGCTCCTGGCAGTAATGACCTAAGCAAACTCCTTTTCAGTTTCTGATCTGCAAATTAAATAATAATAATTGCCTCATTGGATGTCAAGAATGAGGTGAGTGGGTCACCTTGCTGGTGGATGGCCCAGACTGGTAAATCTTCCTTCACAGTGGCTGCTGCTCCAATGGACAAGTGACCCATCTGCAGGGGAAGCTGGAATGCAGACCCCCAGCTAAGCCTCTTTCCTGAGTCCCCAAAAGAACAGCTAACAGGTAAGTGTGTAACTACCAAGAGAGGCAATGTCTGCTAATTGTGCTTCACAGTCAGAATCAGGAGTAATTTACTTATTAGATAACCTACACATAAAGTTATGTTAACATTAAAATTCACAGGAAAATATAAATTCATCTGAAAGATCCTGTCCTGAGTTACATAAGTCTCCGAAAAGTATCCCAAGATGAACTGCAAAGTAATTCCACTATGTCAGTGGTGGTCATAATTAATACACAAACCAATTAGCACAGCTCAATAGACATTAGCTCCCACATCATGATCTTTGAAGATATTGGATTCAGTAAGAAGAAAGAGTACTTCTGAAACAATATTTTTTTAATTTAAAATTACCTAATGTAAATTGTAAGATATAATATGGATTGTCATCAAAAACAACTGTTCCTGGCGAGTGTATTTTTGGCTTCTGGTCATCTTCTTCTCAAGTGATCCTGGTATTTCTGTTGGAACCATCTGGCAATACTATTTCCAAACATACATTAGAAGCTGCAGTATGGAACTTTGCATGGAGCTATGCAAATAAGGTCAGGGATAGTTAGAGCTATAAACTATAATTGATGAAGACTCCAGTGGAACAGAAGGGCTTCTATTTGCCAAGCACTGTGCTAAACGCTTAAAACAGAAAACTCAATCAAATGTTCATTTTAAGAAAACTCAGAGTCTGAGAACTGTTCCGAAGTATTAAAGGACAGTTACAGAAACTTATCAATTCCAAAAAGATGACCAGGCTGAGAAGTCTGGGTCACAAAGAACTAATGATCTAAGAAGACTGAAGCTGAACAAGACATCACACTTCCCTTGCTGAAAACCTTATCCAGAGCTTGCCCTGCTTGAACCATTGAGTAAATACAACACTCATTCTATAGAGTGAATTCAATCATATCTGCTACTTCTGATAGTTATATAATCTGCACTGGGAAATTTTATACAGAAAAACATGTAATATACCATACTATGATTAAAAAATTTTAACACTTTAATATTTAAAAAAAAAAAAAGAAAGCCAGGCATGGTGGCTCAGACCTATAATGATAGTATATAGGAGACTAAGGCATGAGGATTGCTGCAAGTGAAAGGTAAGTGTGAACTACCACAAGATGAGAACAACCACCACACACACACACACACACACACACACACACACACACATACAAACAAGCACATAAGAGAGAAAACTGTTTAGAAGATGTACATATCCTATATCTGCATACCTGCCTAATAAGATATCCTAGAGAAAAATCTACAGGAATCCATAATACATGTATTTTACAATGATGCATATACAAATTATTAAAACCATTAACCGAATAAAGCATAATGTCTTCCATTGCTCTTTATTAAGCATAGTGGTTCTTAGTCAGTGGGTTGCTACCCCTTTTTTGGGGGGTTCACATTATCAGATATCCTTCATATCAACTATTTACATTACAATTCATAGCAGTAGCAAAATTACAGTTCTTAAGTAAGATGAAATAGTTTTATGGTTGGGGATCACCACACATGAGAAAATATTAAAGGGTCACAGCATTCAGAAGGCTGAGAACCACTGACTTAGCCTCTGTTCTTTGGTGGTCCTGAAGTTTTAGTTTCTTTTCTTTTTTTTAAATTATCTTCAAACTAAATTTGTCATACTCTGGGAGAAAAGTCACTGGTATTTTTAGCTATTTTTTAAATATATATTAATTTAATAGAATTGACTTACCTGTAAGATTGAGTCATTCTATCCAAGAACAAAGAATGTCTTCCAACTCACTTCAGTTTTCTGGTCTTGTTTTTATTTTCTTAAAGTTCATAGAGCCACTACTCACTCTCAGACCACTGGTGAGAGCAGGGTTGTGTGCACTCTGGCTTGGGGAAGGAGAGTCACAGCCTATACTCTACGAATCACAGTCATGGTCTCCGCTGGGGCAGGAAGGGATGTTTGTCCACATGGATCAACAAACATTAACCTAAGACTGATTTCTGGATCCAGAGGAAAGAGATACTCTGTCAGACTGGTAACAGGGGCAGAGGGCAAGCCTGCAGGTGTTTGTGAAGGGTCTGAAAGCAAAAGTAATACTTGCTTTTTCCTAAAATAAATCAAATGAGGAAAGGAAGCAAATTGCTGTCAAAAATCTTACGTTTTGCACCCACTGTGCCTGATCATGTCTCTTACAGTGAGTGCCTTTATTTTCTCTTTATGCGAGTTCAAGAACTTGTGCTACTACAACTGAAAGAGGCAACGTGGCTAATATTAGTTTTGAACTCTCGGTTGAGCACAGTTCCATTGTCAGAGACCCGTGTCTGTTTCCTGCTCACTCTCCTCTCTCTTCCTCTGGATCTGTCTCCTGAAAGGGGAGGCACGTAATGGGAGCCATTCAAGCATCTCTTCCTAGAGAGAGCTTAGAGGAGCAGTCTGTAAGTATCACTTTCTCTGGAAACTTTTGCCTCTGTAGCTGGACCAGAGGCCTTTGCTTAAGGGCACGCAATTAAACATACTGTAAAACTTTCAGCTGGGAAGAAATAGCCTTTCCAGATCTGTTTCTTCCCACCCACAAGACATCATTCCATATGCATAAGACTCCATATAACATGGTTCCGACATGCCCCCGCCCCCTTTTTGATTGGAACACAAAGATCAGTGTCTTGAGTTATCTTTTTACAAAGCAGAGGGACACCTTGTCACTGATTAAACGCATAGAGAAGACAGAAAGTATGAACAGTTTATATGCAGTTCAAATATGTGCAACCAAAAGCTAGGCGATACCTTTAATATACTCGTCCTCGGTTCATATATTTGGCTGCTTATTGCAGAATAATGCAGAGAGCCCAGCACTAGAAGCAAGCTGGCAAATGTGCAGCTCACCATTTCCCAGCGGGGGCCTCAGCGGCTCTCAGCATGAGCCTCTGCCTCTCAATGATCTGAAAAGCCTGCCACAGTCTGACTTTGTGCTGATACTGCAGCTTCTGACTTACGCTCGCTCGCTCGGGATAAGCAATTCCTACACTGTTATTTTCTCACACGGATTGTAAAAAAGTGATTGATGTGAATTATTTGGCTCAACCTAGCTCTCTGAAGTAACTAAAGAAATGGCATTTCTACCCATGGAATTACAAAGTAATATTTAAATATGAGGCTTTAACGTTATTCTTTGAATGTTGCTAAAGACCATGCTATGTATTCCAACTCTATTATATCTACTGGCAATTAATAGCCTTGCTTCCCTTCATTACTACTAAAATAGAGGCTACACTAGTTATGTAACCAGTTATGTATGCTCTTATAAAAACATGATATTGTGTAATAGCCCGACGATTACTTATTTCCACCCATGCCTCTTTTTAATTATTAAGCTTTTTTATGTACTCCTCAAAGTCTCTAATAGAATGTACCCTTTATTCCAGTCCTCCTCTTCCATTTCTTTCCCCTCTTTGCCCCCTTGCTCTTGTTCTTCACTCTTCCTTGTGAGGTCCTTTGCTAGGCCCTAGATTGATTTTCTTCATTATGAGTATATGTGTTTTGCTGATAACATTAATTTGATCTGTTACACGTACATTGACTTGACCCCGAAGTTATTCATGAGGGATCCAGAATGTCTTCAGTTATCTACAAAGAAGATAGAGCATGCAAAACAATAATAAAGGATTTTCAGAGAAACAATTCATTCTATAGGAATGCACATTTAGTCATTTGGCTTGGAGAACAGGAACCTAACGGGCAGAGTAAGAGATGCTAAAAACAGCCAGAAGCTTGTGATGACAGAGGAGCCAACACCAACGGCATCATGTCAAAGGCAGCAAAGTCTGCTGCCTTTGAAACTCATCGTCCTGAGTGTCCTCAGCCTGGACACAGGCTCATTCACACCCTCTGCCAAGACGGTATGTGAGTCACGGGAGCCCTGAACACAAAACGTGAACCAGTATTGATGTGTTAGCCCATTTCCATCTCTGTAGCAAAATAACCTGAGATGATAAACTTGTAAAAAGATACATTTTATCCTGGCTTATAGTTTTGGGAGGCCCAATCCTTGGTGGACTGGTCCCATTGCTTTGGCAGGGCAGAACATCATGTTGGGAGGGTGTGGTAGAACAAAAACACCCACCTCATGCACAAGTAGCCAAAAGATAAAGGAAGGAACCAAAGCTATTTTAGCTCTGCAGGGAGTGAAAACTATCACAATACAAGAACCTCCTCGATTTTCACTTTTGTTAGCGTCCGAGAAGGACCAGGCAGTGCACATCAGTAACGGTTAGTCTTCATGGACAAGTTGGCTAGATATCAAATTGTCTAGGAAATGGATAAGACACAACTCTTGGGTTTGTCTGTGATTTCTAGAGGAAAACAACTGCGGAGAAGACCCACTCTAAACGTAGAAAGTACATCCATAGTCTAGAAGCCTGAACTGCATAAACGAGGAGACCAGAGCAGCATTCAAATGTCTCCTCTCCTTCTTTCCCACCACAGTGAGCTGTGCCTTTCTCTGTCACACCCTCCCCACCACACTGGATACACAAAATGATGAGCTAGCTTCTGTCACGTATCTGACCACATAACAGTAAAATAACTAATATACCTCTTGTTAACCATATCCCGGTGCTTAGCATAGTCGTCCCCACCCCTGGTAGGTACATAATAGTTATTTATGAAATGAATGAACTACAAAATATCTACAGCAACTTTTTCAGTGAGGAGACTAGACTTCAAAGGTTGGCTTTAAAAGTGTCTCAAGGGAATGTTTGTGTACACTTAAAACTCTGGTCAGAGTGACTGGGAGCAGTCTCAAGGAGGCAGAAGTAGCATTTGGTTATAAGCAGAACCTTAATCAAGTATAGCAGACCTATGTTTGAAAGAAAAAAAGAAATGGATAGATGATTAGTCACGAAAGCAAGAGGCAGGCCAGATTGTAGAGAGGGGAAATCGAGTCCTCATGCAAGTAGTGCCCAAAGGAATGGACATTCGGAACTGTGAGTTTATTGATGGAGTCATCCCGAGAGCACTCGTCTTTGTTAGGAGGCTCCTCATGAATCCAACGGCCCCTGGTGTTGTTTGTTTCCTTGTTCATCAGAGTTCTGCTAAATCCAGGTATTTTCAGCAATCAGTTATTGCCTTGCTCCCTGAAGTTTGAAGGCTGCCCCTATAGGACAAGCTTGAGAACTAGAGCAACACCAGACTTTCTTCAGTATGCTAAGAAAATGGGGCCATGCTTTTTGTCAGCTTAACACCATCAGAATTGTCTCCACTAGATTAGCCTGTCTGTGTGCTTATGCGACACTTTCTTAATTGCTAAATGATTTATGAAGGCCTAGTCCACTATAAGCCATACTATTCTTGGGCAGATGGGCCTGGGCTATTTAAGCAAAGTGGCTAAGCAAGCCAGACAAAGTGAGTCAGTAAGAAGCCCTCTTCCATGGCCTCTGATTCAGTTCCTGCCTCCAGATTCTTATCTCCAGTTCCTGCCTTGGCTTCCTTTGCTGATAGGCCATAAGATGTAAACTCTTTCCTCTCTCACATTGCTTTGGTCAAAACTTTACCATGACAACAGAGAACTAGAACCACTAGGATATAACACCTCCCCGACTAACCACTAGCTCTGCAGTGATGGAGCCAGCCTTCACAAGCCATGGAAAATAGTCATTTTCTAGACAGGTGACTTCTCTGACTCATCCTATGCTTTTCTCACTATTACCTGTCTTTCAGGAAATGAAAAGAGTCAGTGTTGCTTGGCAACCAGTTATTCATAATGAACACAGAAAACACGTGGAATCTCCAGAAATGTAGAGTGTGTGTGTGTCTGTGTATGTCTGTGTGTGTGTGTGTCTGTGTCTGTGTCTATGTGTCTGTGTGTGTCTGTGTATGTCTGTGTGTGTGTCTGTGTGTCTCTGTGTGTCTGTATGTGTCCATGTATATCTGTGTGTCTGTGTATGTGGTATGTATGCCACAGGGTACTGATCCCAGGGTCTCACATATTTTACCTGAGTTCTCTCCAATATGCTATATTCCTAAGCCAGGGATGTTTTTACATTTTGGAATTTTCTACAGAGCAAATAGAAGTAGATGAAAAACAAATAAACAAACCTACTACATCTTGTAGATATCACTATGGTTTCCTATTTTGCTCAGCCTGTCTTTAGAAAGTTTTGTTTAGCCACTGTTTGTCACAAATCTTTTAATATCCAGGGCCCCTTACTGTTTGTTTCTGTCTTTTTGCTGAGTCACCAATTGCAACCAAATTACCAACCTCATCATGCCTCTGGATCATGTGACGTCAGAGAATACCAGATCTTCAAGGACACTTTTTATCACTAGACGCATTGATACATCAATATTCTGCCTCTCTCCCTGTCCCTCTAGCGGCTCCTTCACTGGTTCTAATGGTTCCTCCTAAGGCTAACCAGAGCTTCATGCTTCAGGTCTCTGTTCGATCAGTCTCTCAGTCTCATGCCGACTGTTACAAATGCTCAATCTTACCAAGTAATCTCAGATTGGCACTCTGTGCCCTCTGCCTGTGATCCAGCACAGGCAGGCCTGTGACTCCAGCACAGGCAGGCCTGGTGTCTCATGCTTTAGAACCACACAAAACCCCTGGACCTTATGTGCTCACAACATACTGGTGTCTCCAGCAGACCACAGAAAAGCATCTGTACTTTCAGTTTCAGGTAAATGGAGACATAAATAAAAACAGCCTAAACAGACATCACAATTACTAACTCAGACTCAGAGAAACTTCAGAAATCCAGCTACTTTATTTTTAGTTTGGTTTGATTTTAGTTTGAGACACAAACTCTATCTAGCACATTCTAGCCTTGAAATAATGTGTAACCCAGACTGCCTTAAATCTTCATTCCTAAGAGCTAGAAAGATGGCTCAGTGGTTAAGGGTCCTTGATGCTCTTGCAGAAGACCCAAATTTAATTCCAAATACTCACAAAATGGCTTCCAACCCTCTGTATCTCCAGTTCCAGCGGATCCAGTGCCCTCTTCCAGTCTCCACAGGCACCAGGCACATACACGGTGAACATACATATATTCAGGCAAACACACACATAAAATAAGATTAAAACTTAATTGTTTTTAAATTTGCAAGACTTCTGCATTAGCCTCCCAAGGGCTGAGAGTACAGGTGCACACTTGCAAGACTTAGCCTTGCTTTCCCTCCCTCATGCCCGCCCTGCTTCCATGGGCTGCATTAAGCACCAGGCCCACTTTGCCACAGTGGCTTCATCTGCTAGTGCTGCAATATCACAGTTCTCAGACTAGTTGATAAGTTGTAGACATTTATTTCTCCCATCTCTGGAGTCTGGAGAATAAGATGGGCCTGTTCTCAACTAAAGTTTGCAACAGCCTTCCAGGGCAAAATGGCAAAGGAAGCGTTCTCTTAGGAGCTTCCTGTAAGAGCACTGATCTCCTTCCTGCTGCTGAGCCTTCATGGCCCAACCACCTTCTAAATCCCCCACCTCTTAGTACTGTAGTGTTGCATACTAAATTTCAATACAAAGTCTGGGGACTACAATCACTCAACTTCATAGCACACAGTAACAAAATGGAAGCAATAGTTCTAAAACACAAATGTAAATCTTAGCTCACAGGTGAAGGGAACCCTTTTACTACACTGCTTCTGACCACTTAGAGAAAGTGCCCATTTCCATATTGCTACTGCCAGCCAAGCAACTTTAGGAGCTTCTGTTTTGGGGAATGGCTACAAGTTCATTCTTGGGTTGGTTACTATGGCAATTCACAAAAAGAACTGACTCAACTACCATAATTAGCTTAGGCCAAGCAGAGCCCTTCTCAAGAGCAAGAATTGTGGTCAATCTCACCAGGAGTGTGTTTGCTACACAGTGGGGAGGGGGAGCATTGGGAGGAGGCAGCCATTTTTAACTAGATATTGTCTGTTTAGGCCATATAGCTAAGTTCCCCAGACAGCTGAATTTCTTCCTATTGTACATTACTGGTTTCAGTTATGTAGATCTAAAGTATATTTGTGTACCTCTGACAGAAGAATAAATGCCACACTAAATTTAATCATTTAATGATGATTAAGGACATCAAGATGTAAATTTACTGTTGTACCAGTTACAATTAAGTGACTGATCCCAGGAGTCGTGTTCCAAAGTTGGGTGCACTTTAACAAAGTGAACCTATGTTTATGGCTTCTTTCTCTCTCTATATATATATAAATTGCTACGTGTAGTCTACAATGGGACTGGAGGCACATAAGGGAGTGTTTCATCTGCATTCAAAAATAAAACTGAAAGTGCCTGGAGGAGACCATGTCCAAACACAAACACGCTTCTGGACAGGACACTGACTCTCTCATCTTCTCTTTGTTGTTGCTGTTGTTGTTGCTCTCTTATAAGTTATACTAATTTTATGATCACACATAAAAACCTTCAAACCAAATTGAAGTAAATAGAAATTGAGCAACACCCCAAGTTTCTTAAGTGGAAGGGAGCCCCAGCTGTGGATCCTTGCAGCATAGAGCAACTCACTCAGTACTGAACTCTTGGTTGCCTCTTATGAACTTCTTTCTTGAGTAAAGTTGTTAGGATTTACAAGTAAGGATTTACAAGGGGAAAGGTCAGCCATCTACACATGAGGAGGTTTTTCCAGGGACCCTTGACCTGGCATGTAATCACCATACAAAGGGGACAGTCAGAAAAAAAAACATCTTGTCTGTGCCAAAAGACAGAGCAGGTGCTTAGACACCCAGGAGCAATAAGCTGATAACAAATAATATAAGGGGTCTTATTAATAAGGAATTTCCTTCTGGAGAAGAAAATACATAGGGAGCAAAGTTACATGTAAGAGGTTGATTGGGTAAGCATAAAATTAAAGTGAGCTATAAGTTTATCAATTTAAAATAGATCAGGGCATGTGTTCTTTAATATACTCATCCCTAACTTGCTAAAGTCTCTTGCTACTAAAGCGATGGTGAACTGTTAGACATCAAACATTGTCATAATTAGTTGCCATTTTCATTACCAAAATATCCCATTGATAATAACCCATTATTTCTTTGGCTATAGATGAACATTATTGTTCTTTTTAAAAATATGTTTTTAATTGCAATAGAATGGCATCACTCTCCCCTCCTTTTTCTTCCTCCAGCCCCTCTCTGGACTCTCCCTCTAATCCCTCCCATGTCCCTCTACACACTCTCAAGTTAAGGGCTTCTTTTCTTGATTTTCTTAGTGTGTGTGTGTGTGTGTGTGTGTGTGTGTGTGTGTGTGTGTGTGTGCGCGCGCGAAGATCCAGGTCCATTTCATGGTTATTTTCCATTCTACCTAAAGAATTCATCTCCTTGAAAGGTTAAACAGCAAAACTAAACTCATTATCTCCCTACAGGTTCTCAAGCCAGCAAATCAGTTCCCTAAGTTATTTTATCTTTTGTTGCTATTTAGTTTTTTCTCTCCTGTCTTGTGGGACAGTCTAGCCCTTCCTTCCTCTTCCTTCTTAGGTTCTCTCTGTGTCCATTTTCTTCCTATTTCTACCGCTCACACCTCTTTATCTCAAACTGAAATCTTGCAGCTGTTCAGTTGTTTACTCTAGTTGGCAGTGTCAACCTGGGAGAGTGGGGCCTAAAAGTGAGGTGAACAAAAGTCTCATGCAATCGCCAACTTTATTGAGAGCCTCAGAAAATTTACACTTTGGGGGTTAAGAAGACTCAGACAAACAAGAAGTTCAATCACAAAGAGAAGCAGCACATGGAAAAACCATGTTTTCTTCATAGAAGCATGGGAATGACAACTGCTGAAATGAACTCCTATCTGCCACCTCTGGGTGGGACATGAAAGTCCACTAAAGAACAATTTCATGTTTTTGAAGAATTTCGTGTTTATGAAGTCACAAGACTCTTGTCTTGTTTTCTTGGAGTTTTCTCACAAGCACTCAGAATCCTCACACAGCTCCATTCTTGGACTGGGTTCCAATATCCTATGACAGATTTCCTTTTCTTTTGTCTCCCCTTCTCCTCTTTTCTGTATAGTCGCTCTTGCAGTTTTCTAGAAATGTTTTTATTTAAAACATTCAAAGTCTCCTTTTATTACACACATAGTTAAGTACTTTGGAATGGAACACAAAGCTTTCCCAGTGCTAATATTTGTGCTAAATTTTATCTGTACTTTTAATAACATTTCAACATGGATCCTATCTTAGTCTTCATGTGAAACTAAAAATTAATTTTAAAATTAAATAAAACATTGTTTATGTTTTATAATGTCTGCCCATGGGAAGAACTCTTAGAAATTGATAGCAATAGGCACAAATGTAGATTCTCACTTTAACAACACTTCTGTTTTTTAACCTGCATGTCTTCACTGACATCCAAGACTGTATGTATTTTCACTGGCATCTACTCATACAGCAGTGGTTGCTTATAGATGACCATGGCTTTAGAAATGGTTTTGAAGGAAATTGAAAAATATGGGTCCTAATCCAATGACAACATCAGATAGGCATAATATAGTTCATATTTATAGGGACTCATATTGGGAAATATATGTCTCTGGTTGTATTTCTTGATAGAAATTCTGCTTATTCCTTGTGTAGGGCTCTGACCCTAACAGGTCTTATATGACTAGGTAGATTTGACCATGTTGCATTAAGGACCCAGCATGAGCTTATTTGGGCAATAAAGGGAATCTACTGACTTATGTAACTCAAAACCTAGCTGATTTCTAGTGAATAAACATTGTCAGCAGATGGGCCTTCACGGTTTAGTTCTGCATTTGTCTGTACTTCATTCCTAGCAGATTCTTTCTACACAGAAGCAAAGATGATCACCAGCAATCTCAGATGTAGCAGACCCAGGAAAAGGACCGATTTATGAACCAAGGATGGATTATCATTGGTCCCGTTCAATGACCAATCACTATGGATGATGTGAAAGTATGATATTTGATTGCCCAGCCTTGTCTCATGTATTCCTTCTCCCTTTTGAAGCCAGACTCTGATGCCTCCATGACACTATATTCTTATGGATCTGTCTAAGAGAACCTACTACAGCTGAGAAAAGAAAGATTGATAGTACAGGATGCTATTTATGAACATTTGTCCACCGAACTCAAGTGTGAAATAAAGTATCAATAAATTATGTCAACCTACATATGTCTCATCGTTATTGGTAAATACATACTAAGTTCTTAGCTTAGAAAATGATAAAAGATTAATGACTTTTTTGTAAGGCTGTGAAGTTAAAGTTTGTTCGAAGCAACTGCTTGCGCTACAAAAGCATGCACAGTCAAGGTTAATCAAACACAGGAAGTCTCTGTACACTGCTTCAAATCTATCAGAGTGTCAGTTTATCGTTTAGGAAAAATTGAATATTTAATCTTTACAACCACTCAAAATAAATCTTTATATGGGTTAGCTGTCTATTGTCAGGCTGAAGGGAGCTTTAGCTTAAATTATTTAACCTCGGTGATGCTTAGCACTGGACTACTAGAGAGTGGGAGAGTTGCTGGCCTGGGCCAAGAGAGCTGGAGCATTTCAGTCAATGCTACTTCTAACAGGAGTCAGTCCCTGGCTCACAGCAAATGTGGAGGGAGCGCAGAGACCCTAGAGCTGATAAGGAACCTTACTCACCACAGCTAGGAAATCTCCCACTATGATATAGACCTTCTGACACAATCCCTGCAGGAGGAAGGAAGGAGTCTCCAAACATGGCCCCTGCCAATCCATCCACTCTGCACTGTATTTGCACGATGCGGATAAATGTCCCAAGCCCAAGCCCTTCCTGAACCTCTGATTTTATTAGGCTTCTCCTGCTTTTCCTTTCTCTATCCTCTTGTACCTAGAGAGTTCAATTAGTTCCTAAGCATGCCCTTTTCTATTATCCCCCCACTCCTCATTATCTTCAGGAGTGTATCCTCGCAAATACAGCCCTAAAACACCGAGAAGCTGGGAGGAGCAGCCCATTTGCACAGGAGTAATGATTAAGTCCCCTGCACTTTAATTTGCATAATCCCTTTTCCTTCCTGCTTCATAACAGTCTTTGATATTTTTTTTTCTCCAAATGGCATGGGTTGGGAGAAAGAATTAAGCAAGCATCAAAGTTCTGGTTCCTGTGTTCTCAGCTATTACATTAATCTTTAAGATTTTCTCTCCCATTTATTAAAAATCAGTGACTCATCCAACTTTACACACAAACCCATATCAAAGTTAATTAGAATTTCCGTAGTCTGTTTGTCTTTTCCTTTATTAATTCCTGGAAGCATGAAGCAAGACTGTGAGTATGCTTATGGAAGAAAGAAATAGAGAAGTCAGCAGACACAGCTGTCAGTCAACAACCAGCAGCATTTAGAACTGGACCCAAGTCCCTTAGACTGAAGAAGAAGGAGCTCTCTAAGCAGCCCAGAGGGTCAGGTTTGCCATGTCTGAAATTGAAGTGAGTTAGTCTTGGCCCCAATCTCAAAGACAGGGGCTTGACAAGGAGTAGAGGTTAGAAGAAGCAAACAATGGATAATATACCCCTGTGTGCCTTTCTCCTTATCCATGATCAGGAAAAACAACCAGTTCTTTCTGTCAATTGACTTCCTCCTTCCTTTTGGGAGGACACACACACACACACACACACACACACATGTGCTCAACCAAGTACCTTTGCAAAATTTCAACTGGAAGCAGAAAAAAGGTGTAGGAAGCAAAGTGGATCTAGAATGGAAGGAAGGAAGTCGTCAGGACAGAACAAGCCAAGTCAAAAGCTAAGCAAAGCACACTGGATAGTCAGGGCTGGGTCCTGCGCTTGCAGCGAAGAACTGAGAGCCACTGCTCCAGCACCAGGGTTTTATTGCATATTGATTTTGCTTTAGGAGGTGTGTGTGGAAATCGCATAAAACAAACTGAAAAGTAATTTTCTTCCCAAACTGCTCTTGAAACATGTCAGAGACTCTTTCAATGTGTTTTCTTATTTAAAAATATCACTTGGATTCACCATGCTGGAGTCTAAAGGAAACACAAAAGAAAAGGTAAGAAACACAAGCTTAAGTCATGCACAGACAAAACAAGTCAGTGTTCATTCATTTTACATTCATACGAAAATAAAGTTGTGTAAACACATACTGTGTGGAAGGCAGCCATTTGGAGCTCAGGGAGTCGGGGAACCTCAAAAGGTAATATATAAGGTTTATCTTGGACTAGAGGACGTGGGCATGCCGGATCTCTGCAAAGCATTCTTCCAACCCAAATTCTGGGAGCACCCTCTAATTCAGGAGTCCCAGATTCTCCTCTATGTGTGTGGCTCCATTCCTTACTCACTGCCCCCCACCTCCAGCTCAGCAATGGCTCTGCTGCTAGCATGGAACCAGCAATGAGCATCCTGGTTGGTAGTGTACAGGTCTTCAGACCAGTCTTGGGGAGCAGGTAGAATAGAACCTTCTTCCTCTGCTTTGGCCCATCAGTTTCCAGCCCCTTGCCAGATGACTCAGAGCAACTCTAAGATGCTGCACTGCTCAGTTCATTTCTGCAGCTGGCCCCTTTCTCAGAGTCCAAGCAGCCCGCAATGTGCGGAGGAATGCTGGGCTGTCAGGTGTTTATAAATCCATGTCACTTCCAGTTTGCCCTCCCTACTTCCTGTAGGTAAATAAAACTGTGATGTCATAGTTTCCTGCCATCATGGCTGTCTGCTGCGGTGTCCCTCCCCCCATCATTATAAAGTCTCCCCATAAAATCATAAGGTAAAAAAACTGTCTTCCAGGAGTTGTACTTGGTCATGGGATTTTATTACAGCAACATTTACATTTCATGATTTGCATAGCTGAGCCCATGCTTGTAAAGGCCCTGTCACATTTCCATCCTTGCCACTTATGCCTTTTGAGATACTCAGCATCCTTCCTCCAGCATCCATTGATCCCCTGCTTTCCCAGCCACTACAATTAGCTTCACCATCCCTTTTCCAGCCTCTCCTTGGCTGATCTTATGGAACTACTTTAGTTTTGTAGTGCAATAATAATTTGCTGGATTCCAGTGAGCTATTTTTTTTATTCAATATTTGCATTGTATGGGGTTCTCTAAAGGAAATGAACCAATAGAATACCTACACATTATGAACAAAGATTCACTACATTGGCTCACAAGATATATACTAGGTAATCAAAAACTGTCCATCTTTAGGGTGGAGAGGCTGAGAAGCAGATATCACCTCAGTCCACACATCTGTTTTCCTTCGCTATCCCAATCTGGTCTCCAGAAGATTCCTGGAGTCTTGTTGGAATCTGAAGAAGCTGGAGTCTGGTGTCAGTGAAGGATGACAACAGCAGCAATGACACACACAGGTTATTCACCCCTCTCTTAGCTTGTAGACTCAGGAGCATCGGGAGTGTAAAATTGTCAGCTTCCTGGCACCTCAGCTCCCTTCCAGCAGAGCGTAGGCTCATTGGCAGAAAATACATTAGCATAGCTAGTAACTGCAAACACTTAACTAGTACTTAGAATCGTCTAGGTATACCTAAACCCACCCAAGGAAACTATGTTGTCAGTCCCTTTCAATGTAAGGATTAAGCTTGTGTGACCTCCTGATGTCAGCCTAAGGCTTTCCAAGAAAGACTTCTTTCTGTCCCACAATCAGCCAGGATGCTATCTCCACCTTCCCAGCAGTGGATCCATGTGAGGTTGTTCTAGTTCTCCCCACATTCTAAGCAACCCTAGATTGTTAGATAAAGCTTCAGTGTCCTCCAGAAACATGCCAATTCACATTTTAAGGTGTTATACTTAAAATGAAGAGGAAGGGGAGAATATATTTGAGCCCTTTCTACAGTCCCTCTTTAGTATTTATCGTTGCTTGTGTGAATGCTTCTCTACCTTCATGACTGGTTTGAAACCACAGACGTCTTGTTGTTGCATATATAAGTACTTCAATGGAGATGCTAGTTGTTGGTATTAGGACCTCCAAAACCCCTGACATCACATAGGCGGGACCCGAACACCTGTTGCCAAGGCAACAACCACCATATTCCCAGAATCCACTTGGCTCACCTCCCACCTTTACCTGTGATTATGTCATCACCCATATATAAAGAAAGCCCCCCCCCCATCTATCCTCCCCCTCTTCCCGCAGCCACCTTGCCCTCTCTCTCCCAATAAACCTCCCATGGAACTATGTGGCCTGGTGTGGTCCTTCTGAAGCCAAGTCGAGGTCAAGACCATAACACTAGTTACAAGTTTATTACTTTTTCCCCAGGTGGTAAGATGTAAAGCTTCACCAGTAGAGGGCAGCAGAGAGACTGTTGGAGGGAGGGACACTAGTATAACTGCTTGTTCCTTGAAAGGAACTCAGGAGACACAAGATAGTGCTCACCTTCTGGGGAGTGTTGCCAACACGCCAAAGGTTGGTCCCTCAGGTCTAGCTCAGCCAGTTTCCCAGTGTGTTTTACACAGACCCAGTTGGTGCCTTCCAGGCTGCCAGCACCCACCTGCTGAGCCCCAAGCCTGAACCACCTCAATGAACTTCTTTGCCCATCAGCAGATCACAGCACACTCCCCCAGGAGATCTGGACTCAACGCAGGGACCAAGAAAGGCAGCTGTTGGCTGGGGAGGTGGCGCAGAGGTTAGGAGCGCTTGCTGCCCTTCCAGAGGACACACACTCTGTTCCCAGCACCGGCTGCCCGTGATTCCAGCTCCAAGAATCTGCATGCTGCATTCACACACAGGTGAGTAGAAATACCCATACACATGAGTCAAAATAAAAATTCTGTGTTTGGAAAGAGTGAGGACCTTCAAAAGATAGAGGGCTCCTCTGGACTAATTCCTTCCTCAGCTGTTCCACTTCCATCTTAGAGGAAGACCCACCCTCCCACCTCCTACTCTGCTAGTCTCTGCTTGCCCGGTGTTCACTAATGCCTTATTGCTAACTAGTAAGGCTTGACTTTGAACTTCCCTGTTAAAAGCACAGTGATAACCATCACTACCAGCACCTTACCAATACAGACAGGAGGCCCAAAGGTTCTCTTTCTTACTTTCTCATCTTTCTCAGCACATCAGTGAATCTCAGACCTCCATCCCCCACCCCAGTGGCTGCTGCAGAGATTGAAATATATTTACAAACAACCCAAACTTCAAAATGACACTGTGATCTTTCGGTATCTTCATTTTAATACCCCCACCATGCATAGTTATACTGCTTAAAAGGCAACTGCTATTTGAGGTATGTGTTCTCCCCACTTTCCCCAGAGATTCTCAGTTCTCAATGTTTCTATGGAGATATCCTCAGGCATAGACATTTTATTCAGTAACATCAAGTCTACTAAAAGTCTACCTAGTCAAGGGATGGAGGTAAATATTATCAAAACACATTGTAAGAAATTCTCTAAGAATTAATAAAAGAGGCTGACTCAAAGCATTCATTTTTATCACATGATGGGTATGATAAAGCCACCATCCCTGCTATCTCTGATTGCTCTGATGTATGGTGTCTTTAAAGGCTGTGTGTGTGTGTGTGTGTGTGTAACCTTTTAATACACCTTATATTTTCATGATAGCCAGGCACAATGCATAGATAAAAGAAACGTCTATGAACAATCATGTAGTAACATAGTAATATAGTAGGAAGGTATTAGCAAAGTTTGGGGGAAGTGTCTTATAGTCCTGTGATTGGGTCTCCATCTCTCAGTGAATCTTTGTCGTGGCCCAGAACTTCACAGGTATTCCTCGATTTTTCTGACCCCATTAAGGCGGTACAGGATTGCTAGGCTAGCGTGAAGTTGGTATCTCCCCTCCTTAAGTTGTACACTGATTAAATTGTTTCTTCTAAAAGCACACCATGTTAAAAGGAACTGCAACATATTCAAAATGACCTGGAAATAAAACTCAGAAAGGTCTGGGAGATCCCAGTGAGTGGGCTCCTTGTTTTTTATCTACGATTTCTTTAGGCTGAACCTCCAGCTTTCCATCGTTTACTGAGCAGGCTTTCTCCAGCTGGGCATTAATTCCCATTGAGTTGTCTGTTCCTGAGTTTCCACTCCGGTATGATTTTCTGTGCCTATCACACCAACTTCAGGGACATTGACTTGCCTTCTGACTTTATTGCTCCTACTGTTTTAGGAAGAATTGCCTTTTCAGTTTGTTCAGCTTTGTATTCATTGTTCTGATGCAGTGGCAACTCGTACACTTCTCAACTCTATGTAAATAGTTATTATACCTTATTGTCTAGGGAATAATACAAGAAAAAGTCTGTCCATGATCAATTCAGAGACACACTCCTCATGGTGCAATGACTTCACAGTTGCAGAACCCGCAGATTGAAAGCTGTGCCTATGGAAGGCCAGCCCTACTATGTGCTGAATTGCCAATTTGATCCACTTAGGAAGTTCCAGGTCAACCTTTCCAAAGTTTGGAAGACATTGGTAATCATTTCTTAGATTAGTTCATTAGAGACCACAAAATAGTGAAGTTTTGATATTCTTATTCCTCATCAAGTAGAATTAGTGGTGAAGAAGAAAGTATCTGTATTGAAAGCTCCGTCTCACAAGAGGAAATATAAATGCACTTTGTTGTTTTCAGAACAATGAGTATCTTAGCATTCTGCAAAATATGTCTATGATTTTAAATTCATGGATTTTTCACATAAATTTCATTGTATTGCAATTATCTTAATTTATATTTTCCATTTTTGTTGAGGAATAAGCTCTGATTGACCCGTAAGCCCTTTTGAAATGAGCTACTATTCTTTAAAAGATTCCTTTCTTTTAGGTCCAAAAAGATGTTTCCAGCTCCAAGGAATCCTTATTTCTTAAGAGGAAATGCCATTTAGAAACTATAATCCTCGTTCTAGGTGCTCATTACTACACAGACAAGGACTAGAAAATTGGTCTTTTTTAAAAAAATGCATCATGATTTCATAATAATTCCCAAGAAAATTGTACACCTGATTACAACTTATAGACTACTTAGCATCTTTATGAATGTTTTGATTCCTGATATTAACAAAAACTTATTTTAACTTATCTGAAATATATAATAGTTTCTGAATACTTATTAATATGAATGTTGCTTCTTCATTTTTACCTTGATGCATCCCTACTAAGAATGACTAGACAAATGCTTATTTTTACAATACTTTAAATGATTTCTATTTTTAAGAGGCTAACATAGATAGCTTCATTTATTTTACTTTTACTATGGTTCTATAACTAGTTTTTGTCTTCATTTACAATGTATGGAAACTGCACGCCTTTGCCTTTAATCCCAGCACTTGGGAGGCAGAGGCAGGTGGATTTCTGAGTTCCAGGCCAGCCTGGTCTACAAAGTGAGTTCCAGGACAACCAGGGCTATACAGAGAAACCCTGTCTCGAAACCCCCGCATCCCAGCACCCCCCCAAAGAATGTGTGAAAACAAAACATTAACATAGTTTCAGTTCCAACACTTTGTAGAATGCAGTCTAGCATTACCTTTCCCTCTACTAAATCATTCCTGGGTGCTGGCCAGCTGTTAAGAGAAAGCACTGTCAGCTCTTTCATTTGTGGTGCTGGAATTGAACCCAGGGCCTCATTAATGCTCAGCAATCACTCAGCCAATTCTAATTTTTCAAATAAAATTTAAAAATGAATACATAGCAGTATTCTTTAAAAAAAAAAAGGGGGGACAGCATACTATACACTGTTCTGTACTGGTTTGGGTTGGGGTGTTGTTTTTACATCCTGCAAATTACTCCATGGAAACTACTCACATGCAGTGGCAAGTCTGCTAAGTAGATACTCTGTGCTGTATGAACCATTCCCGAAGAATAGATATTTCCAGTCTCCAACTAATATTGGTGAACACGTCTTGTCATGTTTTTGCCATTGTATCTTATTTTCTGTTAGCCTTCACTATGCATAGCATACTACTTCTCCAGCTCAGCTCTTCTGGCTGGATCAGCCATATCCTTCCCTTGTTCTCATCCTTGGGACTCCAAATGGTTGACAACTCAACTGCATCTGGATAAACCATACAATCATTTCTGCTAGTTGGCAGGCTGTCACTGAGCTTTCTCAAATGGTCTCTCATCACCCACATTGGAAAGCATGGTGCTCTAAGAATAAAGCAAGCACAATATGAAAGTACTTTTCAGTCTTTGGTGGTTGTCAAGTTTATCCTTTTGGTCAAAGCAGGTCACTTCAGCAAGCAGAAGTCAATGCAGAAGATGCACTGTCAAGAGGGTGTAGTGGGAATTTTGGTTTCTTTAAAAAGCCAATTATGAGAATGTTTTTGTTTTAATCCCAGGTATGGAATAAGAGGCTGCTTCACAGCAAGTGATTATGATTTGTCTCATGCCCTAGCAGGGGCATGATTTTTGCTGTATATACTTCAGTTTGGGGGACTCTGGAAAGGGTATAAATAGAAGAGTCCTGAGAGGGGCTGTAGCAGCTGCTGGCCTCCCTGCTGCTCCTAGTGGCAGGTTGTTGTGGTTTGACAAAAGTTGGAGATATCCTGAGGACAAAGACTGGACTTGCCCCTAGGAACCTGACACCCCTAATCAACAGGAAGTAGTTTAAGAAGATTTATGCCCCTTTTCCTTTTTATTATTTATTTATTTACTCACCTGACAGCAAGAGGATTTATTGTACACGAGTTACATTTGGCCACAAGAGAGAACAGAACTAGTGCAGGATGTCAAAATTCAAGGGCAGAGGGCCAGCAGGACTGTTTTGGTTGTAAGAAAGGCAGTCAGTTTCCCAGGTGATCTTGGCGAGGTGACATTCCAGGTCTACTGAGAATTATTACCAAGAGCAGCATGCAGTCCAACAGCTTGTTCCGGTGTCCCAGCCTTCAGCATCCCTTACTTCTGCTCCTGCAGGCTTCGTGGGTGCCCAAGCTGGTTTATTTGGACCTCTGCCTCATCTTTCTTCTCTTGCACTTCAGCCTGTGCATTCTCTTCTTCCGCCACTTCGCTCTCATGATGCAGGAGTTTCGAGGAAGATGGCACTAAGACCGAGAGCCCTTTTTTCCCTTACCACCTCCTTTTTCTCCTACCTACTGCTGAAGGGTTGGAAGGGTAGTAGGGAGGTAGGTATAAAACCCCAATAAAAATCAAAACAAAACACTCCAAGAGGGAAAGATTTAAGAGCCCTGCTCAAAGGCAAATTCAAGTGTAAACTATGAGTGAAAGAGCCTGCTTCTTCAGTCACCAAGAAAGTATATCAAACTTTCATAGATTTTTCGAACTGTGAATAGTAGTTCAGTATTTTAAAACTCAATTGCATGGGAAGTTGAAAAACTCTGTATATGCCTCCTATATGCTTTTTACATGTTAGGAACACGCACTGTTTCAGTATGAAATAAAATACACTTCCTGGTTTTTCATTTGGTTTTAATTTGTATTATATAAATGTAGTCAAATATATCAGTCTTTGTATAATGCTTAGAGATTTTGAGTCATTTCTTCTCCAAACACTGGGGGAGTTTAAGGCTTTATTTTAAAGTTTGTGTGTGGGGGGTTGTGGGAATGGTGCTAGACTAATGCTCAAAGTCCATATTTCCCTCACTGATGTACCACTTGGCTGTGGATTTGATTAGTCAGATCTGTATTAGTTGACATTTAAAGTATGATTAATCCCAAGCAAAATGTTAAAGTCTGTGCTTTGCTCTTCATCTCCTCTGCCTATAGATTTTTATAACAGCAATCCTGTCTCTCTTGAATCCCTATCCAGGATGCCAGCAAGAGCGTCGATGCATCAATATCACTCAGCAGTTAAAAGTACAGGGATTTTTATGTTGTTTTGTCACTTCCTTCTTGTGTGATCTTGGGCAAATTATTCTATCCTATATTGAAGATAAAGCATCCATCACATCATTTTATAAAATAGCACAACATAGGGACTTGGCTAGCCTTGGACATGGCACGTCAGAGCTCAATAAATTCGTCTATTAGAGAAAATTCTGAATACCCAAGTGGTAAGAGTATATGCAAATCGAAAATGTGATCAATGTAGAAACAGAACTGGAAGTGAAACTGTGTTGTATGTTGTGAGCACACATACAGAGGGTCTTTGCTCTGCAAGCAATGTGCATATTCTAGGTATGCCAACTGAATCCAAACTATCAGTGAGTACTATGAAAACTCAAAACAGCAGAGGGCATTTGGAGTTGGCTTATACATAAAACAATAACACAATAAAAAAGCTTGGGGAAGCCGGGCCAGTGGTGGCACACGCCTTTAGTCCCAGCACTTGGGAGGCAGAGGCAGGTGGATTTCTGATTTCGAGGCCAGCCTGCTCTACAAAGTGAGTTCTAGGACAGCCAGAACCAAAAAAAAAAAAAAAAAAAACCTTGAGGAAAAAAATCTCAAGAGCTGAGCACTTGTTCTGAAAACACTCTAGTTCCTAGATAATGCTCTGCTCTCAACTTTCCATACCAGAGTTGGTGCTATCATACCAGAGTAGAAGACTGTCATCCCTGAGGGTAGAAAAATGGTGTGCCCCCCGAAGCTACCCCTCCATCTGCCCCAGAACTGCAGATCCTCTGTAGCACAGCACTGCCTAACCCCCCCCCCAACAAAACAAAACAAAACGGACTGCCAGGAAGACATCTAAAACTTTGAAATAAACTAACATTTATTGATGGCTAGTAGAGAACTTTAGTTTCATATGGTTTTAAGAAGCATAACAGAAATTTCTAGACAAGTGACTATTTTGAATTTTGATGGTATTTCATTGAGTGTGAGGCATTTGCTAAAAGTCACAAAGTGCACCTAAAATAGGGCATTTCGTTGTATATAAATTTACCCTGAAACTTGAAAATTCCAATGAACAGCCATGTTGGAATATTCAAGAAAAATCTACTGTTTGAAATGATTTCAGATGGATTGACTGATAGATGGAAAGTTGGATGCTAATACAAAATTTAAATGAACACAGGTGTCTGTAAAGTTCAACATTTTTCAAAAACTGTTGAAAACATTATTCAAGGCTATAGTTAAGCAAATTGCTCTACACCTGCAAATACACAACAATCATATCTAAGCAGGAATGCCTTCTAGTGTACCTGCTGCCTACCCTCTGACCCACTGACCTTGTCCTCTAGCCCAAACATTTGCCCACAAGAGGTCCCTCCCTCTTCTGCTACACTTTCATAGACAGATTGAGGCTCCTCTTGGGCAACGGAGAAAAAAAGCAGCGGTCCATTTGACTAGTTGGTCAGAGCTTTGTAATGAAAGCCAACCCTATGTACTGTCACAGCAGATCAGCAACATACATGCTTTTCTGCACCAAGAAAATGTACAAAAACTTGTAATTAGAAGTTTTCAATTGGAGTTGGGCATGGTAGTTCTTGCCTTGTGTCTGGAAGTTCAAGAGCTCAAGCTCAGCCCACACTACACATAACTCACTTCCAATATTTTTTTAAAACTCATAAATTTCTTGCTATTCAGTTACCTTTTTCTGAATTATTTCCAAGTGGCATGGAGAAATGACAGTATTCATCTTATTTCTGATCGTTATGAAGGGTTTAATATTTGTTGAGCCTTGAACATGGAAGTGCTTTGTTATACACTGGCTCAGATTCCTCAAATAGTGCTTTATCCTCTGTTAGACTCACAGCCATGAAGCTAGTACAATAGCAGATACAGGACTCAAATCAAGGTCTTTCCAGCTCAAAATTATGTTTTCACTTTTGTAGTGGCTATTCCTGGTTGTCAACTTGACTATATTTGGAATGAACTACAATCCAGAATTGGAAGGCTCACCAGTAACCCTTATCTGGAGGCTTGGAGATAGAAGTTTCTGATCTGGATCTTGGTATGGAGATCTTGAGCCATAGTGGCTATGAATTCCAGAAGATTAAATCTCTGAGTTTAAGGAACACACCTTTAATCTGGGCTACACCTTTCATCTGAGATTAAAGGTGTGTTCCACCACACCTTTAATCTCACCTTTAATCTGGGCCACAGCTTCTGCTGGAGACAATATAAGGACATTGGAAGAAGGGAGTCTGGTTCTTGCTCCTTCGCCTGCTTGCTGTGTGGGACTGAGTAACTGCTAGATCCTTGGACTTCCATTCACAGCTGTGACTGAACCATTGTTGGGAATTGGGCTGCCGACTATAAGTCATCAATAAATTCTTTTACTATAGAGACTATCCATAAGTTCTGTGACTCTAGAGAACCCTGACTAATACAACTTTACATTCTTACATTTGAGTTATGATATGCAAAGTTCATATAACTACAAAAATAGCAAGTCATTTGGCATTTAAAAAAAAAAAACTGATGAAATAGTTCCCAAGAACTTCATGTTCTCCTTCATTTTCACCAAAAACATTTTTAGCAAGTTTTTACTAATACTGACAGTATTGACAGTACAGGTTAGGGAGAAGACTCAAGAGCACCTGCTGCTCTTACAGAAAACCTGGGTTCAATTCCCAGCACCCAAATGGCGGCTCACAAATATCTCAACTCCAGTTGCAAGGTATATGCTGCCCTTTTCTGTCCTCCACAGTCACCAGGAACACATATGGTACACATCTAAACATTCAGGTAAAAGTCCATTTTTTTAAATCTTGAAAAAACAATCTTGTCAGTCTTCTCGTATCTTTGAGGGCAGTTCAATGATCTGTTTAAATAAGATTTCCCAATTTCCTATGATCATTTCTTAATGTCATCTATTTCCTTCATAAATCAAATAAAAGTTATCCTGTTGGGTAATGGACTTTCTCCACCTTAAACTGGCTAAACCAGATTCAGCCACAGAAACTACACAGTAATTACCAGTAGATGGCCCTAGTGCTGACTTTTGTCCAAGTAGCCCAGCAACGTGAAGTCTTAGTGCTAATTATTTCAAACTCATGTGGGAACTGTGCTTAAGGTGGGATTGAAATCTGAAGATGTGTGCCGTGTGTATTCAGTAACGTCAATGCTTCCAACCCCACTTTGAAATTTCGTCATCTTTTTCATTGAGCTGACAGAAGATACAAACATCCACTTCCTGGGCTAAGCCACAGAACCTAATGGTCAGGGTGGAAAAGATCCAATCTCGGCTTTGCCTTTTTTTTTTTTTAAACTATTTGAAAATGATTCTTCGTATGGGGTACACTGTAGATGAAGGTATCAAACCCCATTACAGATGGTTGTGAGCCCCCATGTGATTGCTGGGAATTGAACTCAGGACTTCTGGAAGAGTAGTCAGCACTCTTAACAGCTGAGCCCTCTCCAGCCCCAGCTTTGCTCTTCTA
Source organism: Mus caroli (assembly GCF_978045245.1). Lineage (NCBI taxonomy): Eukaryota > Metazoa > Chordata > Mammalia > Rodentia > Muridae > Mus > Mus caroli. The sequence goes on from NW_028227256.1 coordinate 48,286,203, forward strand.
ATTTCAGTGATTCTACTTTAACCTAATTCAAAATTTCCAGCATTCCTATGTAGAGGGGCTAATTATTTCCACTCAGAAACACTTGCTTCAGTCGGTTACTCTGTGCTTTGGACATTCTTCTAATACATTTTCCCCTGCTCAACACAATTTAGTACATTCTAGAAAAGGAACAGAAAAGGACAGAGAATTCGAAAATAACTTCCTTGTAAAAGAGAGACAGCAAGAACAGTAGACAAAGCTCTCCAGAGTGTTTGATGCAAGTTCTAAGTTCCCTTCCAGATAAGAGTAGCAATCCACCCTTCTGAAAAGCTTCATGTATGGGACTTAAAACCAGATTTTCAAGATTACTCCATCGTTTGTGAACAAGCTGTCCTAGCTTGGATCCAGATGTTTTTAATCTCAGAAGGCATAGAATCTTTAGTTTCTAGCTTGAAACAGCTTTTTAAAATATGCCTATAGCCCTTCAGTATGGGTGTGTCAATAAATCTGCAGAACTAGGCTACTACAGAACAACAATGAACTGTCACCCAGCTACTAATGTTTGGCATATATCATAAAATGTTGGATTGCATACCTTTACTCTTCAAATGGCTAAAAGACCTACTGGTTGAAATGTTATATTGAACACCTCACAAAGGTAAAAACTAGGTCTTCGTAGTACTTTTGGGCCTAGTGTTAGTGTGGAAAAATGCTTATTAGTAACTTAATGGACTTGATCTTGAGTCTTAATTTGTGTTTTCAGAAATATTAAGTCTTTGTTCATAACAAAACTTGGCATAATCTGGCTAGAGCTTTCTGATCCAAATTCTAGTATATTCCCAATAAAGCAAACCTCAAGGCATCTACCAAACTTAAATATGCCTAGAAAACAATCTTCTAGCTTCTTCCTTGGGATATAATAATACATCAGTGATAGTGCATTTCCAAAGGTCACAATTAGATGTTAACAGAAGCATGCCTGAAGTGTTAATCATTACAACCATGAGACGTGGGGCTGTTTAATCACTCCCACTTGTAATCAATGTCTAGGGTTTCAGCACACAAGGATCTCATCATGCCCAAGTATCTCTCTCTGTACCTACCACTTTCATTGGGTAAGAGACAGAGAACTAAATATCAGGCTTTAAACAAATAGAGAGGCAAGACCTCAGTGAGGTTAGAGCTAACTTGGCACATGCCTGTTTGGGAAAGTGTTTCTAGTGTTTTTCACAGTCATTAGAACCTCAAGAGTCACACACAACCTAAATTGGCTTCAAGCAAACAGCCATTATGCTCACTAGCATACCTAATAGGGGAAGCATTTCAGCAACTCCACTGACTGTAAAGAACACTCGGTATGTAATCTCAAGTTTAAAAAAATAAAAAAGGAGTGAGTTAACCTTCAAACTATCCTTTAAAAATTAATCACTCTTCGTGTTTAACACAGTTCCTAAGACTACCAAGAAAAAGCAAAACAGAGTTGGTAAAGTAAGGGAAACTATACTTCTGTGATGGCTCAGGGGTTAAGAGCAGTAGCCGTTCTTCCAGAGGTCCTGAGTTCAATCCCAGCAACCACATAGTGGCTCATAACCATCTATGAAATCTGGTGCCCTCTTCTAACACACAAGCATACATACACACAGAACTACTATATACATAGTAAATACATAAAACTTTTTTTTTCTTTAAAAGTGCTTCTGCGAGGCAAACTTCAGCCTTTGGGCATTTAGACTTTTCATTTTACTTTCTATCCTGTGGCAATTCCCTGTGAACCTGGCCAGAAAAATAAGGGACAAGGCTAGTCTGATCATGTGTTTGTTCTAATCCAGAACTGTGCCTAGAAACAGTAATGGGGACCCAATCCTAGAAGTGCATTTCTATATTATGTTTTGTGTTTCACTGGGTCTTATTGAAATTTGTCATCGTTGATAACTGAAGGCACCAGAGAGGAGGAAGGTTGACACTTTTTTCAGTAACTTCTTGATGAGTGGTATCCAAGCAGACTGGAAAGGCAATTATTCATTACTGTTTGGATTTCACTTGCTTTGGTTTTAGAAGTTTTCCTTAAGAAAAAAGAAACTTGTTAATAAAGAACAGGTAAAATTACTGAGACAAGTATCACTTATAAGTAAAATCCTAGGCTATTTTTTGATTCAATCCCAGTATCTTAAAGCAGGATAACTCCACATTGAGCTCGGCATTTCCTCTATTAACATTTTGATCAGACCACAAGATTTGACTGATCATTCACCAGAAGTTATTGTCATTACCTAGTCAAAGTCCTAAATCCACAAAGGTTTACCACTGCTTGTTTCCCTAATCACAACTTGCCTAGCAGTATCACAGGTATGAAAACGAAGTCAGAACTGAGGGCCCACTGAGATATACCTCACCATATTAAAATCAAAGTTCAAATCCTTTCTTTAGAATCACCTTTTAATACCATATTATACCACAAATAAAAGTTCTGTTACTCCTATATCTTAGATTTTAGGATTAGTTTGTCATTTATTTTTATTCAAAACATCTATAATCACAAAACACAAGCTATCTTAACCCTTAAGTAACTTTTTTGAAACATTCAGAAATGTAAACAAAAAAAATCATAAAGCCAAATTAGCTATAATTATTAATATATGAACAATGACAAATGTCAAAGCCCTGTACCTATAAACCAAAGTAAATTCCTTGTGACTTCTCAAAATGCTATGATAATCTCCACACAGAGCCTAATACAGTGCTTACTGAAAATCTGTTAAAATGAATTAGATCAAAATCTGACACAAATTATATTCAAATGCTATAGAAGTTGAACAGAAACTTACTTATTTTACAATATGAGGTAAGGAGAAATGACAGGTACAGAGTTAGGGAGCAGTCAGGCTGAAGATGAATACAACTTCAGTAAAATGGACTGGGCTCTCCATGTTTACTGAAAGAGTAAAAGTAAGTAGGTAGATATGTCATCATTATAGCAAGTTTTACTCAAGAGACAATATTTCAGGAGAGACAAATACTAACAATGAAAAAAATTACCAATCACCCACTGTAAGTGACGTTCCATCACACAAATCCCACCTCAACAGAAGTATAATCACTTCTTGAGCCATTTAACCTTTGCTAGTAAGGCTATGTGACTTGTTCAAAAACTTTAAACACACACATTCCTGGAAGAAAGGAAATGTCTACTTCTACCCGACTACTTGCAACTGGTAGTCACATGGCTATATGAATTGAATTTGATTTGTATTTGGTATAGTAACTACCATGAGTATTTTTTTTTTAAATAATCAGATTAGCCTTGTGTGGTGCTACACAACTTTAATCCCAGCTCCAGGAAGAGAGAGGCAGATCAATCTATAGTTCAGAGACCCACCTGATATATGTAACAAGTTCCAACCAACCAGGGCTGTAGAGAGAAAGACCCTGTCTCAAAAATACTACAAGTAGTATCAATGAGACCACTGTCCAATAAGGTGTTACAGCTCTCTTCAATCCCTCCAATTACACTTCAATATTTAACATGGTAACTTCAAAAATAAAACATTCAGGGACTCAGTTGTAAATTTTTTTTCAATGTAAACTTCAATGTTTGCAACGAATGTTAAGAGCATCATCTTAAACCGGTTTCTTGTTATATTCCATATTTTATTCCGTAATTCTGATGAAGAATTTGGTTATCTGGTCAATAAACAAGAGTTTAGGATGATTCTGATTCTGTCTGTGAAAAAAACCTTATGGCAGGCAGACACTCTTAGGAAGTCAAGCCATTCCTAGATCAGGAACACTCAAAAATGTTGACAATGCTGACCAAGTTTCCGGCTTGGGGTAGTTATTGCTTCAGGTGGCAATGTCCAAGTTTAAGACAAGTTCCATTAAACATTATGACAAACATTACAAAGTTTATGCAGAAGCCAGACTCACAGAGGCTATATATAAGCTGGTGTCTTAAGTAACTCACCCTTGAAACAGGGACAGGTTTTCAAGTGATACCCAGTAAGTTCTTGCTCAAAAAATAAATGTTCCTGCTTTCAGAGTTCCTATTCTTCAATAGGATGTAACTGAGCAGTGTAACAGTTTTTCCAGTAAAAACCAACCACTCTTCAACAAACCAAAAATATAAAAGGAAACCCGTAAGAGACAAAGTTTTCACAGTTAAGAATAAATAAAAGTGCACTAAGTGTTCAAGTAGGTCATGTAGTTTAAAAACTACATGTGTCTCTTTGGCTTAGGTCATCTTTTAAAGGCTCTCCTTGGATCTCTGGCGTTACTTATTGTGCTCCTGACTGTTTGATTACTAGGTGCTCCTGGTAGCTGTGGACTGATAGGTCTTGGACCATTGCTTCTGCCATATGGAAGATGATATCCCCTAGATTCAGGGCCAGTCTGATCACCATTTCCTAAGAACACAAAAAATCATTTTCAGAAATGGTCCATATTATGCTACAGACACACAATCACTAAAGTTCATCCACACACTATGAATGTTTACAAATCCCAGGAAAAACCAGCACTTTTATTCTGTAATGAAAACATGTGAGCTCTGGGGCTGGTCAAGTGTATTAACAAATACACTACTTGGTGCTGAATGAATACAAAGGGGAAAAACAATTTCAGCCTTAAGATTAAGAATAAAGTATAAAAACAAACACACCAAAAAAAATTAATTGCAGAGAAATGTTTGAATACTGGTGTTTGACTCAAATACAATTAATGTTTCAATGTAATCAAGCTATTGGCAGACAGGTTTTCCATAATGTGAGCTGATCAAATAAGCCTTCGGCTACCCAAATCAACTCCAATTACGGAAAGATACATCTCAAAAGACATATCCTAGATAACTTAAAGACAAAAGACTTTTTAGAGCTCCAAGATCGCTGGTTTTTAGAGCTCCAAGATCGCTGGTGAGAGGTCTGGGGAAGACAGACTGCCCTTTTTAAAACAGCAGCTAACTAAGAACATGTAGAATATTAAGGTATTCACTGACACCTACTCTAATGGCACCATTTGTCTGGATAGTAGTGTGCCAAAACAACCAATAATTCTGCATGTATACATTATACATAACCATTACACCATAGACATTGGTAAACTAAAAAAAAAAAAAAAAATCTCATCAGACAGTCACTAGAATTAGTCTGGTTACTAATCAGTGCTCAGCATAATAGGTTCCAGTGTTTAAATAAGAAAGTGCTCAATATACCGGCATGGACAAGTATCTTCTACCTCCCCCAAAATCTTTTATTTGTGTATACTTGTTTACTACGAGTTCCTCTGTAACACTAAATTATGCATTAAGACATTTTTTTTTCTTTATGTTTCTCATATAATGTCTCCATGTCTTACCCACTGGTCCAAATGTATTGGTGCTCATTTTATCCTTCTGTTCATTTTGTACCTAAAAGACAAAAGTAGCACATTTATAAAGTAAAATATATATTTTTTTTAATTTCAAGAGTTCTAAAAATGATTATCAATAATATTTAAAGGTTTGTCTAAATCCATTCAATGTTAAACTATTCAGAAATCTTTCTCAAGTCTGGTATAGCGTTTATTATACTCAGTACTGCCTGATATTTGCTTCAGTTTGCAAAGTATTAAACAGCATGTGTCACAAATTATGTATGTACCCACAGAATGTAATAAAAAGCAACTTTAAAGATTTCTTTTTTGATAGCGTCTCATGTACCTCAAGTAGGCCTCAAACTTGCATGTAACCCAGGATGACCTTGAATTGCGTATTCTCTTTCCAACCTCCTGAGAAACAGAACTTCCCACGCGCCCCACTATGTTTGTCTTTGGCAGTACTTGGTGGCTGAGCCTAGAGCTTTATACATGCTAGACAAGCAGCCTATCAGTTTGGCTACATCCCCAGTGCTCAAGATTACCTTATAATTCTTTTCATTTCACTGTGAACATCAGAGGCTTACCCTACTGACAGAACTATGGTCCAGAGTCAAGTTAACCCTATCATAAAACTATACCAATCATAAAAATATAACATATTTTTGGACTAATTACCCCTCTATTCTGCTGTCCTCTATAATCTGGATTTGGCTCACTGAAATTTGGCACTTCTGAATACACCATACAAAATCTGAAAGAAAATAAAGGACAAGTTAAATGATCTCTGAGCCTTTTTGCATAAACTCCTTAACTTACAAGAATAAAACCTTAAGTGTCAAAAAATCTCCTTAACAGTAGGATGTTAACTAATTCATCACTTGTAAAATTTCCAAAATAACTAGATCCCAAACAAAATAGCACCAATCTACTTGATTCTTTCATCGAATCCCTCTTTTGCCCAATCACTGTGAATCTGCAAAGATAAGCATCAAAGGTAAAGAATTCTCAATGATTAAGATAATAGGCTAAGACTTCTTATAGGCTAACAGCACAACTTGATATCCTATTCACAATATAAGAACATTCATAGCTCTTCAATTCTAAAAAGAACTAAGATCCAGTTTGCGAAAATCTTAAATTGACCCTGACAAAGAACAGCCATGAGGAAATGAGTAATTTCCTGTGGTTCTTCACCTAGCTGACCTCCATTATTGTAGAATCTCTGTATCTATGACTATCTAGCCAGATCCTACAATTCTGCCCTGAAAGACCTTCCTAACACATTATTACTCTTAAGAGCATTACATTTGTACTTACCGGAGTCCCAACAATCACCTTCCTGATGAGGGTGAAATGGTAATCCAAATTCTGATGTTTAATCAGACTACACCTTTTCCCTTTCATATTAAACAAGACACAATTCATCTCCGGTATGAGTCCGTTCCCCACCCCTCTTTCCATCTCTCTCTCTCAGTTCTATTTGTGACTTCTCTTTTTAAATATCCTCCAATCTAATGGGCACTAAGATATACCTAGGAATCAGCAACCAAAAAGTCTAGACTAACAATCTGGATCATTATGGGTGAAACACAGACAGCAAGGCCAGCATGGAGACTAAAGCACCTTTATACTCCCATATGTTTGTTCCTGCAGGTCGGGGTGGAAGTCATTACCCAGGTGGCACACACTAGCTGTGGCTGCTTGTATTGTATGTAGAATAGGACAAACAGAAGGCTTCAACTGTCACTGCTGAAAGTCCCTTTAACTCTAATACAAATTCATCCATAGAGACAATGAAAATTTAAGCTATAGATTGAAACCCATCTCTAGATTCTATTTTAGTAAATCAAGAGAGAGTGTACTTCGAATGATACCTGAAAGACACATTTTTCTAAAGTTATACAGGACCCCACTGGGCTGCTAGGAAAAGCTTACCTTCTCAAAGGGAGCAGACCTGATAATGTTTAAAACAGTTGCCTACCTATGGCATAAAGCCAAGTCTCCAAAGGCCAAATGAGTGGTTTATATATAGTTCATACTTACCAATTATTTTGTAGACATTATTTGATATTTAATTTAACAAAATGCACTTTAATACTTACTCTCCAATTTTTTGAAGTTCACCACCTCTTCCAGTATAAAGTGTCAGGCATCCTTTCCACATTGATGCATACCTAGAGGGAAAGTATACTTTTATACATGGGCCTACTCACCATGCCAAGTCAAATACAGTCACTGTAACTCTAATAAGAAATTAACAAAGAAAATTCTACTGCCACATTAAGACATAATCATCATAGCTGTTGTGAGACTATGCCAGTGCCTGGCAAACACTGAAGTGGATGCTCACAGTCAGCTATTGGATGGAACACAGGGCCCCCAGGGGAGGAGTTAGAGAAAGTACCCAAGGAGCTGAAGGGCTCTGCAACCCTATAGGTGGAACAACAATATGAACTAACCAGTACCCCCCCACCCCTCCAGAGCTCGTGTCTCCAGCTGCATATGTAGCACAAGATGGCCTAGTCGGCCATCAGTGGGAAGAGAGGCCCATTGGTCTTGCAAACTTTATATGCCCCAGTACAGGGGAACACCAGGGCCAAGAAGTGGAAGTGGGTGGGTAGGGGAGCATGGGTGGGGGGATGGAGGGGAGGGTATAGGAGACTTTCAGGATAGCATTTGAAATGTAAATTAAAAAAATATCTAATAAAAAATTGGAAAAAGAAAAAAAAAGACAATCATCTAAATAACAACCCTAATATTTTTTTTTTTTTACTGTTAGAGATGGATGTCAGGCCTTGAACAAACTAGGCAAGCACCCGCCACTAAGTTATACTCCTAGAACTTGATTTTAAACCTGATTTTTTAGGCGCCACTAAGTTATACTCCTAGAACTTGATTTTAAACCTGATTTTTTAGGCATCTCCCTAAGCTGCCCAGGTTGGTCTTAGACTTGCTCTATAGCCAAGTAGCCCCCAACTTTGCCATCTTCCTATCTCAGCCTCAGGAGAAACTGGAATGGCCCCCATGCATAGCTAGAGAAAATCTTGACCAGGCATGGTAACACACATTTTGAATCCCAGCACTGAGAAAACTGAAATAAGAAATCAAATTTGAGCCTATCTACAAAGAGAATGAGTGGAAAGAAGTAGTGTGCTGGTAAAGTACGTATTTATTGTTCTTTCTAGATGATTAATGACAGTATCAGCAGTTAACAAAAGATGGGCTTTGTTTTAGTGAAGAATTGGTTTGATTGGTTAACTAAAGTTCACCTTAAAATTACTTTAAAACAGACTGTTTCAACAGAAGAAATATCTGTAAGGGGCTCAACAGTTAAGAATACTGAACTGCTGCTCCTTCAGAGGTCTTGATTTCATTCCCAGCACCACATGGTGGCTCACGACCATCTGTAATGGGATTTGATGCCATCATCTGGTATAACTGAAGACAGCTACAGTGTGCTCACATATATAAAATAAATTTTAAAAACTTTTTAAAAAAAAGAAACATCTGTAAAATTCTATTACAGTTAGAAGAAAGAACATGTTTTCTGTTCTCTGAAGACTGGCATGGGTATTAACACCTGTGTGCAGCTTGGTTAAGGAGGAGAGGAAGCTAGGAAGGGGAAAAAAGACACACTCAAAGAAATAGAATTGAAAGTGTATTCTAAGAAGGAGCTTTGAATAGTAAAAATTCAGTATCTGGCCGGGCGGTGGTGGCACATGCCTTTAATCCCAGCACTTGGGAGGCAGAGGCAGGAGGATTTGAGCTGGAGGCCAGCCTGGTCTTCAAAGTGAGTTCCAGGACAGCCAGGTCTATACAGAGAAACCCTGTCTCAAAAAAAAAAAACCAAAAAAACAACAACAACAAAATTCAGTATTTGTATTGCCTTTCAGCCACAAGGTACATAAAGCCAACACACTAGCATTGTCTGTGTTACTGACATGGCCAAGGATGATATAACAGTACCATGTCTACTTCTGCAGACAGCAGTTCTCAAGCTCCTCCGAGTCTGGCACTACTAAAGCAGCGATACAAACGACAGACCACTAATCTTCTTGCCCTGCTGGCCTTCCCAAATTTTGCAACTTTTAATATCAACAGAATAAAACCAAGTGTTTAGTGTGAGCAATTTTAAATGTGAATGACATCATTAAATCTAGATTAGCAGAAGCAGACCAAAGTCTGGCTTTTTCAATGTTTCTTTGTACAACTACCACAAGGTGGGGAACTTCATGACCTAAAACATATATTATAATGAGTATTAGTATTGTAGTTCTCCCCATAACCTCCAAAAGAAGCGATGGGGGGGAGACATGGACGTTAAAAAGATGTAATTTAGTGTCACAATGACTCAATGTCTGAGAATAAGATGCCTAAATTCTGACTCTCACTTCCTGCTTTGATGATACCTTACCTCACTTCCTGAAAATGTTGTAAGGCCTGTGAGATAGGATCAAAGAACTCCTGCCCAAAGACTCAATACTTCTACCATTCTCTTAGCTCAGCAGCAATTGTCAAGTATTTTTCTGATGGCTACCAATAAAATTATTACAATTCTCCCAATCACAGAAGCTTCCATATTCTACTTTTAAGATTCTTTCCTGAGCTTTTCTTAAGACCAACATTTGGTAAGATTTTCAAATCTATGGAAAATAGTATTCCATCTCCACAACCAGTTGTTAACTAAAGTAATTAGTTAAATTAATTAAATAAATTAATTAAATTAATTCAGAACTAAATGTTCTGAATGAATCAGAGATTACCTTCTGCCACTGTGTATTATTTTGGTTTTTGTGAAACTCTGATCTTACAGATGAAATCATTTTCAAGAATGAGTATTCCAGATATTCATTCATGTCCATATCACTTAAATGATGAGTACCAAAAAAGGTACCAAAAAAGGAAAGGGGTGGAAGACATTCTACTTCTTACACGAACTGATTAAAAAGGAAATGTGTCCAACTGGTGTGGCACACAGAACTGATTTGCAGGCATATCTCTGTGAGTTGGAGGGCAGACTAGTCTATAGCACTTGTTCCAGGACAACCAGGGCTACACAGAAAAACCCAGTCTCCAAGAAAGGGTAATATGATCTTTTATCAGCCTCACTGATAAATGCTCACTGACTTCCACATGGTATTCTCAAAATTAAATTAATCTTTAAAATTGGAGGGAAGGAGTTAAATCCCTACCTAAAACAAATTAGCTGTGAAGGTGAGCTGCTCCCAGTGAGGTCCACTAAAACAGCTCCCTTCTTGAAGTAGCCCATGGAAGAGCCAAACAACTTCAGAACCCCGAAGTCGGCCAACCCCACACCTACCCCAATTTATGCACACCTACCCTCTGGTCAACCGAATAATATCCCCTGTCTGTATGAGCCCTCCGATCTCATCCCACACAGAAATAGTGATGCTTCCCGTTCTATCAGCTACTTTGCAGGATCTCACTTCATGGCCGTCTTTGGTTTTGGTCACTCGTCCTGTGAAGATTTAAAAATCAAAAAGGGGAGAAGGAAAGGTGTGTTAGATAAGGAGTTCATTCGAGGGAGCTCTTTCACCCTCCTCTGGCTCGCTACGTGACTGACTTCTGTCCCCGGGTAGGAGTCTGGGCCAGGAGCACGTGGGGTCGCGGGCGGGGAAGAGGTCCGAGCTCTCGAGGGTGTGGGGCGGGCTGCGGACCTCACTTACCTATCTCCAGGACAATAAAGACGACATTTAAGTTTTTCAGTCCGGCCTTAATGTCTTTTATAAAAAGTGGAGGGTCGTGGACCCCGTGCATACTGAGGCAGGTGCGGCTACGCTTCAGAGACCCACTAGGCAAGGCTTCCCACCCTCGGGCGGGGGTTGGGGGGCAGGGGCAGAGCCGGGGAGCAACCTGGGGCAAGATTGGCGACCGGGGTCAGGAAGCGGTAATTCAGGGGCCGGGTAAACCAGCCCTAGAGGCACGGAGCCAAAAGAAAATAAAAATGGAAGAGGGAGGGGGAAAAAGACTCTCACAAGTTAAAAAAAAGAAAAAAGAAAAAAACCGAAGACGCACTCCGCACCCTGAGCCCGCTCCCAAGTGGGCGGCGAGCAAACCAGCGTGCGCACTGCCGCCTCCGCTAAGGGAAAAGGGATCGGGGGACGGCCCTGCCCGAATCCCGCTGTCCCTCACACAACACACGCACACGCGCGCGCCCCCTCAGTCCCAGGCTCAGGGAAGGTACGTGACAGCAAAACGGCAAGGCTGTTCACCAACCGCGCAGCCCGAGTCCCAAGCAGCAACTGGCGAACGCTCCCTCAGGCCGACTTTATTAAGCCGCGCCCCGCCCCTTGTGGCGTCACGCGACGTCACCACGCCCACTAGCACGCCTCTGGGGCGGAACCCAGCGCCACTGAGCTCGCAGCTTCCCTGGATCCTCCCCTACTGTCAGCACAAGCACCGCCTCCCGGCCGACCAATGGTCTCTCGGCCACACCCTCCTCTCGCTGGTCGCTCCACGTCTTCCGGGTTTCTGTAGGGCTGGGTCTTTTGGTGCTCCGAAGGAGACCTGGCTTCTTGTAGTTCCTCAGGATCCTTCTGTAAGGCCACCTTTGCCCTTCAGTCCCGCGATCACGTGGAACTCAGATGTTCCGAACCCCGTGGTTTAGAGCAAGTTTGCAGTTGAGAAGGAACGGGGAGAGTGATCGAGCAGGATCAAGGAGGGAGAAAAAAGCGCGAACTGAAGGTGCCCGAGGCTTCCAAGAGAGTGGTTCCCGGTCGCAGGCAACTTGGCGATCAACCTTCGTACTTTAGAGGTGTTTAAATTGGGATCCAGAAACACGAGGTGGTCTTTTTAAAAGTAACTTGTAAATAAACCTCTTTTCATGCTGATAATAGCCATACGTAATTAAGTTCCACAGATATTTCAGTTTTTTCCTTAACCCTTTTCTTGAAATTGCACTTGGCTTTTATATAACTTAAGATGAGTTAATCATACACAGGTGAAGGGGAACCTTAAAACCTGAAAGGGAGGGGTGTGCTTTGCAACCAAACAAGCTGGAGCCTAATTGTGTGACCTTGAAAATAGTTGGTTAAGCTTCCTAGCCAGAATTTAATAATCTGAACAATAAAACTAGGATCCTTGCCTCATAGAGGATGAAATGGGGTCATAAATAAATTGCCCAAGTACAGTAGCAAATAGATCCGCGATCAGTATTTCTTTTCATCAATTTTCTATTGAAAATATTTGGTTTTTTGAGACAGGGTTTCTCTGTGTAGCCCTGGCTGTCCTGGAACTCACTTTGTAGACCAGGCTGGCCTCGAACTCAGAAATCCACCTGCCTCTGCCTCCCGAGTGCTGGGATTAAAGGCGTGATTACCTGTTATTTAATCTCATGGTGAGTGATAATTTTAACCCCCATTTACAAGTAATAAAACTCACTAGAGAATAACCAAACTGGATTTCAATTTAGGCAATCTTGACCCTAGGAGGCTTCAACCAGAAGTGTTTTATGTTTAAGTAGTGTGATTGTAACCCTCCAAAACAGATTGAAGAAATGGGAACAGCAGATTATATTCTAGTATGTTAGAGAATCATATAAGCAAATGCTGTGGAAAATAGAAAATGTATATATCAAAACCACGCTTCTTTTTCTTTCAGGATAATACTGAGAAACAGCATAGGGAAAAGTTTTTAGAATAAATAACAAGCCATGTTAAGAATATTGAGCAGCCTAGAGGTGAAGCACACCTTTAATCCCACCATTCAGGAGTCTCAGGCAATCTGTGAGTTCAAGGTCAGAATCTGAGTTCAAGGTCAGCCTGAGCTACACAGAAACCTTGCCTTGAAAAACAAACAACATAATAGAGCAAAGTTGTGGCCAGGGGTCTGGGGGAGTGGGGTGAGGGACCTAGCCACTCCCTGAATTCTCAACCATTTGCCCTCATAAAAAGGACTAAGAGGGATGCTCAGAATTATATACACATTCCTTAAAGAGGGCCCAAACACTTAAGAGACCTAGGGGTGTGCCCTAGGTGGGTTCTCGGGGCTGACCAGCACTGAGAGGAGAGGTAGACAGACTCATGCACCCTATCCCCAAACCAGAAGACATCTCCAACTGATTAACGGCTCACAAATGAATATTAGTTCTCTCTAACAGTTTCACTGGGGCTACAAAAACAACTCAGTGACACTTTGGGAGTTTCTTTGTCTCCTAACGTTTCATTGAGACTGTTTTGACTGGTCCTTACTGATCATATATTATGGTTTGTGGTTTTGTACTATTTCTGTGTGTTTGAAAGAGTGTCACAGTGTCCATCTGATTCTTGTGCTTTATTTTTCCTTATGTTTTGTTTTTTCTTTTGTTTGTTTTATCTTATAATTTTTTAGATTCCTGTTTATTTTCTAACTGAGAAAGAGTGAATTTAGATGGGAAGGGAGGACATGCCGAGAGAGAGGGAGAGAGAGAGGGAGAGAGAGAGAGAGAGAAGCAGGCACTGTAAAAAGCAGAAGCTACTGCACAGGGATGTCCCTCTGTCCCTGCCCTTCCTGGCCCTCCCTACACCCAAGACAGACTCAGCTGATCCTCTCACTTCCTCCCCTAGCACCGAGCTCCCACAATAAAAATGGCACCACTTTCTCACAAACTCAAAGGCAGCCTTGAGAAACTGCAACAAGAACACACAGTTCAATGGAGAGCATAGGTTTCAGCAACTCCTAAGTCAGTTCTCAAAGATTGTAGTTGATAAAGGATAAAACCCTGGGCGTGATGGTCTAAGCTCTTAAGCCAGCACTAGAGGCAAAGGCAGATCAATTGCTAAATGGTCTACATAGTGAGTTCCAGCCCAGCCAAGGCTACAAAAGGAAACCATCTCACAGAAAATAAATAAATAAATAAATAAATAAATAAATAAATTGGGAGCTATCAAGGACTTTCGCTGAGGCTGGAGAAATGGTTCCATGGTTAAAAACATTGGCTGCTCTCCCAGAGCAGGCCCTGGGTTTGATTCCCAGCATACACAGGCAGGCAATACATATTTGTGGTACACAAACATACATGCTAACAAAATACCAGTACTCATAAAAATTAAAAATAAAGATAAAAACTTGCTATACTCATGTAATCATTCCCTAGAGTATATGCTGGCATGTATTAAGCATCTACTACATATCTGGCTCTGAACACTCCTCACGAGCAGATTCAGTAGCTCTCTCAATGATACATGTTTCGTGACACACCCCGCCTAAAAGAGCTGAGCTTTAAACCCTTATGCTTATAAAACTTTTTCTTTAAAAGAATATAAAATGTGTAAATCGTTAGTTATCTAAATTTGTAATTGACTTTTTTGAAGGATTTGTAATTCAGAATAATCCCCAATGCCTGCTTGGGGCTGGAGGTCAGTGAAATCTCCTAGAGGATAATGAAATTTTAGTTTCTCTTGGAAAGAAACTCATCGTTAAGTAGATTAATTCAAACCATATTACTCTGTAATAATGAGGTAGGCAGCTTTGGCGTCTACGGTCTGAAACAGTTTTGGCTTTTATGTTCTATGTTTTCAGTATATCTTACCTCTCAATAGTTTCCTGAATTTGCTATTTATGGAAAAAAGCAAAAGTATATTGCCCGACAGAACTATATGGAAACAAATAACATATTATTGGTTCAAGTATATATCATGATTTTCATACTTAAAGGATATTGTAGACAATGCTCCAAGTTGTATGTCTAAAGAGCCTGGATAGGTTGGAGCTTCCACAAGGTCACAGTTTTACAGAACTGTGAGAATGCTTAATCTGGATGTTTCCAAGAGTTGCTACTGTTTAACATTTTCCTGGTGTCCTTTGTAAAACTGGACGTACGAGCAAATACATAAAATAATGTAAAAACTCAGGGGGAGGGCTCAGAGTTCTGCTGCTTATCAAGCCATACCAAAAAAATTAAAAAAAAAAAATTTTAAAAGAGCACCAGTCTCTATCCTCACACCAGACACATGTTGACTAAGTTTCAGGACTGTCCTAAAATTCCATTTACAAGCTGGTTTGTTGGCCAAGACCTGTAATCTCCAGCACTTGGGAAGCTTAGGCACAAATGCAAGGACAGCCTCAGCTATATATCAAGACTGCCCCAAAGAAAAAACAAGGTCAAGATCACCAAATTCTGATTTCGCTACAATAAAAAGTGGATACCCATCTCTTATTTTGGAGCACTGTGAAGTTCACACATGCACATAGACACCCACACATCACCATGAAGGGTCAGTGCTCTGTATTAGGGTTCTCTAGAGGAACAGAATTGACATTAAAAAGGGAATTTGTTAAACTGACTTATTATAGGCTGTGGTCCAGCTAGTTCAATAATGGCTGTCTCCTTGGCCAAGAATTCAGTAGTTCTTATTCTGTAAGATTGTATATCCTCTGATGGTCTTCAATCTCAAAGAAGTGGGGACTGAAAACCTTTTATTTTGTAGATGAAAAAAATAAAACTGAGCAGTGGTGGCCCACGACTCAGGAGGCAGAAGCAGGCAGATCTCTGAGTTCGAGGCCAGCCTGATCTACAGAGGGAGTTCAGGACAGCCAGGGCTAAACAGAGAAACCCTATCTCAAAAAAAAAAAAAAAAAAACAACCAAGCCACAAGATGTTAACAGGAATACCACCTAGAGTTACTAAAGAATTTCTATGTTCCAGTCAATCACCAACAGTAGATAATACTATGGAAAGGATAAACAACTCACAATTGAACTTTCTCAAGTTGAGACAGATATCAACATTCAACATGTTTAGAAAACACCCCCAGGTAATGGCCATCAATGTACACCAGAGTCTGAAAAACACAGCCAGATAACAGGTAGTGTTAGATCAAAAATGTTTTCCACTTCCCTATACATTCCCTTGACCAGTGTTTCCTTGTACTAGTTTTTAGGAGTGAAGACACTGAGTATGGCTTTCATCAAATTCCACTGGGGAATTTTGAAAATGCACTTCCCTGTGTACTTTATATAGGCACTAAACATAACTGTTAACCTATTGATACTGAATTTATCTGTGTTAGGATTGAGGTTGCATCTGAAAAAAACAAGTACAACAAAATCCTTGACTTCATGCAATTTTCATTCTAAAGGTGTACACAGAACAAATTGATTTATAGTAACTAGAGAATCATGAATAGCAAGGTGAAAAATAAAGTCAGGATTCTGTAGGTAGGGCAGCATAGTGCTCAGGGATTCTGCAGGTGGGCCCGAAGGCTACAGGTAGGCTACAGAGGGTCCCGGATAACACTCATAGAAAGAAGGGAGGAAACAAGGGATATTGGGTTTTAGGCAGCAGGCACAGAGCAAGAGCCATTTAAAAACACTCAGGCATCGTTTTCTAGAAATAGTTTTCTGTGGATAAAGCAGTGAATGAAGAGAGTCTAAAAGCTAAGAAGGAAGGAAGGGAGCAAACCATATGTACAAGTTTGTGCAGTCTTCAGATCTTACTGTGAGACAAGAATCCACCGAAATATTTACATCGAAGTATTTACTCTTGGGGGACTGGTTGGTTAATCTTATTGTTTGTCCTGTGGGGTTGCAATCCCCTTCAGTTCCTTCGGTCCTTTCTCTAACTCAGTCCAATGGTTGGATGCGAGCATCCATCTCTGTATTTGTAAGGCTCTGGCAGGACCTCTCAGGAGACAGCCATATCAGGCTCCTTGCAGCATGTACTTCTTGGCATCCACAACAGTGTCTGAATCCCAGCTCTTTTACATGGCTGTTTCTATTAGCATTCGTTATTGGTTTGGGGCGCATGCGCCACCGTGAGCCTATAAAGGGTCAGAGCACAATGGAGGCGTGTTGGGTCTTTTCTTTCGCGTTTATATGGGTTCCAGATATTGAGCTCACATCACCAGGTTTATATGGCAATAGTTTTACCAACTGAGTCACGTCACTGAATCTTTATGTAGTTATATTAAGATGAGAAAGATACATATGTTATGATACGCAAATGGGTCCACGTGAACAAATAGAAGTCGCAAGGCTGAGTGTGGTTAAGTGAAGATGTGCTTTCCTGACATACAGACAGCCCTGAGTTCAATACCCTAGACCAAATAACAGAGAATACACACTTCCATCCCTGACTACCATCACTTAAGGCCACCAAAATTGGGTTGTGATCATGTTTAATGTTCAAACCCATGGGAAAGGAAAGAGCTATTTCAAGGCAAATGACTTATCTTTAAAGCAAAAAAGATTAAAACTTCACCAGGAGGGCACATTTCAGCCTCTGAATGCAGCTTTCAGATTATAAGAGCAATGTATGACTTTTCAAAAACTAAATTGTACTAAATGAGTAGGGTGTTAAAATTCGTCCTCTCCTCCCTCCACAACAAGGCTACCCAGCTTCGTGAATGATGAGTAAGGAATAGATCGGGCCTTATACTATCCCTGAAGAAATGACACACCAAGAGGCTAGAGAGTGTTTCAAGGTCAGAAAATGAGACAACAGGAGGAGGATCAGATCTTCCATTTCTTATCCATCGTTCTTGGGACAGACCTACTAGCTCTCCTTTCTGAAGCTCTGAGTCGTTGCTGAACATTGTGTTCTTTTTGTTGTTGTTGTTAGACAAGACTATCACATTGTAAAAAGGCTAGCTAGCTTGGAGCTCACTATGTTGCCTGCACTGGCCTTGAACTCAAAGCAATCCTGTCTTGGTCTCCTAAATTCTGGAGTTACAGGGATGAGCCACTACACTGGCTGTGTTCTTTATTTAACATAAACTCAAAGATGTTAGCTGAGATTGTGGCTTCTCTTTCTGAACGAGTGAACCTAACTAAGCTGCTTCTTTGTCAACACATTCCAACTTTCTTTTAGGCTCTTACTATAGCAAGAAATAGTCACTAGGGTTAATCTTTGGGTATGAATTGGCTGCATAAAAACTTGCTCATCAATACCTAGTGACTTAAAGACAGCAAGTATATACTTCCAGAATACTAGGAGTGACTCCTGATGGCCTTGCCTGCAAACATTCATGTGCTCAAGTCATCTGATGGCTCATGTGAGGCTCAAGAGCCTAAGGAAACAGCACATATCTGCCCCTGGTGTTGGCTCTAAAGAGCCACTCACCTAGCCAGCTGCTGATGCTGGCTCTACACGGGGACACCTGTTATTCCCCATAATGTCTTATGTCCTCTGGAATGTGCTACCAGGTTTCACAGCAAGGTGATAACATGGTTTCAGGATGGTAGTAGACACTTCACAGTCTCTAAAGGTGTAGACTCTGGAATTAGAAAAAAATATACATTTGTTCCATTTTGTTGATCCAAGCCAATCACATGTCCAACCTAGATCTAAGGAAATGGGGATATGGGAGGTAAGACTCCTTGGAGTACAATACTATAATGCTTGTCTGTGGCTGAGACTTCCCACCATTCTCCCTGTAACCTCCTATTTTGTCCCCAGAATGGAATTCATGTACTATGGTTTGTACTAGGGTTCTACTCTGGGCTTCAAAAGCCAGATGACATATTTGGGCTTGGATTAGTTAAAATTGGAACTAATTGTAGTCAGAGAGGGTAGGACTAAATGTAAATGTTTATTTCCAGCATTTGTCAAGGAATGGAGGTGGGAACTGACAAGGGGGCTCAGTGGCTAACTAAATTCAGTCTTCCAAAAGACTTGAGGCTTGTTCCCAGCACTGTGCCAGATGGCTCACAACCTCCTGTAACTCCAGTTCTGGGAGAATCGGATACCTCTGCGCTCCACAGACATCCACACACGTGCACAAAACCTGAAGACGCATGTACGCATAATTTAAAACAAAACAAAAAAATAAGCCTTAAAAAAAAAAAAAAACTACTGAAAAGGTTTCTGAAGGATTGGTCTTGTGGCTTCATTGGCTCATCTGTCCCCAAATGGCTCTGTGTTAAACTTCAACTAACAAAGCTTCAAGTGTTACATTTTATCTCCCCTGACAAGGAGGGAGAGAAAAAGGTGGAACCTAATCCAGTCAGGGGTAATTTTTAGAACATACACCCACCTCTTATGCTGCATTGGTTTGTGTTTCGTCCTAAATCCAAGGGGGCTTAGGGAGAGGCATGAGCCAAGTCAGAAATTGGTAAGTAGGATCCCTGAAGAAGAGCAGACATGGATGGAAACACAGTGGGGAGAGGGGAGAGAAAAAACAAACAAACAAACAAAACAAGCATAGGTCTGAGATAAAAGGCACAGGCAGGGGAAAATGTAAGGACAAAAGCTAGAAGCTGTAGAGCAGAGCATTTAGGGAGTGTCTGGTGAACAGGAAGGAATCCAGCAAAACTAGAATGGGGGAAGGGAGTGGTACAAGACAAGGATAAAGAGCCAAAAAGAAATCAGTGTGTGATAAGGGCCAGTGGTGTGCTGTGACAGAGGAGGCCAGAAGTAAGGGTGTGTTAGGGGTCCTCTAGTCCAACTCAATGCTTTGCTGAAGGACCCTTTGGACAGTCTGACCCATAGCTCTGACAGTGACACATGCATAGTTGAGTTACCACGTGGAAAAGGCACACAGCAAAAAGTCTGCAGGAAGCTGTGTCCAAACTGATCCTGCATGTGTCACAAGTTACAACACAGGGTGTCAAATGCTGCCCGCCAGGGATGCACACTGCAGACTTGGTGCCTGGGGTTCTTACTGAGGCTGAGCTTCCTAATACTCTCTTCATGGTACAATACCAAGTCCCCGAACAGCAGAAGAAAGGTATTGGATCTGAGCTGCATTGTTTGAACAGTTGAACTCTTATAATTCATAGAATGGTGGGAATGCTCCTAGAACCTAAGCTCCCAAATGCCAGTCTGTGACCAACCTTGCAAACAGATGTTTCTAGAAATAACAGTCTTGGGCCTAGTGTTAACAACTGTCCTTTCTACACAAATCCACAGAGAGGGACACAGAGCAGAGTGGAGGAGGAGGCAAGAGCCTAAGCAGATAGGAAACAGTCCCCATGGTTAGTGTAGCAAAAAGTAAATAGAAACAATAAGGCAGATAAACTGAGATGTGGAGCAAGGATCATATTAATTGCAGAATTAAGAGGAAGTCAAACTGAGTGCAAGGAAGGCTTAATTAACGTGCACAGGAGAATGAGGGACCTTCTCGTGATAACAACCCTCATAGTACCTTTGAGATACTGGAGCTATTTCTTAAATCTGAAAATGAGGGCTAGCAAGAGGTCTCAGTGGGTAAGAGCACTGACTGCTCTTCTGAAGGTCCTGAGTTCAAATCCCAGCAACCACATCGTAGCTCACAACCACCCATAATGAAGTCTGGCGCTCTCATCTGGTGTGTCTGAAGACATCTACAGCGTACTTACATATAATAATAAATAAATCTTTGAGCCGGAGTGAACAGGGACTGAGCGAGCAGAGTTGACCAGAGCAAGCTAGAACAACCAGAGCAAGCAGAGGTCCTAAAAATTCAATTCCCAGCAACCACATGAAGGCTCACAACTATCTGTTCAGCTACAGTGTACTCAGATACATAAAATAAATAAATAAATCCCTGGTTCCATTAAAATACCCCTGTGATGGTTTGTATATCCTTGGACCAGGGAGTGGTACCATCTGAAGGTGTGGCCTTGTTGGAATAGGTGTGACCTAGTTGGAATGGGTGTGTCACTGTGGGTGTGGGTATAAGATCCTCACCCTAGTGGCCTGGAAGTCAGTCTTCCACTAGCAGCCTTTGGATGAAGACATAGAACTCTCAGCTCCTCCTGCGCCATGCTTGCCTGGATACTGCCATGCTCCCACCTTGATGATAATGGACTGAACCTCTGAACCTGTAAGCCAGCCCCAATTAAATGTTGTTTTTTTATAAGACTTGCCTTGGTCATAGTGTCTGTTCACAGCAGTAAAACCCTAACTAATACAGAAGTTGGTACCAGGAGTGGGGTATTACTGTGATAGGCCTGACCATGCTTTTATTTGAAAGAATGTGGATTTTGGGACTTTGGATTTGGAAAGCAGTGGAATGCTTTAAATGGGGCTTAATGGATCATCCTAGTAGGAATATGGAAGACTTTGTTGCTGGGAGTAATTTGAACTGTGTTGACCTGGCCCAAGAGATTTCAAAGGAGAAGAATTTCAGAATGTGGCATAAAGACTGGTTTTGTGGTATTTTGGTGAAGAATGTGGCTACTTTTTGCCCTTGTCTGAAAAGTTCGCCTGAGGCTAAGGTGAAGAGACTTAGATTAATTGCATTGACAAAAGAAGTTTCAAAAAAGCCCAGCAGGGACTTTGTTCTCTGGTTAAGTCTTATGAAGAAAAGTTTGAACAAGCATAGCAAGCTTAGAAAGGAAAAATATAAAATATATGATTTGAGTATTAAAGGAGTACCAGGAAGTGAAATGGAGCAAAATCTTGTGTTCTAGGAGATAAAGATTAAGGGAGTGGGACCTTGGGGCAAGATCCTACCCAGCTAAATTAGATCCAAGCATGGTGGTACACACCTTTAATCCCATGAGACAAGCATGCTGATCTCTACATTCAAGGTCAATGTACAGAGCAAGAACCAGGATAGCCAAGCTTAGGCAGTGAAGGATTTAGAAAACATAAAGCTAGTGATAATGTAATAATACAAGGGGATCATGTTCTAGTTCCTGTAAGCAGCAGAACTCGGCAGCTTCAGCCACGTGCCTCTGGCTCTAGAGTTAAGAATGGAAGGAACTACTGGGAAAATTGATGCTGGTTAGCTGGAGCTAAGGAATTAGTGGTGATTAAGAAGAGACCAGCATCGTTGAGGTGAAATCTTCTGGAAACTGTTTTCTGGGAGCACAAAGAAGCTGTGTTCCAGAGATACCCAAGGTTGTACCTCATGTTGCGGCTGGACTTGGTAATGTGTAAGAGTCACTCAGGTGGTACTGCTTGTGAAGGAATGAAGGGATCATGGAGAGAAGCTGAGACTTAGCACTGTGAGAGGCCAGGGAAGCCCATTGGAGAAGGTGAAGCCTCAGCTGTAGTTGATGGCCCAGGATTGAAGGGGTCATGCAAAGGATTTGAGGCTTGGCACCCTGAAGAGAGCCTATGAGAGGCTATTGGTGAAGCCTAGTTGGAATGGAACACCCCAGTGTATTGGAGATGTCTGTACCATGGGATGATCACCAAGAACAGCAGCCGTAATGGAGTGGATCAACCTGAGCATAGAGTGCTACAGAGGACAGAGATGGAGAAGTGATGCCAGTCCTTAGGAGGAGTCCAAAAGATCAAGTGGAATCCCAGACACTTGAAGAAGCTGTAACATTGAAATTGCCTTGGAGACTCAAAGATGTTAAGGATGCCAGAGCCATGGGATACATGCTGAGGAAAGCTGCTAACAGGGAGTGGAACCAGCCCAGGAGGAAGCAGTTTGTTGCAGTCAAAAAAAGATGAAAAAGGAGTGGAGATCTGAAGACCACTTTGACATCAGCCATGGAGATGCAGAGTTTGGAGTTTACCCAGCTGGTTTCCTGCTTTGCTTTGGGGATTACAGTTAATTAAGTTGAATGAATCTCAGAAGAGACCTTGAACTTTGGACTTTTAACATTGTTGCAACTGCTATAGACTATGAGGACTTTGAAAGTTGCACTAAATGCATTTTGCATTATGCTATGTTTAAGTATGGCCCCCATAGACTCATGTTTTTGAACAAGTCTATGGGGACCAGGGAGTGGAATGTGATGGTTTGTATATCCTTGGACCAGGGAGTGGCACCATCTGAAGGTGTGGCCTTGTTGGAATAGGTGTGACCTAGTTGGAATGGGTGTGTCACTGTGGGTGTGGGTATAAGATCCTCACCCTAGTGGCCTGGAAGTCAGTCTTCCACTAGCAGCCTTTGGATGAAGACATAGAACTCTCAGCTCCTCCTGCGCCATGCTTGCCTGGATACTGCCATGCTCCCACCTTGATGATAATGGACTGAACCTCTGAACCTGTAAGCCAGCCCCAATTAAATGTTGTTTTTTTATAAGACTTGCCTTGGTCATAGTGTCTGTTCACAGCAGTAAAACCCTAACTAATACAACCCCCATACCTGCTTCCTCCTTATTCTTGTACTACTGCAGCAAATTCTCATTTCTTAAGATGAGAGGCACATCTGCATTCCTTGAAACCTGAAATCATCAGTAGCATATCATGAGTGTCATCCATTGAAGCTGTAGACAATCTTGAGAAAAGTTACTATGGCAATCAAGAGATCACTAACCAATTCGATAAAGGACCAAGACCTGTAGTATCACATGAAACCTTTCCCTAACATCACTCTGAAGCCATGTTCCGGCTACATCCAGCTACTCACAAAAATATTTAGATGAAAAACCTTTATTTGTCTTAACTTGGCTTCCATAGTTTACTAAGTCTACAGCCTCTTTGTGGTCTTACCATCTTCTGGTCACCAGAAGGACTCCCTACCCAGCATGAGTATCATATGCATTTCCTACAAAGCAACTCTGTCGGTTTGGTCTAAAGATATTATGTTAATTTGCTGTGATGGTTTGTATACACTTGGCCCAGGGAATGGCACTATTAGAAGGTGTGGCCCTGTTGGAGTAGGTGTGGCCTTGTTGAAGTAGGTTTGTCATTGTGGATATGGACTTTAAGTCTCTCATCCTAGCTGCCTGGTAGCAAGTATTCTGCTAGCAGCCTTCAGATGAAGATGTAGAAACTCAGCTCTGCCTGCACCATGCCTGCCTGGGCACTGCCATGCTCCCTCACTGATGATGATGGACTGGACCTCTGAACCTGTAAGCCAGCCCGAACTAAATGTTCTTTACATGACTTGCCTTGGTCATAGTGTCTGTTCACAGCAGTAAAGCCCTAACTAAAATATTTGGGTCCCTAAAATTATATGAGGATCCTCACATCCACAAGAAAGACACTGAGGGAACCCTGCCCCCAGTTGGTTTTGATTGGTAAATAAAATTGCTGGCGGCCAATAGTTGGGCAGGGAGACAGAAGTGGGACTTTTAGGATTTCAGGGCAAGAGACCAAGGAAGGAGGAAGGAAGAGGAAGAGCTGTCATGCCAGGAGAAGATGGAGGAGAAAAGATGCTGCACCTAATAAGATGCAGGTGAGAGAGAGCTTAGCCATCATGTAGGAGTCTGGGTGGCCCCGGGCAGCAGAGATGAAATACAGATTTTATAAGTAATGACTTGGGAATATTGGAGGGATTTGGATTAGCCACATAGAGGTTAGAAAGTGGCACAGCCATTGAGCTGATTAAGACATATCAAAATATAAAGGCTGTGTGTGTGTGTGTGTGTGTGTGTGTGTGTGTGTGTGTGTATTTCATTCAGGAACCCAGAACATTGGGGCCGGTAGTGAGTAACACTCTGCCACCACTGGGATCAATTTGAGTAGATTAATTGGGTACAGCTACATCTGACTACTTCCCTTCTCACACTCTTGCTGGTTCCCTTTTGAATGAGTCCTTTCCATTGCACTGCTTTTCCAGGTCTTCCCACACGCTCTGTTGTAATTCTTATTAAATGTATTATACTTGGCTGCTTATAAGCTTAGCTCTAAGCACACAGTCTGCCTGGCACTTAGCAAAATGCTTCAAAAGGGTAATTGTTCACTGAATAAATGGAGAAACACATAAACAAAGAAACAGTATAATGCTTTATATGGGGGTGTATTCTGATAGCAACATTAAGAGTCCTTGATCAAGACATCCAATTTTCAAATCTCATGCTTGAAACATCTCTTAGCTTTTGGGGTACATGGTATTTCTGAAAATCACATTGCTTTTGTCCCCCACCACCACCTCTTTTATTTATTTTCCAAAGTACTGTCTTTTCCTGTAACCCTAGCTGTCCTGAAACTCACTTTATAGATGAGGCTGCCCTCAAACTCAGTGATCAGCCTGCCTCTGCCTCCTGAGTGCTGGAATTAATTTTGTACGCCATCTTCCCATTTCTTCTTTAATGACATTATTAGTTAGTTTATACAGGTTAGTGTGGCTATACTGGAATTAACTTTAATAATTTCCCCAGTGAGGAAGCAAGTTGTTTTGTTTTTAATTGTAGAAGGGTTTAAATATTCCCCAATAATAAAAGTCTATTTTGGGATTTCCAAAGGGAGCTAATGTCAAGTAGCATCACTTCCATAAGCCAATGCTTATGGCACTACAAGGAATCCCCCAAAGAATTTAAAACATAGCTAATTCTCCTTTTTTTTTTAAGATTTATTTATGTATTTTAAGTATGAGTACACTTTCACTGTCTTCAGACACACCAGAAAAGGGCATCAGATCCCATTGCAGATGGTTGTGAGCCACCATGTGGTTGCTGGGAATTGAACTCAAGACCTCTGAAAGAGCAACCAGTGCTCTTAACTGCTGAGCCATCCTCTCTCCAGCCCAAAACATGACCAATTCCAAAGAGAGGAGAGATGGTCATAACACCAAACCAAATGAAATCTAGACTGCCCCTGAGATTTCTTCTGAGTTACAGCTCTTTTAGTCTTTGTTAGCACACATTACAAATCCCTTTACTGCCGGTAGATTTGAGATGAAAGGCCTTTGGTTAATGATAGGATGTAGTTTATATATAAAGATTCACATATTCAAAATGAAGACAAAATGAATTCCCAGAAACAGGACAGAATTTGCTTCTTCAAATATCATCGCCTGAACTTAAAGTTCATTAGAATTAACTTTAAATGTCCAAGAAAGTGGAAGTGTGTGTGAACCACATGGACTTGTGGCCCGGCTTTCATGTGCAAAGGAGGCATTGTTACAGGGTCAGAGAAAAAAAACTACTGTTATTTTCTTTTTTAATATTTCCTTTGTATTAGGCAGTTGGCATCCATTCACATGGGTGGCACTCTCTGTAAAGCAGGACGTTTTACTGACATTTCATAGCTGACAGGGAGATGGGAGCAAGTGTTCCTCAGCTATTGAGTAACTAGTACCGAGCAAATTACAACTTCAGGAATAGTTCATCCCCTGCAGTTCTACCAGTCAGCCTGAAATACAGCAATACCAGGACCCAAGACACCCTCCTAGGTAGGTGGAACTCACACTAGGTAGTTACCCCCAGTTAGTAGTCTGTTTGGAGACTAAAAATTAAAGATTTGCCAAAATTTATTTAGGCTTCTTTCTCCTGTCCTTATTCTATGGCCACCTGAGTCTGTCACCTCAGTCATCACAGTTGCCATTTTCTTATGTTCCATGTCAGTGATGAACTACACTTTTATAAGGAAACTTTTTGCTCCTCATTTTAAAACGTTCCCTGAGCATTCCCAAATATATAATGTGTTTGATCAGATTCACCACCTCTTCAAACTCTTTCCAGTTAACCCCCGTCCCTGCTTACCCAATTTTGTGTATGCTTTCCTTTTCTAAATCCATTAAACCCAATTTATCCTGCCCATATGTTTTTGGATGTGGCCTTCCACTGGAGTGTGGGCAACCATAAGAGGCAACCCTCTTAAAACTAACTTCACACACATACACACACACACACACACACACACACACACACACACACACACACACTTCCACTGTCCCTCCATCCTACTCTGAAGCTATCAGTTGATAGCTTTGATAGAGTGTAGAACATTGTACCCACCTCCCCTCTCCATGCTGGGATTCAGTCTGACTTGATCTTTCACAGGTCTTGTGTTGTTAAATCTGTTGTGAGTTCATATGTGCACCTTCCCTGCTGTGTTCAGAAAACAGTTTCCTAGTTATCCATAGAGTCTTTCTGACTCCTCTTCTATAATGATTCTTGAATCTTAGGAAGAGGTGATGTGATGAAAATGTTCTGTTTGGGGCTTAGCACTCCAACTCTCTTATTTTATGCACCTTGGCCAGCTGTGCAATTCTGTGTTAAGGCATCTACTGCAAGGAGATGAAGGTTGAGAGATGCATTAGTCTGCTAGTACAACAACAGGTCTTTAGAAAACAGTTTAATACTGTGTTCATCTAGCAGAACAGTAGTAGCAGGTTCTCCCCTCAGGCCATCGAACCATTTGCATTTTGCTTCTTTTCCCTTGAAATCTCTCTCCGTGGTGGTACATAGTTTCCTCAATCTTTTTTGATAGATTGACTGTAATTTAGTATCAATGCTCTGTTGATGGACATGAGCTATTTCCAATATTTTGATATTACAAACTGAGACAAGTTTCATTCACCAGTATTTTATATTCGCTTCAACAATGTTTTTCACTAATTAAGAATAGTCACTAAGATAGTTTTTAACATCTTCTGTTTTTCTAAAAGGAGAACCACTTATGTAGCAGGCTAAAATCACTTCCGAATTATGCATTCCACTCATTACACCAGAACCCTGCTGCCCCAACTAAAATCCTGCACTTCCTTAGAGCTTTGCTTGTAGTGCCAGAACAAGCAATCAGGGCTCATTTGAGCCAATATCACTGGCACTATGTGAACCAAGATGTGAACACTGTCAGGAGAAGAATCCTCATATCACCCAGCAATATAACAACTAACTGGCCCCAGAATCCTCTCTGTTCACTCTCTGAGCAAAGTCAACAGGTTCCTGGGAACTCGGAGAACATTGACTGTGTATTATACCACTGCTGAAGCTAATAGACTCTGAATAAGTTCCAAACAACTACCCAAAGCCATGGACTGTGCAGGGCCCCAAGAATGAACAATAAAAGCCCAGTCACCTGGTAGATAAGAACAGGGACCCATGATGATAAACTTAGAGTAAGAAAACAACTAGCTAGAGAGATGGCTCAAAAAAAAAAAAAAAAAAAAAAAAGGAATCAGGAATCATCAAGATGGCAGTCTTCTTCAGGAGGAAGTTCTGTTCCCAGCACCCACGTCAGGTGGCTCACAACCTCCTTTAACTACAGTTCCAGGGGATTTGACCAATATGGACAGAAGCCTGCATGAAAACTATGCATACTATTAAAACTTAACAGCTGGGCTGAAGAGATGATTCAGTGGTTAGGAGCACTGAATGCTCTTCCAGAGGACCTGAGTTCAATTCCCAGCACCCACATGGCAACCCCACAACCATCCATAACTCCAAGAACTGGCCCCCTCACACAGATAGGCAAAACACATTAAATAAATAACTCCAAGAACTGACACCCCCACACAGATAGGCAAAACACATTAACTAAAAATAAATTATTTGCTCCCCCCAAAATATTAAACCTAAAGAAGATAAAACCTAACCTTTGCTGAGTACCTACTATGTGCCAAACACTCTACTAAGAGCTTTTGCAGATCTACCACTGGGACCATTCCTTCCTTTACATGCCGACTATCAGGGTGAATTCTGATGATATTCTTTCATTTGTTCCAAGAACTACTGAAACAAAGTCCCTTGCCTCAGAGAACACAGCAAATTAGACAGACAAACCTTTGACTGACATTAGTATATTCTTTATAGGATATGTTTTCATGAGGCTGGGAAGAAAGTGCTTGTCTCATGGCGTTGGGGCAGAATGGCATGGAGAAGAAGGCACTCACTACGCGACACGTTTGCCATAAGCATGGAGGGAACTTTGCTCTCCGGTAGTACTAGGGATGAAAGCATCATTCTTCCAACTTTTAATCCCCTATAAATGTATGGGGAAATGAAGGTCAGGGTGGATTTTCAAGTCTGCAATCTATTAATAATAATTAACTTTACTTAATGGTTCATTAAGTAGCAGCGTGCTCAAGGATCTGGAACTTCTAATCAATGCATTAAACAGTCTTCAGACATTGATTAAGGGTACTTATGAGGGTTGCTTCGGATTGCATCTTTTAAAATATAATTAATACTAAGACCAACTGGTTTCCTTGAGATTTTCTTTCAAGAAAAAAATGTTGAGATTGCATGCTGGTGGTTTAAACCTTGAATAAGAGTCGTGTTTCACAGAGGGGTTGTTTCTCAAGTCCCAGACCATCAGACTGTGTGCCTCTGCCTAAATGCTGTGAGGTCAGCGAGTAAAATGCTTGAGTAAAATGGATGCCACAGTCAATTACACACACTTAGCCAGACATAAGCAAAGGGCTATCTCCATCTCTGATCTCTGATCTCTGTCTAGCTTGAAACTTACAAGCAGCAAGATAGTTTTCAGACTTTTGAGCGTCCACAGGGTCTGTTTGTGGTTCCTCAACAGCTGGCTGAGTATGGTTTGCTGAGGGACTCTCTGGAGCTAAAGCAGAAGCAAATCTTTGGAATGTCCAACCTCAGCCCCGGATATAATCCATAACCAAAACCACAACTGGTCCACAGCTGCATTTCTATCTAGAAAATTACCAAGAGCATTGTTGAAAATGGGCTGTCTTGTCCGGTCAAAGCTTATGCCCTCAGGATATTTTGAGCCCAGTGAGTTTCATAACTGCTCAGCTTCTTGGGAAATCTATAATAAGCTGCTGTGTCTCTTGCTAGGTAAGATCCCAAGACATTGCAAAAATGAAAATAAAACTCAAAGCAATTTTGTATCTTGCTCCGTATGAGTAGAACAGGAAGTGAAAATTGCATGCAAGAGAACAGCACTTAACAACCACATGCACTTTGACGCTTTGTGGAATCCTTATTCCCTATACGGAAGGGATAAATCCTGCTAGTGAAACAGGCCAGAACTGTACCGTGCCTCAGTAACACATAGAAAGTTGAAGTTCACAGAAACTTAAAGGTTGTCTATTTTATACATTCATGTCCCTGATTTGAGCCAAAAGAAACTGTTCCTTACTCACTGTAGTGGGTTAGCCTGATGCTGCTTGTATTCTAGTGCTTATTTGGGCCCCCCAAAACTGGTTGCCCCAGAGATAAGAGTCCACAGGTAGATGCTACTAGCTAAGTATTCTGCCCCCAGTTAATTGTGATTGGTAAATAACAATGCCAACAGTTAATAATTGGACAGAAGAGAACATAGATGGGCTTTCGGCTCTGTGGGCTTGAAGAAGGAGGAAGAATATTCTGGAGAGGAGGAGGAAGAGGAAACCACTGTGGGATAAGGGTCAAGAGATCATGGTCCTGGGGGCTGTCCAGTTGGAGCTAAGAGCAGCCCAGATGAAACATAGTAAACAATAAATAATAACTCAAGATTATTGATAGGAAAGTAGATTATAACAGCATGGAGGGCAAGCAGCTGCCCAGCTATTGTGCTGTTTAGGGCTTATAAAAATATAAAGGCTGTGTGTGTGTTTCATCCAGGAACTCAATGATCAGGGCAGAGTAGAAGCCCTGAGCTGGGATTTAAATAATTTAATACAGCAACTCACTGCCAGTTTATAAGGAGTGCAAAGAACAATAATCTTAGAGGGACAAAAATGACAACTTGAGTTCAGATTCTATTCGTGTCCACTGCATGTGCATGCACAAACACTCACAGCCCAGGCAAGAAAGCCTGTATGGATCACTTGTAAATGTTTTCAATGTGCTCTAGGAACTCACCAAACACATACAGCTAGGAGGATGCTGTCTCTGTTTTTGATACTTGACCAGATATTCAGGTACTTTTTAATATACTTGGGAGTACTAATAATTCCCATCAAAGAGAATTAGTGGTAATATCTGGATGTTGTTGCGATGAGAAACATAGTGGGAATTTGATAACCCAGGGAACAACCACACAAATAAAATAAAGATGATTGGCAAGAAACAAAGTGAAATAACTCCTCAAAGGCCAGAAACAGTGCTGACCTTTATGAATATTATGTATTCAATTATCTCTTCACCCTTTGCATAGTTAATATCATCCTCTTCATTACTATTGAGATTAGGAAACTAATGCCCAAAGAAGCTAAATGATGTACTCAATGTTGCACAAACAGTAAGATTTAGGAGTTGGGTCTGCACACAGGTGCCATTCCAGAGCCTGATATGATTGACATTTTATATTTAATGAAGTTATACAATATTTATTTTTAACAATGAAACATTTCTACAAAGTATGTTTTTAAAACAACTGCCTTAAGCACCTCTCTCAAGTATAGCCCCACTCCCCAGACACAATGATATTCATTCCCTCAACCATGCTCTTAACTGGTTTATATTTCCCTTCATTTCACTAGTGTGCTCAGATTGTTATTTTGTGGGTATTCCAACGTTAGGAATTCTCTTACTATGTCATTCTTTCTCATTCTCCACTGAGCTATGAACATTTCACATCTTTCTGCTGGCCTTCTCAGTGTAGTCATACCATAACTGTCATAGCTAACATGTCACCTTAGATAGGGCAACAAAAAACAGACCAAAAAAATCATTCTATTAAATACAGCTTGGTGAACCAATGAGTTCGGAGAGGTTTTAGGAGCACGAATGTGCTTTTCCTAATAATCCTATGTTCACTTCTTGTCAACTGTTTGCTCTGCCTCTTGACCTATGGTTGACTTTATTTAATCCCGTTTTCAAAATTCAAGCAGAAAGCTCTTAGAGTAAAGGTGTGCTAAGGCAGAGCCACACCACAACTAAAAACATTTTTTCCCACTAAATAACATAATCTTGGTGTTCACAGTGTGATCACATATCCTGCTACATTGAATGTATAAGGCCTGATCCTGTACAAGGTTCATGTGGTAAGGCTATCTAACAAAATAATAGAAATATTCTTTCTGCTGGGGCATATGATTTCTTCAGCCACTCTCCTATGAAACAGGCCCTTCAATCAAATTAGAAAGTAGTTGGCTGTATCAACAACAGTTGGACTACTATTGCATCAGCAGCTTCATCTTGACTGGCATGCTGGGATATGTAACTAAGCAGAAGCACTGGTGAAAATTCTACAGTGGAAATTCTACAGTGGATGTTTCTAGCACACTTCATGAATGCTACCTAACAGGGAAGAGACTTTCACTCAGCCCTAGCTTTTATCTTCATTTTCTGTGATAAAGCGTGTGGAGTCTTCAACAATAGGGACTATCTAATTCTGGTATGGCAGTGGTAACAACCTGTATCTCAGGGGAGTAACCCCCTCTGAGCACTAAGATTTTCATTCAGTAAACTTGTCTTCTGGTGGTGTCTGTGCCTTCCCACTCAGGTGCCTTCTGTCTTTAACATCCAAATTGCGGTTTGATTTCTTTTTATTTTGTTTTGTTTTCATATTTCCAGATATACACTGTTGTATAAAGTTCTCAGGAAAGTCACATTTGTGCCTGGGCCCAGATTCCTACACAGTCTGACTTTCCACCCTTACTCCTTGAAGCTGTTTATATGTCTTTTATATGCGATGCGTTTCTAAATCTTTAAGACATCCAGAGATGAACACTATATAATGAAATCTTTTTACAGAGGATGGACAGATCTTGGAGGGTTGGTAGCCATCCATTTCAAGCAAGCATCATTTATCTTGGGGCCCATCAGCTCGGAAGATAGTAAAACAAAGGAAAACATTAGCAAAGTCCAATGCAGCATGGAAGATTCTCTTACTTGTATCAATTGATCTGTTAAAAGAGCAAGGTTGCTGTTGAAATGACTCAGCCTTACTGTGCTTTTAAGTGCCTACTGTGTTGTCACAAAAACATTGAGTTCAGGCCCCTACAACCTGTATGAAATCCAGGTACAATGGCTTGTGCCTGCAGTCTCAGCACTGAGGAGACAGACAGGAGGCCTTCTGGGGCTTGCTGGCCAGACAGTCTAGTCAATCACCAAGCTCTTGCTGGCCAGACAGTCTAGTCAATCACCAAGCTCCAGATTCTGTAAGAAACCTTTTCTCAAAATACACAATGCACTGCCACTGAAAGAAATGTATACAACATTGGTTCCTGACCCCTGTCTGAGTTAGGGTTTTATTGCTGTAAAGAGACACCATGGCCAAGGCAATTCTTATAAAGGCAAACATTTAATTGGGGCTGACTTACAGTTTCAGAGGTTTAGTCCATTATTATCATGGTGGGAAGCATGGCAACATGAAGGCAGATATGGTATTGAGGAAGGAGCTGGGAGTTCTGCATCTTGATCCACAGGCAGCAAGGAAACAGTCTTCCACACCGGGCATAGCTTGATCATAGGAGACCTCGAAGTGGGGCCCCCACAGTGACATACTTTCTCCAACAAGGTCATACCTACTCCAACAAGACCATACCTCCTAATAGTGCCAAAACTTATGGGCCAAGCATCCCAACACATGAATCTATGGGACCATACCTATTCAAAGTACTACATCCTCCTTCCCCACACACACGTGTGTACATACACATACACAAATGCATACATGTATACAGAGAGAGAGAGAGAGAGAGAGAGAGAGAGAGAGAGAGAGCTCATACTGTTATGTAGAACATGGATATTTAGTTCATAAAACATAGTTCTATGTTTATTTAGAACATAGTATGGATATTTAGTTCTCTATAACCTTCTGTTAATCTCCAAGAGCCATCCATCTCATGTTCATGTTCATCTAGAACATAGTATAAATATTTAGTTCTCTATAACCTCCTATTAATCTCCAAGAGCCATCCAGCTTCCTCATCAGCCACACTTGAAAGGCCTTTGGCTGGGTGAGTAATCTCTACTTTTATAGGCTAACTTCCTTTATATTTCACACTGTTGGACAAACTCCATCAATTGTAGTATTCAAGATGTATCCCAGCAGTGTATCCACTTCCCATATAATTTCCCACAGAGAAAAAATATATAGAGTATAGTCTGGGGTTCCAGAATACTTGCCTACCCCTAAACTACACGTGAACTGCTTCAGATGTACCTATTGCTGCTCACTGACCCTGATACGCTCTGGAGCTACAGGAAATGAAGGCACACCTAAGCCCAGAATCCACCAAAACTCAAATATGTAGCAGGAGACTAATCCACAATTCAACTCAGGGCTCCTACTTGCCCTGCATGGTCCTCACCTACAGGCAACCTTAGCAACCTTATTTGACAAACAGATGTGATGGTTCCCACCACAGCAGATTTCCTTCCTTCCCAGTAGTCAGGGGGACAGTAGAAATCACTGCCACCTCTCTGTTGTCCACACTCTTAGTAAAATGTTCTTGTCTTCCACAGGCTTGAAATCACGACACTTGTCTTTCTGTCAGTTTCCTACCCCCACCCTGAGGAACTCTAGCTCAACCCAAATCTTGCCACATTTGTTCTCAAGTGACCTAGACTGGCACTTTTGTCTACTTGGCCTGACCCTCCTTTATCCAGCTGCAAGAAATGGCAAGCCAATACCTTCTCAACACCCCCTACCCTTACCCACTCACTATTCCTGGAAAACCAGGAGCAAATTTAGAGGCTGCCTCTCACATGCCCTGTTGAAATCATCCCTTAGGAGAATAAAACCCCTCTGGTCAGATCTCTGAGCCTCAGTTGTATATCTCACTATCCAGAGCAGAGGTCATGCAACTGTGGCTGCTGCGTCCTTGCAATCCTGTTCCATACTAGCTACTTTCAGAGATTATGACATGTGTTCCAGTCTTGTAGCCACTTGGGGGTGACCCATATTCGTGTGATAGGCACCATTCAAGAAGGAGACAGGCCACCTCATACCACAGAGTCAGGTGGCTTTATAGGGAAGTGCCTTCAAGCTTCACATTCTTACAGTCTTTTGGGGCAAACAGCTCAATCTTAGTTGTGTGTTTAGTTATCTGTGTCAGGGACCATACAACTGTCAAACAGCAAGAAGTCATACCATCCCTTATTACAGGAGTAGGTAAGTACAGTCATGCTGGGACACTCCCCACACTGAGACATTGCATTCATAAGTGACTCAGACCCAGTGAGCCCATATCACTCAGCAAAGGCCTGAGTGATATCACTCAACATGCCCTGTTGAAATCACTCAACATGATTGATTCACTCATGAATCAATGAGTGATTGATCTACTGTTGATCAATCAATCAATCAATGAGTGATTGATCTACTGATATCACTCATGAATGATATCACTCAACATGCCACTACTGTTCCACCAGGGTCACAGTGGCTTCTGTAATACCTCTGTTCCAAAGCCAATTTGTTATATGACTTTTCTTGTATAGATAGACAGAAATACATATATTCATCCAAAAGAGTACTAGCAGGGAAAAAAAAAAGAAATGATTCTATCCAAGTCCAGCATGGTGAATTTGTTGGGGTTACATGCAGGGTCATGGGTGACTCTCAGATTTCTCCATCACTGAAAAGCTCCAGCCCACCATGGGTAATGAATGACTACTAAGAGCTGCATGATCAGATTCCATGTCTCCAGTCAAATCTTCCATCTCCTCTATACTCTAGCACCACCCAGGATCACACGCAGCTGGGACAGGATTATACACGGTAAGGAGGCAGGAAGGAGTGACTAGGACCTCAGACTAGGCACTG
Organism: Mus caroli; assembly: GCF_978045245.1. Taxonomy (NCBI): domain Eukaryota; kingdom Metazoa; phylum Chordata; class Mammalia; order Rodentia; family Muridae; genus Mus; species Mus caroli. The sequence continues at coordinate 48,321,688 of NW_028227256.1, forward strand.
TCGATCCTCCCTGGGCTTTTTTCTACAGACTGTTAATAGGTCCAGACTTGTGAGGATTGGGTGGGTCTGTTCACATCAGTTTTGGTTTCAAGATAATGCTGCCAGGCCAGGCCTGGAGGACATTTTTGCTACAAGCATGAATAGAAACAGGCAGATGTTCACAACTAATCTCTGTACCTCATAGGGATCGCTTTCCTTTGCTTTTCTTTCCTATTTGGTGTTGTTGCTGTGGTTTACCTAGGTTTTCTTATATTAGTCCTAATTTAACCTCTCCTTTAATATAATGATCCTCTTTTGAATATATTCAAATGCATCAAGAACCCAAACAAGTTTTTCTTTTTGGCACAAACCTGGCTGGCTCTAATCTGGATCAAGTGTTCTCCAAAGTTAACCCTACTCAGAAGCTTAGGGGTACCTCCACAGTTGGTCCTAAAGTGTCTGTCTCTCTGTCTCTCTCTGGTTTACAAGCCTTCCTCCTTCTCACTTACTTCCTGTCACTTAGGAGCTGCCTTCAAAATAACAGAGAGGAACTAAATATTGGGAGACCTTATATACCTAAAAATAGCTTCAAGTATACTTTGTGCTTTTTCAGTAGAGAAGTAGAAGGCTGTTTTCCCTTTGAATGTTGAAAGCACCTCTACTGAAGTCTAGATTTGTTCCTGCTATTGAGTACATATGGGACTTTCTTCTTGATTTTGCAAATGTTAAGGTGAAGGGTTTCCCCCTTAGGATCTTGTGCTTTCTTTCTACAGAATTTTCATTTATTCTTTGACATACGTTTACAGATTACATAGGACTGGGGGCATAATTTAATGGTAAAGTGTTTACCTAGCATACATAAAGCCCTAGGTTCAATCTCTGGTAGTATAAAGGAAAAGTAATATGGGAAGTAACCATGTTCCAACCATGGCTTAAGGTGCTAGGAATATGGCAATGGGGGTTTCATCATCACATTCCCATGAGGGTATCTATTCTCACACCCTGGGAGCAGCTGATCAGCCCATTCATTTACAAACAGAGTCTAAAACCATTTCATTAGTTTTTCTTCATCTCCTGTGCACCTTCTCTCCTTTAGATAGTCCTGCTGTGTAGTGTTGAACCTTCGGAGGGTCCTCTAATTTTCTTACCTTCCTTCCTTCCTTACATCCTTACATCAGTCTGTTTGCTTACTTCCTTGGGCTTTTCCTAACTTCATCTTTTAGCCTCTATATTGAATTTCTCATTTCTAATGTCATATTTTAGTGGCCAGGCCTCTTCTGAGCTCACCAAGTATTTCTTTCATAGGTAGTCCTGCTATCTTTTTATCTTCCCCTGTCTCTCTGAAGACAAGAGATTTTATGTCAGAAGTTTTCTATGAGCAGAATTTGTTTCCTTCAGGTTACTGGCTTGTACTGTTTCAGTCTCTGCCATTCATTAGTTAAATATTTTACAGATTTCCTGCCTTCCCACTCTAGCCTCATGTACCCCTAGTTTTGTTTTGAGAATGGGATCGAAAGTTGGTGCTTTATGCAAAAAAGGAAACTGTTCTCTGTTTGCTTCATGATGATGTGACAGAGACCACCACACTGGGCCAAAGTTAGTGCCTCTCCTCATAGGGACCTCGTGTACGAGCTGCTAAGGTGCTTGCATTCTGCTGGAGATGGACCCTGCGCTGTAGCACTCGTGGTTTAAGTGTTAGGCCCAGCCTTTCTGGATTTCCTAATTCAGACACTGCTTGTCTAATCTACAGTGTCATTGCTGTTGTCTTCTTCTGTTCCACTTCCCGTGTCCTTTGTGTTCGCACATTTTAAGAGGAAAAGACTTGAAAATTTGCTGTCAAGCATTTATTTAATTTGACAGCCTTGTTTTCTTCCTGAGACGGAGACCCAGATGAAGTCTTTCCGCTTCAGTCCATGGAGAGCTGCAATTCCAGGCATGTACCACCACACTGGCTTAGAAAGTGACAGCTGGAATTGAACTTGCTATAACTGTTATTCTGGACAAAACACCCGTCATGCCTTTCTTATCATTTTTTCCATAATATAAGATGCAGCATATTTAACATAAAATCTATAATCCAGCATCCAAGCTCTGGTGCTGCTGTGCTTTTTTTTGTTTGTTTGTTTTTGTTTTTGTTTTTTTAAAAACAGTGGTCACTATCTTAATAAGAAGTACCTCATATTATGTCAGAAACTGGGGAGTCCTTTGGTACCCCCACCTTCATTCCACCAAGTCCTACCTTTGAATACGTTCTTATATTTAGTATACTAGAAGATGAGCCTGCTTGTGAGGCTTTTGGACATGGATGCGCTTTCTTCCCTCTCTTCCACAGAGGTTCCAGTTCAAGTACACAAGGTACCCCTCTCTCCCTTACATTTTTCCCGTTGTGACCTGCTGATCTCCCTGCTGTGTTTTCAGCCTCTCATCTCTTCCTTGCTCAGTTAAATAAAATGTCTTTATAAAATGTCAGCCACATCTTGATTTTTGCATCAGTTTTAATCTATCAAGTACTTCCCATTCATAAGGCTGAAAGTCCCTTGGCAAAGCCAGTAAGAACCTGCCACATCCCCTTAAGGAATGTTCATCCACCTAGAACCTCTTGCTTTCTGTCCTTGTTTTCTGGTGCTCTTTCCTCACCAAGACAGAAAATATCCCTGCTATAGCTATACCATCCAGCTTGGCTACTTGCCCCACCCCAGTCCCCTGCATCCTTTCCCTACCCACCTCCCAGTCTCCCCACCACCACCACCACCACCGCCTCTCCCCTCACCCCAGCCAACCTGCCCCCAACTTCGTTATGGTTATTGCCTAAGTCTTATTTGGTTGAGTATAACTTCCTCAGAGAACCATAGTGAGGTCAAGAAATGTCTAGCATAAGAACATGCGTGACTTCTTTATAGCCTTTATCTCACTTATTAATGAACTCCACTTCACTGAGCATTTGATTATTATCTGTCTCTCCCACCCAACTGTAAGTGCCATGAAAGCAGGGAATTATCTGTTATTCATCATTGAACATCCTCAGGGCTGGCTGAATTGCTGATTACACATCTTATTTTTCTTATTTATTTAAGTAATTATTTTGCAGTATCTTCATAAAGGCTAGGCCAGTACTCTACCACTGAACCACTCTCTCTCCAGATGTATAGATCTTTTAGAGTTGGTTTTAAAGAGAAGCTAATAATCCCAGGCATGGTGGTGCATGCCTTTGATCCAGCACTGGAGAGGCAGAGGCAGGCAGATCTTTATGAGTTTGAGATGAGCCTGATGTACATAATGATGTCCAGGTCAGGGACACACAGTGAGACCTTGTCTCAAAATCAAAACCAACAAACCAACAAAAAAGAAGAAACTAGAGCTCATTATATCATCATGCAATATCAATGTCTTTTAATGAATCAAGGTATCTGCTATTTTTAAAATGCTATAATAAATTTCTTGGGGATTTCATTGCTTATCTGTTTGTTGAGTTGGGGATCTTTCTGTACAGCCCAGGCTTATCCAGAACTTGCAGTCTGTTTCTCAAGTAACATACTGTGGTTACAGTCCTGTGCCACAAGCCTCAGCTAGTTTCTTAGATTTGCTGAGTGTATGGGACTATCAACTGTTATGGTAAATGATCTCAGGCTGATTGAATAGTGGGGGGAAAAGAACACCTCAAAGTTTTCAAAAGGCAGATTCAATTCTTTTAATGTTCCATAGATTATATAAGTGATTTGTTCAATAATGACTGTCAAACATCGCAAGTGTTTTGTGACAATGGGGTTTTTGTGTTATCATTATTGAGAATTTATTGCTCATTTGCAATAAGCAAGAGCTTGAAACGTGTTACTGCATGTAATCCTCATAGCCAGTCCTAAGACAGCCTACAAGTTTCTATTTTATCAATGACAAAACCCAGGCAGGCAAGGAAAGTGGCTAAGAAGCATTAGGGCCGAATGGTTAAAATAGGGGTCACACCCAAGACAATGATTCCTGAGCCTGCCTCACTTAAGCTTTTAAGAGAGAAATGGTGTCTTCTTAAGAAGCCAGTTTCATGTTTATTAAATTTTATTTGGTGTGTGTGTGTGTGTGTGTGTGTACATGTGTTTGGAGTCAGAGGACAGCTTGCCAGAGTCTGTTCTCTCCTAACATGTGAGGTCTGGGTGTCTAATGCAGGCCATCGGCCTTGTTGGTAAAAGCCTTTAGCCTATGAGCTATTTTACTGGCCCAAGAAAAAGGATCCAGAGAAAGGAACCTAGGGAGGGTCCTTATTTGGACACAGAGAAAGAAAGATTTAGAATCATTTAGCACAGAGATAATTACCATATCTATTTTAATGAATGGTCATACAGTCCCAAAGATTAGTGGGACATTTTTAAAAGCAGAGGTTGGACCTAAGGTTGTTTGAAGTCTCTAGCTCTTCAAGTCTGAAAGGTTGTTTATAAGCTATCTTTTGTCTTGAACTTTTCCCTGGTTGAAAGTTTGCATAAATGTCATCAACTTTTCATTATCCTGGGGCTGCTTAACCAGGATGAATCTTGCTTTATTGAGTTTGGTAGTCACTTTGCTTAATGACTTGCTGTGTGAACAACTTGGCATACTCTTCATCCACAGTCAGCACCTCCTCAGTTTAATTACTTGCTTTGTTGACATTCTGCTGTCTTCAGGGAAACACTGGAATCCAAAGCTTAATGTCATGGCTCTTATACACTGCTATAACAGGACGGATTGCACAATTTGTAACGAGCAGAATTGGATTGGCTCACGGCTGTATAGGTTAGCAAATCCAAAATCCAGGGGCTGGCATCTAGTGAAGGCTTTCTTGTTATGTGTCAGGGCACAAAGGCAAAAAAAAAAAAAAAAAAGGAACAGAAAAAAGAGGGCTGAGCTTAACCTTTTGTAAGATGATTCCTTTCATAATCCATTCCAACAATAATATCAAGAGCATGCTTATAAGGCTGCCACTGCATGGCCTATTCACCTCTCATTAGAACTCGCCTCTTAATACTTGGGATTCAGTTTCTAACACATGGACTTAAGAACATATTCAAACCATAGTACTGGTGACTGCCTCAAAATAAGTAAGATTATAAATAATGATAAGAAGAAAGACACAAGACAAGAATTTAAAGAAGTTAACACGATTGTCATGAAGATTTGGTAAACTCAAAAATGTGGGGAAAGTAGTCTAAAACAGAAGGATATTGTTAAATTTGAACTAGCCTTCTCTACATAAGAAACTCTTGGCTAGCTAGGGCTACATAGTGGGGCCTTGCCTCACAAAACCAAAAACAACTGAACAAAAAAGTTCTTGTAGAAAAAAAGAAGAAACTTTGATTCTGCAACAGAAAGGCAAGAACCATCAGAGTAGCATTAGAAAGGCTGTATTGTTCTGTACAACTCTGCTGATGCTTGCGTGAAATACATTGTTTACTTTGAAAAAAAACGAATTACATATTTTAAAACATAAATAATCTATGTTAGGCCTGGTGGCAGAAACCTGCAATCCCAGCACCTAGGAAGCAGAGGAAGGAAGGCCATCTAAGGGAAACGCACGAATGTGTGTGGGGGGGGGGGGGGCGTGTTGCTTTTTGGGGGACCTGGGAATGTCACTTAATCCTTCTGTTTCTAAACCTGGCTGTACATGGTGATCAGGCTTCAGGCTAGGAGCTTTTTCATAAAACACAGATTGGTCCTCATATTCAAGCATTCTAAGAGCAGTTTACAAAATCCCTGCGGATGACAGGACAAGCTGCTAAATCTGCAAAGCAAGAGCTAAACTGACCTGGATTCAGTTTCCTCTTTAGAGCATAGTTGGCCTGGCTGTCTCACAGGCAGCCATTAAGATCAAATACATACAGTAGAGCATACTCAAGCAAAGACGGGACCATGATGACCAGGTAGGATAAGAATTCTAGTTGAAATAAGCCTGCCAGAAAGAGCAAACACAGCATTTATTTCACAATTCAAATGCTTCTCTGTGACTCAAATTTGCACATGACTCATCAAAGTCGAAGATTTAAATAGGAACCGAATAGTTCCTGAACGAATCAACTCATCACCTTTGTCTACAAATTTCCTACATCTTCCTCCTGTTAACCTTGAAAACAAATGCTGTTAACCTTGAAAACAAAGATATATGGGAAAGTTATTGGAAATGTCTAGTTGTCTGGGAGGAAAGGCCAATCATTGGTTCCTGGCGTTTTTTTCTCCACCTCCTGTTGTAATTAGTTACTTCAGTTTTATAAGAGAGGATACACTAGTTGTTCATCTCCAATCTTGCATCAATACACATTTTGCAAACACTTCCAAGATTTTGACTAGTAAGGGATCCTTGGATCCCTTTTACTATTGCTATGTGCCTATCCCTTAGCTTTGGCACATCATTCCACCCTATCCAGCCAGCCCCCTTATTCAGAGAACCGCCACCTGCAGGAAATGGTGACCCCTGAGCAGTGTGTGTTGAGATCAGGGAGAGTATGGGATTGATCATTGCCCCATTGCCCCACCCCCAGCAGGTATATTGGTTATTGCCTATAGAACTACATCTACCTCCCCAACTCCCTCTCTGGATTCTTTCAGATTTAAGAACATCTTCTGAGACTGATTTGTTCACAATCTTCATCTAAGGATATTTCTGATCATTTCTTCATCTTCCTCAACTGTTAATGTCATATAATCCAGGTGGCATGTGTGTCTATGTGTTCATAATCATAAAACTTGTTGATTCTTCATTTGGGATCTTAGGTCTCTCCCCCATCTTTCTCATTCAGATTAGGGTTGTTGTTATTGTTTTTTGTATACGTAATCTACATGCAGGAAAGTGGACAGTTTTTAGTGCATAGCTCAACAGATTCTGCATGTACACACCCATGCAATCAACTCGTAGATCTAGGTTAAAAAAAAAAAAAAACTTCCAGCACCTGGGGGTTGGGGGGCTCTCCATGACTCCTCCCAGTCAGCAGTAGTAACCACTCCCAAGTAGCCAAGATAATAAATACCATCCCCGTGGACGAGCTGAGTCTTTTATGTACTTAGAAACATGAACATCCTGTGCGTGCTCTCTCAGATCAAACTTCTTTCATTCACTATTATGTCTGGGAAATTCAACATTCTTTTACATTTCTGTGTAGTTTTTTATCTTTCTCTTCTTCCTTCCTTCCTTTCTTCTTTCTTTCCCTCTTTCCTCACCCCCCCCCCTTTTCTTTTTTGATACAAGCTTCTGCAAGAAAGCCTACTCAAACTCTCAGTGACCCTTTGGCCTCAGCCTTCAGACTGTATGAAGTTCCCACTGTTTAAATATAGTACAGTTTATATACTCAATTCCATTATCAATGAGACTTGAGGTTTTTTGTAATTTGGAGTCATTATGAATAACGCAACTGGGAACATTCTTTACCTGACATTAGCAGAGCCAATCTCTTATTCTGGCTGTATATGCAGAACTGGCATTGTAAGGTCCAAATTATGTGATTGTCTAGGTGTCACTGATACTAAAGCAAACACATTCTTTCTGTTTGGTTCATGTATACTTCTGCTTAGTTACCTACCTTTTTAATCACATTTCTCTTTTTTCCTTGTTTTATTGTAGTATTATTTTCACACATACATCTCAGCTCTTTTTGAATGTAAAGTTTTAATAATTTTAGCTAGGTTACAGTTGCACAATGAATCCCACAATCACAATAAAGAACAAACCACCACCACCTTAATGATTTTCTATTTTCACAGAAACATTGGCATTGTTGATACAATCTCCCATTTTATATTTTCTTTTTAAATTTTCTGTTAATTCTTTCAGAAGAACTCTAGAATGACTGCCCAAGTCAGAATGACTATCTCTGCCTTATCTTCAAAGCATGAGTCGGATAGATCAGAGCAGGAATCCAGTCATGCACAGTGTGACTGACACAAGGTGAGTGACTAGCCTCTCTGATGGCTATGATTGTAAAAATGGTGCTGGAATTGGGGGTTGACGTAAGAAATGGTGAAAATAACTACTGAACCTACAGCAAGGACTTGCGATTTGCCACACACTTCTAAACATTTTGTTTACAGTGATTGACTCGACTCTCACAATAGTCCTGTGGAGAACAGATTTTTCTTTCTCCTGGTTTCAAGATGCAGAAACTAAAGTACATAGTAGTCAAATAACTTCCCAGTCCTGAGTCATGCCAAGAGCCATGTGCTGGCGACTGCTGTGCTCCTCTGCCTGCCAGCCAAGGGGCAGTTCAGAGAGCTATGTTGCCTTTGTTACATTGTTTGGCCACTGTATGCTTTCAGTAAGTTATAGAGTTCTCTTCATTTGTACCAAGAACATTTTTAGTTAAGGTTAGGCGTAAATGTTGTATGCCCTTTGGTACTATTGTTGATGGGTTTCTCTATTTTTTTCCATTGTGTTTTCTTATTGGCTACTGGGGGAAATAGCCAAACTGCGATTCATTCCCAGTTTGCAACTAAAAACACCATATCAGTACCACTGAACACGCCCCACAAGCAACAGTTTCAAGAATGCTACCGCTAAACACTGCCGATTGAAGCGAGGAGATTGATAGTGAGAAAGAATGGGCCAGCACTTCAGACCTTCGCCTGAAGAGTAGAAAGAAAATAAGATGCTGGAAACACACTGCACCCACCCCCAAGTTTTATTCTTAATCGTCTTTTTCTTGTGCTACTTTAAAATCTTATCTATGATTTAAATTGACTAAGGGGAAATTGTAACAAATATTTTCCCTGGTTAAAAAATTCTGAGGTAAAAAATAATTAAAAATAAATAAAAAATAATTAAAAAGAAATTCTGAGGTGAGCAAGTAGTTCTTCATATATAGATGCTCACGTCCTATTATACTTGACAAATGAGTCAGGGGAAACAAGTTTCTAGTTTGCTTTAAATTTAATTTCTCCTCAATAGACAAATATTGTTCATGTTTAGGGGAGGGAACCCTTGGGCAGTAAGTTGAAATGTTTTGACGTGTGTGCAGTAGATGTAATTAAAAGTGAGAATGTCAGTCCTTTGGAGAGCATCTTACTGTCTGTCAGAATCTACTGTGTCACTGGAACAATGATTAATCTGCTATCAGGTGGGACAATGGGAAGAAAGGTTGCATTCAGGGTTTAAGAATAGGACAGTTAAATAAAGAGCTGTTTGCAAAAGGTGTTGGCTGTGGACAAAGTGGAAGGAATGGCAATGTACACGGGGATCACTGCCCATGAAACGTGTCCCACCAGACCAGAGGGAAGGCTGATGGGACAGAAGCAGGCCTGTGGATAAGGCCACGGTATGAAGATTCCCAAAAGACAGTCAGATCCAGGTCCAGCACAATACACCTACTACACAGTCAAAGCCCAAAACAGTACAGAAAAAAAAAAAAATTGGTAATTTCTAATACTCACTCAGCAACATGTTTGACGGTAACTTGATGAAACACAAGAAACACATTAATCTAGATTTAAAGTTATAAATAATAAAACCCTAAGCAATGAGTGAGAGAGAGAGAGAGAGAGAGAGAGAGAGAGAGTATTTGATCACCACACTGGGAACTCCAGGAGCATATCTGGGCCTAAGGGCTCAATGACCACAAATGGAGAAGTCTGGGTCTGTAGGTGTGCTGTTGCTGAAGAGCTAATCAGAGGCTCAGCAACAGCAGGAGCTCAGCTCACCCAAGCATGAGTCATCAAAGCTTAGAAGGAAGCCACTCAGCTAGGGAATCCAAGAGGTTAACTAGCACATGACATCATTGAGCCTGTCCAGAGCCAGGCCCACTACCTTTCTTCGACTTTGCCCTCCAGCCTTGTACAAAGCGCTCTGCTTTTGAGCACAAGGTTCAAAGATTCCATCCATACCAGTGGATGCCTGCAAATCACACACACTAGCCAGAAGCAGGAATTTCTTTTGAGAAAAAAACAAAAAACAAAAAACAAAAAAAACCCAAAAAAACACAAAACCTCAAAGTGTGAGCTTCTTAGTTGTTCTGTAATTTGATGAAATGAAATATCCTATTTTAAAATTTTAAAACATCTACAAACTAACCATAACGGCTCATACTTCCCTATAATCCTAGTAGTTGGGAGGCTGAGGCAAATGGACTGTCAACAGTTCAAAGCCAGTCAGGGCTATGCAGTAAAACCTCGTTTTAACAAATCAAACCACCAACAGTGTTATCAGAGTACCTTCAACTATTTGCCTTTCTCGGCAATGTTTTCTTCTCTTTCTAACATCAATTTCCCTCATCTGGGGAGTAGAGATAGTAACTGGAAAAGGCAGGCTTATGATGATCTAGAAGCTCAGTTTCTGGGGAAAGGAAGGCCTCTTTTGTCATAATTCTTCGAAATCTCATGGGAACTTTTTTTTCACTGATTCAGCTGGGTCTGTCTCTGTCCTCAGAGAGAAATGAAACACCTGATGCGCCGTGCTTCCGTGTCTTGACAACTCCAGCTGCTGGGAGTGAGTCAGCCTCACCTGAGCCACACAGCGTAATAATGATGGGGGAAGGGACCTGTGTGCAGAACAGACAGACGGTAGAAACGCTTTACCAAATGTTTATTTCTTCACATTAGCAATTATCAAGCTTGGCTACACATTACAACCACCTGGGAGCACAAGACCCAAGAACAATTTAGTCACAGGCTCTTGGCAACAGAAACCCAAGAATCAGCCTGATTATAGCAACAGGGTGTTACTAATGTACAACCGAGGTTGTCAGACATCATGTATAGACAATAGTATTTCTTAGGCTGTGGCCAGTTAAGAATGATATTGGTCTTGTTCTGTGATTGATGTTAACTTGTTATTCAAATCTAAAGCCTGAAAAGATGAACAATAACATAGATTTTGGTTATTTCTGTGTTCTTGCATAAAAACTGACAGGACAACCAAAGACGGGTGGTGGTGGGGAAATCCATGGATGGCATACACAACCAAACTGGATACAAAACCCACCCACACACCATAAAGTAAAATTAAATGATACCAGCACATAATGTCTGTGCAGTTGGTTCAAAGCGAAGCTACTGGATGGCTGAAAGATGAGATTGAGGGAAAGCAGACACTCCTCAGCTTCCAATGGGTTATGTCACAACAAATTTGTCTTAAATTCAATCTGGCGCACGTCAAAACACATTAGACACCAAGGTTAGGCAATCCACAGCTTATGAATGGTGGCTAACCTTGCGGCTCCACCACTAGCTGAGAGCTGTGATGTGCTTTCATGCACAGCATCAACAAACAGTATTGTACAACATATCGCTCTGCTCAGAACTCAAATGTGAAGGCCGGGGAGTTAGCTCAGTTGTCAAAGTGCTGGCATAACATTCACAAAGTGTTGGGTTCAATACCCAGCACTCCTTAAACCAAGCTGGCAGCACCAGCCTGTAATGCCAACACTAAGGAGATATAAAGGCGTATGATGCAGAGCTCAAGGTCACTATCAGCTAGCTAAGGTTTTTGTCTTGCTTTTTATTCTTTCTCTTTCTCTTTATTCTTCTCTCACACAGTACGTCCTGACAGCAGTTTCCCACACCGCCCCTCCTCTCAGACCCCTCCCCCACCTTCCCTCTCTCCATTTCTTTTCAAAAAAGAAAGCAGGCTTCCCAGAGATACCAACTGAATACAGCATCACACGTTACAGTGAGGCTGTGCACAAACCCTCATATCAAGGCTGGGCAAAGCAATCCACCAGCAGGAAAAGACTCAGACTCACCTCTCTCCCCCACACCTCCGCAATTCTGCTGTTAGGAATTCTGAAAAAAAAAAAATCTTAAGCTAAACAACCATAGAATATATGTAGAGGACCTCAGCTAAGTGAGTTTGAGGTCAACTTAGGTACATAAGACCTTGCCTCAAGAAGAAAAAAGAAGATCAAAATTCAAAGTATTATTTCTACTGAATGCATATTGCTTCCTGCCATCACAAAATAGAAGTGCTATAAATGCAATGCGATAGTCTGAAGTGTATTAGAGAACATTAGCCCTCTTTGAGGTTAAGGCCCTGGCCAGAGAACATCTCAAAGACAGAATCAAACTGAATTGATGTGAAACGTTTCAATTCACCTTCATAGGTTTCTGGGTATTTCATATTTCCCACAGCAATCATGTATTACTAGAACATAAGCATGTGATTAGACGTTACAATATGTACATTATAAAATAGCATGCATGTTACAAAAGGAGTATCTCCAGTAGTAGAAAACAACTGTAAAGCATGAGTGCATAGATGTGGGCCTCCAGAAGGCAGAGCAGGTTGGACCACATTATGCCGTCACCAAGGTCAACCCATCTATACTTTGTGAAGCCAACTAGGAAGTCAAGTAGGAAAGTGGCACATAGGCAAAAAATCTGTATGAAAACAGAGGTCACACCCACCATGCAAAGCAGGCTCCAGCTGCTGCTGTGCTAACCTCTGCTACAGACTTGGTCCTGTCTAAGATGCTGTGATGTCAATGAAAAGTGACTACCTGGGTCATTGGTGGGAAAGTGCCCCCCAAAATTCAAGTCAAGCTGTTTCCATTAAGCTGAAATATAAACCAGGCATCAGGAGGACAAGCAAAGGAAAAAGTAACATTGCTAGAGAGCCTTATGTCTGTAAGCACAGCGGCACTGAGTAACTCAGCTCAAGACAGCAGCTAAGCCAACCTCTAATATCAGGTCTGCCTTTCCTCTAATCCAGATGTACATCATGAACATACTAAGTTCTCACCATTTTTATTAGCCGTCTTCCTCCCTCAAAACTACATATCAGAAGGCAGATGAATTTCAAGTCCCTTGGAGAAAGGACAGGAGAACAGTACAGAAGACTTTGGTGTGACTGTTGTCAGGAACCATGGATGTGATTAATGCTTTACTGTGGAAATCGATCAAAATGTGTCTATGTTTGACTGGTGACCTGTGCAATTCTCTCATTCTGTGTCCCCAAACAAATAACATCTCTAATCTTTATGTTCTCTGGCTGTAAAACAGGCTCAATAACTGTAGTCACAGTTGGGTATAGTGGCTGTCCTGTATTTTCAGAGCTTGGCAGGCTTGGACAAGAGGTTGCCAAAAGTTCAAGGCCAGTCTGAGCTAGAGACGGAGAGCCCAGGTTACAGAGTAGGACCTTTTCTCAAAAAACAAACAGATAACAACAATGATATTTGTACCTGTGATGTTCTGATAATAAGATGAAATAAGGGGAGCATGGTACTTAGAACAATGCCAACAAAATGTTAACTAAGAACAATAATGATTTCCTAGTAACACCAGAGTAGACACCAAATCCCTGAAGAGCACTAATCTAATGGTCTCGAGTTCCATGTTTAGCAAAATCATTTCACTGTTGAAATGGTTCCCTTACAGTGCTGATGTTAGCTCCTCCTGTGCTCATTTTTAAGTTAGCATATGTTAAGAGCAACATATGAATTAATAATTAGAAAAGCATTTACCTTAAGTTGCATATGATTTGGTTCAGCACTCTTGAACAGCTCATTCCACAGCTTTGGGTCTCCAAGGAACCTGGGTTGGCAGCTGAAGAGCAGGGCTAGTAGAGCTACTTGCCCAGCCCGTTAGGTGGGACTAACCTATGGGTTCACAGATTGCCCACTCCTTCCAGAAAGCCCCAATACATCCCCCCCACACCTTGTTCATGAATTTCAAACTGCTCTGGCTCCTTTTTCTTGGTAAAGCAGCCCTCAGTGTTAGTCAGTAACCTCAACAGACCCAACAGCCACCTGTTTTCCTGCATGTGGCTTCAATTGACTGGGCTTGAGTAATTTCACAGCAAGGTAATTACATCAACAGGTTGGCTCAGATTTTGTGCAAACTTAGAACCTGTTTTGCATGGTGCAGTTTTAGTGTGGACCATCTTTCCAATATATATATATATATATATATATATATATATATATATATATATATATATAGTCTACAAGCTATTGGCTCTGAGAAGCATTTACATTTTAATTAGGAGTTTTCAACCCCCCCCCCCCTACTCAGTCAAGCTGCTTATTTTCTTCCTCCTGGCAGCTTCAGAGGAAACAGTTTAGGTTGCCTTGTCTTGCCAAACCACTGAACCAAAGCACAGTGCCTTGCAGAAGCACGAAACCAAGTCCTGATTCATCAAATGTGTGTCTTGTCCAGGCTTTTTCATGGGGACTCTGAAATGAGCTGCTTTCCTTGCCTCTTCCTGTTCTCTGCGAGAAGCAACATTTTAATATAGCACATACATTCAGCATTCATTGAACTTATTCAAGAAATGAACTTACTTTTGGTGTATCATCTCAGACAAGTTTATGTTCTTAATCATTTAATCCTTTTCTTTATTTACAAAGAAATACTACTACCAAGAGGTAGTGGCACATGCTTTTCATCCTAGCACTTGCACTTGGGAGGCAGAAGCAAGAGGATCTCTTATGAGTTTGAGGCCAACGTGGTCTATAGATCCAGTTCCAAAATAGCCAGGACGATTACACAGAGAGACCCTGTCTTGAAGAAAAAAAAAAAAAAAAAGAAATGCTGTTAAACATTATCCGGTCTGTCTTAGTCAGGGTTTCTATTCCTGGACAAAACATCATGACCAAGAAGCAAGTTGGGGAGGAAAGGGTTTATTCAGCTTACACTTCCATAATGCTGTTCATCACCAAGGAAGTCAGGACTGGAACTCAAGCAGGTCAGGAAGCAGGGGCTGATGCAGAGGCCATGGAAGGATGTTTCTTACTGGCTTGCTTCCCCTGGCTTGCTCAGCTTGCTTACTTGTAGAACCCAAGACTACCAGCCCAGGGATGGTCCCACCCACAAAGCGCCCTCCAACCCTTGATTACTAATTGAGAAAATGCCCCACAACTAGATCTCATGGAAGCATTTCCCCAACTGAAGCTCCTTTCTCTGTGATGACTCCAGCCTGTGTCAAGTTGACACACAAAACCAGCCAGTACACCGTCCCATCCTCCTTCTAAAACATACAGAAAGCATTTCCTTGATGACACACAGCTGTCACCAAGCATTAGTCTTTGGATTATGTACTGACACCCACAAGGGCTCCAGATTAGAAGAACTGCTGTTCTCAGCATTAGCTCGTCCTGCCCTGGTGCCCCCTGCACCCTAGCTCTGGCTTCATGTCTTCCTGTTTCTTTCTCTTCTCACTTGTTATTTCTGATCTGCCATGAGTTAGGAAATGACTTAAGTGTGTTTCCTAGAACAAGGGGCTAGACCAGCCTGTTCCTAGAATTCAGTGCCTGGTGTAACACTTCACAAGTGAACCATAAACGTCAGCACATGCTTGCTATTAGTTAGGATGCTTGCAGCTATAAATAACTCATAAGAGCTTCAATATAGGAATATATTACCCCCTAGTTCTGTCTCCTTCTCATGGTTGGGTTCATCCTCCAGGTAGCAGCAATATGACTTGGCGGTCAGAGACACATCAGGGTTCCAAAAATGGAGAGATGGCAGCAACTGCTGTACCTCTTTCAAGGTAAAGGCAAGTGTTTCCCAGCTGACTACCTACTCCAGACCCGGTGTTACCTTCTTCTAAACTCACCACTGGCTTGGAATCTAGAGTTCTTGGGACCAGCTGAATGCCCTTAAGAAAAAAAAGAAGTGTGGACACTGGAAGTGGACTAGAATGCTTGCTCGAAATGGGCTGTTCTGCTGCTGATCTCTAAAAATAGCTTCGCTGGCTTGGAAGCTGTGTCTGCAAGTGGCTCACATTTGGAGCAGATCACTTTTAGAAATGTCAAGAATTGTGGGAGATAAAATTGAATAGTTTCCGGGGACATTTAGTTGGCATAAACAGAGAACTGGAGACGAGGTTTGATGTGGATCCTCTGTGACTATTATGGCACTTGAGTTAGTATAGCAAAAGTCTGCACAGTGCATCACACACACACACACACAAAAAAAAAAAAAATGCTCAAAACACAGTGGAAAGCGTGACAAATGTGGCCTTGGATTTTTATGCTGGCCCAGAATCCTTCCAACCGTCGTAGGCAAGTGTGTCAAGCAGCAGTGATGGCCTATCCGGTGTTTTCTTCTCGGGGGAACATTACAAAGGTACTTCACAGATACTTCAGTGTTAAGTGACATCTTAACACCTTATCTCCTTGAATTAGAATGAGTTGGAGCATGAAAGCCCCACCCCTCTCCACAAAGCTCAGTACACAAAGCTCTAACTGGTCACAAAAAGCAATGAAATGGACAAGGACTTATTTTTGGTCCAATTTCCATCTGGTCAAACTGAATGCACTTGCTACTATGTCTGCTTTCTCACAGAGCATATGCAGGATGTGTGGTTCTTGCTCATGCCTGAAAGATTAGAGTGACCTAGTGTGGTGCAAGGACATATTCCAGAAGGCAGACTGGCTCCAGAAAGCATCAGTTTCTCCTCCCACTCCAGAACCTTTGTGCACTGTCAGCACATCAAACTGTGAGAGGCAATGCCAAGATGTCTCAGATTTCAGAAACCATGGTAGTTGATTTGATCAGAACAATTTACCCGAATGAAACTTCACCAAATACAGTTTGGCCAAAACCAAAGTATTTGTAGTTTAGTTTAAAATTTATTTTAAAGACAATTTGTTCAACAGAACAATTATTACAAGTAATTACTTACACAAAATGGGTAAACACACATTGTTTCTTCTGTGTGCTAATAGCTTTGAAGTTAATATAATTACACATTAATCATAATTAGATATATATATCATAGGGTAACTTTGTCATTTTCTGTGCATCAAGTATTTCATTTGACTCTCACAGTTGGTTCCCTTTGCCAGTTGTATGTTTTCAGAAATTAGAAAAAAATTCATAAAACAACATTAAATACTTGAAATAACCTACATAATCAACATAAGTATACTGAAAAAAATAGAGGAAACAGATTTTTAAATATATTTTCTTATTCCTCTTTAATTTATTATTTGATTTTTCTTACTTGTCTCCTGGTATATCAGTAATGCTATGCAACATTGAGAAAATTGAAAATGGGCTAGGGAGATGCTCAGTCAGTAAACTGGTAACTTGATGTCAGAAGCCTGAACTCAGGTCCCCAAAGCCATGTACAAAGGACAGGAATAGGTCAGAGACATGACTCATAGGTGCCTGGTGCCTAGTAATATGAGTTCAAGTCCCAGAGCCAACTCTCAAAAGTTGTCCTCTGACATCCACATGAACTCCATGGCTTGGCAGATACATATGCACATGTGCATGTGTGTGCACATATACATGCCCCCACACATATGAACACAGGCACATACATGCCATACACACACACACAGAGAGAGAGAGAGAGAGAGAGAGAGAGAGAGAGAGAGAGAGAGAGAGAGAAAATAGAGCCATGCAACGAAAAATACATTATAAGTTACCCTAACTAGTTTACCTTGAAACTTTGTCTGGATCTTTATTTTTTTAATATTTATTTATTTTATTTATATAAGTACACTGTCACTGTCTTCAGACACACAAGAGGACATTGGATCTCATTACAGATGGTTATGAACCACCATGTGTTGCTGGGTAATGAACTCAGGACCTTTGAAAGAGCAGTCATTACTCTTAACCCCTGAGACATCTCTCCAGCCCCTGGATCTTTTTTACTGTTCACACACATGCATGTTCACACACATCTGAGCCATACAAAATTGGATCGTGTCATACTACTTTCTAATCCCCAACAGAAACTAACACATAAGGCTCTGACTTTTGATCTGTGAATAAATTCAACAAATATTCTGTTGGTCAGAAACCAATTCAGAGCTTAGTTGCAAGTAGTGAAATAGGTGAGTTAGGGACACAATGCTGCCCCACAGCTGATGATAGCCACTAATATTTTTAAGACTTAGCTTCCATCAGTTTGGAATGTTAAAAATATGGTCCTTTTGGGGAGTTTTCTGAGGCATAGTCTTGAGTTCCCCTTGCTTGTGACCCAAGGACTTGAGCAAATCACTGGGAGAGTGAGGCCATCCTTCCAATATCATTCTGTCTGCAACATCTCATCAGTCATTTCCAAGCCATTTGCTCTGAGGCAGGCAACATCTGGATGTCCACATCAAGCCACACCACGGGTCTTCTTCCAAAAGAGGATTTCTAGTGACTTTCACAAATACAGTCATCAAAAGAAAAGCAAGAGAAGGTAGAACTGCATACACGGAATCCCTGCTCCACGATTACAGATGGTTTGGATGTAAAGTTAATTCTAAATGAAAAATCCACACACCCTAAAACATTTGTTTTAGTTCCTTAGGAAGGAAACCTTTACCCCAGATTAGGAGGAGCCAAACCACTACACATAAGTACTACACCCAGAGGGACGGAGAGAGGAAGAGGAAGAGAGAAAATTGAAGGATCGAGGGGGGCAAGAATTTGGGAGTTAGAACACCACAGCCATGCCCTAGGAGTCTAAAGTTTCTATAACTGAGCTCTCCTGGAGTTAAGAAGGAATACTGCTGTTCCAAATTATCTGTCCTCAAAAAGCATGTACTAAGATGTAAAAGACTTCCCCAATATGAGTCTGGGAAAAACTTTTTTTTGTAGGTTTTCTCAGCGTGACATCAGCCAAGCATGCTGGTGCAGGCCCATAATCTCAGTTAGGTGGGAGGCTGAGGCAGGAGAATAGCAAAAGTTTGCCTAGCCTACAGCAAAAATTCAAGGCCAGCCTGGCCAACTTAGTGACACTGGCTCAAAATAAAAGCTTGAAAGAGAGCTGGGGATATAGCTCAGCCATTGAGTATCTGCCTGCCTCATGTACAGCCTGAGGCTCAGTCTCTAACCCTGGCTAAAGGTGATGAGTACGTGCCATACTCTTAAGCTACTAACCACAAATAAAATGGTGTCCCATAGAAGCATTCTGGATGCAGGGCCTTGGATGGAGAATTAGGGAAAGAGGACTGTGGGTAGAAAATATTAATTTATCTCCTGCTCAGGAAAGCTTTGAAGAAATGAAATCCTAAGGAGGGTAAGATGAAGCAATAGGTCTGCTTCTCAAAATTAGTCAAGACTGGAAACCAGACAGACTCAAGGCCAGTAAACCTTTAAAGAAACCAGAGCAGCATGAAGTCCCCTCAAAATGCATGCTATGCTGGGGGGGGGGGGGACGACACAACATAGCACCAGGGCTGCTCTGTGTGTAGCTTCATCTGTTAACAGCAAACCAAGCAAAACCATCAGGTAGTGAAAATGCCTTGTCTATTTGCTTCCCTCTCCTATCCTTCTCCTACCCCAAGTTTGAGGGATGCTCCACCCAGGTTTGCAAGGCATGACAATCATGCTGTACTCCTGAGGCCCAGCCATGTGGCGAGGAAGATTGCTTAGAATACAGTCCTAGCACTTGGAAACAGAGAAGTAAAACCTCCAAGAAACAGAACCCAGGGGCTCTCAGGCAGACCCAGCATATAAGGAAGAAACATGACCTCATAGCCTTTCTTCCACAAGCTCAGGTCCATCCTGAAGAGGCTTTGAGCAGCATCAGGGCCGGTCGCATTTAAAGACCTAGAGTATTCTCACGTCTTTTAAACCAAGAGCTTTAAGCCTTATTTGGGATGACTTGTTTGCTCTCTAGTGTGAAGGAAGTTTTATAAACTTTCCATCACCTTAACCACTTAGCTACCTCATCTCACTGGAGGAAATTTTAAAATGGAAGCAGCCCTTCATGAGGCCACTAAGGTAGACGAAGCATATAAATATCCAAGTTTCCTGGTGACCAGCCTAGAACTTGAAGTGAATTCATGATGAGCACAGGCTCCCTAACTCAGTGACCCTTTATCTTCATCTCTCCTCCTTCTGCCTCAAGATGCAGACATGTGAGATCTCTCCCTACATCACAGACATGTGAGATCTCTCCCTACAGTAACTTCTCAGTTCTGTGCTGTTGCCCACAAGGCCTCTTCCTCCGGTGGCTCAAGCCCGAATATGGTGGCACAGCCTTCCCACCCTGGGAGATCATTAACCAGGTCCCCGAAACCTCATCCTGCTTCCTTTGAGAGTGGCTGGCTTTCTGCTGCAATGGAGGGGACTAAAGTCTTAAAAGCCACTGCTGCTGGATCACGATATAAGACACTCAGAAAAGGAAGTTGAGGCTACATGAGACTTATTTCGAAGTACTCATTTATTGCCACCATTATAATCTAGCCCACATAAATACCACCCAAGTGAGTGGCTTCTCTTATGTCACAGCAAAAGAAAAAAACAAAACAAAACAAAACTATAGTCCTTCCAGAAGTGCCCATGCTAACAGGGGTAGAAGACAGGTATCAGAGAAGTCTTTTATTGAAATTACTTACAGATGTGATAAAACTAAGAAAGCCCCAGTTGACTTTTAAGCTTTTCTTGCTGTTATAAAATAATATTGGAATATATCAATACAGAGAAAACTATCTCATAAACATTATCCACACAAGTATCAAATATTGCTTACATATTTTCATAGCAACAACTTCTTAATGAGAAGTAGACTTTCTCCACCCCCTTTTCCTTCCATCCTGAAATCAGTCATTGTTTTGATAAGCACAGTCAACTGAAAACACTCTGGCTGTCAAGTTGGTGAAAAACTTTGAGGAAAAAAAAAGTTCTATTTTAAGACTGAATGACAGCACTATGCAGAGACATCCACTTCTGGAGGAATTTTTGTTTTTAACAGTGTGTGCAATGGTATTTGGAAAAAAGCATTTGGAACCAAGCATGGTGGTACACACCTTTAATCCCTGCACTTTGGAGCCCGAAGCAGGTGGATTTCTGTGAGTTTGTGACCAACATAGTCCACATAGTGAGTTCCAGGCCAACCAGGGCTACACAATTAGACCCTGTCTCAAACAAAAGCTATCTGAAGTCTGGAGGATTGGTCAGTGAGTAAAGAATCTTGCCAATCAAGCCTGATGACCAGAATTTAATCCTTGGAATCTGAATAGTGGAAAGAGAGAGTATTGACTTCAGAAAGTTATCCTCCGACCATGGTACATGCTCCCAAACAACAACAATAACAACAGCAAAACTGAAAACAAAACCAGTTTTTCAGCACTTCTTCTCTCACCTAACAAAGTTTCCTGATGCTCATCAAATGATTTCATTAGTCTTTAGCATGCAAGTTAGCAAACACTTAACCAAAGCTTAATGCCTATACAGAGCACAAGATTCTGAACTCAAGAACTATTGCAGAGGGATGTGGGGAGTAACAGAGGCAGGACAGCTGCCACAAGTGATAGGAGGGTGCAAAGGCCTGTGGGAAGTTACAGAAAAAAGGGAACACAAGTATCTATCAAAAAGAACTGTGATCTACAATAAATCCAAGACTTTGCTTACGCAAAGCAGATGTGGGGACATTGCTTAGGATAGTCAAGAAGGATGAGAAAGATCGAAAGAAGCCATCCCTGGTTGTAGTGGCAATCTTGAAATTTGGTTCCTTTAAAAAACACAGAAATATTATGAGAATATGTTTTTTGTTTTACTCGCAGGTATGGGATATGGGGCTGCTTCAGACTGTCTATGGTGCCTGACCATAATTTGCCTGGTGTTATGGCAGGGGTGTGGTTTTGCCAGATGCAGATAGTTTCTGCAGTTGTGTGACATTTGGAATTCTGGGGACTTTTCAGAGGGTATATAAATGCTAGGACCCCGAGAGGTGGGGGTTTGTTGGTTGTTGACAGTGAAAATTCAACTTGCCCCAAGGCACTGGATGCCTCTAATCAGCAGGAAGCAGTCTCACAACTCTGTCATCCCCTTTCCTTTCTAGTCTTCTTTTTTTTTTTAAAACAAAAACAAAAACAAAAACAAACTCCTATTTAGTGTTAGGAGATTAGATTGAAAGGGTAGAAAAGGGACTGGTGAGATGGCTCAGTGGGTAAGAGTACTGACTGCTCTTCTGAAGGTCCTGAGTTCAAATCCTAGCAACCACATGGTAGCTCACAACCACCTGTAATGAGATCTGACACCCTCTTTTGGTGCGTCTGAAGACAGCTACAGTGTACCCATTTATAATAATAAATCTTTGGGCTAGAGCGACCAGATCAAACAGAGGTCCTAAAATTAAATTCCCAACAATTATAATAATAAATAAATCCTTTTTAAAAAAAAAAAAAGGACAAAAAAAAAGAAAAGAAAAAAGAAAGGATAGAAAAGGGGAGGAGAAGGTGGAAGAAAGAAGAACGGGCAAAGAAGCAACCTGCCAGAGCATAAGGACTTAGTATAACAATTTTTATTTAAAAAGTATCCAAAATACTTAAATGTCATTCCCCCCAAAGACACAGCTCTTCTCATTGTGGTCAACTCACCCAAAGTCCCCAACTTTCAGCCATTTTTATGGTTTCCTAGTATGAAAACAAAAGCCTAAGACTCCACCAGTCCAGGTCTTCCACTTCTGAGTCACAGATATCCTGTTTTCTCCCTTTGACCCAGATGGGATCAGGCATGGACTCAGCATGACAGTGGAGTTACATGGCTTAATTTACTCACTCGAATTCGACTTGGTAAGCAGCTGCTGTGTTCCAGGCACTGCCAACAAATTGAAGTAGAGGGATGAATATAAATCATCAGGAAAATGCCAATCAAAACCACGGCAGGATAGCATCTCATGCCTGTTAAGCTGGCCTACTATGTTTTAGAAAAATGAGCGTTGGCAAGGATATGGATATATTGGATCCCTTGTATAGTTCTAATGGGAATGTACAATCGAGTGGCTTCTGTAAGAAATAGATGTAGACTTCTCTAAACCATTAAACATAGAGTTGCTATGTTTTCAAGCTCTCTCACTTTTGTGTATATATCCAAGATGGGTGAAATCAGAGTCTAAAGAACCTTACCCTCCCATTCTTTTCAATGCTATTAATAATAACCAAAATAGCCAAACAATCTAAATGTTAATCAACAGGAAGAAACCACAACATGAATGCACAATAGAATGCTATTGAGCATACAAAGAAGGAAATCTTAGCACTTGCAACAGCACGGGTGGATCTAGTGGTGTATGCCAGTGATAGAATTGCAAACACCTCACAGCTCTGTGGCAAGTATCTAAAATGTCAGACTCTAGAAAAAAAAAAAAAGTAGAATGCCTGTTGGCAGGGGTTGGGAGCAGAAATGGAGCTGTTAGGGGTGTGAAGTACCTGTTATAACAGTTCTAGAGATCTGGTAGTCATCACAACACCACAAACTTTATGATTCTGTGTCAGGAACTCAATATCTGTCAAAGTTGTAGATCTATTACTTTTAGTTTAGTAATTTATAGTTTGCAGCAATCCACCCCAAGCCCCACCTCCACCCCATCTCTGTTGCATTCCTGTTGATGTAAAGAGGATCATGACCAAGACCACATACAGAAGATGATGTGTATTGGAGGCTTACAGCTTCAGAGGGTGAGTTCATGACTGTCATGGAGGCAATATTGTCTCTAAGAGGAAGCAGAGGGGCAGAAGAATTAGGGGACAGAAGGCGAGAGAAAAGGAGAGGGAAGCAGGATTGAGAGAGAGAGAGAGAGAGAGAGAAGCCATGGGCCTTTGAAACCTCAAAACACACCCCCACCCTCAGTGACACACCTCCTCCAATAAGGTCACAACTCCTAATCCTTCCCAAACAGTTCTACCAACTGCTAAGCAAGCATTCAGATATATTAGCGGAGAAAGTGGTCATTCTCACTCAGACCCCCACCCTGCCTTAGCATTCCACTGGGATTACAGGGAAGTACAAGGACACCAGGGAAGTGCTCCTGACACAACTAAATAAGAAAAAGTGGAGTTAAATTTAAAAAATGGAAACAAATGCACAGTCTAAAAGATTAGGAATAGGCAAAGGAGTCAGAGACATTAAAAGAAAGAACTAGCTGGGAAGACAGGCAGAAGAACTAGACTGCTGGAGAGAGAACAACCCCCAGAGGCACCACTGGAAGCAAGCCACCCAGATTAGACTCTCAGGCTCGTAATTTTCTATGAACTCCAAATTAGCATGGTGTGTACATACTAATTTTACCAGTTTGGTAGGAAAACCTGTTTTCTTCCTACAGATGGAGAAATACCCACTGTCTCCTTGCCAAAGTCACTGCTCCATGGACTCTGCCTAGTCCCTGCACAGCACATGTTATTTTTCTCTATCTGTTTTGGACCAAGCTCCAGTACATTTCTCAAAAGGGCAAGATGAAAGTCATAGGGTTCCATGGTTCCTAATGTGTCTTTTCCTCTTCTCTAGATATGAGGAGCGGATGAATCTTTTAGTATGGGGTAGGTGCTGGAGTAAATGGTCTCATCTTTAAAGGCAAAATAGTTCTGGTTTAACAGGCACTGTCTTCATCCCTCCAGATTGAGATAGGCCAATCACACTCATGCAACGCACTTCGAGAGCATGCACACAATGATAGGAGCATCCAGGAGAACACTGAAAAGGAGCGCCATCCTCTGGAATATCCTGCTAGGTCCGAGAAAAGCAGGTGCACTACTCAATGGCTTAGCCAATGTCTCCTCTGCACACAGTGAGGAACTTAACAACATGTCTTTGGCTTTATTGAGCCTAAATCCTGTATTCTCCAACAACAGAGGTAGCCAATTACTTTGCCTGTAAATTAAGGGGAAAGAGGTAGCTGTATGGTAAGTGGCCCGCTTAGGATTTGTAAGCCAATGCCTGCAGCTAAGGGCAGTCAAGCCAAGCCGTTATCTGTTCGGTCTTGTTTGTTTGTTTGTTTGTTTGTCTTAAATCTCTTTTAGTTTTTTGGAAGTATAACTATCATAGCTATTTCAAAGCACCTGGCTTGGTGATTTTTAGGAAATTTATTGTTATGTAAAATTTGCTTTCTGTCATCTCCTAAATATTCCTCGGTCTTTTTACATTCAATACCTAGTCTTGCCCCATCCTCCTACCACTGTTATAGTTTCTGTTTCTTCCATGTTTATCTCTCCAGGAAATTTCATATAAATGGAGTCATATAATATGCAGAACTTGTGCATCCACTTTCCTTTCATTCGCATAAGAAGGCGCTTCAGCATTGCGTCAGCATCAGTGTCTCTTTGCTTTTTTGTTGCTGAAGAATACTAGTTGGTTGGTTGGTTTTGAGGTGTGTCTTAGATAGGATTTCCATTACTGCAACAAAATGCCCTGACTAAAAAGTCAGTTGGGGTGGAAAGAATTTATTCAGCTTACACTTCCATATTGCTGTTCATCACTGAAAGAAATCAGGACAGGAACTCAAACAGGTCTAGAACCCAGAGGCGGGAGCTGATGTGGAGGCCATGGAGGGGTGATCCTTACCTGCTTGCTTCCCATGACTTGCTCAGGGCCACCAGCCCAGGGATGGCACTACCCACCATGGGCTGGCCCCTCCCCCATTTGTCACTAATTGAGAGAATGCCTTACAGCTGGATCTCGTGGAGGCATTTCCTCAACTGAGACTCCTTCCTCTCTGATGACTCTAGCCTGTGTCAAGTTGACACAAAGCCAGCCAGTCCAAGGAGGGTCTTCCATTTTTAGACTCCTCAGCACTGAGATTCTATCTAGGTAGGTGGAAGCTTTTGTTTTCATTTCAAAGACTCAAGTCATGTTGTCATTTGTCATGTCATCCCCCGACCCTTCAACTCCTAGAAATATACACCCCCTAGACTTTGGTTGTAACTGGCTAAGACTTTGGAAGCTGTCTCCATTTTGGAGGAGACAAAGTGGTAGAAGATAGTCATAAATATAGAAGCATCTCACTGTTGTGTCAAGGAAGAGCAAGCAAGCCACCACCATCATCCAGTCCTTATTTCTTAAGGCAGGAAAACCACTTCCTCTCTGCTTCATTTCTACTGGAAATCAGTCCAGTTTGCTTGTGCAACAATTAATATGTTTACTTATGGTGGCAAAAAGGAACTTCCCAACTGCTACACAAACAAGATTTAGTATAAGGAGTATTTTTTATTATCTGTTGTAGATAAACAGTATATGAGACAGAGTAAAACAAAACCTTGGACTTTGTTCTTAAAGGCTTAGACATGTTCATTCTGGTGCTTAGAGTGGTATACTGGGATTAAGACTTCAATATATAATTTCATAGTGCGTAAATGGAGTGGAGGAAAGATGGGGTGGGATAGTTTTATTGCATCTTACATAAAAATTATGAGACACAAATGCTGTGTGTGTGTGTGTCTGTCTGTCTGTCTGTCTGTCCATCTGCTTGCCTCTGTGTGTGTGTGTGTGTGTGTGTGTGTGTGTGAAGTAGACAAAGGCTTGAAAAAGAATGAGGTGAATTATTATGACTTCAATGTCATTACCAATTCTAAGAACTTTGAGCTGCTTTTGTATTAGTGGCCCTTTAAGAAACTCTGAGTAGATCCTTTTATGACTCATTACCCATGACTCTGATGCCATTTCAGGCTTTGTCAACATCTTCTGTAGTTATGAACTGACAGGAGGCAAACTGGAAGGAAAAATATTTTTGTAAATATATTCCATAGGCTTGTCTTAAACAAGTAGAGACAACATTCAACTAACATCTGCCTTCTTCACAGAATAGATTTGCTCACTAGCCCTGAGTAGTGAGATGTCTGTTCAGGTAGCAAGAGGCATTTATGACCACCATTGCCCATCTCTGAATTCAGTGTAGTCTATAACTGCCAAACAGGAGATATTAGGCCTTCCCTCTTGCCAGCACCCCAGAAATATGCATCACTGAGCCAAGAGTGAATCATACATTCTGCAGCAATGCATTCTGGGCATTTCTTCTTTGAACATAGGAATACTCTCAGGGTTACCTTGGAAGGTAGCTGAAAAAAAAAACACTACAAAATTAATTAATTAATTAAAAATAAAAACCTCAAATGAACCAACAAGTCAAAAAAAGTATAGATATAGTTAGACTGTTTCTTGCTGGTTGTGAAAATTAAAGCCATGGTGGAGTGCCCTTGGATTTGACCTCACAGTTAACATTTATGGTGGAAGGCAGCCATGGGAATTAAGGTCACAATCTTTTAAGATGAGCAAAACAGCTTCCCAAATAACGATATTGAAGATAGAGGTGGGCCAGAGCAGCAGCAAGCCTCTCTGTAGAGGCAGAACACAGTTGTAATGGAGGTGCTCAGTCTGGGTTTTCTCAGGTGGGAACAGCAGGATCTGGGAGGATTGCTGTGGTTTCCAGTCTCTTGTGTAGCCAGGCACCACTGGGGTACCGCTGGGAGTTAGAATGGGTTCTCTGGTCCATGCTTCCCCTCAGGGAGTCCATGAGCCAAGCAGGAAGGTAAGGGCTGAGCCCACAACAGGGTCTGAACCACGTTTGGTGTGAGTGCCCAGAGTACAGAGGGGCTGGGAGAGAGGAGGCCTTCTCTGGGAGATTTAGTTGCAGTTCTTTATGACAAAGGCCTCCCCCGAAAGTGATCCTGGATGAAGAGACAGTCCTTGCTTGCCCAAACAGTTTTCATTTGATGGTAGATGTGAATGTATATATCTTATTCAAGGTGAACCATGGATTAAATATCTTTTTTGGGGGAAGGAATGCCCAGGAAGGGAAGCTCATTGGCTGAACACTGAAACCTATCTAGATACCTCATTAGCATGGAGAACTCCAGGTTTTTTGTGTTACATTATTTTTTTCAGGTAGAAGCAAGTGTGAGTGCTCAGAATCCCACAGACAAGGTTAAAGGAGGAGAAAACCTCCTAACAAGGGAGTCTCCCATTTTGTGCCTAGCTCAGGGACCATGCCATGGTGGACTTGGATCTTAGTAGTTTTCCTACAGTTAGAGGCACATAGTCTGCTCAGGTGTGGGCCTCTCTACGATAAGAAAGGCCCAGGTTGGTAGCATGTTTCATGCTTTCAGTGCCCCAAAACATGAAGAAATACAAAAATAGGATAATGAACATTGTGGTACATTTATTTTAAACTTTTCCACTAACTATATCACTATTTTTAACCGATGTGCAAACCTATATTTTGTAAAATATAGAAGCAAATGAAATAGCAACTCACTGCCCATGACAGAGGCATGGCTTAAATGAAATGTCTTGATGAACATGTAGGGACAGTTAGAGAATTCCAGTGCCTCTGTGTCAATTTCCTCTGGGATCTTTATCTAAACCTAAGGAGCAAGATGGTACGAAAGCCCTGCCTTCAGAACAGAGCCATAGAAAAGTCCATGTGATTTTCAAGGAGAACCAGTTAGCGTTTATCCAGAAGAACTGGGGAATTTTAACTTGGCAGAAATGAATTACTCATTAGTGTCTCTCCTTCAAATGGAAAGACAAATTTACCCACATATTAAGTGGGAACATCGCCACAGCCTCTACTCTCAGGTTTCTACAGACAGCTATTGAGGAGTGTTGTGACTATGTGGTCTCATCCCATGAAATCGTGGTCCACAACACAGGGTTGCCCTCTTATGATCCCTCCACTCTTCCCTCGATGCTTAAGTGCCTGCCCCTGAACATCTGCCCCTAGCAGATCTCTCCTGATTGGTCATCACTCCAGATAGTCAGGTTCTGCAGTTTGTTTAGAGGAGACCAGGCCTGTTCAGGACAGTATGGCCAGAGACATGGCAGCTTGTTTTAATGCTTGTAATGAGCCATCTGTAACAGGAGGGCCTTGCAACAGCCAACCCCAGTGAAGCTCTGCAATCTACCTCTGAATCTGCACTTCCGGCTTTGCTGGTGTCTAGTTTTCCATTACTCAAGTTGGACATTGATTAGGAACTGACTTATTACATTATCATTAGCTGAATTCTGTCCTCTCTTCTCTGAATTTATATATTGAAACCCTAACCACCAGCCATGATAGGACTATATTTAGATTCAGGTCTCTAGGCAAAAATGAGTCATGAGAGTAGACTCCAATGCAGTAGGGAGAGAGGCACACACAGGCATGCAAAGGAAGACCAAGTTTATATCAAGGGGAGCAGGCCATCTATCAGCCAAGGGAGAAGTCTTCAGAGAAACTGACCCTATAGATACCTTGATATTGAGATTTTGGCCTCTAGAATTGTGGGAAAATATATTTCTGTCATTTAAGCCATCACTTCTACAGCCCTGGCTGGCTAATACCCTACACAGGCAGCTTTCCTTCATAGTGTAGTATCCTGATACTGTCTCATGTCAGAAATTGGGATATCATGACATACCTGCAGGCTCCCCACACCAAGCCTGTCTCAGGATAATTCTTTTATTTCCTCGGTAGGCAATTATTACTAATGTACAGATTGTACTATCAAATCACGGAAGAGAAAGGAAGAGATCCTTGAGCTCTGCAAAAAAGAAAAAAATGTGCTTTGACAACATGCAAGATAACTGATGACACCCAAGAAAAGAAGGTCAGAGGAAGAGAAGAAAAGGGTAAGGAGCAAGCTGTCTTAGCCACTGTTTTCTTGAATAGCGATTGGTTTTTGTTTTTGTTTTTGTTTTTGTTTTTGTTTTTGTTTTTTTTTAAGTGTAATACAGCCAGGAATGGTGGCACACACCGTTAATCCCAGTTGGCAGACTGTTCAGAGCCATCTGCTCTCCTTAGCACTTAGCAAATTCCAGGACAGCCTGGGCTAAATAGACAGATCCTGTACAAAAAAAAAAAAGTCTAAATCATATACTAGCAAGATGAAACAAATATAACAAACTCCCACAAGTCTGACCTTTATACCAACACACAAATAAGTAAGTCATTAAAAGCCATCTACTCAGCACTTGGGAGGCAAAGGCAGGTGGATTTCTGAGTTTGAGGCCAGCCTGGTCTACAGAGTGAGTTCCAGGACAACCAGGACTACATAGAGAACCCCTGTCTCAAAAAAACAAAACAAAACAAAACATCTAAAGTGCTGGGTATTGGTGCCACACACCTTTGATTCCAGCACTCAGGAGGCAGAGGCAGATCAATTTTGTGAGTTCGAGGCCAGCTTGGTCTACAAAGTGAACTCCAGGACAGCCAGGGCTGTTACACAGAGAAACCCTGTCTCTAAATAAATAAATAAATAAGATTAAAAATTTTTAAAGTTTAAGTCATTGCAGTACCTTCAGACCAAAACCATTATGGAAGATCACTGTGTACATGAAATTTTGAGTACATTAAGTAGGATAGTAAAGAAAACATATCAAGAAAGTACTTGCTTAGAATAAAGAAAATGGAATAAATCTTTGACTAATAAGTAATAACCTATATTGTCCCTTATATAAATGTTGGCCAGAGTAGGTGGGGGAGGGTTTGGGGGAGTTTTGGGATAGCACTGGAAATGTAAATGAAGAAAATACCTGATAAAAATAAATAAATGTTGGCCAGACTAACAAACACATAAATACATGCTTACACACACACACACACACACACACACACACACACACACAAAACTGAATTGTTTCAACAGATTGCTGGCTGGATAATAATAATGCAGATTGTCCATAGGCAGTAAATTCCTAACAAAATCCAAGATGAGCTGAGTTCCTACCCACCAGTGCCAGCCCCTTCTTGAATAAAACTCCTTCATGAAAGAGAAGCTAAAACACCACAGAAATATGGGTGGAGCCGGGGACACACAGCACAAGGAAGTTCTGAGGTTTCATATGTCCCCAGGGGAGCTGTAGTCTTTACTTCCTTCCCAGCAACAGATTCGTGCTAGCTTCTTAGAAGTAGTGGCAGTTCCTAAGAACACACTAATAGTAAAATTATTTCTTTACCGGTTCCTTGGTGTTCAAACAGAACACTCTTGGAATTCACTCAGACTCCTTTGCAAAGTGAACTGTCTCCTACTAGAAAAGCATTCTTGTGTCTATATCATGCCTAGTGGGTATGCTAAAACAGGATCTAACTGGCTCCTGGACCCTTACCCATGACCCAGAAACATCCCCTGTGGCCTGAATCCCAAACAGGTCTGCAAGTCCAAACATGGCCTGGCTGAGCCCTATGGCCCTAGGGCAATGAGCTGACGTGTTAACATGTGAGCAGAGACTGAAGCCAGGCAGAGGTTGTTCACCAGATTCCAGAAAACCTGACAGACTGGAAAGGCAGTCACAGCAGAGCATGACCAGGTGTCCATAGCTGACCACTTAATATCACCTGACTTTACCCTTCTGGGGAACAGATCAGCAAGGACTTGAGCCATGTAACTCACCTGCCCTGAACTTTAATTAAAGCTTGCTGCAAGCTTGATAATGTGCCCAGGCAACCATGCCAGACATGCTGGAGTGCTGGCTCATTCCCAGGGCCACAGTTAGTCTTTTGTTGTATTGTTCCAGGTTTAGAGCGGTGAATCAGACCATAATTGGCTTTGGAGGTTCTGCCTTGGTTGTTTGTGGGGTGGGAATCTTTGTTTGTGATATGCAGTGAGTGTGCCACATGTTGGTGTGTACTTTTGGGCTAAGGCCCTTCCCCTCTCAGCAGCCTGCTCTGAGAACAATAAGGAGGTTCGAGTGGGCAGTTCAGAAGGGTGGGGAGTCTAGATGTCCTTCATTAGCATGATCACTCATGTCCACTCTTTCATTCGTAAGACTTTTTTTTTTCTGATTCAAGGACCTACGAGTGCTTTAATAAAATAATCAAGTATTTAATTTGGTTCAGGATTTAACTTTTTATTAATTTTATTTATTTAATGTATTTGTGCTCTGCTGCATATATATTTTCTTGTCTTAAGAGGGCATAGATTCCCCTATAGATGGCAGTGAGCCACCATGTGGTTGCTGGGAATTGAACTCATAACCTCTGGAAGAGCAGCCAGTGCTCTTAGCCACTGAGCCATCTCACCAGCCTAAGATTTAACTTTGAAATCCAACTCATTCACAGCCTCTGTGATGCACCCACTCACCAGCATACATACCAAAGGAGTCAAGACGCTATTGTTGGTTTATTATGCACCCTATTGCAGAGCCAGTTTGGGGTGAGGATACAGGATCAGACCTCAAATCTAAGCCAAGATTTTGATGAACTCAAAGTATTAGGTTTTGAAGAAAATTTATTTTTACACAACCTGTAAAGACTCTTTAAAGCACTGTCATGGTATGGCCGGGATCCCTGGGGCTGAACCCTCATGACACCAAGTAGATTTATTTATTTACCCTGAAACTACTGAAATGTCAATGTCAAGTCCACACTTAAATTTTGTATAAACTGATTCTATTTCTTTCATAAAAAAAAAAAAAAATCCTCTTCATTGGAAACCTGTAAACTTCTGGCCTTGGGAAGCCTGAGCAAGGGACAATGGAACAATTCAGAAGACCAGCGAAGGACACTTCCTCACCCTGACCTTATCCTGCCTTCCTGCAAGCATGCCAACAGTGTGCTTTTGATAACATCCCGGCATTTCTGAGTTTGTGGATAGACTATTCTAATGGACTATCTGAAAGTACTCCATTTAAATTCTTCACGTTACCCTTTTTCATGCCATTTGTCTTGCTGTAATTTTATACAAATTTGCATATTTTTGATTACTTGCTAACTTTCCACCCAAACTGAAAGGTACGAAAAGCTCATTTGACACCAAATTCTTTTTCACCTCTGCAGCTCCAGGTTCAGAACAGAGCCCAGCATACTGCACACACTCATCAGCTATCTGTAGACAGAATCAATTATGAACATAAAAAAAAAATAAATGTAATGAGAACCAAAACATCAACGTGATGAGGAATGACATATTAGGCTATTATAAAGTACATTCTCTGATAATTATTGCTATTCAACAGTGAAATAGGCTGTCTTGAAATGCAAAAAAATTACTAACAAAAGTACATGCTCACTACCAGGCATGTTGAAGAGGAACATTTTATAGTGTTCAGAGTTCAGAGTTAAGATCAAGTGGAAATCTTGTTAAGTCTATGGCCATCACAGCATAGCATTTATCTCTGTCACTGATGATGACCTAGATGGCTGTTGATATGGTGTGCCTTTAATGTGGGAGAAGACATTAAGGAGAACTGGACAGTTTTTGTTACGTGTTTATGTGCAATATGGGTGGGAACCAACAAAGTATGCAGAAAAGTGAGACTCATGGAAAACTGGGAATAACTCACAGTCCTTTCAGACAGGATGGAAAACCTTTGGGCAGCAAATGCCAGCTAAGAGGCCTAGCCTGTCAGACAATACCTGACTAGCTCACAAGCTGTGGTTGTTTGAATAAGAATGACCCCTATAAGCTCATGTATTTTCATGCTTAGTCATTAGGGAATAGCACTATTTGAAAAGTATTAGGAGGTGTGGTCTCTGAGGAAGTGTGTCACAGGGGATTGGGCTTTGAGGTTTTCAAAGCAGATAGAACCCAAGTACCTCTCTATACCTAAGGATTAGGATGTAGCTCTCAGTCACTGATCCAGTGAGTCTTAGTTAGGTTTTTACTGTTGTGAACAGACTCCATGACCAAGGCAACTCGTATAAGGACAGCATTTAATTAGGCCTGGCTTACAGGTTCAGAGGTTCAGTCCATTATCATCAAGGCAGGAGCATGGCAGAGTCCAAGCAGGCATGGTGCAGGCAGAGTTGAGAGTTCTACATCTTCATCTGAAGGCTGCTAGGAGAAGACTGGCTTTCAGGCATCCAGGGGCATTAAAGTCCACTCCCACAGTGACACACCTACTCCAGCAAGGCCATACCTTCTAATGGTGTCATGCCCTAGGCCAAGCATATATAAGCCATCACACAGTGTCTACCTACATGCTGCCATCCACACCATTAAAAATGTCTAAAACTGTAAGCAGCCCCCAACTGAATACTTTCTTTCATGAGAGTTGCCTTGGTTGTAGTGTCTCTTCACAGCAATACAACAGTAAGATACAGCTGAGAATTATATGGATAGTTTCAAAGGATTGCAAAATAAGAAATGTATGAGATACAGTGACCTACAGATCCTAAAGCACTTGCCATTTCTAAATAAATAAATAAACCTTTTCCAATCCCTTAAATAACCTCCACAAAGCTATTTGTTTAAAGACCCTATAATATAAAAGGCTTCCCTAGACTCAGACTTGATAGCAATCATCAAGAGGACCCTGATAATTCCCTGTAGCATAGCTAACAATAAAAGAGAATTCAGTATTATTTTAACAAAATGCAGAAAAATCTTAAAATTCACATTGATAACTCAATTAAAAATTGCAAGATCTAGAATAGGAAAATACTTCCACATTAGTCATCTACTGCTGTAAAACCAACTACTCCAAAAGGAACATTTCTTCCTGTATGGTTCCTG
Organism: Mus caroli; assembly: GCF_978045245.1. Classification (NCBI taxonomy): domain Eukaryota; kingdom Metazoa; phylum Chordata; class Mammalia; order Rodentia; family Muridae; genus Mus; species Mus caroli. The sequence goes on from NW_028227256.1 coordinate 48,355,698, forward strand.
CCACTCAGGATTTCTTATAGAACATAGTGGGGAATGCTTCTTTGGGATCTTCATTCTTTAACAACCAAGTTGGAAAGTGAAGAAGAATGATTCAAGGTCTCATTAATATATTTGTTTGGCAATTGGTGCTGGTTATCAGCCACTTTTTGTGAGCAAAGCTCACCTTGTCTGTCTGCTTATTCCTTGTATGTGTCCAGGATAACAGGATAGTTAACATTGACTGGCACTAGGAATACCACCCTTAGATGTTAAAGATTGGAGGTTTTATTTGTATATCTAGAGCAATGGTTTATCCCACTTGAGTTTGTCAGGCTATTTTGCACAAAAATTGAGATTAATATACATGCCAGGTTTCTGTCTTAGGGCTTTAAGTTTTAGCTGCTTTGGCTGCATGCATAAAAAGATGTGTTTTGTGACCAGCACTCCAAAGGCCTTGGTTGCTGGTACATGCTCCAGTTGTTTACTGCTAGAGAGAGTGAAAGTCTCATATCCTCTGAAGAAGGACTCCAGAACCTGGGCTGGGGCTCTGTCCAGGCAAGATGTCAAACAGGAAATCATAACCATGAACTAGAAACAGGGCCAGGTAGCAGAAGGTGACATCTCAGTGATGCCAAGAACATTTGACTTAGAATTCAAGGCAACACTACCTAAGGTGGGAAGAGGCCACTGAAAAGTCATCAAGCAGGGCACATGAACTGTGATGTGTGGACGATTGGGTATCGTCACACTACCTGGCACAGGAAATTTTACCAGAGCAGTGCAATGAGGTGGTATCTTGGGTGAACCAATGGCTTGAAGACATTAAGAACTCTAAGAGCACAGACTTTCATGTTCCTCAGTTAAGCTATTTTCTTAGGCTGTCTAGTGCTGTGAGGAAACACCATGAGCATAGAGCAAGTGGGAAAAGAAAAGGTTTATTTGGCTTACACTTCCAGATCACTGTTTATCATCAAAGGAAGCCAGGACAGGAACACAAACAGGGCAGGAGCCAGGAGGCAAGAGTTGACACAGAAGCCATGAAGGAGTGTTGCTTACCGGCTTGCTCATCATGGCTTGTTAAGCCTGCTTTCACATAGAACCCAGGACCAGCCCAGGCATGGTATCACTCATAATAGGCTAGGCCCTCCTATATCAATCAATAATTAAGAAAATGCTCTATAGATTTGTCTATAAGCTGATTTTATTGGGGTATTTCCTCCTCTGGAATTATTATAGTTTGTGTCTAGTTGACATACATCTAGCCAGCACAGTTACCAGTTTGTGATAAGAAGAATAGAAAGATCGGGAAAAGAATCAAAACAGCGCCTTTCAGATTGACCCTGGTATGAACGACTCTCTATGCTTAGACTTCTCTATTCTTAGTTTTATTTACCAGTTCAGTCTACTAAAAACTCTCATTCTGGTCAAATTGGCTAAACACTAACCTTCCAGATTAATGTGGACATTTCTTTCTACCTTTTAATATCCACAGGCAAGATGTTGTATAGTTTATGCATTTGGATTTGATGGAATGAGGCAACTCTTTCTACATTCTGTAGCTCAAGGTCACCTGGTACTCACTATATAGCAGGGATTTAGTCAAAAAACTTTAGCATCCTCTTGCCTCCACCTCCCAACTGCTAGAATTACAGGTATGAGCCGCCATGCCCCCCACCCCTCACTAATAGAGTCTATTTTTGTCTACATTTTGCTAAAGGTAAGTTTCCCTTCTGTACATTCATTGAGATCAACCCAAAACTTTCAAATCCAATCAAATGTTAAAGTCTATAAAGATTAATTAATTAATTAGAACTTTCCTTGTCAGCCTTCCCAGAGCTAATGTGCTCTCTTTAGAGTAAATCCACACTTACATAGTCTGAACTACTTGATACCATCGTTATATGCCTCCTTGTCTTACTCAGTTTTCTTTACTTCTTTACATTTTCAAGAGCAAACTGCAGATATCTTCTTCACTTAGATGGTCAGAATACTTGAATGTGTTAGATGGATGACATATTAATGACCACACACAGTTTTAATTAAAGAATACAATGTATAGGACTCAGGAGATAGTTTAATGGGTGAAGCAATTTCCATGCAAGTATGAAGCAGATCCCAGCACCTACACCAAAGCCAGGTCTGGCAGCATTTGTATATAACCTCAGTGCCAGAGCAGTGGAGACAGGACGAACCCCAGAGCTCTTGTTCAGACAGTTTAGCTGGACAGAGGAACTCCAGGTTCAGTGAAAGATCCTGTCCAAAATAAATAAATAAACAAATAAATAAAGACAAAAAGCAAACAAACAAACAAAAACCAATAAGATGCTAGTTAGATGGTGTACTGGCTATTTTTGTGTCAACTTGACACAGCTGGAGTTATCACAGAGAAAGGAGCTTCAGTTGAGGAAATGCCTCCATGAGATCCAACTGTAAGGCATTTTCTCAATTAATGATCAAGGGGGAAAGGCCCCTTGTGGGTGGGACCATCCCTGGGCTGGTAGTCTTGGGTTCTATAAGAGAGTAGGCTGAGCAAGCCAGTAAGGAACATCCATCCGTGGCCTCTGCTCAGCTCCTGCTTCCTGACCTGCTTGAGTTCCAGTCCTGACTTCCTTTGGTGATGAACAGCAGTGTGGAAGTGTAAGCCGAATAAACCCTTTCCTCCCCAACTTGCTTCTTGGTCATGATGTTTGTGCAGGAATAGAAACCCTGACTAGGACAGATGGCTAGCCTAAAGCACCTGCCATGGCAGCTGGAAAGCCTCAGTTCAATTCCTGGAATCCAAGTGAAGGTACAAGGAGAGGACTGAGTTCACACAGGTGTCCTCTGATGTCAGCAGATGCACCCTGGCATGTGCACACCCTCCCCCACAGACCATACAAACCAATAATAATAAATAAGGAAACTTTAAATAACAACAAATAGAGGAATAGAGGATAAAATCCAACATGTCCCTCTTGCCCTCATGGAGTGCATGTGCACACACACACCCCGCAAATAAGCACCATCTACCACATGCATACCAATAAATTAATAACACAACTTACTGAAAAAGAAAGTAAATGTAACATTATGAGATGTTTATGGTAGATCATTAAAGTTGGGAGGAAATCAAGATGCAGAATGTATGTATAAAATTATCTGACTTTCACTAAATGGAAAATTTCCCCCACATCATACAGAATTTGAATAGAAAGTCATTTGGACTAACACTTAGTAGCATTGTCTCTAGATGGCAGAATTAACACAATAAGTTTCTGAGAATTTTCTTTTCTCCATACTTCTTTCTCACCACACACACACACACACACACACACACACGTATATGCTACCTACCTTTGAATATTAATATTTCAATAATTTAAAAATTACGTTTGCAGTAAACACTAGAGAGAAGGGCTGGCTCTCCCTTGGTATGCCACTCAGTAGAAAAGACAAAAAACAAAACTCTAAACTCAGCATAGAGAAGAGTGAGTTATGAGATATGACAACCAAGAAATAAGATTAATTCAGAAAACCACAGAAGAAAAGAGTTTTCTGAACCAAGATGTGAAAGAATGCTTGGGCCTAATTTTCTACATTGACTGGTTTAAAACTCACAATCACACAAAACAAAGTAGAAAGCAAAAGCCCTGGGCCAGAGCAGAAAAACCAGTCAGTTGTCTTAATGGAAAAGACTTTCTTATGCAAAGGTGGCACTCAGGCAAGATCCTATTCAGAAGACACCTTTGCTAAGTGTTCCTCGCTGAGAGAGGTGATAGCTTTCCATCACAATTACCAAGACCTAGCTGGGCATAATTGCTCACACCTGGAATTCTAACATTTGGAAGACTGAGGCAGTGAAACAGGGGGATTACCTTGTTTAAATCCAGTCAGGACTACTTAGAAAAACCTTACCTTAAAACCCACAAGACAAAAAGACAAAAGCACTGAAACACAGAAGGCAGTCACATTATAAAGGGGAAAAGGTTGTTGTGGCTAACTATTTGGGTGGTTTCAGGCCATGATTAACAGGCCCATTGCTTTTAGGCCTATGGCAAAGTAAAAGCACAATAGATGCATATGGCAAAACGAAACTTCTCAGTGAAAAAGGAGGAAGCTCTGGGGCCCACGACTCTCTGTAGCAGGCACAACAAGGGCCGTCTATTTAATAACCTCCACTAGGCCGTACCTCTTCAAGGACCGACTTCTAGCCAAGAGCACCAAGCTGAAAGGTAAGCTGCTAACACAGGAGTCTTCTGGGGCCCAGGCCTTGTCACAAGAGGCATGTTGCTACTAGGAAATAGTGTCCATTACATAACGTATTGACATTATTGCTGTCAACCAAACATACTACATGAGTGAGATGCTCACACCTTAGTCATGGTAGCTAGAGGTTTATCGCTCTCTCCCTCCATTTCTTTTTTTATTTCCTTTCTTTTAAGCATTTTACTAAATGTTTATGTGTGTGTGTGTGTGTGTGTGTGTGTGTATGTGTGTGTGTGTGTGTATGTGTGTGTGTGTGTGTGTGTAGCTGAAGATTGAACCCAGGGCTTGGTAATATTGGGCAAGAGTATTGTACATTTGTAAACTTCATTTCCAGCCCTCTTTTAAAATCCAGTGTCCATTTTTCAGATAGTCTCATGAAGGGTTTGAATTCAGGAGCTGTTACGTGCTGCCAGACACTTCTTCTTTGCCTGTTATCACTGCCTATCACATAAGGTATGGCTAAAGAAACAAAAGGTCACCACTGAGGTTGGGACTTCTATGTAACAAACTGAAAACTAACAGTGTGTGTGCAAGCACACTACAAACCTGCCAAAGGAGTGTGACAAACAGTCACATTTCAACCAACCACAGGCAGTCAATTCACCACACCCAAAAGAGACAGAACACACTTCCCCACCCCGTCCCCCTGCCCCCCACCCCACCCCACGTGTATACACACACACACACACACACACACACACACACACACACACACTGTAGTCAACTAGGTTATTTTGCTTCTGCCTGGTTTGTTAGCCTTTGACTCAGTCAGGATTACTATTGCTGCGATGAAACCTCATGACCAAATGCATCTAGGGGAGGAAAAAGTTTGTTTGGCCTACACTTCCTTAGCACTGTTCATTATAGAAGGAAGTCAAGGCAGGAACCTGAAAAGCAGGAGCTGATACAGAGGCCTCGGAGTGTGCTGCTTACTAGCTTGCTTAGCCTGCTTTCTTACAGAACCCAGGACCACCAGCCCAGAGTCAGCACCCCCCACAATGGTGGGTGGGCTGGATCCTTCCCCATCAATCACTAATTACAAAAATGCTCTACAGACTCACCTATAGCCCAAACTTATGGTGGAAGGTACTTTCTCAGTTGAGGCTCCCTCCTCTCAAATGACTGTAGCTTGTGTCAAGGTAACACAAAACCAGCCAATAGAGCCTCCTCACTTATCCTAGTGGGCAGGGCTCTCTGATCCTCTTCTGGTTCTGAGTGCTGCCTGGGTCGTGGTTCATTCTTTGTTCAAGTACTCTCTGTTAATGCAATCTGTCAGAAGTTTCACTTCTACCGAGGACTATCGCAAGACATTGTGTTCATCCCCATTTAATAAATAATAAGATGTTATTTCCCATTTTGCTTTCTTGTTCATTACTGTGTGTAAGTTTGTCCTAATCTTCCAACTGTGTGCCCTCATTACACAAGCATCACCATCATTGCTATTGCATAACACAGCATAGTCTTGCAGTTCTTTCCCCCACCAATTCTGAAGCCCCAAAACATTTGTGAAATAGAAAACTTTCCATAACTCACCTGGCCCAAACTGGATAGACATGAGCATCACATGGTAACAAGATTTGTCCTGACATGCACTGGCTGAAGGCTGTTCTTCTGATCTGCACTGGTCATTAGCACTGTGAGCACTTATACATCTCACTACTATGAGATACATCTGTCTCACAAGGCAGCTGTGCTCTCCCTGTCTTGCCATCATGTGGCCTACTTACTTTATCATGACTTCAAGTTCCCCCAAGCCTATATTACAAATGCTGCTGGGTTCCCAGGGTTTCTGGTGAGCAATTTAAAAAAAAAAAAAATCTTTCTCTTCTTTCTTAGTTTTTAAAAGAATTAGTACTTATTTTCTTCAGTCTTTTTATCTCAGAATAGAAAATGTCTTTGGCCTTTTTATATAAACACTTGTGACTTTAGGAAATTCATGGAAAACAGTCCTTTCTAAACCTCACTCTTGTAGAATTATCCTACATTACATGTGACCAATTTTTAATTCTGCATTAACTATGAGACATCCCAAAGAATTTGAGCTTTTTAACCACTCAAACAGTCAGTGTTTAAATGTGAATGGCTTCTTTACAAGCCATTAGTTCTTTGACCTGTCTTGAATATTCATTTTATAATCTTATTCAAAATTGGATTAACTATGATATGATTAAACTTGAGATGGCCTCAAAGGGTGTTAAAGTGTCTCACTGTTCTTCATTCATTCTCTCTCCTCTCCCCTCCCCCTCCCTTCTCCATTCTTCTCCCCTCTTTTTGTATCCCCCAAGGTTAAATTTCTGTTCACCCATCACATTCTTCCAGTCTTTTTACATGGTCTCAGAAACACAGCTGCTAACACACAACATCTGAACATCCACTAAACATGACATTTAGAAATGTGGAAACTATGCTGAACTATCACTCAGTAAATGAAATTAGACATGATGGGGGACTGACTCATTAAGCTCAGTTCTAAGAGCTGAGAAAAGATTCCCCAGATCTCAGACATTTTCTAGCATTTCTGTGGTAAACCAGTTGCTATTCTAGTAGATGCAGTCATAGAATACACACCTATGGGCATAAAATAGGCAGAATACTTCCCCATTCTGAAGCAGAATCTACAGGGAATTATGGAGTCTTTGACAACTGAGGACTGTTTCTGGAGTCAGTACCTAGGTTTCCACAGCAGGATTGAAAAATCTGTCATTAGGGTGTTGAACTTTTAGCAGTGAAAAAAAAAAAAACCTCCCTAGGATTACCCACACATAGGTGTGTGTGTGTGTGTGTGTGTGTGTGTGTGTGTGTGTGTGATTTTAAGAGCCTTCATTTGGTTCAAAATGGAAATAATTTTTATTTGAAGTCCACATTTTAAAATTGTTTATTAATCTGTATAACAGCAGCATGACAGAAGTCAGAGCAAGTCTGGCCATTTTACAGGGACTGGTTAAGCATGTTGGAAATGTTCCCACTTTAATTTTTTATTCATAAATAAATCTAAGTCTGAAGACGTTAGGTTCTGACCTCCCTAGCTGCTACATGATGCAGCTGTCTTTCTGTGTACCAAGCTATACTATATGCTTCTATGGTCTCTGCCTCCTCTTCTTACTTACTATATTAAGCAGTGGGGCTGAAAGTGAATGGAGAGGGCACAGATCACTCAGAAGTGGGAAGGCGAACATGCCAGCAGGGTTCCTGGTATATTACCCACACAGCTCTCTGGATTGCTATCCTTGTGGGCAAGCATACATGGCACTATGTCTCTCAGCCATCCTCTTTGAATCTGTCCAGGCTGTTCTCACACCTGAGTCTTTCTGCAGAGCTTCGCTCGCCAGGCTTCACTGTGCCTACCAGACCTCTCTTTGCTGCCAAAAGCAGTATGTGACCTGCCAGACCTGACACTCACAGAGCTAGGATCAACCCATTACCAAGAGGCAGATTTAATCTATGTGAGGTACGAGAGATGTTTCTGAAAGCAGAAGGGCCCTAGGACCCATTACTAATGTTCTTCAAAGAGGAATTGGAGAGTGCAAAGAAAATCCCTTCCGAAAAATCGTAACATTGGGGAATTCTGAAAAGATGAACAAGCTGTGACATCGTTCCTCATCTCAGTGTCCTGATTATGTGCTAAGCTGGCATTTCACTACAGACCCATTCATTCAAGTTATTTCATGAGAACTTGAGGCTGCAGCTATATGAATAGGATATATCCACTTGTACTCACTAGCTTTTGAGCCAGAACAGGCTAACCATGCTGAAAAGTTCTTGAAAAAGTTCTCTCCAGGGGTGGCTTTGCCTGCAAGTGGCTTCCATTCTGGGAACTTGAGCTGATCTGAGGAGCAAGACCATGGAAGAGACACTTGTGAATGCTGCTTTAAAGGTTTGGCTTTTGTTGGGAAAGCAAAAAGATAGTCTCATGTCTGTTCTATTTTCAAGGTCAAGTATCAAAATGGAATCCTATAACAAGCTTTGGCATAATACCCAATTTTATTCACAGAAAATAAGCGTTCTTGAAATGATAATGGAGTTTTTGTTGTTGTTAATTGCTATGAAAGATTCTACGGCAGAATCTGAACTAAGGCTAACATCATGAGTTTAAAATTGAAATATTAAAAACAAGCAATAGAAAATATTAGTCACTTCTTTATGTTCTTTGGATGGAATTTGACCACAGATATATGTTGACTAATTAGTTATTTCGTCGGACTGTCGGCATTAGTTGTTCATTTTGTGAGCTTTGGATGGAAGGGTTATATTCAGTCTGCCCAGTGGTGCGACTTGACTCCCCTTGCCTATAGTAGATATTACATGCCCTCTCGCTCCCAGGTCAACCTCTAGGCTCATAGTTTCTGAGGGAAGATGATAGAGCCTTTCTTGCAACCATCTGTGACCAACTTCCCATCAGGGCATGTTTCATTTCTTTGGGAGAGCCAAGTCCATTTTTATCTCTGCTCAGAAGTTATTAGTGCACACCCTTATGGCTCCACTATATCCTGCTAAGGAACAATTCCCATCTAAATCTACTAAACAAATAACCTAGCTCTACTTCTATTGGTCCTGTGGGTGTGTGTTAAATGCTTTTGCTAATACAGTTGTCATGTTAGGGACCTGGCCTGAGAAGTAGCTGTCATGCTCTGTAACTGCTGTCCCGGACTTCCTGATGGAGACAGGCAGGACAAAGAAGTTCAGCATCCAGACAAGGTCCACCAGGCTTCTTTTTCCTAAATGAGATTGAGAAAGATAAATAGATTTGGAGAAGCACTTGGGCAGTACTCTTGAATAATCATATTAACTCTTTAATTATTTACAACACACATTTATTCATATATATGTATATATATGAATACATTAATATATACATATATACACACATAATATTTATATATTGTGGATATAACGAATAGTGAATATATATATGAATATATATGTATGTGTATATTTATTCATACATATACATATATACCATATATACACATATTATATATGATATATATATGAGATTCATATACATATATATATGAATTCATTACTGGGGATTCTGGACCTGACACAGAGAACTATAAGAGGCCAGTGAGTATGCCAGTCCAGTAAAATCATCTTACTCATGTTCATCGGCAAACACACTCCCAGGGCACAGTAGAGAGGTGGGCTCTTTAGCAGAACCTCCTCAGAGTTCAGCAGCCACCATTTATGGAAACGGCTCACCCTAGTGAAGGATCCCAGCACCATCTTTGTTTTTTTGGTTTTTTTGTTTTTTTGGTTTTTGTTTTTTTTGGTTTTTTTGTTTTTTTTTTTTTTGGTTTTTCAAGACAGGGTTTCTCTGTGTAGCCCTGGCTGTCCTGGAGCTCTGGCCACGAACTCAGAAATCCGCCTGTCTCCCAACACCATCTTTATTTGTCCCAATAGCATCTCCTTCTGACCTGTTATCACCCATATGTTTGCAAATGTCCTATCTTGCCAGTTTCTATCTAAAAAGCTATTAGTATTTCAGTTTTAAGCAATTATACCAGATAAAAAAGATTTACTCTGGCAGAAATTTCAGATGTCTATAATGGTTGTGTGTCTGTGTATATATGGAGGAAGTTGGAGTGCGGAGGTCAGAGGTCAGCATTCACCATCGTTATCAGTAGTCCTCTAATGTGTTATTTGAGACAGTCTTTTACCTGACCTGTATGTAGCTCAGTGACGCAGCTAGACTGTCAGCTAGAGTGAACCCCAGGGATGCACCTGCCTCAGCCTCACCAGAACTGAGATAGCAGCCACAAGCTGCTGTACTGAACTTTTTACAGGAGTGCCAGGGATCCAAACTCAGGTGTTCACACTTGCACAGCAAGCACTTAACCTCACGACCCACCTTCCCAACCCCTATAATGGAACCTTTAATCTGGCACAATAAATGACACCAGCGTTGTATGCATAGCATTGTGTATGCAGAGGGTTGTCTATCTGGAAGGTTGGGTACATGGAGGATTGTGTACTTGGGAGGGTTGTGGATGTGAAAGGTTGTGATGGGGGTTAAATTATATATCCACACACCAATGTGCAGCTCTGCCTATTGTTCTCATTTTGGCTCCATCTGTGAGAGGATGAGACATCTTTACTTTTTAAAACTCTAGCTATAGCTTACTCTGGATACTGAAATATGAATACCAAGCCATGATACTGTTGCTCTGCAGGACTGCTGGCTTCACAAGAGCAAATTTGTTCCGTCTCCCAAGTAGAAGAGTCTGGATCCATATGTGGCTTGCCATGCTCCTTCTGCATTCTGTCACAACTCCAGATGCTTAGCTGTCAGCCTTAGTCAGCCTTAGTTCAAGAATGAAGCCAAGGGCTGTCAAGATGGCCCAATAGGTAAAGATACTTGCTGCCAGCCTTATGACCTAAATTTAATCCTTGGGACTCACGAGGTAAAGGGGGGAGAACCAACTCCCAGAAGTGTTCCTCTGATCTCTAAATATATGCCACAGCCTTTGACTGCTTTACCTATAGTCTCTCTCTCTCTTTGGTGTTTCATGTCTACTGAGTTATGTCAAATAGTGTTGGTTTTATTTTGTTAGTTTTTTAGTATCCAGAAGTTAAAATCTAAGACAATCATTTGTCCACTAGATGTAAAATGTGCTTTTGAAAAAGTAATATATATTAAAACATGGTTAAATACAATACAGAAAGTAGTTCTCACACACTATCATATAACAGAGCTAACTAGAGTTTCACACACACACACACACACTGTTCTGCACATGCACACCTTCTAAGCCCTACCCTAGACGTAGAAATTACAATACCTGACGATGGAATTCAGTTTCTTTCTTTCTTTCTTCTTTTTTTCTCACAGAAACTCTTTTTAGTCGTAGCTTCTGTTTAGGATTTGTCGTTTGGTTTAAATATAGTACTTTGTTAGTTCTCTCAGAATTTTATACATGTCAACAATGCATTTTGATTGTGTTCTTCCCTCCACAGTCCTCCCACTAACTCCTCCAGCTACCCCCTCACTCCAACTTTGAGACTCCTTATTTATTTAATTGTTTTATGACCCACCAAGTCCAATTTGTGCTGGCCACAGTGTTGGGTGTGGATCAGTCACTAGACTGTGGTTGACCTACCAGGAGCGAGATCCTTAAAGAAATTCTGTGTTCCCCAGAAGCCATCAGTTGTCCACAGGCTCCTCGGGTGCAGATGAAGGTTCCTGTGCCCCACCCTCCTCTACACTAGACTGTTGATTGTCCTGATCTTGAGCAGGTCTTGTGAAAACAGTAACTATTGTGAGTTCATGAATATAATGTGTCCTTTGTGTTAGAAGACCCTGACCCCTGGCCCTACAACTTTTATACTCCCTGTCCCTCTTCCATAATAGTTCCTGAGTCCTGCAGGATAGAATGTGATAGAAACTCTCCACTCTGACTAACTATTCCAATGACACACCCTAGTCACTTCAGAGGGAAAAAAACCTTCGACGAGGTCTCAGAACTGTGCTAGTCTATAGGTAGAGAGAGAAAAAATTGAGGGCAACTTGACACTATGTTTGTTTAGGAAAATAATAGCTTCATCCCTGGGATCTGTGAGGTTCCTGGCCATAGGTTGTTGGCCAGAATTATAGAACCTATTCTATTCACTTCAGTTCATCCAGAGAGCAGTGGGTTACTCGAATAGCATCTAAGGCCACTATGGTACTTATGAGCATATCTTGCCACACTAGTCATTATTGTAGTTCACAGTGTCCATAGATGGGTAAAACTACTGATGACTTCCCACTAACAACCTCACAGAACCTTCCATACTACAAAACCCACCCAGCAAGAAGGTTGGGTCAAGATCAGTACCACCTTGATTGTTCCATGTCTTGAGGAAAGGTCTCTCACACCTGGCTTGATCTTGCTTTTAAATGCCCTTTCTCTTGCTGGCCTGAACACATGTTGTAGACCAGGCTGGCCTTAAAGTCCATGAGATCCCTTGTCTCTGCCTCCTCAGTGCTGAGTTTAAAAGCATGTAATACCACGCCCAACCTGCAAAGGGCAAACCGTCAGTTTATAGTAGAAAAAGTCCTCATGTGTCTAAAGTGGTATCCCCAAGTCATAAAGACATGATGTAACCCTCAGTACCTAAAGAATGTGGCCACATTCAGGAATAAGATCTTCAGGAAGTCTCCTGGCCTGACTGATTTAGGAGGAAATACCAACAAATCTGAACTGAGAACCATTCTAGAAAATAATTAGCCTGTGCACCTGGAAAATATTGAGGTTATAAAAAGATGAGTGAAAAGCTGAGGAGTTGATCTAGGTTATAAAGAACTAAAGAAATAGGACAGCAAAATACAATGTGTGTCCTTCCATTGAGCACCTGAAAAACTAAGTCAGAAAGGACGTTTCTGTGGTAATCAGTAAAACCTGAATCTGAACTCTGGACTGGATGCTAATACTGGGTAATGTTACATTTTCTGATTCATCATAACAGGATATAGAGAGAATGTCACCACTCTTAGGAAGCACAGCCTCAATAGTAGGGGGTAATGAAAGTACTGTATCCAACTTAGCTTTAAATAATGTGGGGGCTGGAGAGATGGTTCAGAGGTTAAAAGCACTGACTGCTCTTCCAGAGGCCCTGAGTTCAATTCCCAGCAACCACATGGTGGCTCACAACCATCCATAATGGGATCTGATGCCCTCTTCTTGTGTGTTTGAGGACAGCTACTACAGTGCACTCATCTAAATAAAATAAATAAATCTTTAAGTAATTCAATTAAAAAGGCATTTGTCTCTGTATAAAGAACTCACGATGTGGCAAGAATCATCACACGGGATATAAGAATTCTAGGTTCTAGCATTGGAATTTTTCAGTAACTTAGAATTATTTTAAATAAAATTTATAAAAGCAAAGATTACCGGATTATTTACTGCAATGATAACCAGGTATGAAAACAACTGCATAGAATTCCCTCATTAAGCCTTTTTGCCTCGCAGAGAACATTTGCAAATGTCTAAACATATTTTCAATGTTTTTGACTATAGAGCTGGAGAGTTGTGCAGTCTGCGGAGATGCTGTGGGCACTTAGTGTACGGGGATGTTGCTAGAAATCATACTGTGCATGGGACTTCTCCCTACAGCAAATAATCAGTTAGCCCAAAATGTCAGTAAGATCAACAAGCTGCTGGGGAGAAGGCTCAGGAGTTAGGAACACATAGTGCTCTTGGAGCACTTCTGCCCCCATGGGCCCAGCACTCATGTCCTCCCTCACACAATTGGAAAATAATTTAATCCTAAGAAAAAGAACATCAAAATGTTTAGAACCTTGTCTTTCATCAGGACTGGTAGCCATGCCAGTGATTACAGTGTGTAAGATTCTGGGGCTGCAGAGCCTCAAGTTGAAGACCAGTATAGATCACCAGACAAAACTGTGTTCAAATCTAAAGGCTCAGACACTCAGCTGGAGAAGGGTTGTTCATCACGTGCAAATCTGTAGGTTTGATCCCCAGCACTACAATACAAAATAACAATGAAGATATTTGGTTCATTGAAAAATATTATACACCTTCATGGATACCAATCAGATTGAAAATGTTCATGCGAAAAGCACCAATTTGATATATACTTAAAATATTATAACCAAGTTTTTCACCAATAAAAGATTTCCATCTTATACATAGAAACATATTTATACTTCAAGATTTAGTAATCACATACAGAAAATGAAATGCCATAGCATGCATCAGGCAAGAAGAATGGAGATATGAAGGAGACATATGAAAGCAAGCAAGTTCTTTTCATACTATTGTATAATAGTTTTACTCTGGTTATGATTTCAAGATACTAGAATATCTCTGTGAAAAAGACCAGGTGTTCTCAAACTTAAGGGTGTGTTCATAAAGTGATATCAATATATCAGATTTACAGGTTACCTGGGGTAATTCATAAAACTTCTTTTAGGCCTAATAAGAGTTCCAGTTTCTATAGTTTAGACATAGCAGAACCTCACAAATATCACAGAACTTACAGGTGATTGGTCTCACAGCATCTGTCAGGTTTTGCATAACAAACGACCTCAATTGGATTGACAGCCCTCAAAGGCATTCAATCAGTTTCCCTTTGAGACCTTGCCTGAGACCTTGCCGTGCTCCTGTTAACTGATTCCAGCTCAGTCCACTGTAGTACCTGTCATACCAGTCCAGTGGTTACCAGAATGGATGGCTGCCACCTCCTAGAAGATCACAGGAGCTCAGGAATCAGGCCAGACTCCGCAAGGGTACTGAAGGCTTCATTCACCTCACATCTCTTGTAATATCCAGTTGACCAAAGCTTATGACTGACAACCAAGTTAGAAGTCGCCAGGGCAGAGTTGGGCACTGTGCCTGCGTTGCTGTGACGCCAAATGAGAACTTGAGGACACTGTTACAATTGGCCCCATCCTGTGTAACATGGCCTCCACAGTAGGCATTTCAAAAACTTTTATACTTTCTTCCTTATACTTAATGTGGAAGTTAGGAGCTGCTAATTCTTTTCCTATTGTGAACTGGTAAACAGTTATAATTTTAGTCTCTGTGACTATATTAATTTTGTTATAAAGCTAACATACTAGCCTGAAAGCAGCCATTGACAATATGTAAACAAAGGAGCCGCCTGATCCACCATTCAACAAAACTATGTGTGTCCATGGCAATGCGAGTTTCAGGTAACTATCGTGAGTTACAGGATGTTATGAATCTTAGTTTGACATTTTTAATTTTTAAGAATGTTAAAACAGTTCTTAGTTTGGGGATTATAAAGAGCAAGTATTTAGTCAAAGTTGAGTAATCACAATCCATGAGCTCTAAACTAGCCCAAGGGCAAGCAAAACACTTGACATTTTTACGAGGATAGTACAATAAGCGGGAAGGCTGGATACGCTGAGGATGTAGACAACTTTGAAAACGTAATTTCTATAGTAATGAAGTCCTAAGCTATAAATGCTAGAAGTTGTAGTACCAGGAAGAGGTTATTTAGGTAGAGTGAGGAAGGCAGAGTCCCCTGAGAGAGGCTTCTAAATGAAATGTGGGTTCACTGAAAGACTGAACATCATCTCTTTAAGACATGTAAACTCTGGGGGACTTTTGGGATAGCATTGGAAATGTAATTGAGGAAAATATGTAATAAAAATATTAAAAATAAAAAAAAATAAACTTAAAGTGAAAAAAAAAAAGACATGTAAACTCAGCAAGGACTTCCAGGCTACAGTTTATTTTATTACGTTTTATTTCCTATTGTTATTAAAATGTGTTTAATTGGCAATAACTTTATACCTTTTCAAAGCACATGGGGTGATAATTTGATGTATGCACACACTGTAAATGATTGCAATAATCAGGTTCATTAACACATCACCTCAGAATGACCATCTTGCAGGTGGGGTGGGCGTTTGCCTTCCGGAATATTTTACCTTAAGTAAGAGCCAAATAACTACCATTATTACTCAGTACAAAATTAAGGATTTTAAAGACAGAAATTGAAAGCCATCCCTTTCCTAGAAGTACCGCTATTGACAACATGTGAGTGTGTGTGTGTGTGTGTGTGTGTGTGCAGGTACACACACCTGTATGTGAATATGGAGGCTATAAATCATATTTTTTGTGTGTCTTTCTCTAATAGTCTCAACCTTATTTTGTCTAACAGGCTCTCTCACTGAGCCTGGAACTCTTTAACTAGACCAGCTGGCCAGGGAAGTCCCAGAATCCACCTGTCTCTGACTCCTTTACCCCCAGTGCTGGGTTACAAACACACACTGCTAAACCCATACTTTATACAGGTACTGAGAATCCAAACTCAGGTCCTTTCACAATCTGTGCTTACTCACTGAGCTATCTGTACAGCACCTGCAATTTGATTTCTTAAATGTAACAATATATTCTGAACATTTTGCCATAACAGTGTGAACAGATTTTGTATGTCAAACCATGTGTCCACCATCCTTTAAATCTCACATTGATATCCATTTAGTTTATTTCCAGTTTCCTTCTACTAAATGTAACATTACAGTGAAAATCCTTGTAACTAAATCTCTGCCTAAATTAGCTACTGATCTCTAAGACAACATACCAAAAAGTATAATATTCTGGATCAAAGTATATGAGATAGTATTTTCAACAGTTTTTTTCTTCTTCTCAGTTTTGTCTGGAATTAAAATCAAAATAGTTACTGTTGATTGGCTGGTGAAGGATAAGGAAACTGACAGTATTGATACATGAGTGATGAGACAATGGTAACAATTTGGCTTATATAAATATATAAATGGATGTGGAGGGGAGAAGAAAGGAGAGGGGGGAGTGAGGCATAGTGAGATACTGCTACAGTTTCCAGTTTAAGATAAGAATGATCCAAAGGCACATAGAATGCCCCTCAGATGTTATAAAAGAATCTCTCACGGGGCAAGCACAACACACTTAATATTTATTGATTTAAAAATCGTTTAAAATCCAGAAGCCTTCACATTAGAACCTATCTAAATGTTCTAGAACTTGAGTAGTCATTTTTTTTTGGTTTTGTTTGTTTGTTTGTTTTGGTTTTCAAAGACAGGGTTTCTCTGTGTAGCCCTGGCTGTCCTAGAACTCACTTTGTAGACCAGGCTGGCCTCAAACTCAGAAATCCGCCTGCCTCTGCCTCCCAAGTGCTGGGATTAAAGGGGTGCGCCACCACCACCCAGCCTAATGTTTTGTCTTAAGTCGACTCCCAAAAGCTGTGCTTTCACATGCTGAGAGTCCCTGCCTCAGGTGACATTGATTGGTAATAAAGAACTGCAGTCCAGCCAATGGCTGGGCAGGGAGACAGAAGCAGGACTTTTGGATTATGCTGGCAAGGGACTAAGGGGAAGGGAGAGAGGAGAATTGCCATGACAGGGGAGAAAAGAGAGCAGGCTGAAAGCCCTGCCACCATGTAAGAATCTGGGAAAGTGGCCCTGGGGGTCACTCCCCCAACTGGGTCTCAGATAGCAGAGATTAAATATAGATTTTTAAAAGACATTAACTCAGGAACACCAGAGGGGAGTATGTGCTAGCTGCGAGGAGGTTTAGAAGTGGCCAACCATTGAGCTAGTCAAGGGATACCAAAATTAGCTAATGTGTGTGTGTGTGTGTGTGTGTGTGTGTTTGTGTATGTGTGTGTTTCATTCCCAGAGCTCTTGGGTGGGTGCAAAGGAGACATGTACACCCTGAAGGGACCCTAAAACAGATTAACTAATTCACCACTACAGACTGGAGTCAAAGTCCTCTGTGTTCTCTCCACTGTGCCAACTGTGAGTAATGTCCCCACATAAGTCATTGATGACTATGAGCCATGAGGATGTCAATCAGAGACCATGTATGTTCTCTTCCTTTAGTGTGCAACCTTTACAATATGGCAGCTGTGTCCACAGGGGATCATGGGCCAATTTATTATTTATTATATTATGCTGTATTTATTAAATCCTTTTACAATCTAAACAAGCTTAGGGACCACAGAATATCACTTTTTAAAAAATTGTCCTACTATATTAATAAGTGTGTGTGTGGGGGGGAGAATGAGAGAGAGAGAGAGAGAGGGTTCTGTCCTTCTCTTACAGGTTTAAACTCAAACTGTCAAGCTTGGCAGCAAGTACCTTTGCCAGCTGACCAGTCTCACCACCCACTTCCCCATCCTCCAGGGTATCACGTCTGCAATATTCCCTGGGGTCAGAAAAACACTTGGAGTACCTGGAATCAAGAAAAGAGTTCTCCTCTGAGAGAAGAGCAACAAGTCACACTGCAGAAGATCTATGAGTATGACTACTCTTAGAAGACATAGTCTGTCACCCTCAGGGAGCTATCAGGAACCCTCTGAAAGTATGGATCATCTTTGTCATAGCTGCATCTTCCTTTGAAGGGAATTCTCATGATTCCAAATATTCTCAAGGGGCCTAGAAGGTAGGAAGGAAAAATGAAAGAAAAGACACTAATTCTATCTTGGTAGATACAGTCAAATATTTCAACTGTTGTTATACCTTAATACTTAATACTCATTGATAAAACCCTATCCATATATAATTTGAAAAAAAAAAAAAAGAAAAAAGACTGGCTTTGACACTGTGACTATAAGTTAAATAAACCTGGAAGAAGATGCACACACATACATAGCATGTTCTGAATTTTAAGTAGAAAAGCTTGATTAAATGAAGTTTATATTTTGGACCGCTGTTCCCATTAGAAACACCTATATTTGATAGAGAGAGCTCTAATCAGCTATAAATATTCTGCACACAGTTAGGGGAAATTTCTTTGTAGCCCCCTGCAGCACAGTCCTGCTCAGATCAGCAGCTTATTTCCATCATTGGGGCATGAGATCTGATTGCTTTTATCTCAGCACATGTAACTTTAACCACTATTATTTGGGCACAAAATTATCTGGTTTTTATTACTGTACTTGGTTCTTACAACCCCCCTCAGGATCCATGACTACTTCAGATAAGTTGTTTTGAGATCCTGCCTTTTTTATGCTCCAATATTTGCTTAGTTTCACCAGCTTGCCCCTTTAGGATTATGGTGAAGGCAAGGAGGCCAGACAAAGAGAAGGTAACCTAGAGAGGGATGCTAGAATCCCAGAGCAGCTACAGTCTTCACCACAGGTGAGAAGTAACACGCCAGTCAACAGACTAGCCACATTCAAGTCAGGAGCTTTACTTGAAGTGGGTGTGACCCCAAAGTCTCCTTTTATCCAGCATAATCGTGTCGCACATATCCCTTTTTTTCTCCTAAATATTTATTCGCTATTGTGTTTATATGCACATGTTTTTGTGTGGGTATGTGAAGAGAACAGGTATCTTTGGAGGTCAGAGGTATCAGATTGCCCTGGAGCTGGAGTTATAGGAATTTGTGAGCCTCAGATAGACGTTGGTGCTGTGACCTGCACTGCTGAGTCATATCTCCAGCCCCATTTTTGTTATGCAATGGTATTTTCAACAGACAGAGTTAACTAAAAATAGATCTAAAGGCTTGATTAGAAATAGGGCTAATTACTTAAAGCTTTTACCCCTGTTGACTAGTGTTTATGGTAGTACAAGGAACGTTGCATGATACCAGAGGAGAAAGAAAGGTAAACACCAACTCAGCTACAAACCCTTCCATCTACAACTGTTAGCTGCCTGCAGGATACACACTGGAGCATTAGTGATATAAATCAAGTAGTGAGAGTAACCAACCACTATCTGATTGGATTTAAGACCCACTCTGTGAAATGAAACCCATCCCCCAAATTGATCAGGTGGCCAAGAACCTAAGAGTAGATAGGTCACAGACTTCAGAGAATACCAAATACTGCTCTTTTGCTAAAGGAACTTAGCAATAAATTGACTCCTAATGACATACTATTCTTCTTATACGTAAGTACCATACTCTTTATTTTCATCTTATTCTCAATCTTTTTTCTTATTTTTTTATTATTTAAATGCATTTCATACATCAAACATATTAATAACATTGAATATTTTGAGAATCAAATAATACATAAAAAACTGTTCAACTCTTTTTTTTTTTTTGGTTTTTCGAGACAGGGTTTCTCTGTATAGCCCTGGCTGTCCTGGAACTCACTTTTTAGACCAGGCTGACCTCGAACTCAGAAATCCGCCTGCCTCTGCCTCCCGAGTGCTGGGATTAAAGGCGTGCGCCACCACGCCCGGCTCCTGTTCAACTCTTATATTCATATCCTTTCATACCCTGAAAATATCATTAATGAACATTTAATAATATATATAACTAAGAATCCTATATCTAATGCTGAAAAATAAACTGTTTCAAAACATTCAAAATATTCTTTGGGAATTAAGCATAGTAAAAGGGCACAAAATATTAAAAATAAATCATTAAAAATATATTCAAAAGCCCTTATATGATACCACCTGACATAGTGAGAGAATATTAAAATTGCATTATATATCTGTATACATTGTCTAAATCCAAGTTTACTTAAAAAACATCATCTTGTTTCTAGGACAGAAGTTATTTTATCAGTAAGTATATTTTAAAAATTTCAAAATAGCAAAAACTCTTTGAAGTTAAACATTAAGAAAATGCTAATTTTGAGCACAGTGAGAAAAAGTATCAAGAATATTTCCATGATGTTTGTAGAACATGATTTTCATATTTTCAACTGTGAATATTCAATAAACAGAATAATTATTTTAAGATATATTTCATTGTTATGTCTCCCTTTTCATTTCTGATTTTATTAATTTATTAACTTGGATACTGTCTCTGTGACCTCTGGTTAGTCTGGTTTATCTATCTTGTTGATTTTCTCAAAGAACCAGCTCCTGGTTTTGTTCTTTGCTTAGTTCTTTTTGGTTCCACTTGGTTGATTTCAACCCTGAGTTTGATTATTTTCTGCTGTCTACTCCTCTTGGGTGAATTTGCTTCCTTTTGTTCTAGAACTTTTAGGTGTGCTGTCAAGTTACTAGTGTAAGCTCTCTTCATATTCCTTTTTGAGGCACTCAGAGCTATGAGTTTACCTTCTAGCACTGCTTTCATTGTGTCCCATAAGTTTGGGTATGCTGTACCTTCATTTTCATTAAATTCCAAAAAGTCTTTAGTCTCTTTCTTTAACTCTTCCTTGACCAAGTTATCATTGAGTAGAGTGTTGTTCAGCTTCCATGTTTATGTGTGCATTTCATTGTTTTTGTTGTTTATTTAAGATCAGCCTTAGTGTTTGGTGATCTAATAGGATGGGATTATTTCAATCTTCTTGTATCTGTTGAGGCCTGTTTTTTGTGACTGATTATATGGTCAATTTTGGAGAAGGTGCCATGAGGTGTTGAGAAGAAGGTATATTCTTTTGATTTAGGATAAAATGTTCTATAGATATTTGTTAAATCCATTTGGTCCATAACTTCTGTTAGTTTCACTGTGTCTCTGTTTAGTTTGTGTTTCCACGATCTGTCTATTGATGAGAGTGGGGTGTTGAAGTCCTCCACTATTATTATGTGAGGTGCAATGTGTGCTTTGAACTTTAGTAAAGTTTCTTTTATGAATGTTGGTGCCCTTGCATTTGGAGCATAGATGTTCATAATTGAGAGTTCATCTTGGTAGATTTTTCCTTTGATGAGTATGAAGTATCGTTCCTTATCTTTTTTGATGACTTTTGGTTGAAAGCCAACTTTAATCCTATATTAGATTGGCTACTCGAGCTTGTTTCTTTGGACTGTTTGCTTGGAAAATTGTTTTCCAGCCTTTTTCTCTGAGGTAGTGTCTGTCTTTGACACTGAGGTGCATTTCCCGAATGCAGCAAAATGCTGGGTCCTGCTTATGTATCAGTCTGTCAGTCTATGTCTTTTTATTGAGGAATTGAGTCAATTGATGTTAAGAGATATTAAGGAAAAGTGATTGTTACTTCCTGGTCTTTTTGTTGTTAGAGGTAGAATTATGTATGTATGGCTATCTTCTTTTGGATTTGTTGAAAGATTACTTTCTTGCCTTTTTCTAGGGTGTAGTTTCCCCCCTTATGTTGGTGTTTTCCATCTACTATCCTTTGTAGGGCTGGATTTGTGGAAAGATGTTGTGTAAATTTGGTTTTGTCATGGAATATCTCCATCTATAGTAATTGAGAGGGTTTTTTTTTTTTTTGGTTTTGTTTGGTGTTTTGTTTTGTTTTGTTTTGTTTTGTTTTGTTTTGTTTTGTTTTCGAGGCAGGGTTTCTCTATTATATAGCCTGGGCTGTCCTGGAACTCACTTTGTAGACCAGGCTGGCCTCGAACTCAGAAATCTGCCTGCCTCTGCCTCCCGAGTGCTGGGATTAAAGGCATTCGCCACCACCCCTGGCTGAGAGAGTTTGTTTTTTTTTTTTTTTTAAAGGTATATTTATTTTACTTTTTTGTATGAATACACTGTAGCTGTCTTCAGACACACCAGAAAAAGGCACCAGATCCCATTACAGATGGTTGGGAGCCACCAGGTGGTTGCTGGGAATTGAATGCAGGACCTCTGGAAAAGTAGTCAGTGCTCTTAACCTCTGAGCCATCTCTCCAGGCCAGTAATTGAGAGTTTTGCTGAGTATAGTAGCTTGGGCTGGCATTTTTGTTCTCTTAGGGTCTGTATGACATCTGCCCAAGATCTTCTAGCTTTCATAGTCTCTGGTGAAAAGTCTGGTGTAATTCTGATAGGTCTGCCTTTATATGTTACTTGACCTTTTTCCCTTACTGCTTTTAATATTCTTTCTTTGCTTAGTGCATTTGGTGTTTTGATTATTATGTGAATAGAGGAATTTCTTTTCTGGTCCAGTCTAATTGTAGTTCTGTAGGCTTCTTTTATGTTCATGGGTATCTCTTCCTTTAGGTTAGGGAAGTTTTCTTCTATAATTTTGTTGAAGATATTTACTGGCCCTTCATGTTGGGAATCTTCACTCTCTTCTATACCTATTATCCTTAGGTTTGGTCTTCTCATTGTGTCCTGGATTTCCTGGATGTTTTGGGTTAGGAGCTTTTGCTTTTTGTATTTTCTTTGACTGTTGTGTCAGTGTTTTCTGTGGTATCTTCTGCACCTAAGATTCTCTCTTCTATCTCTTGTGATGCTTGCAGCTATGACTCCTGATCTCTTTCCTAGGTTTTCTATCTCCAGGTTTATCTCCCTTTGTGATTTCTTTATTATTTCTATTTCTATTTTTATATCTTAGATGGTTTTGTTTATTTCCTTTGCCTGTTTGATTGTATTTTCCTGTAATTCTTTAAGGGATTTCTGTGTTTCCTCGTTAAGGGCTCCTAGCTGTTTACCTGTGTTCTCCTGTATTTCTTTAAGGGAGTTATTTATGTCCTTCTTAAAGTCTTCTATCATCATCATGAGAAGTGATTTTAGATCCAAATCTTGCTTTTCCAGTGTGATAGTGTATCCCAGGACTTGCTATGGTGGGAGAATTGGGTTCTAATGATGCCAAGCAACCTTGGTTGCTTAAGTTCTTATGCTTGCCTCCCACCATCTGATTTTCTCTAGTGCTACCGGCCTCAATATATCTGACTGGAACCTGTCCTTCCTGTGATCCTGGTTGTGTCAGAACTCCTCAGAGTTCAGCTGCCTCTGTGATCTGGTGATTCCGGGATCCAGTGATCCTAAGATCTTGGGTGTGTCAGAGCTCCTGGGAGTCAAGCTGCCTCTGGGACTCTGAGATCCTGCAGTGACCAAGCTCCTGAGATCCTGTGATTCTGGGCATGTTAGAGCACCTGGGAGTGGAGCTTCCTCTGGGTGTTGTGGGACTGACTGCGGAGTTCACACCCAAGGTTTGCTCAGGGCACTTGCCCAGACTGGAAGGAACTCATCAGGCAGAGTTACTCGGTGTCTGGGTCTCGCTGGTCTCAGTTACTCCCTGGTTTGGGGGCAGATGTTGTGCCCTCCTTACCTCTGATCCTATGATCCTGGGGGTGTTAGAGTGCCTGAGAGTACAGCTTCCTCTGGGTGTTATGGAACTGGCCTCGGAGTTCACACCCAAGGTCTGCTCAGAGTGCTGGCCCAGATTGGAAGGAACTAGTGCCACTGGTCATGTGGAGTTCCTGGGTTCTTGGGTTGCACTGGTCCCATTTACTTCCTGTAGCAGGTGGGAACAAACACAGAGATACAAAACTAGACAAAGTGCAGAGAGTGAGAGATCTTGAAGTACTCTATCTTAAATGGAGAATCCCATAGAATCCCTCCCCTCAGAATTCAGGGAACTCTAAGGAAACAGGAGAGGAAACAGAAAGATTGTAAGTGCCAGCAGGATGGAGGACACCAAGGAAACATAGCCTTATAAACTTGTATGAACTCACAGAGACCATTACAGCATGAGCAAGGCCTGCATGAGCTAGATGGGGTCCTAGTGCTGAGAGAAGTAGTGAATACAAGACCCCATTCCCAACCCCTAAACTATTTCCAACTGATAGCTGCTCACAAAGAGAAGATTAGCTTTCTATAATGGAATCTCACTAGATATACAAACCATTCTTACAGGCAGACCCCATGCCAGCAGTAGATGGCCAACACAAAACAAACACAGTGGCCCTTTTGGAGGTTCTTTGTCTTCTAATGCTTTTTCTGGGTGTGATTACTTTTTCTATTTCTTATCTTTCTTCCTCCTTGTTTGTATATATTATGCTTTCAACTGTTGGGTTGGGTTTTGTTTGTTTGTTGTTTGTTGTATCTGTGTCATTGAACGTGATTTTGTCCATCTACATTTGTACTGATGGGCCAACCTAATCCCATTTTAAGATTAAAAACCATCTTGTTACAAGGTCAAAGTAAGTTCATTCCTGTTTTCTGTAAAGCGTGTCTATGACCAGGTCTTGAGATATTTTCTGAAAATTGTCATGATTTCACTCTATACAGTAACCTCCACCCTAATATGGCATGATGTGTTGCCAAATACTTTTGAAATGTTCAGCCAGGTTCCTATGCAACCAAAATTCCTCTGGAAATTCCTCAACCCTTGAAAAACCTTAGTCTTACAGTTTTATGGGCTACATAATATAAATCCCACCTTCTCCTGTGTTCAACGATATTTTCTCAAATCCTGATTTAAGGAGATAACTCTGTCTGACAAAAAAATAAAGCTTGTTTAATTCAGCTAAAGGAATTTGGGCAATGGATTTTACTGTCATTTGGTGAGATTTCTTGAGCTTTGTTTTGTTTTGTTTTGTTCTTCTCCTGGTAGTTTGTTTGCTTTGTTCTATTCCAGTTTGTTTGCTTTTTGTTTTTATTTTATTTTACTTTATATTATTATTTTAAGATGCTTCTTTGTACTCCAATGAGAAAGGAAAAGAAAGGATTTGGGTGGATGGAGAGTCAAGGAGATTCTGGGAGGAGGGGAAACCATAGCCAGAATGTATTGTGTAAAAAAAAAAAAAAAAAAAAAATCTATTTTAAATTTAAAAAGTAGGGCTAATCCTTGGGACATGGATGCTCTCTAGGGCACTCCACATCAGAATTGCCATCTTTTCACCCTGCTTTTACCAATGCTAGAATCAATGATTACATCTTTGCAGTGATTGTCTGACCCCCAGCAGTCAGTGGGTGGGTGGCCTTTTGACTACTCAGATTCCAATTTCTCATTAATATTTTTCCTTTTAGTTTTATCATCCACTGATATTTATTTCCTAAATTGTTTCATTACCTTTCGTAAAATGGAGATATCCCCCCACCCTCACACCCCCCCTGATTCTGGTGTTTCTTCTTTTGTTAGTTATAAGACACCTGTGAGCAGAGCTTTTCTTTATCAGTGAGGGCTATTTTCTAACTTCCAACAATTCTTTTCATAGGACAGGCAGATGATGGCTACTCAGAGTTCAGAGGGGGCAGGTCACCTTCAATAGGAACAACAAGCTGAGCATGCTGTTTTGGCCTTTTATTATTAGTAGTATTAGTATTTAAATTAAGTGTCCATTATAGCTTAGTAGATTTTTTTTACCTATTTTTTTCAATAATTTGCCATTTTATTCTATTCAATTGACAAATCTCTTCTACTGGATAATGGCCAGCAGCCTCACCTTTGATATATGATGACTCCCCACCCACCCACCCCCAACTTAGCAGTATCTATAGCATACCCATAGCCCTTGATTCCTCAAGGAATCACTGAATTTAAACCTACGTATTTCCTTACATTTATTTAGTTTATTTTAGGTGTATGTACCTGAATCTATGTATGTGTACCATGTTTTTGTAGATGCCTGTGGAAGACTGAAGAAGGTGTAAAGTCCCCTGGAACTAGAGTTACAAATGGTTGTGGGCTGCCCAATGTGAATTTTCTGTGAGAGCAACAAGTGCTCTTAACCACTGAGCCATCTATTCAGTCCCCCTAATAACCCACTTTTAATATACATTATTTCTATTTTCTAAGTATGAAAATTGTGATTACTGAAAGTTTCAACATTAATATGATTTTGAGCCCATGAAATAATACTTACAATAGTTTCAGTTGTGGTGTGTGTGTGTGTGTGTGTGTGTGTGTGTGTATGCACGCATGCACTTAGAGTAGAATATCATGCTGTAGCCCAGGCTGTCTTCTGAAGTCACCATGTAGTAAAGTTTCAGCAATCCCGCTTAGTCTCCTAAGTGCCACATTACAATCATAAGCCCTGTGTCTGGTTCATTATGATATGTTAAAAGAAAGCTGACCAAATTTCTGCTAATAGCTCTAGTAATACTTACAAGAGTGGAATGAAGGCATTGTTGTTTTAGTTGTTTGTTTGTTTGTTTTGTTAAATTATATTCCACCAATAATATATAATACATATTATACTCTAAAAACCACAGGTACATAGGAGGCCAAATTTCTCTACTGAGGGAAAAAGGTGAAGCTGTCATTAGTCCCTCCTCTTCTTTCCCCTCTGAAGTTCCTGGGAAGAGAGGAGGCCCACAGAGTTGAGGCTGGGGGCTAGCTAGCTACAGTTAGAACCGCCTGTCAACTTGTATCCAGAGAAGCTCTGAGTCCCACCCTCCAGGACTATTGGGTGACAGCCCAGGAGACAGGCCAGAAGACACACTGAACAAAGACTCCTGAAATATGAGACGGGTGTTGATCTGAGCAGGGCCTGAGCAGCAACTGCAAGCTCGAGATAGGCAGACTTGTCACCTGCGTGAAGGAACCTTTCATAGCAGCTTGGCACTTGAAAAGAGTAAACCTCACAAAGAACAAATAGAATAAATGGAAAGTAGATGCTTCTCCCCCTCCAAAACATCTCACCAGATAGCATGTGGCACCAGCCTGATATTTTTGGGTACAACGCACAGCTTGTAGCTATTATTTATCTCTCTTTATCATGTTGGCATTTGAGCACCTTATCACCATATGGGAGGGAAAGATCTGGTTTCCTTTGCTTCGGCTGTGTTTTCAACCTGCAGTGCAGGAGCCCCAGTGTTAATTCTGAACTGTACTCACATGCCTGCTGGAAAGCAACAAGCAGAAAAGAGTTGACGCTTGTAGCCCATCAGAGGACTGGAAAGGTGAGGACATCCAGGGTTCTTCCTTGGGTAAGCTGAGCTCGCTGAGATGTACGGAGATTTGTTTCTTGGCTCTGGCTTCCCTTTTCTTTTCTGACCCTCACGCCTCAGCCAGAGTAGGAGGGTAAACGGCTTGCCCAAGCCCTGGGCTCTAGCTGCCCTCTAATTAGTCAGGCCTGGCCTCCAGCACACCTGTTCTTTTCACCTCGCACACACTGCTGTTCATTTACAATCAGCAACATTCATTATCAGGAGCAAAGTGGCTCCTTCTCATTCGAGCTCCTTCCTTAACCCTGGACATCTGTAAAATACCTGGACAAAGTGGTAGTTATTCCTGTCTGAGGAAGGGCCAGCTGGAAACATCACTTCTTCTAACCTGTGTTTAAATGCAGATCGACTCAGCTTACAACTAAAAGCCGGGTTCTTCTTTTTGATGTTGATATTAATGCTGCTGTTTGGCTTGGTGTTACTTTTAGTTTTTGAAATAGGGGATTTTGTAGCCCCGGTTGACCTAGAATCTGTTATGTAGCAAAAGATAACCCTGAATTCCTGATCGTCCCACCTCCACTGCCGAGTGCTGGAATTACAGCCATTCTGTTTATGTGATGCCTATCAGACATCTACGTGCCCAGCTCAAGCACTCCTTGATGAAGGCAAGACTTGCCCTTCTAGAAAAAAATAACTTGAGAATTCATTTTAAGATTTATCCTTGTTGTTTCATTTATTGTATATGCGTGTGTCGCCTGTGTTCAAGTGTACCTTCAAAGGCCAGAAGAGGGTGTTGGATCCCCTGGAGCTGGAGTTACAGATAGTTGTAAGTCACCTGATATGGCTATTAAAAACCAAACCCCGAGCAAATCCAGGTCCTCTGGAGGCTCACTGTGTGGTCCAGGAATGCAATCTTCTTGCCTTGGCCTCTCCATCGAAGGAGTAATAAGCATGAGCCATCAAATACCCTCAACTATTAAGGCTTAAAGTAAAACAAGAGGGTAAGAAAGGATAATTCCTAGATCTTTTTCAAGCAGTCAGTTGGGAAACCTCCATGGGAAAAGGCAAATTTGCCTACTGCTTGCTCACTGGATGCTGATCAAATGGCACAGGTGGGACCCATCCACAGAGGCCTTGCTGAGCAAGTGAAGCCTATCACAAGGGAGGGGGCACAGGAAGGAAAGGCAGACAAGGGCGCTGTGAGGGCAGAAGGGGAATTGATTTGAAAGTGACCTTCAGGAACTTCCCAGATGATGAAAATGCCTGGGTCTGGACTGACCAGGCTGTGTGCCACAGAACTGCACACTTCCCTCAGAATCCATGTGTATTTATGATCTATATACTTCATATACACAGTGTGAGTCCTATATATCTATGGTAATTTGTATTAGCAATTTATATCTTTTGAAGCCTATAAACTGCACAGAGAAACCTTTGAAAGTAGAAAACAGTGTCCTGTGATAATGCACACACAGCAAGCTCTCGGTAGAAAAGCTGTTGAGTAGTTGTGCAAGAGCGGTCATTGCAAGAGTTCATTACCAAGAGTTCTTGCTTAAAGGACCCCTCCTGCCAGCCCAGACACGTAGTCAAATTCAGCAGTGTCCACAAAATGGAAGTTCCTTAGCCCTAGGGAAATATTTTTAGTAATCCCCTGTACACTTTTGTGAGAGTACAATAAATCAAACCAACACCTTTTATGATTTTGCCACCCGACACTATTACTATATCCAAACTCAAAAATATAAAGTAATATTTTTTTGAGGAAAGATACTCTATCCTGAAATGCAAAGAAAGATTTTTTTTTTTAGATTGAAAAGATGTATAGACAGGTGACCAGTGCCCTCTGACGGGGCTCTGTGCGTTGGCTCAATTCTATATGTACAATCCCTGTATGTGATGGGGCTTAATGTGGGAGCCGCCAGTCCCTGTGTGTGATCCTCTAGAAAGAAATGCAGAGCAGTCAGCTACTCTCACAAATCATTTTCTGGCTGGGCTGATGGCACAGGCCTAGTAATCATGCTACCTAAAGACCTAGGCAAGAAGTCCAAAATTTCAAGGTCAGCCTGAGCAACATACATACATACACACACACACACACAAATAAGAATTAATACTAATGATAATAATAACTGTTATTAAATTTTAAAATAGTAAAAATATGTCTTAGGATAGCTCACTAGTAGAACTGGTAGGACACTTGTCTAGTACGCATCATGTCCTGGGTTCAGTTCCCAGTACTACACATATGCACACACATACAAGTTTACTCCTGAAGTACATACTAGATGAGTGTTATGTTTATCTGTACAGTAGAATGCATCTCTTCTAAGTCCTAGACAGACAGGACAAATTACTGAGTAATTTACCCATCTTAATCATGGTATGTTCTCAGCAACAGCCTATGAAGACATTCCTTTAATAAAAAATTAGTCTGGGTTTGTGTGCATGTGTGTGTGTGTGTTTGTGTGTGTGTGCACGCACACTACAGCACTCATGCAGAGGCTAGAAGACAGCTTCATGGAGTCAGTATTTTTCACTTTTATGTGGGCTCCAGGGAGCCAACTCAGTTCATCAGGTTTGCACGGCAAGAGCTTTTTATCCCATGAGCCATCTTGTCTGCCTGATTTTAATATTTGTATCCACTGGGGAGTATGACAAAGAAATTAAGCAGCCAAGCAGAAAAATGCAAACCAAATTGTAACCTCTAGGTTAAAAGGAGACAATTCCCATCAGATGGTGACTCCATACTGGTACAGAGTTGTGAAATATTCCTTTACCAACAGGGACCTCTCAAATATCCCAATTGTTTTGTCTCTAGAGAATTCACACAGTAAATGAAATAAACAATAAAATATTATAGGACAGATATTACTGAAGAAATACAATTTTCTGTTTCAATTCCTAAAAGATACATTTTAAAGGGAAAAAAAACTAGAAATGATGACAAAGTAAGGCTACTTCAAAGCTGTGGACAGACTTTTACCCCTTTAACATATGCAAATATTCACTTAGGGAGGGAAGCACTAGAGCCTTACCCACTCACTGACCACAAGTGTAGGTCCTCACTCAACCTTGTGGGTAACCCTGGCAACGGGTTAGAAACACATCCTTGCATTACCATCACCACCACCACAGCCACCATCACAAGAACTACCACCAACACCATTGTATGCATCACCCTCACCACCCTGCCACACCAGCCAAGTCAGAGTCCCTGGGGGCAACTCCACAACCAGTGCTGCAAGAACCACCCATAGTTTCGAGGCTGGAGAAAGGCTGAGAGCCACTGACTCACTCCAAAATATTGATTGGTATGTTAAGCACTGAGATACAAAAGCAAGAATTTAATACATCCACAGCTTAACTGGGAGCTTTCTCAGAAAGTCAAGGTATTTATTGGGCTATGCGCCACGAGGGTCAGAGTTTTGATATCCAGATGTGATGGCACACACCAGAGACAAGCATATTCCAGATACTCACTAGCCAACCAATTTAGCTGAAACAGAGGGCTCCAGGTTCAGTGAGATGCCCTGGCCCAAATAGATAGAGACATAGATGGATACATAGATGATAGGTAGATAGATAGATCGATAATAGATAGATAGATAGATAGATAGACAATAGATAGATAGATAATAGATAGATAGATAGATAGATAGATAGATAGATAGATAGATAGATAGACAAATACATAAATTGAAAAGTAATAGAGGAAACACCCAAAGTCAACCTCTGGCCTCCACACAGTCCCACAACAGGTCAGCATACTCACCACACACATGCACAAAGCACTAGCCAGCAGAATGGTGTTTTGACTGGAGTGTCCTATGATCACCTACTGGGAGTATCTACCAACAACCCCAGTTTGTGCCAGGTTTTATCTCATACACACAAGCCTATGATGTCTAATTTATAAATTAGACACAGTAAAGGATTTGACTATTAGTCTCCCCACTAATCTTTATACCTTTCATCTTTCCTTGAACACATGCAAGCATCCCTTGCTTACAGGAGAGCTTGATGGCAGCACTTGCTTCACACATCCTTTGCCCAACCCTTCAGAGCAGCTCAGTGCTTGCTGGCACAGCACACAACTGTCAGTTCAGACACATTTTCCATCCACAGTCAGATTTTTCCTCTCTCTTAACTAAACACTTGACACAAATTGTGGTTATAGCTTTTAGAGCATGAGGCGAAACAGCAAAACCAGTATACACTTCTTTTCCCTTCCTTATACTTTCACCAAAGAAATCATTCTTACCAGAGATCCCAGCAAACTCAGTAACATGGCTTCTTTCCTTTCCTTTCCTTTCCTTTCCTTTCCTTTCCTTTCCTTTCCTTTCCTTTCCTTTCCTTTCCTTTCCTTTCCTTTTCTTTCTACTTAAATTAAGGACTTTCAACTTTTCATTTTACAGCTTCTCTTTGGCACAGCTGAGCTGTTAGCATCACTGCTGTGCACTTTGCTGCCATTATTAAATAAAATAAGAGTAACTGAGCACAAGCACAGTGGTCAGGAGAGTGGTGATGTAATGGGGGTGAGATTATGAAATGACTAATAGGCAGGTGGCATGCAGCTTGGCTACACCAGACCAAGGGATAGTTCTTGTCTCTGGTGAATGGGGCAGAATGACGCAAATTTTCATCACAGGACTCAGAATGGCACATCTTACATTTTTTTGAGTTATTTATGGATTGGTTGGTTGATTTTAATACAGGACCTCATGTATTCCAGGTTAGCCTCAAACTTGATATATAGCCAATGGTGTCATTAAACTTCTGATCCTTCCAGCTCTATCTCTTAAGTGCTGGGATTACAGGCACACATTACCATGGTGTCAGGGATTGCAAACACTCTACCAACTGAGCCATATCCCCAGCAACTGAAATTTTGCATTTAATAATTTCAGACTACAGTTGATCACAGGTAACTGAAACCACAGTGAATAAAATGAGTGTTATCCTCTTAATTCTGTTATATCCCATAATCTGTCACCCAAGGATTAAAATTTCCCAAACTATGGTATAAAAGTTTAATATCATTTTCCTTTCCTCACATAACATCTTCTTTATAATCTTTCCTAAGATATTAATGTTTCTTTACCTTCTATCCTTGACTAAACCATATTTTGGAAAAAAATTAATTTAAGTTGTCCTTAAACACAACTTTAAACCCCAAACGTAGAGGAAACTTATCTATTCTCTACCAATAAAGGAACAGTGGGGTCCAAAGACATTTACATTACACTGGCTTAACTGTCCAAGCTGGTGTGAACCATAAATGCCAAAATCCCCAGTAGATGAATATGTGATGAATACAGAAAAAACCAGCACCTAATTGTCTAAAAGTCCCAATAGTCTACACACAGATTCCAAGAAAACCAATCACATGATAACACACCAAGTGCAGACATGCTGCAATAAACTAACAAAGCATTTATTTACCTACATCCTTAACTACACAGTTAACTACTTCTATAAATACTGGAAGGTGGTAAGTAAATTGTTCACAAGTGTAAAGGTTACCTGAGCATTTGCTGAAAAGCACAGTGAGATAAAAGAAAATAACAAATGAAATAGAAAAATTAAGTAAATACTATTATTGCAGGAAACAGTGCATTTAAATAAAGTTAAATGAAAGTGTGGAGATGTATGTCCTAGGTGGGCAAAGTGAGATAGCAGGCTATTTTATCACATTACTCAAGCAGACCACAATTTCAAACTTACACTCAGTTTATTTCTGAAACTTTCCATTTAATAATTTGTATCACATTTGAGCTCAAGTAATTGAAATTGTAGAAAGCAAAATAAATGTGAGACCGTGTACCTAAAAAGAGGTGATTCCCTGGCTGTAGCCGAATCACATGACCAGCGAGGAGGCGGGCACAAGTTGCTCAGTCAAGTGCCCCTTCTGTTTCCTCTCCTTTGTCTCATGGAGGCTGCAAGCTTTGAATGAGGCATGGTCTCTTGTAGTTGTGTGTTCAAACATGTGGTCCTCCGTTAGTGATGCTATTTTGGAAAGTTATGAAACCTTTAGGGAGTGGAGCCTGTTTGGAGGAAGGATGTCACTGTGGGCGGGCTTTCACAGTTTATAGCCTCACTCCACTCCCAGTTCTCTCAGCCTTCTTTGTGAGGTTGAAATGCGATCTCTCAGCTTCCTTCTCCACACCATCCTGCCATGAGGACCCTAATCCATCTGAACTTTTCATCTATAAGTTGCTTCGGGTCATGGTGGCTTATCACAGTAACAGGAAAGTGATACAAAGGTCATGAGCTGTGTGGTTTCCCTCTACCCCACATCCCTACCACAGATTGCCTCCTCCTGGGCCCAAGCTGCAACACAAACTGATCATGAACTGGAACCTGTGACCAAATATGGCTTTTCTATTTTCAAGTTGATTATATCAGGCACTGCCTTATAATGATAGAAAGTTGATTAACATATTTGCTGTCTTTTGATTCTTGATTTCTGTAAGGATAAGTAGTGGTCCCTGGTGGCTGTTTGTCTAAGTGTGGACACAGGTCTGGTGCTGCTGTATTCAAACGCTAAATACTGGTTCCCAAGATCTGCCCCCCCCCCTTCCCGAGGAGATCCTCAATTACATCAGCTTTTGTTGTTTAAACCTTGCCCCCTAAAGTTATCTCTGATTGGTCATTAAAGATGACCTGATCTGGGCAGAAGAGATGGAGGCAGAGTGAGATTAGGTTCTGAGTCACAGAACACTGGGGGAGAGAGGAAGAAGGAAGGAAGTCACCGAGAGGTAGGTAGATTGTGATCACATGGCCATGAGGGCTGACCTGATGGAATAGGAGCAGCCCAGCAAGTAATATCTCCAGGATCGCCACAGAGAAATAGACAAAATAGCATAAAGGGTTGATATCTACCCAGCTCTTGTTATCTAATGCTTATTATAAATCTAAAGGTCTCTGATTCTTTTATTTGGGAACTAAATGATCTGAAGTAGGGCAGAAACCCCTAAAGGGGTTGCCTAGAATCATAATTATCACAACAATGAGCCTTACAAGAGGAAGCATCTGGTTAGAAACAAGGAGATGCAACACCAGTAAGAAAGCCTGAGTGGAGGACACTATACTCACTCATGGCTTTAAAAGAAGAGGTCAGGGCAACAGCCACTGAATACAGTAAATCCAAGGATACAGTCTCCCCCTATAGCCCCAGCTCTACTCACTGAAATGTCTGAGCCATGGCTCTCAAGACAACTGTCCACCCATAGCATGTGAAAGCTGTGATGTCCAAGCCACCCTCTAGCCAGTAAGTCAGACTTATCAGCTGTGAGACCTAGAGAGCATTATTTTCAAACTCTCCAGGCAATTCCTATATGCATTTAAAATTGTGATCCACCATCCTAGAGACCAAAAGGTCAGAGAAGAAGGCAGCATGTGGTACTGTCTGTGAGGCAACCAGCCCCTGGGCTGCCCATTGAGCTCTGGCATCCTCTAGCAGGCAAACATTTTTTTTTTATATGACAGTAAGAGTGGAAAGATGCAACCTGCTAAAGATACCACATGTATAAAATTTAGAGCATGTTTGTTGTCAGGGTTTCTATTCCTGCACAAACATCATGACCAAGAAGCAACTTGGGGTGGGGTGGGGTGGAAGAGTTTATTCAGTTTATACTTCCACATTGCTGTTAATCACCAAAGGAAGTCAGGACTGGAACTCAAGCAGGTCAGGAATCAGGAGCTGATGCAGAAGCCATGGAGGGATGTTCTTTACTGGCTTGCTTCCCCTGGCTTGCTCAGCTTGCTTTCTTATAGAACCCAAGACTACCAGCCCAGAGATGATCCCACCCACAAGGGGCCCTCCCACCTTGATCACTAATTGAGAAAATGCCTTCAGCTGGATCTCATGGAGGCATTTCCTTAACTGAAGCTCCTTTCTCGGTGATAACTCCAGCCTGTGTTACGTTGACACACAAAAAACAGCCAGTACGTTTGTGTTAGATTGCGAGACAATCCCTCAATCTTCTACTTAGTAGATGTC
The DNA here is from genome assembly GCF_978045245.1 of Mus caroli. NCBI lineage: Eukaryota > Metazoa > Chordata > Mammalia > Rodentia > Muridae > Mus > Mus caroli. The sequence continues at coordinate 48,390,831 of NW_028227256.1, forward strand.
TCAAAGAACCCGGTCTCTCCCATCAAGTCAATGTCCAGAACTTCACTTCTCAAATGGCTCCAGTTGAAAACTTCTGGTTTTCAGGCAGTTGATCTCATAGGCTTCACATTCAAATTCCTCATAAATATACACTGTTCTTACTGACATGAATATTCAATAGTTCCAAATATTGTTATTTGTAATAACCCACTTGTCAACTGCCTCCTGGTTCAAGTTGTATTATTAAATTCCTGGTTTTCAGTGGCTGTCATCATGACTTGGAATTTAGAATTCCTACAAGTAGGCTACAGTTGTTCCTTTTGGAGAATGGCTGCAAGGCAGTACTAATACACAGCTCTCCTGCATTTAATGAGAGAAGCCATGAACACATTGCCTTGCATGATTCTTTTTGTTGCATGTCCCCAGTGGAGACACTAATCTATTCTGAAAACTCTGATACAAAGTCTGATAAGGTTACTCATCTTTATCCTTAGTTTAATTGATAATATACAGAGACAGACTTTAGCTTTCAGCTTCTACCAACAGTTAGCATAAATCTCGTAAGAAAACACATTTGTAACATACCGGAAGAAATAGCCATTAGAGTCACATTTGTCAACCCCAAGCTGCTCAATGCACAATTGCTTCAACATTTACTTTATTTCTGCCTTTTCTTCCTGGTATAAATCAATCTTTAAACAGTCTTTCTTGTTTCCTTTAGGTGACTATGAAGAGTAAGACCTGCAGGACTGATTCTACTTCAAACCACATCAACCCACATTAGGCCATTTTGTTTAAAGTCCTATGTATGGCCTCTCAGAGCTGTCTCCTGAGAGGTTCTGCCATACCCTGACCAATACAGAGGTGAAGCCTCTCAGCCAATCATCGGACTGAGCACAGGGACCCCAATGGAGGAATTAGAGGAAGGACTGAAGGAGCTGAAGGGGCCTTATCTGGCATCAATGGGAGGTGAGGTCCTTGGTCCTGTGAAGATTTGATGCCCCAGTGTAGAGGAATGCTAGGGCAGGGGGCCGGGAGTGTGTGAGTGGTTGAGGGGACACCCTAATAGAATCAGGGGAATGGGGGATGGGGTAGGGGTTTTCAGAGGACTGGGAAGGAAGGACTGTTTACATTTTGAAATGTAAACAAATAAGGTATCCAATTTAAAAGTAAGATTAATGTATCTTGCTGGTTAAGGTTTGGGGATTTTGTGTCAGGGAGAAGCAATACAGTCAATTCAATAGGTTTAGTGGGATAGCAGAACCTTGCAAAGCCTATAGGAAAAACATCAAGCTATTGCATATGCTGTACATGTCAGAATATTCAGTATATCGTTATGAATTTCTACTTTGTTATCTTTAATTACTAACAATGGGTGAAGGTAACCTTATGTGGACCCTTTGTCATGGAAAATTGACTAAATAAGCTTTCTATACTATTTGTTTAATGTGACTTTAACATCCAACTCTGTTATTAAAAATAACTCTCCTTCTAAAGTGTTGTTTTGTTTTGTTTTGTTTTTGTAGAATACTTTCTCCTGAGGAGTATAGTGTTGGTTTAGTAGATCAAGAAACCCTTTGATTTCTTATTCATTAATTCAAGCTATTTCTTAAATATATTCTATTGTATTCTTTTAAAAAAAAATAAAGTCCTGTGGTTTTATGAAATCCTGCTTATATATATTAGACTTGTCTCTCATCAAGAAGATAACTTGGACTTTTATTTAGGCAACTAAAATTAGCCTATTGGACAAATTAGTTAAAGGTGAATGAGCTTTTGTTCATTAATATTAAATCAAATTATGAAAATGGGACATTTGACATCAAATGAGTTACAACCACATGCACTTAACTTTTTTCAAACTAGAGTGGGGAAATTCCTGTGTTTAGTACAACTAATGTACACACATAAATGTGTACATTTAAGGCATGAATTTTTTTTTTACTAAACCCTAAATACGCTTATTTTAAAAGTGTGTGTGTGTCCACTGATAAGTGGATATTAGCCCAAAAGTTCTGAATACCCAAGATACAATTCACAGACTACAGAAAGCTCAAGAAGAAGGAAGACCAAAGTGTGGGTGTTTCAGTCCTTCTTAGAAGGAGGACAAAATACTTACAGGAGCAAATATGGAGATAAAGTGTTGAGCAGAGACTGAAGGAAAGACCACCCAGAGACTGTTCCACCTGGGGATCCATCCCATATACAGACACCAAACCCAGACACTATTTTGGATGTCAAGAAGTGCATGCTGACAGGAGCCTGATATGGCTGTCTCCTGAGAGGCCCTGCCAGAGCCTGACAAATACAGAATCAGATGCTCGCAGCCAACCATTGCACTGAATACAGGGTCCCCAATAGTTAGAGAAAGGACTGAAGGGTTTGCAACCCCATAGGAAGAATAACAATATCAACCAACCAGACCCCCCCCCATACACAGAGCTCCCAGGGACTAAGCCACCAACCAAGGAATACACATGGAGGGACCCAAGACTCCAGCTGCATATGTAGCAGAGAATGGCCTTGTAGTGGTAGGAGAGGTCCTTGGTCCTATGAGAGCATATGAGATGCCCCAGTGTAGGGGAAATTGAGGGCGGGGAGGTGGGAGTGGGTGGAGGAACACCCTCATAGAATCAGGGGGAAGGGGGAGGGGATAGGGAACTTCCAGGAAGGGGATGGGAGGGGGGAATTGGGTAAGGGGATAACACTTGAAATGTAAAATTTTTTTAAAGGAGCAAAAAAAAAAAAAAAAAAAAAGTGTGTGTGTCTTTGTTGGTTTTGGCCTTATATGAGGGTCAAAAGTTTCTGTATTTTAGGAAAAGTAGAAGTTGGTAACTCTATCCTATCTTCTGCCATTCAAGTTATCATATACATAGAAAAATACAACAGGATGGGTGACTTCTAGAAAAGAAACAGTCATTCTCTCCATTCAGGGGGCTGGAAAGACAGTCAAGATGCTGAAAGATGTATGTCCTAGTGAAGACTGCTTCCTGGTGCACAGGTTACAGGCCTTCTTACCACATCCTCATTTGGAGAAAGCTCCTTTTCAGAGGGCATTAATCCAACTTGTGACAGCCCCACCCTTCCTTATAACCTAATCACCACTCAAAAGACACTTCCACCAAGTAACATATTACTGAGTAGCTTCAGCACATCATTTTTGGAGGAGAGGAACCGCCAACATTCAGACCACAACCTAGCCTCATGTTTTTGTGGACATGTGAGTCCCTACTATAAACACCACACTTTAACTATATTGTTGTTTATTTTCAGTAGAAATTCATGGAGATGTCCATGGAAGACTGGCAATATCCTCTCCCAACATCATAGACTATCAGAAACTCCAATACCTGGTATGAGAGGCTCCCTTGTGAGTTGTTTGTCAGGGTCACCCAAGAGACTGCTGAAACATTATAGGCTATTGCTGTTGCCCTAGGTTGCTTCCCACAGGTTAAAGATAAGTCCCGATTGATGAAGAGACTAAATATTCCCAACCCAGGTGGTTCTGGCATCAAAGCCTTCTCCCTGAAGACTAGCTTTGTGGTACCAAAAGTCACCATGCGTGCTTCCAAGGGAGACCAACGCTCCTGCCCAGATGGGATGCCTGTGAACTAACAACAACTGACCAACATGCCAATACACCCATTAGTGTGCAAGACTGTCATGCACACTTTGGTGGTAACCAACAGCTTTCTAATTATACTTAAGGATCACTCAACAAGAGGGAAATCATGCCTAACCAACCAGCCCAGGTTAGTGAAGTCACGGTCCTCGGGGAAAAACTACAACCACAACGTTACTGAACCAGTATAATTTCTAACAGCATTCTATGTATTTACCCTTACCCTTATACATAAGTATAGGTCTCACCCCTCATCAAAGAAACATCTCCTTGCAACAGACAGAGGCCATTACAGCAATCAAGAACCAATGGATGGAAATGCAGAGAACAAGAGTCTGTGTGGTGCCCAGGCCCAATGATCCATACATTTACAACACAATTCCTGCCCCTAAGGTTCAGGTATCATTGTGGAAGAGAGAGTGAAAAGATTGTAAGATCCAAAGGAACAAGAAGCTTGCTGTGAGATGTTTCTCCTAGAAATGTCAGAGATAGCTACAGACATTAGCACATCGCAGCAACATGGCTTTCTGATTAAGACCTGAACCAGGACTACAACAATAGACAGCCTAACAGAATAGGGGGAAAACTCATGAGGCCTCAACATTATACAAGAACTCTAGGCAACTAAGGGATGCAGAGATCAGGAAAAAATAGTCTTCCCTAGGGAGGAGCCACATAGCTGGCTATCCAAAATCAAGTCATCATCCCTGCAAACATGTGTACACAACACCATACGGACTGAGTACGTTGTATTTATATGTTTAGGAGTGTGTGTGTGTGTGTGTGTGTGTGTGTGTGTGTGTGTGTAAAAAGTTAAAAGAACAGAAGCAGAAGTCATAAACTGGAGAGAAAGCAAGGTGGGGAGGGGTGCATGGGAAGGGCCAGAGGGAAGAAAAGTGAGGGGAAAATGATGTTCTTATACTTTCATTTCAAAACATTTTTCTTGTTTTTCTTTTGTTTGTTTGTTTGGTTTTGGCTCTGTTTTTGTTTTGAGACAGGGTGTCACTGTATAGCTCTGGCTGTCCTACAACTATCACTATGTAGACCAGGCTAGCCTCAAACTCCGAAGGCCTGTCTCTCCATGTGCTGGGATTAAAGGCATGTTCTACCATGCCGGGTTTCAAAACATTTGTCTCTAAAGGTCCATGGGAAGACAACTTTATAGGGTAGTTCAATGCCTGGAAATATTCTAATGTGCTAATCCTACCTTGATAGACATTGGTTTAAATGGTTTTAAGTCAGTTTACAGAGCCCATGTACAATCATCCCTCACCCCAGCTCAGTGCTAGGCACCCACCAGTCAGCTTTCTGTCTCCATGGTTATGGCTGTCAATGCATTCATACAATTGGGCTTTCAAACTGTGTGTCCTTGGTATCTACTTTTTTTTTTCCCCTGAATGTGTTTTCAGAGTTCATTCTCATTGAGGCATGCATTAAATAAAGCTTTGTTCCTTTTTATTGCCAAACACTGGTGATGGGGTTTAGCATTTTGGTTTGGTTTGGTGACAGAATCTGTGTAACCCAGGCTGGCCTAGAATTCTCTATTCTCTTGCTTCAGCCTCCTGAGTGCTAGGATCACAGGCATATGCCACCACACCCAGCTGTTTTTGTTAACTTTCAAAACAAGAAGCAAGAAAAAGAACCTTTATTCAGTTAAGGAGAGATTATGACCATAGTGAGCCTGGCTAGCAGAGCTACACCTAGTGAGCAGGGATTCTGAGGCCAGGCTGGGGGATGCTAATGTTCTCCCCAGCCTGGATTCTGCTGTCAGAAAGAAGCTTATCTATTAATTCCAGGTCAGGGATCAAGAATAATTCTAGGTCTCTGGTGGTCAAAGGTTTTCAGTCCCTCTGTAATTATTTCCTCATTCGCTCAGATTGGCTCGCATTGTGTACCAGGAGCCCCACCCAGACTTCCTCCATGAACACAATTATTAACCCTGCTTTCCCTTCGCATCTTTAACTCTCTCCCACATGTACCTGTTGATGTCATTGTCACTGCAGTCATAAGAAAAAGACAACGTTCTGAGTTGGATTTCAGCACTGGGACCTCCCTGCCAGGCATTTCCAGCTCTGCTTCCATTTGATAGGGTCGAGAAATACACATAGCTTTATAAACACTTGGATAGCCCACGTTTCTTCTCTGTGTGTATTTCTTTATATTTATGCTTTAAAAAAAAACCCAGTCCCCTATTTACAGAATCTGTTTTGAATTCTAATGCTTTCCTGATAACAACCTACACACATCATAAAATTTTATTTTCCTAGTCTTTGCCTAAAGCCTGGGACTCTGTTAAGTGCCAGCTCTGTTTTTAGGCAGCTCTGATGATAGGATCCAGCCCATCCTAGGGCAGTATCACATGGATCTCTGCTTCCCATCCAGCTACTGTCTTCCTCACTACCCAGTGTCAGCCTACATATTATATCTTATGAGCAGTTAGTGCCTCCTTTCAAATCCCACTGTCTCCAGTAGTTAGGATTGTGTCAGTAATGAAAGAAAAACCTTCAAATCTCAGTATCTCAACAGACTAGAGCATTGGTTCATGTAACAACTGGAGGCAGGAGCAATCAGGAGATTCTGCTCACAGTCCCTCAGCAATGTCTCCCACAAGTGTCTTCTAGGCTCAGCCTGAACTAACAGCAGAGATGGGCAGAGATTTGAAGGTCTTGTGAAAGATATTGTGAGTCAGTCCTCTGGAAACATCTTACGCTACTTCAGCACTATTTCACACGTTACTGTGGGAAAAGATCACTCCTGAACCCATATAAATGTGTAAAGGAAGCTGAGGGATATACCTCATCACTATCCACAAAGGAAAATCAAAGGGGATTGGAAGAAAACCAGTGTCTACTACTGAACTATGTTCTGAAGGAAGTGAAAATCAAAGGCAAATAGATAAATGTTAAAGATAGAGCCCATTTATTGATGTGGTAGAATATTGTACAGCAAATAAAATGACACTCTTAGAAATTATTGTCCAAAATAAACATGTGTTGATTAATATTAAGAAGAAAATTAGGATATAAATTTGGTTTAGAATTATCAGAATTTTACTGATAGGTTAATCTGACCTATCAGTAAAATTCTGGAAAGAATTATACAAAATGATATGTACAATTTGTATGAGAGGAATGTAGATTTGTGAAATTTTTCTCCTTATCCAAACTACTTCAATCTACTGCTGTAACTATAAATAAAATGAATATTCTTTTAAAGAATAATAAATGCATAGCTGTATTTATATCTTCTATGTAGAAGTTGCCTCTAATCTAGCTACTTCATGTCAATATCTATAATAATAAATTCAGGAAATAGCAAAATCAAGTAATGTACATTTCTACTTAATAAAGTGGAATGAGTAATATCATTATTTAATTATGTATTCCAGAAAAGTGCTCTGAGATAGAAAAAGCCAATGTGATTTCTTCAAAGATGGCACTACTGGAGAAATCCAATTTTTACTTAATTTTCCTACCAAAGCTCTCTGTGTATTTTTTATTGTTTTAATTTCATTTGCAAAAAAAAAAAAAAAATCCTTGTGATGTCTAAATCCTTGTGACTCTGCCTCCTCCCTCCCGCCTTCCTCCATCCCTCCCCTCCCCCCTTCTGCAATATGTAACCTACAAAAATACATTTCACCTAGCATCTGGATCCCAAAAGCAGCTTCCTGTGTCTCTCCATGTACTTCTGTGTTAGAGCAGACAGTGAAAAAGACGCAGGAATCAGCAGACTTATTACCACACTGCTGCTTTCTCAGACTCAGAACAGAGTGGCCAGGTTGAGAGCTGCTTCTATGATCCCTTCATATGATCAACTTCAGATCTCTCATGATCAATCAAGTGTTCCCAAATCTCAAATGAGCTGTTAATCTCACCTCTCACCAGTACTGCAAAACTCGATGTTGCAGTGTCTGTATGAGAGGCTGCTGACCTCTGTTCACAATGGACAGTCGATTTTCAATTGGAATGAGCATTATCCATCTTTTCCAGCCACTGAAGGCAGGCCTGTTGGTCTGCAGCTTTGGTCAATCAACCCCTGGGATTCCATGGTATTGTCTTTATTCTCCTCAAAATGTGTTTCACAGGAATAGGTTGGCATTCACAGTGGATGCTGTGGGGAGAAATCAAAGGGTTGTGCATAGCCTGGTACGGTGATGCTGTTGGTATTGACAGTCGCTTGTGCCTTGTGTCTGGCTCTCTGGGCAGAAGTGGAGTCACAGGCTGTCTCCTCACTCCTGGTCTGAAGTTCTAAGATTATTTTTTGTTATGAGTTTATGAATTTTCCAATTCTAAAAAAGAAAGAAAAAACTTTAAATTCCAGATATCTTATTAAACACCTTTATGATTATTCCCACTTAGGAGCACATTTTTTTATCTGACCTCTGACCATTGTTAACGTACAGTGGGTCCCCATGAATGGCAAAACATGTACAGCTAGTAACACAATTCTGGGATCTAATCTTTAATATTTTGCCAGGGATTATGAAGAAACTTATAATTATGTTTTACTTTGGATTTACCCATCTTCCCTTTATCTCACACTGAAATATAATCAAAATCAGCCTGTTTCCATTCGGTTGCAAATCCCCATCTTAAAGTTTCTATTCAAAGTCTCCCCAATTTTCATTTCTCCGTCTTTTCTTATTATATTAAATCCTGATATCTGGAAATGAAACTATATAGCAGCATTACCCTGTTCTTTTAAAAATACAGATCATATCTATTCTCTCTGCATTTTCCACATTATAACCATGGTGGGTTTTTTTTTTTTTTTAATCCTTGACAGGTTGCAATTAGATTTCTTGCTTGCCATTGTATTATAGCAAATACTGTTATTATGGTAGAAGTAATTCACTTTATTTAGTGTACTACTCAGATAGTCGGCCAGATGCCTCTGATAGTAAATGTCATTCCCATTCTTTAATTATAATTTTTAATCTTTTCTGGTTTGCTGTTCTTTCAGTAGATTAATTAGTTTTATTCTAAAATTCAGAAATGGTCTGAGTTTAATGATATTTATTAATATGAATTATTATTTCCTATTGGTTTTCCCCTGCAGAAGAGTAAAGTAATTTTGTTCTTTTCAAACTTTTTGGTCTAGTGACACACTGTCAGAGAACAACACAGATTTATTTAGTAATTGAAATTTTTTAAGTTTTTAAAATTATGTGTATGTGTGTATATCTGTGTGCCACATATATGCAGGTGCCTGAAGAGACCAGAAAAGGACATTAGAGTCCCATGAAGCTGGAGATTCAGACAGCTGTGGATCACCAGCTGTGGTCCAGGGAGCTCTACTCTTCTGTGTCCTCAGGAAGAATATGAGTGCTCTTAACTGCTGAGCCATTTCTCCAGCCACAGCTAGGTGTATTTCTGAAAGTTGGTGGTACTGACATTTCAATGATTGTCAGCCTCAGAGATATGCAATCAAACGCTTTGGTCACACTCTAAAAGATGCGCATTTCTCTAAAGATGTTTCCTTTGTCTAGAGTTGTTTATATACACGGGGCAAGATGAATGAAAGCAAACAAGATATGAAGCATATCTAGAGCCAACACACCCATAATCAAATTAGACCATGCGGCTTATCTGTCTGACAGTGAGGAGCATACTGGCCCTACACATCCCTAGGCTACCCCTTAATGCACTGATGCATTGCACTATTTTCATCTGTGTTGAACGGGCAAATATATTGGATTGACCCTCTTGCTGAGTACATGGATAGCTCACTTCAGTTCAATTGAGCAAGTCAGACAGAGTGAGCATTGTTGAGAAATGGAAGATAGAAGATGGGCTCTATAAACTGGGTGGCACTTACTCAGGTTCTGTGCCTCCCCGTTCTGTGATTTAGGCCAAATTACTTTTATCTCAAAGCTCTGATTGATTGAGCTACACAGTAGGTATGTGGGGACTTTGCTCCCAGATGAGCTGTAAGAATTTAAAAGATCCTATTTACAAAGTGCCAGAAACCTAATGTGATAAGAACGTTCATTGTTATCAGGTGTTAGGGGTATTGAAGGTTGGTAATCTATATGCCTGTCATTCATTACTACCTAACAGGAACAAAGAACAACAACAAAACAAAACAAACAAACAAACAAAAAAAAAAAAAACCAGCAACAATAACAAAACCCACATAACTGATTTTGGCTGGGAGAATCTTAGCAGTAAGTTTATGCTGATCTGTTCCGTATTTCTCTAAGAGCCACTTAGAGTTTGTTTGTGCCATGGTCTTAGCAGGAGATGTGAGGGGAGAAGCCACACTAAATGAATGCAGCCCAAGCATTCTATGTATCATGAACATGTCGTAGAGGCAGAAACATGTCCTGTAGCCAAAGCCAAGGGATGGGCAATGTACTGAGCCTGGTGCTTCAGAGCAACAATTAAGTCACACAGCCTAAACAACCAGAGGTAGGTCAGAACCTGGAGGAACGTGTTTTTTTGTTTTCCCCCTCTCAATTCTTGCTCCCAGCTATAATGGTACAACGTAAGCAAGTCGCAGATGGTGCTTCGGTTTGGATCTGGAATGCCTCCCAGAGGTTTATGTGTGAAAGCTTGGTCTCTAGCTGTGGCAGCTAGCAGGAAATGACAGAAACGTTAGGAAGCAAGGTCTGGTTGGTGTAAATAGGTCATTGGGGTTGGGCCTTTGAAGCATGCTGGAGCTCCAACCACTTCCTGTCTTTCTATTTCCTGACAGCCGTAAGGTAAAGGGCCTCCTATGTCACAGGCTTTCAACACGGTGGTATTTTGCTTTACCTAATGCTGAGAAGTAGTGCTCCAGCTGACCTTGGGCTGAAATCTTGAACTCCGAGAAACCTGTCCTCCTTTATATTGTATGTCACATGTTTTATCACAGTGACAAAGCTGTGACATGGGTGGAGTTCTGTCATATACACAGGGGGAAGGCACAGAAAGCTGCTATAGAAATTGTCCTGTAAGCCTGATAATGTCAGATCTCCACCCATTTGGGCTTCTCTGACGGCTCTTTGCATCAAAGGTTTACTATCGTGGCAGATTTATCAACATTTTGGGTACAAAGGGCTAACATTTGACCAAATCTGAACCTTTGAGACTCTTGAACCCTGTACCTGCAAATCAGCTATGCCTGAACAAACATGCAACAAACCCACAGTTACCATTCTCAATGTTAGCAATAGATTCATGAAACACTAATAAACAGACTTTCAAGAAGACCATTTGGTAAAATTGTTGGTGTTTATCAAAGTGTAAGAGGGAACCAGCTGACATCTGGAGGCAGCTCTCCTAGGAGCCGAGTCTTATCTCTCTATCAGATACCCACTCCCACCAGGCATTCCTAGATGATAAAAGAATTGGGCCTAGGTGTTCATTCTAACTGTAAAAGACCAACATAAGTTGATGCCCCAGACGATGTTTCCTGTCTTGTCTCTACTCCTGCTATGGATAACAAGTTTCTGTTAAACTGTGTCTACAATTCCAAACATAGAATATCCAATATTCAATAGGCATTCATTGTTTAGTCTAAGCATTATGAAGACTTCTGTGTACCTCTTATTTATTCTCTGTTGCATGGTAAAACTAGGGCTGTGCATTGGAGCTAATGAGGAATTAGAATCACCATTTAACTGAGTAGGGCCACAGGCCTCATCCGGCCGGATCAGCGCCTGGGTAGCTGGAGCACAGGGTTGCCTGACACCCGCCAGCTACCCACGACCCCCGCCGCAGGATTTTGGGACTGCTGGTGAGTGGAACACAGCTTCTGCTCCAGTCCAATCACGCGGGACCTGAGACTGCTCTGGTTGGGGAGAGAGAAATCCGGCCTACATAGGACCACAAGCCTCTTCCGGTCAGAAAAGCACCGGGGCAGCTGGGGCACAGGGTCGGCTGACACTCGCCAGCTACCCACAACACCCGCCACAGGATCTTAAGACTTCTGGTGAGTGGAGCACAGCTTCTGCTCCAATCCAATTGCGCGCAGGACCTGAGACTGCATTAGTTAGGGAAGCAGAAACCGGCCTGAGTAGGGCCACAGGCCTCATCCGGCCGGATCAGCGCCGGGGTAGCTGGAGCGCAGGGTTGCCTGACACCCGCCAGCTACCCACGACCCCCGCCGCAGGATTTTGGGACTGCTGGTGAGTGGAACACAGCTTCTGCTCCAATCTTTAAACAGTGACAACGATAACAACTAACCCCAGAGATTACCAGATGGCGAAAGGTAAACGTAATAATCTTACTAACAGAAACCAAGACCACTCACCATCATCAGAACCCAGCACCCCCACTTCGCCCAGTCCAGGGCACCCCAACACACCGGAAAAGCTAGACACGGATCTAAAAGCATATCTCCTGATGATGGTAGAGGACTTCAAGAAGGACTTTAATAACACACTTAAAGAAATACAGGAGAACACTGCTAAACAGGCAGAAGACACTAAAGAGGAAGCACAAAAATCCCTTAAAGAATTGCAGGAGAACACTGCTAAAGAGTTACAAATCCTTAAAGAAAAACAGGATAACCTAATCAAACAGGTAGAAGTCCTTAATGAAAAACAGGAAAACACATCCAAACAGATGATGGAAATGAACAAAACCATACTAGACCTAAAAAGGGAAGTAGACACAATAAAGAAAACCCAAAATGAGGCAACACTGGAGATAGAAACCCTAGAAAAGAAATCTGGAACCATAGATACCAGCATCAGCAACAGAATACAAGAGATGGAAGAGAGAATCTCAGGTGCAGAAGATTCCATAGAGAACATCGGCACAACAATCAAGGAAAATGTAAAATGCAAAAAGATCCTAACTCAAAACATCCAAGAAATACAGGACATAATGAGAAGACCAAACCTACGGATAATAGGAGTGGATGAGAATGAAGATTTTCAACTCAAAGGACCAGCAAACATCTTCAACAAAATTATAGAAGAAAACTTCCCAAATCTAAAGAAAGAGATGCCCATGAACATACAAGAAGCCTACAGAACTCCAAATAGACTGGACCAGAAAAGAAATATCTCCCGACACATAATAATCAGAACAACAAATGCTCTAAATAAAGATAGAATACTAAAAGCAGTAAGAGAAAAAGGCCAAGTAACATATAAAGGCAAGCCTATCAGAATTACACCAGATTTTTCACCAGAGACTATGAAAGCCAGAAGATCCTGGACGGATGTTATACAGACACTAAAAGAACACAAATTCCAGCCCAGGCTACTATACCCAGCCAAACTCTCAATTAACATAGATGGAGAAACCAAAGTATTCCACGACAAAACCAAATTCACACATTATCTCTCCACGAATCCAGCCCTTCAAAGGATAATAACAGAAAAAAACCAATACAAGGACAGGAACCACGCCCTAGAAACAACAAGAAGGTAATCCCTCAACAAACCTAAAAGAAGACAGCCACAAGAACAAAATGCCAACTTTAACAACAAAAATAACAGGAAACAACAATTACTTTTCCTTAATATCTCTTAATATCAATGGACTCAACTCCCCGATAAAAAGACATAGACTAACAAACTGGCTACACAAACAAGACCCAACATTTTGCTGCTTACAGGAAACTCATCTCAGAGAAAAGGATAGACACTACCTCAGAATGAAAGGCTGGAAAACAATTTTCCAAGCAAATGGCATGAAGAAACAAGCTGGAGGAGCCATTCTAATATCTGATAAGATTGACTTCCAACCCAAAGTCATTAAAAAAGACAGGGAGGGACACTTCATACTCATCAAAGGTAAAATCCTCCAAGAGGAACTATCAATCCTGAATATCTATGCTCCAAATACAAAGGCAGCCACATTCATTAAAGAAACTTTAGTAAATCTCAAAGCACAAATTGCACCTCATACAATAATAGTGGGAGACTTCAACACACCACTTTCACCAATGGACAGATCATGGAAACAGAAACTAAACAGGGACACAGAGAAACTAAGAGAAATTATGAATCAAATGGATCTGGCAGATATCTACAGAACATTCTATCCTAAAACAAAAGGATATACCTTCTTCTCAGCACCTCATGGTACCTTCTCCAAAATTGACCATATAATTGGTCACAAAACAGGCCTCAACAGATACAAAAATATTGAAATTGTCCCATGCATCCTATCAGATCACCATGGACTAAGGCTGATCTTCAATAACAAAATAAATAATAGAAAGCCAACCTTCACGTGGAAACTGAACAACACTCTTCTCAATGATACCTTGGTCAAGGAAGGAATAAAGAAAGAAATTAAGGACTTTTTAGAGTTCAATGAAAATGAAGCCACAACATACCCAAACTTATGGGACGCAATGAAAGCATTTCTAAGAGGAAAACTCATAGCTCTGAGTGCCTCCAAAAGGAAACTAGAGAGAGCACACATTAGCAGCTTGACAACACACCTAAAAGCACTAGAACAAAAGGAAGCAAATTCACCCAAGAGGAGTAGACGGCAGGAAATAATCAAACTCAGGGGCGAAATCAACCAAGTGGAAACAAGAAAAACTATTCAAAGAATCAACCAATCAAGGAGCTGGTTCTTTGAGAAAATCAACAAGATAGATAAACCCTTAGCCAGACTCACTAGATGGCACAGGGAAAGCATCCTAATTAACAAAATCAGAAATGAAAAAGGAGACATAACAACAGATCCTGAAGACATCCAAAACACCATCAGATCCTTCTACCAAAGGCTATACTCAACAAAACTGGAGAACCTGGATGAAATGGACAAGTTCCTAGACAGATACCAGGTACCAAAGTTGAATCAAGATCAGGTTAATGATCTAAACAGCCCTATATCCCCCAAAGAAATAGAAGCAGTCATTAATAGTCTCCCAACTAAAAAAAGCCCAGGACCAGATGGGTTTAGTGCAGAGTTCTATCAGACCTTCAAAGAAGATCTAATCCCAGTTCTTCACAAACTATTCCACAAAATAGAAACAGAAGGTACTCTACCCAACTCATTCTATGAAGCCACAATTACTCTGATACCTAAACCACAAAAAGACCCAACAAAGATAGAAAACTTCAGACCAATATCCCTTATGAATATTGATGCAAAAATCCTCAATAAAGTTCTTGCTAACCGAATCCAAGAACACATCAAAACAATCCTCCATCCTGACCAAGTAGGTTTCATCCCAGGGATGCAGGGATGGTTCAATATACGGAAATCCATCAACGTAATCCAGTATATAAACAAACTCAAAGACAAAAACCACATGGTCATCTCGTTAGATGCGGAAAAAGCATTTGACAAGATCCAACACCCATCCATGATAAAAGTCTTGGAAAGATCAGGAATTCAAGGCCCATACCTAAACATGATAAAAGCAATCTACAGCAAACCAGTAGCCAACATCAAAGTAAATGGTGAGAAGCTTGAAGCAATCCCTCTAAAATCAGGGACTAGACAAGGCTGTCCACTTTCTCCATACCTATTCAACATTGTACTTGAAGTCCTAGCCAGAGCAATTCGACAACAAAAGGAGATCAAAGGGATACAAATTGGAAAAGATGAAGTCAAAATATCACTTTTTGCAGATGATATGATAGTATATATAAGTGACCCTAAAAATTCCACCAGAGAACTCCTAAGCCTGATAAACAGCTTCGGTGAAGTAGCTGGATATAAAATTAACTCAAACAAATCAATGGCCTTTCTCTACACAAAGAATAAACAGGCTGAGAAAGAAATTAGGGAAACAACACCCTTCTCAATAGTCACAAATAATATAAAATATCTTGGCGTGACTCTAACTAAGGAAGTGAAAGATCTGTATAATAAAAACTTCAAGTCTCTGAAGAAAGAAATTATAGAAGATCTCAGAAGATGGAAAGATCTCCCATGCTCATGGATTGGCAGGATCAACATTGTAAAAATGGCTATCTTGCCAAAAGCAATCTACAGATTCAATGCAATCCCCATCAAAATTCCAAATCAATTCTTCAACGAATTAGAAAGTGCAATCTGCAAATTCATCTGGAATAACAAAAAACCTAGGATAGCAAAAACTCTTCTCAAGGATAAAAGAACCTCTGGTGGAATCACCATGCCGGACCTAAAGCTCTACTACAGAGCAACTGTGATAAAAACTGCATGGTACTGGTATAGTGACAGACAAATAGACCAATGGAATAGAATTGAAGACCCAGAAATGAACCCACACACCTATGGTTACTTGATCTTCGACAAGGGAGCTAAAAACATCCAGTGGAAGAAAGACAGCATTTTCAACAAATGGTGCTGGCACAACTGGTTGTTAACATGTAGAAGAATGCGAATCGATCCATTCCTATCTCCTTGTACTAAGGTCAAGTCTAAGTGGATCAAGGAACTTCACATAAAACCAGAGACAATGAAACTTATAGAGGAGAAAGTGGGGAAAAGCCTTGAAGATATGGGCACAGGGGAAAAATTCCTGAATAGAACAGTAATGGCTTGTGCTGTAAGATCGAGAATTGACAAGTGGGACCTCATGAAACTACAAAGCTTCTGCAAGGCTAAAGACACCATCAATAAGACAAAAAAACCACCAACAGATTGGGAAAGGATCTTCACCTATCCTAAATCAGATAAGGGACTAATATCCAATATATATAAAGAACTCAAGAAGGTGGACTCCAGAAAGTCAAATAACCCCATTAAAAAATGGGGCTCAGAACTGAACAAAGAATTCTCACCTGAGGAATACCGAATGGCAGAGAAACACCTGAAAAAATGTTCAACTTCCTTAATCATCAGGGAAATGCAAATCAAAACAACCCTGAGATTCCACCTCACACCAGTCAGAATGGCTAAGATCAAAAATTCAGGTGACAGCAGATGTTGGCGAGGATGTGGAGAAAGAGGAACACTCCTCCATTGTTGGTGGGATTGCAAGCTTGTACAACCACTCTGGAAATCAGTCTGGCGGTTCCTCAGAAAATTGGACATAGTACTACTGGAGGATCCAGCAATACCTCTCCTGGGCATATATCCAGAAGATGTCCCAACCGGTAAAAAGGACACATGCTCCACTATGTTCATAGCAGCCTTATTTATAATAGCCAGAAGCTGGAAAGAACCCAGATGTCCCTCAACAGAGGAATGGATACAGAAATTATGGTACATTTACACAATGGAGTACTACTCAGCTATTAAAAAGAATGAATTTATGAAATTCCTAGCCAAATGGATGGACCTGGAGGGCATCATCTTGAGTGAAGTAACACAATCACAAAAGAACTCATACAATATGTATTCATTGATAAGTGGATATTAGCCCAAAACTTAGGATACCCAAGATATAAGATACAATTTGATAAACGCATGAAACTCAAGAAGAATGAAGACCAAAGTGTGGACACTGTGCACCTTCTTAGAATTGGGAACAAAACACCCAGGGAAGGAGTTACAGAGACAAAGTTCGTAGCTGTGATGAAAGGATGGACCATTTAGAGACTGCCTTATCCAGGGATCCATCCCATAAGCAGCTGCTAAACGCTGACACCATTGCATACACTAGCAAGATTTTGCTGAAAGGACCCAAATATAGCTGTCTCTTGTGAGACGATGCCGGGGCCTAGCAAATACAGGAGTGGATGTTCACAGTCAGCTATTGGATGTATCACAGGGCTCCCAATGGAGAAGCTAGAGAAAGTACCCAAGGAGCTAAAGGGATCTGCAACCCTATTGTTGGAACAACATGATGTACTAACCAGAACCCCGGAGCTCTTGTCTCTAGCTGCATATGTATCGAAAGATGGCCTAGTCGGCCATCAATGGAAAGAGAGGCCCATTGGACTTGCAAACTTTATATGCCCCAATATAGGGGAATGCCAGGGCCAAAAGAATGGGAATGGGTGGGTAGGGAAGTGGGGGGCGCTATGGGGGACTTTAGGGATAGCATTGGAAATGTAATTGAGGAAAATATGTAATAAAAATATTAAAAATCAAAAAAAAAAAAGAATCACCATTTAAAAGTGTGGAAGACATCACAACTGTCAGGTTTTATTCAACTTTCATTTGAGAACCAAGCATTAGAAAGTAACATCCAAATCTTCGTTGTTAAGTCTTTGATCAATCAAACAAAATGAGACATGGAAAATAAATGTATGTCAGACTCTCCTTCGGGCTGTGTGGTTGGTCTAGCTCAACTGTCTGGACAGAGCTCCTGCCAGCCACAGCCTCAGACACCTTTGGACAGTCCCTGATTAACCCATTGCTTTAAGACAGGAAAATTAGATGGAAGCAGCCTCTAGACTTTTGAAAAGTTGTCAGGACCAAGAGGAAGACAAGGTATTTTCATCTTTGGCAGGATCTAAGACTCATCAAACCCCAAGAGAAGAAGTTCTGCTCTCTGTGAAGCCACACAGGCTACACAGAGCAGTATGAACTGAGAGTGTTCCCTTGAGTGCACTAGGGCCAGCTACATGACGACTGCTGACCTTACAGTCTGAGGAACAGAACTGTGGGACCTCTACAGAGCCTCAGGTGATGAGGTGCTACTGGTTCATGATCATAAGAAAACAACTCAGGCCAGGTGTGGCGGTGTACAAATTGCACTGGGGAAGCTAAGGTAGGCTGATGCCTGTGAATTCAAGGCCAGCCTGGTCTACATAACAAGTTCTAGACCAGTCAGGGTTGCACAGTGAGACTGTCTTAAAACATTTTAAACAGGGCTGGTGAGATGGCTCAGCGTGTAAGAGCACTGACTGCTCTTTCAAAGGTCCTGAGTTCTAAATCCCAACAACCACATGGTGCCTCACAACCACCTGTAATGAGATCTGACACCTTCTTCTGGTGCGTCTGAAGTCAGCTACAGTGTACTTATGTATAATAATAAGTAAATCTTGAGGCCGGAGCAAGCAGGGACTGAGCGAGTAGAGTTGATGGGAGCTAGCAGGGCAGACAGGAGTGAGCAGAGGTCCTAAAAAAACCAAACCAAACAAAACAAAGCATTTAAAACAAAAACGAAAACTGGGTCTTCTCACTGGCTTACTTTCTCTTAATCCTCTCCTTTCTTCTCTTCCCAAGGAGTCCAGGAGCCTTTCCCTCTGTTACACACCCAAGACCATCTAGTCACTCCGTGAGTCTATTTCTAGTGGTTACTGGCTCTATTTTCAGATGAGCTTTTGTTTTTATACAAACCTCTGTAGGTGAATGAGTCCAGTAAAGAGTTTACTGTGTTTTCTGCTTCTACCTAGTCTTTAATTCTTTCACTAGACAGAGTGAAAAACTAGACTTAGCTGTTAGAAAGTAGGCAGCCAATATTTTCAATTCTTTCTTAAGCCTGACCTATTTGCCTCATTCCTGAAAGCCATTTTTCACATCTACATTTAAATTTTAATCTTAGGAGCATACAATGTTCTAGTTAGAGAACTGCACTCATAATATACATATCATACTACTGGGCTCTCTGTTATAATGTTTCTACTTGTTGCAATAAAATATAGATGCAGGTGATTTTTATAATATGTGGAACAAGCTTCATGATTAGATTATTAGAACCCCTCCTTTTATAGTTTCTGAATTTGTGGACTATTATTGAAAGCTTTTTAACACAGAGAATGAAGGAAACCATCCTTTCTCTGGTAACATCTGGACTATCAAGCGGTCATTGATTTGTAAATGGAACCATTAACAACAGCATTAGCAAAGCAAATGCCAAATAATTATACTTCTGTCCTCAGTGTTCATCCCATTTATTTTGTGTGTGTGTGTGCACACACACACACACACATGTGCACTTGTACCACAGTAGAAGTACGACTTGTGGAAGGAGATGTAATCCTTCCACCATGTAGGGTCTAGGGATTGAATTTGGTCACCAGGTCTAGCAGCAAATGCCTTTACTCAGTAAGCCATCTCATCAGTCCCTCGTCTTCCATTTTTGATCATTATAAAGTTCCGCAAACTGTATCCCCTCATCTAGGTACTTGTGTGTGTGTGCATACACATATTGATAGATACATTTATCTCTGAGCCTATTGTGTACACAGCAATGCAGTCCACTGTAGTATGTACATTCTCAATTTCAAGTATGTCTCTGAAAAGAGCTGATCCCTCTGTCCACCTCTATATGCAACCTGGTTTCCAGCAGATTACTGACCTCAGATAGGTGGAAAGATGGATTTATGGAAGTCCTTAGATCTGTCTCTTTTCTTAGACACCTAGTGCTGTATTGCCAATTCTTGCAGAAATCTGAGTTCAAAAACTGAAGGCTTCTACTGCAAATATACCGAAGCCAATGTGTCCTTTCCACAAACACTCAAAAGTTTAGGTAAATATCAGTGGGATTGGTGGTAGATGAGTCTTACCTCAGTTTGCCTATAATTTCCTGGGTCTTGGGCCAGATTTGGCAAATATTCACATGTGTTATCAGGAATCATATACAATTTTGGACCATCTAATTTGGGAAATTTGGGCAAGGCCAAAGCTCTGTTCTCAGAATTGCAACAAAGTATTCTGCATGGCTCGAGTGATGGCTGTTCCCAGTTGTCAACTTGACTGTATCTGAATGAACTACAATCCAGAAATGGGAGGCACACCTATGATCCAGATCTTGAGGCTAGAATTCACAGGTTTTAGTCCAGATCTTGAGGCATAGTGGCCACGAAAAACTTAGGTTCAGGCAAGGTGGTAAACAACTTTAATCCCAGAAGACAGAAGCAAGCAGATCTGATTCAAGGTCAGCCTGGAACAGAGTAAGTTCTAAGTAAAGAACAGTTTCAGTCCAAGTGTGGTGGTTATACCTTTAATCTGAGCCATACCATCTGCTGGAGGCCTACCTAAGGACAACGGAAGAAGGAAGGCTTCCTTCTTCATCATTTGCTTGCACTTACTTGCCAGCACATCTGTTGGAGCCTACTTCTTTGGGATTCCAGCTTACACAGAAGACCAGCTGAAATACCTATCCTTGGGGGACAGAGCAACTACTAGATTCTTAGACTTCCCATTCACAGTTGCCCATTGTTGTGTTAGCTGGACGGCAGACTGTCAATCATTACAATAAATCCCACTAATATACAGATATTCCATAAGTTCTGTGATTCTAAAGAACCCTAACTAATACAACTGGTGTGATTCACGCCAGTGGTCATCACTGTATTTAATGTTGGAAACAGGGACCGTTCTGATCAGCAAAAGTGGTTTTGTGAACTGTGGGACTCTGGACAACAGGAGTTCTTGCCCAAGGGTTTCCTCCAAGGAATTATGTGGTTGACCTTGTCAGATTCTCACAAGTTGTTTCCATGCAAAACTGGTGGGACTTGACACTCATTCATGAATGAAAAGTTATCTTTACATCTCTCATACTAATTAACAAATCCTCAAGTGCAGATTTCACAGAAAATTTTGGAGTGCTCAGTAACTGTGCCTGGAGTGCGCCTCTCTGATCGTGATGCTTCAAATGCTACTCGGTGCTTGGACGCAAATGAAAAATTAATTTTTCTCCCCAAACTGTTTACCCTGAAGCATTTTAAGGTAACATTTATATAAAGATGATATAATAACACCCAGCTCAAATGAAGCTGTAGACTTCAGTTCATTTGTTCAACTCCTAATCAAATGACAATGATGGCACTATTGGAGATCTCAGGGCTGAGCAATGTGACACAAAATGGCAAGGACTCAGCACTGTTTTCCTCTGAGCTGCAGCTGGAACTCAGTGTCCAAAATTAAATAACAGAAGCAGAGTCTCTTCTACTGTTCCCTCTGCAGGCGCTGCCCACCACATGTCATCCAACTACGCTGCTAGGGGATTTCGGGTGCATCCTTAATGGGTCTGCTTTAACAGGCATGTTTGCAGGCTTGTTTAGCTCGTTGGTTCTCTTAAGCCCTTCAAAACTAATGTTGTTTTTCCAGGTCCTGCTAAACTATGTTAATATTTTCTACTCCATCCTATATGCTATGGACATAATTTAGAATACTATCAATCTCCAGAAATATTTTGGTTAATAAGAAAGAAATCATAGGCTAAGGTAAAGGACACCTTTAGAGTTTGCTGGTGCTGGGTCACTCTGATTCCAGGCTTTGTGTCTGAATTCTGCTCCAGCTGAGCACTTCTGAACAGGAACGCGCAGCATTGGCACTGTCTCCATCGGCTGAAGTCTGCCGCACACGTGGCAGTTGGCTCATGGACCAGAAACACAGCTTGACTTTACCTGAGTTTAAGAAACTGCAGACAATGGTCTTCTATGCATTGAAGAAAGAAAAGCAAGTTGCTTCTGTTTTGCGATGTGTTTCCAATATTGCAGCTGTAGGCTGGAAAACAGAGGTTCCTGGTGAATCTAAACATCCCCCTCCCCCACCCCTCTCCTTTCTAAAACTAACCAGATAAACTCTGAGCAGACTGACAGAGAGGAGACTTCAGTGAAAGCTACAGGACAGGGACAGCTGTGACTTCAGCTATAAGCCCAGTGTTTGGAAGACAACTTCTAAGTTATTCCAAATTTAAGCACTGAAAAAGTAAAAATAAAATAAAAACCTTTATCTCTCCACTAAGGAGGGTGCCTAGGGGTAGAGATGCTGCGGCAACTGTACCACTCTGTTAAGCCTAGGGATCTGCTCTCCTGGGTCTAATGAGATTATTGATTCCCAAGGACCAGTTGGCTTCAGGCAAAGCACCTCCTCCTCAAGTCTGAAATTTATTCTACAGTGAATGTGACAGTGTGTTTCTCGCTGGCTTAATGCAGTTTCAATAGTCCTTACCTATAATGGAGGAATTTAACAAATGCCATATCGATGTGTTGCTAATTACTGATTATAGGCAACAATGCCAAGAGCAAACTCTCTAAACGTTCCCCCAGCATTAGAACACTTCTTCTGAATTTGTCTTGACGGCTGTTTCCTCATTGTTAGATTCCTCTCTTCTTTCTCAATATGACACTTCTCCACTCCAACACTATAATAATAAGACTACAAACATTACAGCAGATCAAATTTGGAGGGAGGCGTGAGAAAATCTGGGGAGCCTTCCACTCGAAGCCTCTTCTGTTAATGTCTGTCACAGTCTCTCATTACCAGAGAGCAGAACTCACAGTGAGCGCTTCTGTCATAATGCGGGTGAAAAATAACAAGCTGGATTGTAAAGAGACAGTTATTATTGTGCTTGTTTTTGGTTGGGTATAGAAATAAGCCATCAAGGAGCATGTATATTGTGCATAAACACAGATATACAGTTTTGCAAAGGAAAATTGTATTGTCATAGTAGTGTGACCATAAAGTAACGAGATTAATTTCCTTGTCACACATGTGGAAACCACTTATCATTCTGTGCATGGACATTTTCTGTAGTTGTGCCTCAAATACAGCAACATTTAAACAGCTAGCCTCGAAAATTTACAAGAGCACTTTCTCAAGTCAACACCCAACTAGGTTAGCTTTAGGATTCTCATGAATGCTCCAAAACCTCCATGTCCATGACTATAATAGCCAGGTTTGGCAGACATGAAGTATGAGGGTACAAAACACAAAAAGAGCCCAAATGAGGGGGCAGCCACCTACCCCTATGGGCTCTGTTGGCCTCTGGCCAGTTGAACTAAGAGCTCAGAAAGTTTCTGTCCCCATGCCTCTGACACCTGGAAGTCTGACATTCTTCACCAGGCAGTTTATTGATGTTATCTCTAATCCCTACAGCCACTCACAAATGTGCCCATTATTATCATCATTACCGAGTTACAGATGAGGAATAGACTCAAAAAGGTTAAACGACTCGCCTAAGGGCCCACAGGCACTAAGTGAGCACAGATTAGAACTTCTGTCTAATTACTAATCTTCTGTCTCATTACCAAGCCTGTGACTCAAAGACAAAGCCCTTCATGCCACAATTAACGCTGAAAATGTAAACAGGAATGGCAGAGGATGCTTAAGAGCTTGTAGCTCACAATGAAGATAACCAGAAGTAACCAGAAGTCCAGTGGGCCTAAGTGTGTAGCACAGCCTCCCACAGCTCTGCCCAAGGATGCTCAAAGAAGTCTGATTTCATTCCATCCACTGAGACAAAACTTGCTTTCATTCTGGGTCTTCAAAGATAGCAAACACTGTTAAATTGCCCAGTTGACATATGGGAAATATTGTTAAGAAAATACCTAAATTATCAAAGGGAACTAAATTTTTTGTTTGTTCTGACAGAGTGCATTGGAGCCGTGTTCCCCTTCTCTTGCAAATGCCCTCTTGGCTCTTGGTCTCTCACAACCTTGGTCCCTTTTCATAGATAGTTCTACACAGTGGAAGCAGCATTCTCAACAAGTGGATGTCAGCTGGGGCTCAGCCTGGTTGAGTTCAGCTTTGGAGGAAGGCAACCCCAAGGTCTTTGAAGTTATAAATGCTGAGGTATCATGCCCAGTCAAGCTTTCAGGAAACATACCAAGTTAGCCTTAATAGCTCCCTCCCCAAACACCAAAAATAAAAACAGAGAGAGAAAGAAGGGGGAAGAGAAAGATTACCAGAATAACATCTGTGGTCACTGTCAGCCCCGGTCAGAACCCTTGTCTCTGTGTATCCTGTTCTGTGTGTCCTTGCCTCTGTGTGTACTGCTTAGCTCCAGGTATATCTAAAGTCAGAGGTCACTAAGACCTCAAGTCTATAAAGTAGTGATTCATAAAATTAAGAAAGAGAAATCAGTACTGACAACACTATAAGGCAAAATTGTATTAAAATACAACAATGTCAAAGGCTTCTGGTGGGGGAGTGGCTATTTGTTAAAGTAGAATTATTCTAATCACAAGGGACTGTCTTACTTTGATGCTTCTCATACTGATTCTTCGGTAACAACACCAACATCAACAGAAAGGAAATAAAGAGGGGGAGGGGCTTGCTATTAGTGCAGCTCAGAATCCCAGAGCTGGAATATGGACTTTTTCTCCAATGACTCGTGATATAGATGGCATCAGATTTTATTTGTCTGATGTTACAGGTCAGACACGTGAAATCTGACACAACAGAAAGAAAGAACGTAAAGAAAGGCAATCTGAATTTAAAATTCAAAAATAGTATATATACTATTTTTTTGAATATATACTATTTTGACTTGGGTCCTAATCCTTATGAATTTAACCAAGTAATTTCAGCTAGTTAGGGGAGAGGGGTGGTGTCATATCCCTAAAATCTCAGTGTTGAGGAGGCTGGAACATAACACAAATTGTCTAAAAAGGAAATTACTTGGTTTACCTCTTCCACATACCTGGGTTAGCGTATCAGAAACCATTTTGACAAGTGTGTATCCTCAGGGCCTATCTTATTACTGTAACTCAATAAATCATGACCAAGTCTTAAAGAGTGCCCTTGCCTCAGTTAACCAATCTATACAATGATATTCTTGCATAAGTGATCTACAAAGCTCTTCCAGATTTTAAAAGTATGGATTTATAGAATAAAAGAAATGATTGCTCAATACATAAACACAAAAATTATGGTATATTCATAGAAATGGATTAATCATCTCTTAGCAATAGATATAAAAAAAGAATGAACCTTAGGTACACACAACAGTGTAGATGAATCTATAAATATTTGTGCTGAGTGAAATAAACCAGACAAGAAAAAAAAAAAGGAGAAAAAAAAGCTTTCATTTACATAAAACCCTAGAAGGAGGACCCTAGCAAAGATAACGAGGTTTTTTCCCCCGGGGCATTGTGAAACTTTCAGGTTGAGAGATGTGATTGAGCTGATAATTTCCTTGAGTAAATGCATACGTCAAACCTTATGACACTCTACACTTTAAGTATGTGACATTTACTATGCAATTCAGTCTCAACAAAGTTATTGAAAGAAAAGGAAGGAAACAGACAAGGAGCTGGGGGAGTTTGGAGATCTGCAAAGATAGCTGGATGGAAAATCTAACTGCAGAAGATGACTCAGAGGACAGGAAGGGGGTGGAGCTCCTGGCCAGAGCAGAGGATGGTGCATAAACGCAGAAGGGTCTGCCGGCATCCTAACTGCTCCTCTTCAAAGGCCAGAGAAGCAATCTGGAAGCTATAAAAGCAAAGCCCAGGCTGTGGTCAGCACAAGCTGAACAACAGAAGGCCTTGCTGGCTGCCCAGCCATCAGCTTTGGCTGCCAATATCACCATAGATGCTGTTAGGCCTGTTCTAGAGCTGAGCAACAACTGGGCCTTCTCCATGCCAATCACATTCAGCGCAGGCTGTCATCAAGCCTTTAGACTTTAACACTCAGGGAAGACCGTGTTTGCCCAATATTACCTTGGCTAGCCAAAGGAAGTCTCAACACACAGTTGTGTTGAGGATTAGTTTCAGGTTCTTCTGGAAATGTTCCCAGCTCTTCCTCTCCCCTGCTACAGAGACCAACCAATACCGTCTGCCTCTTCCTTTTCTTCTGTCCTCTCAATTGGCTTCCCCCATTCTTCTTCTACAAGTTGGGGAGCTGTAGGGAATTGTCACACTGTGATCTCTGCTTTCTTCAGGCTAAAGAACTTTACTAGAAGCACTGGCAGAAAGTTAAATTGGATAAAGATCAAAGTTGATAAGATTCCTCGTAAGCCCACAGTTGGTCCACTTTAAAGGCGACAGTCCCATTCACTTCTGATTAAAATGGAAATTGTCTATAAAGAACCTCCTTGGGACAAAGTTGAATGACGGAACTAGATTAAGCAGGCAGTTCATTACCCTTAAGTGAAAAATGAACAAAGTCATCATTCAGAGGAAGTAATGGGGTCCTGATGGTAACATGGTAATTAAAGAGACACAACCTAAATATAGCCGAGCCGCTCTGAAGATCCTCCAGGGCACTGAAATTAGAACATGGTCCCCTCCACACACAAACTCTCCTCAAACTATCTGTCATCAGACTGGGGCCACTTGCCTGTGTGGACCCAGTTACCTCGGCATATCACAGAACACATGCTATGAATAGATTGTGCCTGTGGCCACCAGTTTGATCTTGCTGACTTTAGATGCACTTACTTCCGTCTAGGCCTCACTGCCCAATGCGGGAGTCTGCTTCATCTGACTGGTCCTGGGAAGGCATGCATTTGCACAACACCCACCCCCGCTTATTGCTGCCTTCACATTTTCCAACTCCATAAAAGATCATCAGTTCAATAAAAATCTTATCTCTGCCACTTATTAAAGAAGAGCACTGCTAATGACATAGAAGCCGGCGGCAGTATTAATTAGACTCTAGACCATCGCCGTGGCTCTTGTTTCTCCTCTCATCCTTTCCTAGTCCATAGAACATGCAGCCTTGGTTACAGTAAAGACTTTCTTGGAAAAAAGAAAAAAAAAAAACAGTAGAAGAAGAATCCAAATCCCAACAGCTGGGACTACCCACTCTTTTATGAATCCTGATGAGTCCTATAGTTTGATGAAAAGAATAATAATCTCAAAGATTACTTAGAAATATACGGGAGCTGGAGAGACAGCTCAGTGGTTAAGAGCACATACTGCTCTTTCAGAGGACCCAGGTTCAGTTCCCATCACCCCAGTCAAGCAGCTCACAAACACTTGTAACTCCAACTTAAGGGGTTCTGACACTCTTGGCCACAGCATTCACATATTCACACCCAATGGAGATGAAAACATATCCGCATAGTTAAAAAGCATAAAGTAAATCTCAAGGAAATTTGGACAAGCTTTGTTCTAGCTCCTTACTCATTAGTTGGGGGAAGGGAAAGTTAGGGTTAGTAGAATTCTTCCTTAATATGTGCAGATGGATACATAGAACGACCATGTGCACCCATGTTATCACAGACAACAGAGTTTATGCTTATGGTCTAAGTTAACCATAAATAAGCATAACAAGCCACCCAAACTTCCCAACGCACACTCCAATCTCTGCTTACTCAGGCACTCAGTTGCTGCTACCATTACAACTATTTCCCTTCTAACCTTCAGTACTAAGCTCCTACAGGTATACTGAGAATGAAAAAGAAACATTTTAATTTTCTTAAATGAAAAAGAACCCAGGAAATTTAATAAAACAAAGTATTATAATTCTCAATCATTGAGATTTCTCAAGCCTGGCAGAGTGTAATTAAATAGACATCAGCAAATCAACCGTAGGGCGAGGTTCGAGGCATGCATCAGATGGAGCAGAGTTAAGCAGGAGGCTCACCTGAGGAAGGAAACCTGGAGATAGATGCTCAGCTGTGAAGTGCCCCCAAGAGCTGGGCCATAATTATAAACTAAGATGCACGAAGAGTTCTTTCAAATCTTGGTGAAGAGCTCATTTCTGAAGCCATGCTGCCTGTATCCCATTGCTGTGGCTGCCTGCATCCCGTTGCCGTGGCTGCCACTGCCTCTGCAGAACCCAAAATGAAATTCATTTTAGCTACATCTTCTTCAGCCTCTCACCTTTCCTAGGAAAGAATTTTCTTTGGAGAATCTAAAAGTTGAATAGTAATACATACTTTCGAAGATAGAAAGCAAGAAAAAAAATCTCAGTTGAGTCTCTCTCACAAAGTAACTAAAGAGGTACTACTAAACACGAGCCATACTGTCAGAGTTGTGGCTATCTGCTCTTGAAGAAGGAATGTGATGGTGGGAATATAGGTACCGAAAAGTCAGGACTCCTACTAATGCTCAGTTGACCCCTTGTCCTAAACTAGCATAGAACCTATGGGAGCGCAGGCCTGACTCTCAAGACTCTCACACTACTAGAGAATGTCAGGAAAAGGTACTGCCCAGCTTTGTGTATAATGGTTTTTTGCTAAGGGAAGTCTCTTCATTGTCAGTAGTCTGTTGAGAGATTTAAACCTACCCCAGTGTTCAGTAGCAAACAATTTTTTATTAACTTTCTTCATATGTTTTTATTTGTTTTAATCAGCTTAACATTAAATCTTTCTACATCGCTGAAGAAGAGGGACCTCCTGTTTGAGCCTTGTACAGAGAGAGGCTGGGTCTGTCTGTAGTTTGGAATACAGAGGAAAGCTAAAGAGAAAGCTGCCCAGACAGACCCTGGTAGAGGTGTGGAGTGACTCTGCTGCCCCCTAGTGGATTTGTTCACCTGGAACACTCTAGGCAAATGCCATTGGTTTAGGATTGGTTACAACAACCAATATTTTGAGATCTTTTGAGTTCCCAACACATTTTCTTTTTGCACTCATACCAACACAAGGATAGTTCTGCTGTGACTCCGGTCCTGGTGGAGGCTTCCGGTGACCCTCATCTCCGTGCCATACGTATTTCTTGAGCTCTGGTCTCAGTGGTGTGATAAGCTACAGACAGTTTTATTCCTGAGCCGCAGTCCTTTCTCAGTCATCAGATAGCTCTCGAACGTCTAGATAAGACTTCAAACAGAGGGGGAGAATGTTCTGAGGGTAGACGAGAAGATTTATACCTCCTGAAACAGATCAAAGAAGGTCTTGTAGAGAAGAATGTTTGAAGATGTGCTTTGCAACCTTGGAGGATATTGCCACGTGGAGAAGGAAGAAAGTACTGAAAACAGAGCACACAACATAAGCCCATGGCGCAGCGAAGTCTCAAGGAACTCTGCGGAGAGCGCATGATAAAGATAAGAGTGGCCTGAGTAAGAGGAGTCAGTTTGGTCAAGGTAACAAAGTGTAGACAAAATCCCATGTGCCCTCCAAATGGTTGAGTTCTGCCCTTGTGGGGAGTCACTAGTGTCTTCTAGAACAGGTAAGATGTGATCACATTGGTGATTTCAGAGGATCTTGCAGTCAACATGGTTAGACAAGGAGTGTAGGACAGAACACAGAAGAAGAAGAGAGGCAGAGGTTAAAATAAAATAGTATTGTCGGGTAAGAGAGGCAGCCTGAGACTTTTTTTTTTTTTTTTTTTTTTGAGACAGGGTTTCTCTCTGTGGCTTGGGCTATCCCAGAACTCCCTCTGTAGACCAAGCTGACCTCGAACTCAACAGAGATCTGCTTACCTCTGCTTCCTGAGTGCTGGGATTAAAGACATGTGCCACCATGTGTTGGCAGACACTTAAGGTCTATTTCTGATAGGTATATGATGTGATAATATATTAGATATAGAAATATATTAGAAATAGAGATGGGGGAAACAGGGACTTTTGCCAAGGTCCCAGCTATGTCTGCATTAGAAGGATTCTCATGGCACTGTTGCAACAGGGAAAGGTTGAGAGAGGTTGTCGCTGAGCTTTGGCTTTGGGTCACATCAAGTTTGCAGCTAGATATAAATCAGAGGGAGCTGGAAATGCACATCTAGGCTTCATGATCCATATATCCATGTTTGTATGTAGAAATTGAAGCTTAGAAATGCTGGATATTGCCTCTATTCAGGTACCTACCTAATAGAGGTTTTAGGCAGGTCTTAGTCTAGTACCAGAAATGGAAAAGAAAAATGCCACTCTAATATACAAATGGCAGAGAGGGTAGAGAAGGGCGGAGCCCGAGAAACCCCAGATTCAAAGGACAGCAGAAGACCTTTGAGCCGGAAGAGGAGGGAAAAAAAAGGCAAAGCCCACACTGGAAGAACTCTACCAAGGGAGAAGAGAAAGCTATGGGAAGTCAGGGACAGGGAACAAGACAGAAAACATTCAGATGAATTTAGACTTAAGGACAAGATGCCAAAGGAACTGCAGGATGAGGGAAAGCCCTCATCCTTGTGGGTGGGGGTAGGGCGTGGTCAGGGGTGTTTCACATACTGGAGGACTTTAAATTGTTTATGTGCAAAACTAAAGGTGGTTCTTATGGACAAAAAGAGGCTAGAATTAGGTGAAGTTAGATTAGAGAGGAGGTGTGGAATCATTTCCTTCAGGGACTGCTTACATTTAGTCCTCTAAAATAGGAGGACAAAAGGAAACCCAAAGGAAGAAAGTGCTCCTTCGAAAGCAGCACCTTAGCTTATGGAGCAGTGTTTCTCGAGCAAGCACACAGGCAGAGGCCTCTCCCAGTACATCCGTACTAACTGGGGTTGAAAAGCCAGAGTCTTTTCTACACTATTCAGCGCAGACCAAAGAGAGTTTTACTTGCTTTTATTTTCAGGTTTTTATTTTGCTCTCTTTCAACCTTGAGTTAACAACTGAAAACATCAGACACAAAGGGACATGAAAGGAAAGGGCATTCCATTTCATCATTAGCTCGGCCTTCCAGGAAATAGAACCACTAACAGCCACAATAAGCCTCCAATAGCTTCCACCTCGACTCTTCACCTCCTGGTTCTGCTGGACCAATGAGGGACCACTGAGATCCCCCACAACAACAGAGTTCAACCCTGTGCAGTTGACATCCCAGAAGGTAAAAAATAAATTGCTACCTATTCTTCACTTCACCTTAGATAGAGTCCTCTTCCTAAGCAAGAGTCTGGAAAAAAAAAATAGCAAGTCTATTCTTTAGTCTTCTGCACTCAGTGTTATAGAGTATATGGAGTAGTGGATAAGAGTTATTTCTCTAATATTCTAGTGCCTACTTCCTTATCTTTATATGTTACCTTTATCTTAAGAAAACACTAGATCTGGGTGGCTGTATGAGGGAAGCTTTGGTTTGAGTCTTATCAAGGGGAAGAAAAATGAAAAGATTTTTCTGCCTGAGCCATCTGCTTTCATGAATGCTTGATAAATGCCACACACATTCTTCACCTTAAGCTCCTTTCCAATGTACCTACTCTATACAGTTCTACAAATGGCAAGTGACAGGTGTGACAAGTGCCAGGTGTCTCTAGCTTTGAAAGAGCTAAGTCCTGTCTTAACACCAAACGTATACTTCAGTCCCCAATTGTCCTGCTTAGCTTTAGCTGTCAACTTGGCCAGCCACAATTATCTAGTAAGAGAATCTCCTTTGAGAAATTGTCTAGATCGTGTGGGCATGTCCTCTGGGGATTGTCTTAGTCGTTAACTGTTGCTAACAGCACAGCATGGGTAGTGCCATTCCTAAGCAATTGTCTATGCTCTGTGTATGGGAGCTGAATATGTAAGCCTGCCTGGCAGCCAGCAAGCACTCTCCTCCACAGTTCCCACCATACCTCTTTGCCTGTAGAGAGAATTCTTGGTTGGAGCTGATGATGTTTAGAACAGGAAGCACGCCTATCTTCAGGTTGTTGCCTTGGCTCCCCAGAAACCTGACACTGTAAGCTGAAAGACTCCTTTTCCTCCCCAGAGTTGAATTTAGTCAGGTTATTGGTCACAGCTGCAGAAGTCAGCAGAGACAACCATGGGGATGTCTAGCTGCAGAATCTCTGCAGCTACTGCATCCTACAGCACGACTGGGTCATCATCATGTTCCACCTGCGTCCCTGTCCCGTGGCTGTACATCTTCTTTTTGGCCTCTAGTTGATCTTTCCTTCCTCTTCTATTTCAAATTTCTTATCTTTCCCTTTGAAGATGAACATTCTTTAAAAGAAACCAGGACATTTTAGATGAAAAGGGCTACTTTTGAAACAAAAGAAATCTTTCAATTGCATCTCTTCCCATGACTCTCAAGGTTGCATATTGTGACAAGAAGATTGTTTGATAGCGACAAGGGAGATGTCGCCCTCTAATGGAGAAGACATTTTCAGGCACTTAACTGCTCAGCTATGTCATCCTGGGTCAGTCAGCTGTTTACGCTGACAGCGCTTCATCAATCACACTCTCTCATTTTTTTTTCCTCAAACCAAATTTCGATTCTATATTTTACCTTGAGAATAAGTTACTCTCTTTGACTTCTCTGTTTCCTCAGGGAATTTTTTTAATAAATTATGTTCATTGTTATTAAGTTGGTATTTAGAAAGTATATAGAGATGAGAACAATAAAATCTTCCAACTCAAAATAGTATTAACCTCTTGTTTTGTTTTTTTTTAATGTCCTAAGGATCCAATCCAGAGCTTCATGAATGCTAGACAAACACTCTCCCACTGAGCTACATCCCTGGTAACACTTAATCCTGTGACTCTATCACAGAGCTACATCCCCAGTAACATGTAGACACTGTGAGACTTCTCTGCAGCCACATGAATGAACATATAAGCACATACAATTTTGGATTGCTTTTAATTCTATTTTATTTTAACTTTTTTAATACAGTATGTTCTGATTATGGTTTCCTCTTCCCTAACTTCTCCAATATCCTCCCTACTTCCCCTCCTTTCTGAATCTACACCCTTTCTGTCTTTAATTAGAAAACAGGCATCTAGAAAATAGTAATAAAATAAAATAAAATAAAATAAAGGCAGACAAACTGGGATAGTACAAAACAAATAAATAGAAGAAAAAGAGCCAAAGGGAAAACACATATAGACTCAGACATACACATTTGCACATACAGGACACTTATAAAAACACAGAAATGAAAAACATAATATATACATAAAGGACCTGTGGAGGAGGAAGGGGGAAAAGAAGAAGAGGAGGAGGAGGAGGAGGAGGAGGAGGAGGAGAGACAGAAGTGGAGAACATCTAAGAACATCTAAAGATGACACTGACTTCGTTTTGTGTTGGCCATCTACTGCTGGGCATTGGGACTGCCCTTAAGAATGGTTTGTATAAGTTTGGAACTAGGATGAAAGGATGGACCATCCAGAGACTGCTCCACCTGGGGGTCCATCCCATAATCAGCCACCAAAGGCAGACACTATTGCATATGCCAGCAAGATTTTGCTGAAAGGACCCTGATATAGCTGTCTCCTGTGAGGCTATGCCAGTGCCTGGCAAATACAGAAGTGCATGCTCACAGTCATCTATAGGATGGAACACAGGGCCCCCAGTGTAGGAGCTAAAGAAAGTACCCAAGAGCTGAAGGGATCTGCAACCCGATAGGTGGAACAATGATATGAACTAACCAGTACCCCCAGAGCTCGTGTCTCTAGCTGCATGTGTAGCAGAAAATGGCCTAGTCGGCCATCATTGAGAAGAGAGGCCCCTTGGTCTAGCAAACTTTATATGCCCCAGTACAGGGGAACGCCAGAGCCAAGAAGTGAGAGTGAGTGGGTAGGAGCGCAGGGTGGGGGGGGTAATAGGGGACTTTTGGGATAGCATTTTGAAATTTAAATGAAGAAAATATCTAATAAAAAAATTTTTAAAAATAAAAGAATGGCTTGTATAGCTAGTAAGACTCTATTGGGAAAAACTAATTTTTTATTTGCAAGCCGTTATTAACTGTAGACAGCTTCTGTGTTAGGGATCGGGGCTTGTGTCCAGTTCTTCTCTCAGCATTGGGACGCCATCTGGCAATGCCCATACAGGCCCTGTGCATGCTGCCTCAGTCTCTGAGAGTTCATATGCGTTTCAGTTCTGCTGTATTCAGAAGGCCTTGTTTCCTTCATGCCCTCTGGATCTTCCAATGTCTTTTCACCTCTTCTTCCACCAGTTTCCTTGAGTCCTGAGGGGAGGGATTTGATGGAGACTTGCCATCTAACACTGAATGCTCCAAGTTCTCTCTCTCTCTCTCTCTCTCTCTCTCTCTCTCTCTCTCTCTCTCTCTCTCTCTCTCCACTTTGTATAGCTGTGGGTCTCTACATTTCTTTCCATCTACTGCAGGAGGAAGCTTCTCTGATGATGACTGAGAAGGACATTGATCTTTGAGTCTAATAGAATATTTTTAGGAGTCATTTTATTCTTTTAGCAGAACTTGGTAGCAATATTTAGGTTTCCCCTAGGTCCCTGTCTAATCTCAGATTCTTGAGAGAGCCTTAAATGCAATCAGATATTTGTCGATTACTCCCACAAGCTTTGTGCATTATTGAACTAACACATCTTGCTGGTAGGCCATCATTATAGATACAGGGTTTGTTACTGGGCTGGCATTTACCTTTTTCCTTTGGTAGCATGAAGAGGTACCTTCCAGTACCAAGAACACAAGCTAGTAGGCAGGCATTAGCTCTAAGCAGGCACTAGCTCAACTTTTCTATGTTCAATGAG
The DNA here is from genome assembly GCF_978045245.1 of Mus caroli. Taxonomy (NCBI): domain Eukaryota; kingdom Metazoa; phylum Chordata; class Mammalia; order Rodentia; family Muridae; genus Mus; species Mus caroli. Next base: position 48,425,176 of record NW_028227256.1, read on the forward strand.
CCGTGTAGATGTTTTCTTCAGCAATTGGGCCTTACCAACAGTTTATGGAAAGTAACCAGTAGCCTTGGCAATAGCTTAAGTTGTTCCGGGCTCCCATGGGGCCCCTTTGGCCAACAACTTGATTAAATGTATCTCTATCCCAGTACTGGGTGCTTTATTTGGTAACAAGAAATGTGCAGTTGGGGCTCTGTCACCCCATTATTTGGAGATTTCATTTTGATTGCCTTCATACACGCAAATATTTTAGAAAGCTTCTACTGTATTTGGTTCCCATGCAACCCCTCAAATGACCCTTAGTTTTAGCTGTCCCTCAACCTCCTCTCCTCTCTTCCTCTTCATTTGCTCTTCATCCAGCCCCCAACTCATCCATCCGTAGCTATGTATTCTATTTCCCCTCCCTAGGGAAACCCATCCCTCTCACTTACTCCTGTACCCTCTACCTTACCTATGTGTGTCTATGGATTACCCTTGCTTACCAATGACGTAATAGCCAACCTCCAAATATAGGCAAATACAAATCCTATTTGTCTTCCTGGGACTAGTTACTTCATTCAGGGTGATTTTTTTTTCTAGCTCTAGACATTAACTTGTGAATTTTATGATTTTAACTGTTGAGTAATATCCCATTATGTAAATGTTTAGGTTGCTTTTTTAAATGTAAGGTTTATGGACATTTTTCTTTGCATTTGAGAATAGGTCATAATTATTTCTATAATTTGATGTTTTTCTTTAATACAATTTAATTCCTAAATGGTAAATGCTTGCCATAGAAAATAAAACAATACAAAAATGTGTAAAGGCATATATGTAAATGTGTGTACACATGTTCCTTGATGTTCCCTGATTCAAGTGTCAAATCCAGATTTGTAACCATGAATTTCTCCATGCTCACAAAAAAGTTTTATACAAGTACAGAAAGATTATTGTTTGTTTTCATGAAATGTAGTCTTGATTTACATTTATAAAGAATAGTTTTTCTTAGCGGGCGTGGTGGTGCATGTCTTTAATCCCAGCACTCGGGAAGCAGAGGCAGGCGAATTTCTGAGTTCGAGGCCAGCCTGGTCTACAAAGTGAGTTCCAGGACAGCCAGAGCTATCCAGAGAAACCCTGTCTTGAAAAGCAAAACAAAACAAATCAAAATAGTTTTTCTTATATTATTTGTTTACTGTTCAAGTTTTACTTTTTATAATAGAGTGTCACATAAAATACCATTATTCAAAGAGTTTGTATATTTTATATTTTAAAATATTTCAGGAGTTTTTGTCAAATTATTTACAATGTGGCTGCAAGGAACCCGACTCCTGTCAGCTGAGAAGGGTCCATTTTTGTGATCTTACTGGTACTTCTCATTCCAGCTCCTTTTGGCTTTGCCTTTGGATAGGCAGAAATTTATAACTGTTTCTCATTCCCATTCATACTGCCCCTAGCACAAATGCACTCATGCAACCCAGAGTCATGAGGCTAATAGAGGAGGAGGATATGTTTGAGACCAGGGTAGGGCACACAACAAGACCCCGTATAAAAAACCAAATTAAAGAATGAATAATGTGTTTAAAGTCTCTTGGTCCTAGCATATGACTATGCCAAGCCTTAGTTAACTTCCTGGTACCAAGATTATTATTTATACCCAGGTTTTTCAAGCTATTAGAAACCACAGCAACTGATGCCCCAGTATAGGGGAATACCAGGGTGGGAAGACGGGAGTGGGTGGGTTGGGGAGCACCTTCATGGAGGCAGGGGGAGGGGGAAATGGGATAGGGGATTTCTGAAGGGGAGACTTGGGAAGGGGAATACATTTGAAATGTAAATAAAGAAAATATCCAAGAGAAGAAGAAGAAGAAGAAGAAGAAGAAGAAGAAGAAGAAGAAGAAGAAGAAGAAGAAGAAGAAGAAGAAGAAACCACATCTACTACAGTCCAGGTGCCTTATTTTGTATCTTTAGCTATATTTCTTCAGACTCATTTCATAGAAGTGGAATTGTTGTATTTATGAGCACTGACAAGCATAGTGGATGCCAGAGGCAGACTATCTGGATTAAATGCTAGCGTTATAGCTGTTTGTTTGCTTGTTTGAGACAGGGTTTCTTTGTGTAGCCTTGGCTATCCTGGAACTGGCTCTGGAGACCAGGTTCACCTTAAACTCAGCAAGATCCACCTGCTTCTGCCTCCTGGGTGATGGGATGAAAGATGTGTGCTACCATCGCCAGAGCGACTCCCAGCTTTTTAGTGATGTGACTAAATAAACTAGGTTTTGCTGTGGTTCCTCTGTCTTGTTTTATTTTTTATAGGTGTGATATATACCTGTATATGTTTTGTGTGTATGTTTGTGTGAGGATGCATACACACATACATGCCAGCGTGTGTAGAAGCCAGAAGTCAATGGTGAATGCCTTCCTCTATCACCCCACCTTATATCTGAGGCAGTGACTCGCATGGTACTGATTCACCAAGACTAGCTGGTCACAGCACTTCAGAGGTTGTTTGATTTCTTCCTCCCTGCCTTAGATTGCAGGCCATGCCATATACCCAACGTTTCTATGAATTTTCATGTCCTAACTTGGGTCATCATGTTTGTACAGCAGGCACTATACCAACCAAGCCATCTCTCTCCCAGCCCCAAATTGTTTAGTCTTTCTTTGTCTTGGTATCTCTATCCACAAAATGAAGATAGTGATAATATATAATATATAATTTATAAAACTGCTGAGAAATTAAGCAATGTAGAAAATGTTCTGGAAACAGCTTCAGGGGTAAAGTGCTGAGCACACATTTTATTGATACTATGAACATCTTTAAGACTCTCAGTGCATATATAGCAAGGCGTACAAAACATAGTTTCAACCCTGAAGCATAGAAACAAAAACCTCCAAAGCCACGTAGCCCATGCCTCCAATCCCAGGACTCAGAAGGAGGCAGAAAGATCAGGACTCCAGTCCAGCCTTGACTACAAAGCAAATTTGAGCCAGGCAAGGTTACGGGAGACCCTATCTCAAAAAAGAAAAAGAGAAGCAAACCCCAAAGCCCAGTCTCACCATATGCTAACACTCATGAGAAACAACAGTTCTTGTTGCAGGAATTTAATCTGAGGAAATAAACCAACACACACACACACAAAAATAATGTTCATGTTTATTAGTTGCAATAAATTGCCTACACTGAAGTTTGGCACCTGAACACACATTTCAAAGGATAAAAGTTAAAACTAGTCCCCCACCTTGAACCAAGCAGGCAGACTCTAGCAGGCCTAGAGCTTGGATAGATATGTCTTTAGCTAGTCTATGCTCTAAGAGTCCATCCTTGGGAAGTAAAAACCACAGGAACCTTCATTGTGACCTTAGCAACCTCCTCATTGGTTGTGCACCATACGCTAAGGGGCCAGAAAATGCAATCATCAGGCAGAAAGAGAAGAATTCGAGAAGGAAGCAAAACCTCTTTGAGTCATGGTGGCCCAACTACTGCAGGCTTTAGGAAGGAAGCCGAGGAAAGCATTCCTTGTAAATGGCTGACAGGCCATCCATACCTTGAACTGTGTAGGCTTCCCAAAGAGGAGGTAGAAAGTCAGAGAGCTGCTAAGTCCTCAGTCAGTAATGGAGGAGCTTCCACCAGATACATTGTGAATGGGAGACTCAGCTCAAGAACGTGTCACATGCTGTAATCAAAGCTCTTGGGAGATGAAGGTAGGAGGCTCATGAGACTCAAAGCCAGTGGCAAAGACAAAGACAGAGACAGAGACAGAGACAGAGACAGAGTGAGTGGGAGAGGGAGAAGGAGAGGGAGAGGAACATACTATCATGCTTATTCAGTATAAAATTCCCTCATTATGAGTTACTGCCTTCCAAGGCTCTGGAGACATGACTCAGCAGTTCAGGCCCTTTGTTGTGCTTTCAGAAAAGTTTGCTTCCCAACACCCATGTATGGCAGGCAGCTCACAGACACTTGTAACTGTTGTTCCAAGAAATCTAACACCTTTTTCTAGCTTCCACAGACACCTGCACACACACACACACACACACACACCCTACAGATATAAATAAAAATAATTTTTAAAAACGAGATCGTCTTCTAGAAAGCATGTATCAATTGATTCTGCAATGAACAGTATGCCTAGTTCATTTTGTCTATCATTAAGAAACATCATGCTCTGTAATTTGGTTGCCCAAACAGACTTACTTTAATCGTGTTAAGAGAATGGAGTGGCTGACACCAATACTTTGCTCGGCAAGTATACTTGAACAGTGAATAAATAATTTGGCATTTTTCCTTCATCTGCCAGCGAAATTCAGAGATTCATGAACTTGAGTTAGCCTCACCAGAACGGAATCACGTCCCATGGAGATGACGCCATGTGGTACTATGACCAGCCAAGGCTGGACCCAGGTCTCCAGAGACCCTCACCTTGGGGGTGGCCTCCAAGGCCCTCTGGGAGGCCAGCTGGCTGCCAGCCCTGACTCTCTTTAGCACCGTTTAAACTGAAACAAGCGGAACAGCAGGCTTTGAGGAGGGAGGATGGGAAATGGCCTCGAGGGACTGAGAAACTGGCTGTTCACAGAATAAGAAACCCAGCATCTAATTGCAAGGCAGCTAATCGTACAGCATCTAATTGAGAGGGAGCATTTGAACAAGGAGCGGAAATAACCTTGACTCCATTCAGCTGAGAATGAGGCCCCAGCAGCCTGGCCGTGAACAGCTCCTTACTAACAGAAGCATCAGGGCTCCGTGCAGCACACAGGTGCTGGTGACGGGGCATGTGCACATTACCATGACAGGCAAACACAACACCAGGAAAACACTTAATCTTCTTGCTTAGCTCCAGAAGGATTAATAACCAGAGGGAGAGGGGAGCTGCATTCTTCTTCATTTGGAAATGAGCTACCACTAATGCCAAGCTCTCCAAGTTTATAGAACAAATACCTGCTCGCACTAAAACTGCCACATATTATAAACCTCACTGAGGAAGTGAATCCATCACGTTCTCTCTCCCTTAAGAATGGTTTTTCCCTGGAGTACATAACCCATTACTGCATATCTTGTAGAAATCAAATGCAGACTCTATCTGCTACCACAGAACAAATCGCTTTTGTAGAAAAATGCACAAATCTTAACACTTTGTTTTTGCTTTAGCGTTGAGGCTTTTCTATGGTTATTGTTTTGTTCTTTTCCCTTGTTTTCAGGCAGCAATCCTTAAGACGTCCCTGGGCTTAAGAAGGGCTGGTTTCCTTGCCTTGGTCACCAGACACAGAGTCAAGGGTGGTACTAAAGCCAGCTCTGGACCTCACAGAGAGGCAGGCACCTGTGCTAACAACTCCCTTTCATTTATCCTAAGCCACTTGCTGACTCAGTTTCCCTCTATTTCTCACAGATTTTTTTTTTTTACTTGATCTCTTCTGACAGAGGAAAAGTTTCTACAGTGTCGCTGCTACTGCCTGTTACCAGACTCATTGTTCTGTGGAATCTGGAGTTGTCCCTCCTCACTGTGCCCCCAGGTCCAGCACTGATTTGTTTCCTGACAAGCCATCTAATTGCATATCTGAGGAAAGACTACATGGTTAACAGAACGAGCCAAGTATATTTAAATATACTTAAAATACACTTAGTATTAATCCTTTAAATTTTTTTGTTTACTTTTAATTGTATGTGAATGTGCATGATGTGTGTGTGTGTGTGTGTGTGTGTGTGTGTGTGTGTATACAGGTGCCCACCAAGGCCAGTCATAGCAGATACCCTGGAGAAGGAAAGAGCCTCTTGACCTGAGTAGTGGGGACTGAACTCAGGTCTCCTGAAAGAGCTCTACACATTGTTAGCTACTAAGTCATCTCTGTAGGCTCAAAGTCCCATCTTAGGTGCAAGATTTCATCTGTACTTAAACTTTTTTCCCTCCTTCATCTGTCCTTTAACACCTGGAAATAGAGTAGCAAATCCTTTGAGCGACATTGTCTTGGGTTTTCCTCAAATACCAGTCTTTGTTTAATTTTCACACATTGACAAGCAAAGAAGAAAGCCTTGTTGCTGTTGGGACCTCAGGGGTTCATGATGGAAAATCACACACACACACACCTCACGAAACAAAGGCCCTAGTTTTACAGCCTACACACTGAGGCCTGATGTGAAGAATGAGTACCAGTGAGGGATGCCCCTTCACTCTCAACCACCTACCACTCAAGCCAGCATCAATCTACTCAAGTTTCAGAAGTCCCTCGGCAACCTCCTCCTCACTGCTTGTTGTGTGAATTTTCCTAAGAAGCTCGGAATAATGTGTATTCACTCCTGGTAGGGCACTAACAGCAGACCACAACAACTCTTTCCAAGTCTCAGTGAACCAGTGAGCTTGCTGGTGTTAGTTTTGGGTAAAGGACTTCTTATAGGAACATGGATGACCCAAAAGAGGTTGCATTATCAAAAACCTCACCCCAGCATGGGTAATAACTCACAAAAGCTCCATTCCTGGAGCTCCCTGTATGAATCACAGGTACCCTCCTCCCCATAACAAGTATGCATTGCTTTCATGGCTTCAGGGGTATGAACGCTTGTGAATCTTGTAATTTTCGGGAATGTCCTGAGTCTTGTTTCGTTTACTTCCCAGGCCTTGTATGTTTTCCCAGCCTTCTGGGTTTGGTGAGCCTTCTTGCTTTATCAAGGAGAGAATGTTTTAATGTGAAGGAAACTGCTGCACAACCAGTGCCTTAATTTGAAGATATAATGCTGGTGTGAGTACATTCTTTCAATTAACTACTACACTGGTCCATTTAAAGCATTAGTGTCTATGTAAAGTCAAATTTCCTTTTCTGGAGTGTTCCTTAACTATTAAGGCTTTTTTTTTTTTATCCTTTTAATGCTTCATAAAAATCTCTCTCTCTCTCTCTCTCTCTCTCTCTCTCTCTCTCTCTCTCTCTCTCTCTCTCTCTCTTTCTCATGTACCTCTGTCTTTCTCTATTACACACCTGAGTAGATCCAAATGTTACCCAGCTTCTTTTCGTAGTCACTTAGACCATGTCAAAAGCACTCATTTTCATTTTAAACCCATTTTCTCTATCCCATAACAAGGCTTTTGAAAAGGATCTATACTCCCTGAGATTTTTCTCCATAAACCCTAAATGACTACATCTTTCTTTTGATATGAACATGCCTAGAGGGTTCAATATGTACAGGTCCTTCATAACAGATAGTTGTGTCTGCAGCACAGGAGGCTTGTCAGGAAGCCCTCGGTGTTCTCAGCTCTCTGCAGAGGATAGATGACGTTGTTTTACAATAGTCCTAGAGTGTGGATACACTGTTATCTTCATCTCAAAGGAAGATAATAGCATCTTCAACAAGGGGATTCATCTTTAAATTCAAGGAATTTAGACAACATGGCCCAATGTTATTCAGAAAGTCGAGATGCAGCAGAATTTAAACACAGGGAGTCTAGTCTTGGGAGCCACATCCTTGGAGGTAGGGAGCCCTGGGAAAGGCTATAGGGACTAGGAATGAAATCTGGTATCTTAGATAACCTGAGTAAGGATTCTACTATGGAGCTGTATCCTCAATGCTGACATCACATTCTAGCAGCAGAACCATGCTGCCCTCATGTATGTGTGTATGGAGATACAGGAAAGAATGGTACATTCTTTTACTTACCAGGCACAAGGGTGACAGTATAGTCACTCAGGCATCCTGGAAAGAAAGTGCAGCAAATATTACGACCTGACAGGTTTTCACTATACTTAAAAGTAAATTCAGTTTTATCAGCTAATGAATCCGAGTTTTGTGATTTTGTTTGCTTCTTTGTTTTCTTTTTTAAAGTCTTTTACTACATAGTTCTATTTGAGCAGGAACTCACTATGTAGACCAGGCTGGCCTCACCCTCACAGGAATGTGTCTGCTTCTGTGCCTGGGACTAAGGAACTAAAAACATGCATCTCCACACCAGCAAGGACCGGGCACCGGGCTTTTTATACTATAAAGAACAATGGATTAGGTCATAGATTCAAAGCCTTAACCATCTTCGTCTCCTTGTTTTGTTTTGTTTTGTTTTGCTTTGCTTTGTTTTGTTTTTTGAGACAGGGTTTCTCTGTATAGCTCTGGCTGTCCTGGAACTCACTTTGTAGACCAGGCTGGCCTTAAACTCAGAAATCCGCCTGCCTCTGCCTTCCGAGTGCTGGGATTAAAGGCGTGTGCCACCACACCTGGCCTTCTTCTCCTTTTTACTGAGAGATAAAGAAGTGTTCTAAAGCAAACTGGCATCTCCATATCAGCCTATAAAACCACCAAGGGCAGAGGCAGAAAGATCTCTGTGAGTTCAAGGCTTGTGTGATCTACATAGCAACTTCTAGGTCAGCTGGGGCTACATTGTGAACCTGCCTCATTCTAACCATCCCAGAAAGAAAGAAAACTGGCCATTTTAGTATAATGACTTAGCCTTTAACTCCAGAACTCAATAGACAGGAGGATTACTGTGAGTTCAAGGCCAGCCTAAACCACATAGTGAGTTCCAGTCTGGACTACAAGAAGAGAATTTGTTCAAAATACTACCTAAGAAATATAACTTATACAAAATGACTTGTTGCTAATTAAAATCAAGAGATTATTAAGACTGTTAAGAGAGAATTAAGAGAACAAATTCCTCAAGAAGTTTCAGTTGAGATAGTGTAACATTGATACACACACAAATCTTTGTATTTGAAAATTACCCTCCCTATTCAGTACTTCCTGAAATTATTAAAGAGGCATTTAATCAAAAACACAAAGCAAATCCAATTTTAAAAGAAATGTGAGATTTAACAAACAAGAAAACCAGCCAAGCAATGCAAAACAAAGAAAGCATGTGGTGGTGAGTGTGGAACAAGGGCAAGTGAGGGTTGGGACCAATCACCTGCCAAGAAGCAATTCAAGGGACAGAACACAGTACAGAATGACAGGAAGTATATGCGACACATGGTTATCCTGCATAGAGTCAGGAAGCACCTAGGGACGACTGCTACTGTTTAGTTGGCGTTTCTCTCCTCCCCACCACCCCACCATTTATTCAGTCCTTGATTCCAGCCCATGGGTTGGTACACCCACCCTTAGGATAACTCTTCCATCCTAATTTAAAACCTCTCTAGAAACACCCTAACAGACATGCCTAGTGGTGTGGCACCTATGTGATTCTCCTATGGAAGAATCTCCTATGGAATTCCAAATTTGATAAAGATTAGCTATCAGAACAATCATATTTTCCTAATAGTAAAGTAGTAAAGTATAAGAACATCTCTCTCTCTCTCTCTCTCTCTCTCTCTCTCTCCTTCCCTCCCTCCCTCTCTCTCTCTCTCTCCTCTCCCTCTTTCCCTCTCCCTCTCCTTATATAACTTCAAATACACCAAGCAGTCTTTGATCCTGTTAGAGATAAGCATCCATTTGACCTTGGCATGCCTTTGACTTTACAAAGCCAAAGGGCTAGCCCTACAGGAAGATCTTTCACTAGGGAGGGCGATTCACCCCTCTCAGTTCATAACAAATCCTCTTCCATCATATTACAACTACCCTTTTCAAAGTTGTGGGCATAATGCAAATAATAACCCTTAATAACATAGAATCAAAGATTAGCCGAACCAAAAATTTGAAATGTGTGAGAAAGAGAGGGACAAGAAACTATTAAAAGATAATTTCATTTACCCGGTGAGAATGAAGTGATATTGTGAATAGAGGTTGCATGTGTATAGTTAAGATATATCTTATATACTATATAAGATAAAGTATGGGGGAAGCTTCTATTAATAAATATTTCCACTGACACGTCATGTGACTTAAAGCCTGTCACCTCAGATTCATATTGTATAACTAGAAACACTATTTGCTGCCTAACTTAAGACTCCTCTGTGGTCGTGCAAACTTTATATGCCTCAGTATAGGGGAAGGACAGGGCCAAGAAGTGGGAGTGGGTGGGTGGGGGAGTGGGTGGAGGAACGTGTCGGGGACTTTTGGGACAGCATTGGAAATGTAAATGAAATAAATACTCAATTTAAAAAAAGTAATTTTCACAAAGACTCAAAAAAAAAAAAAAGACTCCTCTGATTCCTGGTGGAGATTGTTTCTAATGCTTTGATTCAATCAAGAATCTTTGCTTCCAAACACTAAAGGTCCTTGTCCCCAGTTGGGTTTTGATAAGTCAATAAAGATGCCAATGGCTGGGCACAGGGCAAGACCCTTAGTGTTGCCAGGGTGAAGATGCAGAGGAATTGAGAGAATTACCATGACTCTGGGTAGAAGGAAGGGATGCAGGAGATAAAGCCACCCAACCATGTGAGATTTTGGGTAAATGGCCACTGGCCTCTTACCGATTGGGCCTGGGGTAGGTAGCAGGGAAAGATTTAAGAGTGCCCAGCCTTTGAGGTAGCCAAGGCATATTAAAAATAAGCTAATGTGTGTGTCTTTCATTCAAGGCTTCAAAGATAGCACCTGGGTGGGTGAGTGCATGCGAACCCCTGGGAGCATAAAAACTGGTATAGCCAAAACTTACTGCTACAGTTCCAAGAAGTTGAACTTGGGAATCCATATGTGTCTTGTTAGGGTTTCCATTGCTGTGAAGAGACACCATAATTAAAGCAACTCTTATAAAGGACAACATTTAATTGGGGCTGACTTACAAGTTCAGAGGTTCAGTCCATTATCATCAAGGTGAGAAGCATGGCAGAGTCTAGACAGGCATGGTGCTGGAGAAGAAGCTGAGAGTTCTACATCTTGTTCTGAAGGGAACCAGGAGAAGACTGAATCTCTCTTCCCCTCTGGGCAGAACTTGAACTTAGGAGCCTCAAAGCCCAACCCCACAGTGACACACTTCCTCTAAGAAGGTTACACCTCCTCCAATAAGGCCACACCTCCTAATAGTGCTACTTCCCATGTACAAAGCTTATTCAAATCACCACAACATGGTTTGGGTTTAGAGAGCACCCTTCATACTTGCACCTTTAACCATCAGCCCTGGGACACAAAACAGGTCCATTCTCTCATCAAAATTCTGCTATTTGGGTAATGCTACAAACACACACACACACACACACACTGAACTATTCTGTGATCCAACCCCCATCCATCCTTCAAAATACATTTCAACTGGTGCCTGACACCAAAAGTAGGCTGACATGGTATAATGATTGTAGATGTCAGTGGATGAATCCTGTCCCTGTACCTACTTCTGCTACCTGCCTGCCTTGGGACTTCAGGCAGGTTCTTAAACCTATTACAGCGATGGCTTCCCTCCTATAAAATGAAAGCATTGGTATTCATCATCCACGGCCTTGTCAATAATTCCATGAGAGATAACACTGAAGCTGCTTAGCACACAGTGGGTCTGGAAATGTTACAATTTCTTTCCCTTCTATAGATTAAATGTATTGCATTTACTGGGAACATTTACATTTTCCCTCCATCTAAACATTCGTGGTTGTCAGTAGGATTTTGATATGCTGACTCCTGCCTAACACGGCTCCCTTTTCTATGACCAGTACACTAACCAAAGGAAAATCACCTTCGCTCACCATCACCTGGGTGATGATCACAAATTGGATTGCTGCTGCCACCTGGTGGCCTCAGGAGTATATAAGGCAGCTTTTCCCAGGAGCTTGCTATGAGCCAAGACCTTAATAAGAATCATTACAGAGAGCCTGGTGAGGACAAGAAGCCTCTGTTTCTTTTCTGGCCATCAAAATCTGAAGAGCAGCACACCTGCTGATTTGCATCCGCCATTACATTGTAGATAAAGGCCAACACTGAACATATAAACTTGGCAAAGTCTGACTCCAAACTCCAGTGACTTATTCCATATTTTCTCCACATGGTCTTGCTTTCCCTGAGGTTTATGATACATAGTCTATCCTTCCTGACAGGGGTACTTCTGATGAAGTGATTCAGCATAGCCACCTCAAAACCCAAGCCCTTATTGGAGGACACACTTCTTCCAATAAGGCCACTTCTCATAGTGCCACGTCCCATGTGCTAATTAGTGTTAACTACTTGGCATTAGACTAAGGTAGCAAGCACCAGTGCCCTGGGTTCCTACATAAGGAAATAAAACCCATCCCAACACAACCCGTCATATCCTAGGAGCAAAAGACTTACCGAACAATAGCTGCCAAGGAACACTGGCAGGATTCAAATATGGTCCTGCAGTAGCCATCCAATCTGTCACTGTAAAAACCTTCTCCCCTGGCCTTGGGCAGGGGCATCAGACCATCTGCAGTCTGGTGCTGCCCAACTTGTGAACTCCTATTTGCCCAAATAAACTCCCTAATATTTTAATAGGCCTTACTTTACCTTTTAGCACAAATCAAGTTTAAGGTAATTTCTCCCCCTGTTTGCATTTCAGTTGATCTGTTTTTCTCTTTTTAATAGAGGAACTCTGTGTCCATGAAACAAGCCACTGCGTTCCTGCAGGGGTATACACAAGCCCTTTGTACTGTTAAGGAAGCAAATGCTATAGTCGCTATTCAAAATCTTGTTCTTTGTGCCCAGTGTACCCGGCTGCTATTTTCTGGTGTTTGTACGTGCTTAGGACTATAAATTCCACCTTCCTTAGTGTATAGGACTATATCTCTCCCTGTGTGAGTTGAGAAATCTACAATTAGAGGTGAAGTTTTAAAATGTGGGACTCAAATACTGTACGGACCTGAATCACCCAAAGAGCTTACAAAAATAGGTGGATTCCATTTTTGATGGAGTGGGTCTAGAGAAGGCCTGGGAATGACTGCTTTATCGAAGGGCATGGCTGTTTCTAACGGGAGCTGTGTGACCACATTTGAAGGATCTGTTTAAAGCAAGAATGTTTGCATATGAGAATGACCTGGGGGGACTTTGAGTTCCCTGGATCTGAGGCCACTCTAATGACCCAGGGAACAGGATTGAAATTGCAGTGATTTCAAACTTGGCTTCTTGTTGGAAGCATTTAGGAAGCACTAAAAGATACCCATACCCACACCACAGTCCTACAGACAATGCTGTACTTGGTCTGGGGCGGGAGTTGGGGGTTGGTAGGGCACTGAGAGACATTGGTGCTACCCAGGCAATTCTAGAATGCAGCCAAGGTTGAGAGAATCTGGGCTAAGAACAGGCCTACTGAAACCTCCAGAATGGAGTCAGATGAGGCTGATGGGTGGAAGGATGTAGGGTGTGTTTATTGCTGGTGTCTTGAGTCTAATAGAGGTGAGAAAGCTGATGTAAAAATTATCTTCTCCCTTGTGAACTCCTATTTGTGCAAATAAGCTCTCTAATATTTTAATATGTCCTAGATTACCCTTTAGCACAGATATAATTTAATGTGACTTCTCTCCCTGTTTGCATTTTTTGCTTGCTTTGTTTTTCTTTTTGAATAGAGGAATTCTGTGCACACGATACAAAGCACAAACATTCCCCACAAGGGAACAGGCAACTCACCCTTTGTACTCTTTAAAGGTTTTTCTTCTTGCATAATAAGCAGTCTGTGCTGCCCAGTAAGCGTTTCTAGAATAAGAGCCCTTGTTCTCTGTCACACGTACAAATGAAGACAATGACAAATGCGTTAGAGGTGGGAGAGGAACAAACCTGATTTCTGCCAGTTGCTCACAGGAAGGAGTTTCTCTGACCTGGCACAGTGGCTCCCCTGTCTGTACAATTCAGCCCTGGGCCCTTCTCTGTGGCATTCCACACAAAGGCATCACTGTATCTTCATCGGCTTCCCGACTGAAGGCATCTTCTTTATCCCTCTGGACAAAGATACTTTGGTAAGGATTTGACGGGAGAACAGTAAACCAGCCTCACCGAGACTCCCTGTGAGGAGATCCCCAGCCAAAGAGCACTCTGCTTTTAGCTATGTGAATTGTGTCCCACAAACCCCAGCATGGGGGCTGGAAACGGTACCAGCCTCTATCTCAGACTTCCAGAAGAAGTTAACAGCTTGTTTTTGTTAACCACCCTTTCTAATGACCTCTCCTGATGGCAAACAGATTACTTTTTGTTTTTAACTTGATCGGGGTGTTAGAATGAGCACTGTTAACATTCACCGAATGTGCGTTTTGGCAACACACCAGCACAGGCCGTTTAATTTACAGCAATGTGGCTGCAGGCAAGTCAGCTAATGAGGGAGACTAAAGATTTAGAGTTAAATATTAAATTTATCTTAGTCTTTATTTCTTGCTGTTCCAACCAATAAAAAAATGCCTCTGGGGTGTTCTCTCTCACTTGTGGTGCCTTGTGTGCAGTGAGAAAGACATTTAACTCTACATGACACTGTGACAATATTTGTTACCTTTTTGTTTTAGTTTGGTGGTATAACCTCTGCTGGTTAGAAGTTCACAGCTTTGGTTGCTTAGCCTGGGTTTTTCTTTTTAGGATAATAGCTGGCTTTCTCTCTGAGGCATAGACAAGAAACCAGGGCCCTGGATGAACGGAGCAGCAAGGATCCAGAAGCAGCTACTATGATAAGCATTTTTCATTCCGCAGGCTTGTGCTTATTAAATCCAAGTTCATGTGGAACTAGTGTGTCTCCATGGAATCATAAGAAGTGTTGACGGGGTGCTACCTCCCTTCTTACGCACTGAGCCACTAAAGCAGCAAAATGCTAATATTCTGGTGGGACAACCCCGCATAAAGGTGTTCAATGAACTGAAGATAAAATACTTTCTTTCCATCTGTATCCTTCATGCTTCCCCCTGGCTCTGTTGACACAGCCATTCCCTGGAAACCTTCGGTTTGGGGTTGGCTTTTGTGTATTTGCCATTGTATGTGTCTCATGTAACTATGAACTCTTTACCCACCTGCCTCCACTTCCCAAGTGCTAGCAACACGTGTTGGCACCCACCTCATCCACCCTTGACTTTTTGAATATCCTCAACCCTGACTGATAACATTCTCTCCTCTTTATTGTTCATGGCCCTTCGTGAGCACCACAATATGCACATTCACAGATTCTGCCCTTTGCCTCTCTTCTTCTCATCCATCTTCTCTGTGTATTGTACCTGTGTATAATGAGTATACCTCTTTCCTGAACTTGGGAGCCCCAAAATCCATCTCAGCACATTGCTACATTCTTGCTCAGCCTAGTGGCACCCACCTATAATCCCAGAATCTGGAAGACAGAAGTAAAGCTATAGCCTTGAAAACTCAGCCAAATTTACGTCAGTTTGCCAGTTCCTTTATTAGTAAAAATGATCCTAGGTTCCAGCCCTTCTGTCTTTTTCCACTTTTCTGTGGCTTGTTTTTTCTCGTTTGGGCTAGTTCTGTGACTTTGTGGGGTGGTATTCCCTTTTCTATTTGTGTTCCATGAGCTTTTACAATCTCATTCGGGATGAAGCATAGGCTCTGTGGGTAAAATGCCTGTCCCAAAACGCCTGATGATCTGAGTTTGAGTCACAGAACCCACTCTGAAATGCCAGGTGCAGTAGCATGCACCTGTGATCCCAGAACTCCTAAAGCTGGAAAGCAAGACAGGAGAACTGGCTGGAAGCTCCCAGGCAGCTAGCCTGGAGTACTCTGCAACAGAAACAAGAAAAGTCTGCCTCATCGAAGAGGAAAGCAGGAAGCAACTCCTAAAAACTTTCCCCTGACCGCCATATGCACAGTATGACGCCCGCGAGCACCCCCCCCACACACACACAAAGAAATATATTTGTCATAATAACACCCCTTGCTGATCAGCTATGTGTTCAGATTGTTTCCTTTGTGCCATTATTGCCTATAGACACAACCTTGGGGATCATTCACAAATTCACTGACAACAGGGCTCAAACGTGTCATTTTAGCACCTTTGCCCAAATACTCTTGTACTAAACTGTCTCCATTACCTGAAGCATCATCCCATGTGTCCATTCAAGAGCCAGTTACTGCATGCCTTTTAATGTACACACTCTGTGGTCCTTCCAGGATCACAGTGGGGAAGGCACCATCATCGTCATCGTCAGCCATCCCTGACCCTGCCTGTGACACAGGGTTTTAGCTTTGTCCCTCATTCTTTGATACAATCACAACTATTTTTGATCTAGTCTTACTCACCTTCATAGTCAGACCTGAATCTTCTTAAAGAATAAAATGTAATAAAGTCTGCTAAATCTACCCATATGATCTGATGCCTCCGTACTTTTGTACATGCAACACACGTTCATCGGAGTAGCTTCAAGCAGCATTAACCACAATTTCGGATGCCTTTGCACCTGCTGTCCCTATAACCAGTAGACTGTGGCTGGGAGGAACAGAGCCAGGAAACAGGTAGCAGTGAGAATGCGAGAATGCGGGTGAAAACACCTGGCATCAGTGATCACTTACTGCCTGTCTTTCCTGTGTTGCGTTTTGTGCTTCACTGAGTGCTTTACACACTGAACCTTCTCAAAATCCTCTCAGGCAGATTTTGCTTATCACGTTGAGGAAAGTGAACCTTAGTGAGAAGTGGCAATCCAAACAATGCAATTCCAACATTGACACTTGACATCAACACTGTACCTGCGTCTACTCATAAAGGTGAAAAATAGGATAGAAAATTTATCCATGCTATGAGCAACATAATACTTCCATCTGCATTCTTTTTCCATGGGTTCAGTTGCTGTGATCTGAAAATATTAAATGGGAAAATTGAAAAATAAAAGGTCACATTTTAAATCTTTTTTATTCCGTGTATTTTTCTGCTTGTTCTAGTTCATTACCCTTGTTTTTGTTGATTTCTTACTGTATTTAATTTGTACACCAAATTTCATTTAGGTATGGATAGGAACAATATAGGCTGGTGCCATAAGATACTGTGGTCAGAGCAGACCACACAAAGGTACTCCGAAGGATCACAACACTTAGAGGCTGCAGAGTGGCTCAGCAATGAAGAGTGCTATCTGCTCTCCAAGAGGAGCCAGGTTCTGTTCTCACACAGTGGCTCATAATTATCTATAGCTCCAGTCCAAGGGGATCCCTTGTCCTCTTTCCTCCCCACAGCCACCAGGCACACCTGCGATACATCAGGCAAACGTTCATACACATAAAAATCCAAATAAAATCTTTCTTTTAAAAAGATTATACTACCTAGTGTTATTGGAGACATCTTAGTCTATGTAAGTATACTCTGCAATGGTCTTACAAGAATGCAGTTGCTTAGCAACACCTTCTAGGAAATATCCCCACTGTCATTAGGTATACATAGCTGTATCTACAGGGCTGAGTATATTCCAGTGTTTCAGGCATCTACTGTGAGTCTTAGAATGTATCCCCCTGCCCTGTAAGACCTGCTGCCGTAGAACCAAATAAACATGAATGAGAAGGGACGTTGGTGAGAACTAACACAAAGTGTACAGTAGTGCATGAGATGCAGCAGCTATTAAGCCCCACCCCCACCCCCCTGCTTCTGCCCACTGTGGAGATTGTCCAGTAGCCCATCCATCCATCTTCTCTGCCTTTGGCACTTTGCATACACCTCAACTACATTATTTACCTCATTATTTACTTTGCATTTACCTTATCCCACAGTGGTAAATTGAACCGTCCAGGAAGAATTGTTCTCCATATCCTTCTATTTTCAATGCTTAGCAAAGTATCTGGCACATGAAAAGGAACTGGGAGGTATTTGATGAAGGAATGGCCTCTATGTTAAGCTTTGTGAGCCATATGATTTCTGCAGCAGTCACTCAACTTAATAATGCAAAAGTGGTCTTGGGTAGCATGGAAAGGAAGGTGTGTTCCAATAACAGTTTACTTAGGGACAATGGAGCCTGAAGTTCATGTAAGTGTGTTCTGAAATACTTTTCTACCTTTCCAACTACTTAAAAGGCAAAGGGAAAAAAGTGTGCTTACAATGAACTCAGGGCTGGGGGCGGAGAACAGGAGGTGTAGACTAATCCAGGGATCTGGTCCACAGTTTGTCATTCCCTAATCTGAGCCCTTTGAGACACCCTTCAAAATCCTAGGCGTGGACACTGTTCCATTGCCTGACATGTAAAAACAGCTGCATAGATGGGGTTATGGCTATGGCCACCACTTGGAATACTTCCCATTTCAACCAGCAGTTCTGCAGGAATCTGAACTGAGGAGCCAGAGAGATAACCCCACTCGACAGCACAAAGCAACCTGGCAAGTCTCACAAAAATACAAAATCACATTTTCCTAGTCATTGACAAAGTCACCAGCTAATCTCTCAAGAGAGGACTTGAAGGTCCATGAATTGAGTTGCTACTTAAAAGCATGGATGGCAGACAGACAGTGAATGGTTACTTGAGAGCTATTCAGCCATGTACATTCAGGAATAGTGTGAGATCCATCAAAGGGCCTGTGTCTGAATGCAGCCTGTATGCCGGACAGCTTCTGATCTGTCACAAATAAAGGAATTTGGAATTCCTAAACAAAACGAGGTTTCAGAGATTTGTGTCAGCATAATGGGATTATAGCCCTGGAAACAGGTCAGTGGGAAGACACCTGCCTTTTAAATCCACATACATAGCTCGGAAGAATAGGGGCTCTGCTTCTTTTAACCTACAAGTGTTTCTGGACTGGGATTTCTATATAAAACTTGCCTTTCCCATTGAAAGCAGGCATGAGCTGTTTCTTGAGTCCGTCTCACAGGTCTCTAAGAGGACCTGCCAGACCTCAAACTGAAAAAGGGAAAGCTTTTGCAGTAACACTCTGGCGTCTGTGTGAGTCTGATCAGCTGCCCTCTGAGCTTCACATTCACCTCACAGGCACTGCAGTCCAGGAACACTGAAGAAAGTGAGTGCAGACATCTTAGAACTTGGTCGACAGTATGTCAGCCCCAGCGAACTGCTAATAGTTATACGGGGGGAGTCTAAGACTCAACATGCCCTTTTGTAACCTGAAATGGTTTAGAAAAGGTGGTGAGTCTCTTTTCTGCTTCACGAGAGATTCAAATAAACTCTATACTGCTGTAGACTGATTTGCAACAGCTCTCTACAGAGCTTGGGTATAAAAAGAACACAAAATCACTGTGATGGTCAACCTGATAGAACAGAGAATCACCATGGAAACAGGCCAGTGTGTATGTTTGTGTGGTGGTTTGAATAGAAATGGCCCTCAGAGACTCTTGTCTGAATGCTTGACCTATAGGGAGTGGCCTTGTTGGAGTGGGTGTGGTCATGTTGGAGGAAGTGTATCACTGTGGTGGTGGGGTTTTGAGGTCTTCGATGCTCAAGTTATGTCCAGTGACATAGTCTCCTTCTGCTGTCTGTTGATTAAGACATAGGACTCTCAACTCCTGCTTCAGTACCGTGTCTGCCTAAGTCCCTCCATGCTACCCACCATGATGATAATCGACTAAACCTTGGAAACTATAAGCCAGCCTCAATTACATGTTCTCCTTTATAAAAGTTAATGTGGTCCTGTTGTCTCTTCACAGCAATAAAACCCTACCTAAGACAGCTTGTGAGGGAGTTTCTAGACTGGGTTAATTGAGGTGGGAAGACTCCCTTAAATGAGGATGGCATTATTCCAAGGGCTGACATCTTAGACTGATTATCAAGGAGAAAGCTAGCAATGTGTGTTGGCTTACAGAAAATTTCTCTAGGCTCCTCCCAGGGACCTAGCAGCAGGACCTAGCCGCCACCAGATGCAGGTGGCCAGGCATCATATAAAAGGACTGCTCAGCTACCCCAGCTTGTGTTCTCTCTCTCTCTCTCTCTCTCTCTCTCTCTCTTGCCAGTTTCTCTTTCTGTCCTTCTCTGTCTTCTTCCTCTGCCCTCACGGCTCTGTGTGCCTCTAGCTCTTCTCCATATCTTCACTCTCTTCCCTCCCAAATAAACCTCACTTATGCCAGTCTGTAGCATGTATGATTTTTCAGGGGGACACTTTGGCATGGGCCACCAGGTACCCTGTTACCCCCACCCACCACTGCTCCATTATATTTCATAACAATGTGACTAGCTGCCGCAAGCTCCTGCTTCTGTGATCTCCCTACCACAAACCTCAAACAGTAGGAGAAGTGGGGCCATTGCAGTAATAAAGCAAACCACCCAGTGCTTAGTCCTTCAGAGAAACATGGAAAATTTTGTATTCTTGGACTACATATAATCTGGAGTGACTCAAAAAGAGCTAACTAGGCCCTTATGATGACATTCTGGAGGGCAGAATGCTGAGGGAGGCGTGGCCACTGGAAGACACGGTTCATGGGATGCTGAGAAAGGCAGGGATGCCATCAAGAAGTAGGATAATGGCAGCTTCTGTTATCTCCTTGTAAACAATTCGGCTGATTTAACAAACTCCCAAGCAGTGAGACACTGCTGGCCTGTACCTCGATCTGAGAGCTGACCTAGAAATGCAAAGGTTCAAAGGCTTATCCTGAAAGACACACACACACACACACACACACACAAAAAAAAAACCCAACCAACCTGATCCTAAATAGCTTCAAGCAGGTTGTAAAATAGCCAACATTCGGCTGCAGATCTGTCTTAGTTAGAGTTTCATTGCTGTGAAGAGACACCATGACCCCGGCAACTCTTATAAAGGAAAGCATTTCATTGGGGCTTGCTTACAGGTTTAGAGGCTCAGTTTATAATCATTATGGCAGAAGCATGGCAGCATGCAGGCAGGAATGGTGCTGGAGGAGCTGAGAGTTCTACTTCTAGTCCAGAAGGCATACAGGAGACTTGTTTCCCCGGAAGCTAAGAGAAAGGTCTCAAAGCCCACGCCCACAGTGACATACTTCCTCCAACAAGGCCACACCTCCTAATGGTGCCACTCCCTAAGCCAAACATATTCAAATCTCTAAAGGATCTAAAAAAGAAAAAAAAGAAAAAGAAAAAAAAAAAAGGGTGGAGGAGGAAGAGGAAGGAGGATGAAGGGTATGGATGTTTTCATATTACTCAAAGAAAAGCACACCCTGCAGCCTCCGCCGAGGGGAGAACATTGGCAGTTCTCCTATAGAAAGTTACCCTTAAGAGACAGGATTCCTAGGCCAGAGCTATGCTTGCCTCCCTCCCTTAGGGAGCCAGGATAAGCCCGGAGGCACATGGCTGGTTTCTTGGGGGACAGTACCTGTGCCAGTAATAACAGCTGACATGGGGGAGTCAACCAAACCTCACTGACATAAAACCTGTGATCAGAGGTGCAATTTACCCACTGTTTTCTTTATCAAGCACCAAACACTGTGCCGAGTGCTGGCTGTCACTGCCTCGCCTACTGCTCATCACCTTCCTGTAAGCTGCATTGCTACATTTATTTTACAGATAAAAAAACAAAAAAACAAAAAAACAAAAAACCTGGCACATGGTCATCTGGAACATCCTGCTTAAGGTTACAAAGCAAGTAAGAATGTAGACTGTAGGCGCCTCTTGGTTTTCCTCCCAAAGAGCAGGAGGTTCTACCCAGGAAATGGGACAAGAAGGGCAGAGAGCAGATCCCTCTGCAAAGTCCTGCTATTCCTTCGGCCCTATCATCATGGAGGTCTTACCGCTATAAGCTGACCTATTTTCAGCTCAGTCTTCTGAGTTAGAAATTCCTTTTTGCTCATATTTCTCCTGAAATACGCTGCCCAGAAACTGTGTGTGTGTGTGTGTGTGTGTGTGTGTGAAGGCTGTTTTCACCACCTAACACCGAGGGCTGGATCCAGAATTCCTAGATGAATGCTGTTCCCTTGTGGGCAGGAACTGGAGCCATGTCAGGGTGTCTGTGACCAAGCCTAACTGGGATGTGGCAGTTGGGAGAGGCAGGCAGGCCTCACAGAAAAGGAAAAGCCTACAGCATGAGCTTAAGGAGCTTTGATCTGTTTGTAAAGCTGGTAAAAACTGCTCTGTGGGAACTAAAGCCAAATTCAATACTGTAAGGAACATTTACTAGAGAGCAAAGTCCCTCCCGGGTATATATCTGCATGAGGTGGAAAACTGCTAAACATCTTAGGGAGAAAAGAACTGTGTAGCTACAGCTTGGCCAAGAGTCACACCGATGCCATATGCACACAGGTTTAAAAGAGAAGCTACTTCAACCTCTACAACTACCTCAAGCATTGTCATTGTGAGACTTGGATGATTTTTGACCTCTCTAGGCCACTGGACCACACACACAGGGACACACACATTTACACACACACACATACACAAACACTACAGAAATGGTTCTCAGCCTTTCTAATGCTAAACCCCTTTAACGCATGCAGTGACTCAAACTGTGGTGATTCCCAGCCATAAAACTATTTTCATTGCTAATTCATAAATATAATTTTGCTCCTGTTATGGATTATAATGTAAATTTCTGTATTTTTTTCTGATGGTCTTAGACAGCCCCTAAGTGAAAAGGTTGTTTGATCCCCTAAAGGGGTCTCAACCCACAAATTGAGAAATACCACTCTAGAAGGTTGCCTTCTCTCAGCCCCCTTTTCAGTAATAGAAAATGAACTAGAAATGCATGCCAACTTGTTACAGCTCATGGCTTGGCCATAACAGCATCCTCTCAACGCTACTGGTTTCTTCCAGGGCACCTGTTTCTGGATAGCAATGGGAAAGGACTGAAGAGCTGTGAGGAAGTCATGATGTGCTTTGCTAGCAAAGCACAGCAGTGGGCACGGAGGACGCTGTCCTCCCCACACACTACATGTCAATCAGAGATGCTCCATGGATCAGACGTGAGCTCCCAGGTAAGGGATATCATGCTATCTCAGAGAATGAACGCTGACCACCAGAATCAGTTCAAAGCAGCAGGAAATCAGTGCAGAACAACAGGACATTTGGCAATGGATATTCTGTTTCAGAACACCTGCCACACTAAATTTCCCGAGTAAGGCCGACAAGATGAGTTTAGGTTTATTCTCAGTAATTTTTTTTTAAATCAATCTGTTGATCATATGCCAAAAATGTACTGGAAACAGGTGGTGGGCTCTAAATTGCTATAAAAATGGCACCAAGCCTACAGTGAAACAGGCAGAAGCAAAGGGCCATAAAAAACAACCTAAAATCATATTAATAAAAAACATTAGAGAGAGATTATTGCTTTTTAAATATGTTGCTTGCAGTTACAGAATAAACATAGTCAGGGGAACCGCACATAGCTCTTATAATCAACGGCTAACCTGCTACCTTCTACTCTTGTGCGCCATTTAGTATAACATATGACTTAAAGATAGCTGCTAGAATTTCCATGGAGCATAGTGACCTCCATTCCGCAGGGATCACCCAGCTAACCACCATGGGTTCCAGAGAAGGGCTAGGATGTGGCTAGGAATTCAGGGAAGGAATCAGTTGCCCAGAGCTGCCCTCTTCAGCCTGTGGAAGTGATCCGTCTCCTAGTTGGCTTGTCAACAGGAGGGAAAAGCATCATTCAAGTGATTAAACATTGGGAAGCCTAAGGGTGACAGATCCACAATCTCTTTGCCGGTCAGAGTTATCTGGAGAAGAAGGCCTACGAAATGGAGAAGAGCCAAGGTTAAAGGAAGAGGCGGGTTCTAGACTTGAGCACATGAGATCTTCAAAGGGGACTTTGCCTTGCAGGCCTTTATGGGATTAGTCTGTCAAGGAAGGAGTGGAAAATATCTTGTGTATCCATTTCTAAACATGATTAGTAACATTAAAAGATGTGTACTGTAGTTCCATTGTTCTATTGACTTTGCCCCTGCAAATGTCCATGGCAACCTGCTCCTGAAAAACCCTTACCGATTTGCCTGTCTCCCCCATCAGCCTTCAGTTAATTAACTGCAGGACATGCTCTGCCAGCAGTGCTCACTAGTCAGGCAGAGCTCTAGTCTTTGATAACCACCCTGGCCTTCTGCTAATGTCTCTAATACCTGCTGGTCATCATGATTTCCTTGGCATCTTTATCTATTCAGGAATATGAGATGTAAGATTCTCTTCAGTTTTTCCATACGATGCTCAGTCTTTGTAGAAGGAAGTGTGGTTTCCACATTTGGAATGAGTATGGACTCACCTCTGACACAGCAATTAGGCATCTCCTAGTAGACAGAGCACTGAGAAACAAAACTACCAAAGCCTGTGGCTCTGTCACACTCTTGGTAAAGAAAATCATTCTGTCAGAGATGAAGCCAGAGATAAGGCAATGACAGGGTGAGGGACTCTGTGGCCCTGTCGCTTCCCTAGTACCTGTGTAACTAGGAAGATGACAGACGTGTTTCCATATCTGTATGCAAAACCTTCCTCCATGTAAGTATCTGAAAGCAAAATTGGTCCATTGAGCTAATCACTAAACAGAGTTCTTCAGTGTGCTCCAGTTCTGACACCTAATCAGCAGTTCAGCTGCATTTAAATACAGCCGACTTAAAGGATTGCAGCTTTGGAAGCCAGGGATTTTCTAGATAATCTTGCCTATAAGGTCCTTGACTTGCACTGTGAGTGCTGCCAACCGTGATCCCCAGTAAATCACTGCTCAGCCATCTAGTGTGTGTCTGCTTTGCTCCTGTGGGGGAGGTTTTCATTATAATTAGCATTTGCTGGGAAAAAGCTTGTTTCGTAATTTTGTTATTGACTTGATAAAAAAACAAAATTTGCAAGAACATATGTGCACACACCCCTGCTTGCCTCTGCAATTAACAGAGTCACCAAGCAAAGCACTGTGCTGCATTCGACACAGTGGCCCTTAGCAGTCAGGAAGTCCCCAAAGCTAGAGCTCATGCCAAGACTTTGCTTTCTCTGTGATCTCTTTAATCTCTGAATGGGAAAACTCTAACAGAGCAGAAACCAACATTTAAATTACATGGAAATAAAAGTGCTCTAAATTTTTGCAAGAAGATTATGCAATAATAAATAAATAAGAAACCCTTAGGATAAGCTTCCACTAAGTAAGCATAAAATAAAGAGCTGAGGATTTAGGAAGAGAGAAAGAAAGAAAGAAAGAAAGAAAGAAAGAAAGAAAGAAAGAAAGAAAGAAAGAAAGAAAGAGCCGAGTACACTAAGATATTCCTTTTCTTGCCCCTTGCCACACAACCCTAGTAATTATGCTCGTTGGAATAATTAGTCTCCAGCTCCTCATTTCTGTTTTGTTCAACATACAAATGTCAGATCAGAGCTCTGAAGAACCATGATCATAACAGAAGACGCGCAGAGCCTGGGCCACCAACCAGGGAGCCTGCAGGAGCCATACCTAAACCTCCTACACATTTGTAGCAAAAGTATAGATTGGCCTTCTGGTTGGTCCCCTACCAAGTAGAGCAGGAGCTATCTCTGTCTCTGTTCCCTACCATTCCCTACCTCCTACTTGGACTGCCTGATTAGGCCTCAGTGGGAGAGAATGTGCATAGTCCTGGGATAACCCAGAGTGGGCTGTTTCCCAAACAGAGCTCCTGTTCTCTAAGGAGAAGGGAAGGGGACAATGTGGGTAAGTATTTTTAAGGGTGGGTCTGGGGAGAAAGGAAGGAGGGTGGCTGTGATTGGGATGTGTCTTAGTCAGGGTTTCTATTCCTGCACAAACATCATGACCAAGAAGCAGCTGGGGAGGAAAGGGTTTATTCGGTTTACACTTTCCACATTGCTCTTCAACACCAAAGGATGCAGGACTGGAATTCAAGCCGGTCAGAAAGCAGGAGGTGATGCAGAAGCCATGGAGGGATGTTCTTTACTGGCTTGCTTCCCCTGGCTTGCTCAGCCTGCTCTCTTATAGAACCAAGACTACCAGCCCAGAGATGGCATCACCCACAAGGGGACCTACCCCCTTGATCACTAATTGAGAAAATGCCTTATAGTTGGATCTCATGGAGGCATTTCCCCAACTGAAGCTCCTTTCTCTGTGATAACTCTAGCCTGTGTCAAGTTGACACAAAACTAGCCAGTACAGGATGTAAAGTAGATTAAAAAAATAAATAAATAAAATAAAGAAATAAACAGACAACCATGGTCTTGGGAAACAGACACTCAGGAGAACTGCCCAGGTACAAACTCATGCCAGAAATCACACGCACCACTGAATATTTGTGCTGTGGTGCTAGCACTAATTATTATAATTCTTGGAAGACTGTAAATTCTGGGCTAGCTGACAGCCACTATAAAATTAATTACATGAATCACCATCTCCCACCCTTCAAATGTAAACTGAAGTAAAAGACCTAACCTACCCTCTTTTATTCCAGTTATATCCCCTAGAGAGATGGTCTGTGTCTGTTTGGTCAGAAATATCTCCAAAGTGGCAGGGTGTCAAGGACCAGCCTCAGCCTGGAAAGGGGTTCTGGGAGAAGGGGTGTCTGGGAGCAGTAAAAGAACTCAAATCACAGGTCCAAGCTGATGACCAGATTACATCACTCTTGTGTTCTGCTCTCTCAAGACAGCTTTTCCTTGCTATTCTAATAACTCTCTGGGTAGCTCGGCCCTTGCAGATCAAAAGCCCGGTCTTTTATTTACATATCAACTTAATCTTTACCCGTTTTGATTCCTGGGTAAATTCCCAGGTAAGTTCTCTTTTAATTATCTGATGAAACAGCACCCCATGACCCCAGCCCCTTGATTCTTAGAAAGAGATAGCAAGCACAAGCACAGGCAATAAGATCCCTTCACACAAATACCAAGCAAGTAAATAAATAAATAGGAAAAAATTAAATGCAGTCTGTGTCATGATAAAGGAGCAAGGCCCTTGTACTTGTTGTGGAATGACTATAGGTGCTTTTATGGGAAAGTAGAAATCCCTACAGCTGAGAAGCAAGCTTTTACTTTCCCAGGAGCCTTCAGAACAGTTTTCATGTGAACCCGGAATTAGGGATGTAGACACAGAGACCAGAAAAGGAAACCATCTAGGAAAAGGCCCCCACTTCCAGTGCGGCTAGAAACTGCTCTCTAGAATCAACAACACGCATCAAAGGTGGAAATTCTGGATTCTGTGGGCTCAGAGGGGGCCAAAGCCCCCTCATTTGACAGATGGAGAAACTAAGATAAAGGAAAATGGTGCAGTGGGTGTCGCAAAGTCAACATGATGTTTATATAGGGTTCTTCCTATCCGATCCCAACTCACAAAACAAAAACAAACAAACAAACAAACAAAGCAATAAGGTCTGCTCTGACCAAATGGACAAACAAGAAAAGGTTCTATTTTTAAAATAATATTTTAAACATATTCAAATGCAGGCTTGGAAGATATTCTACAAGAACTGTGCAAATGCATGAGTAACTAAGTAAGTAATGGAGAAATATGTGAATGGGCCAGCCAGATCAGAAATTCAACACGTTTTTCCTATGACACATAATGTTCTGATTATCTAAGAATTTTGATCAGTGATTTACAATTTAGGCTCCATAAGCCTTGTTCAATGGACAGAAATAATAGCTCAGAAATAATGGCTCAACTGAAGGAGAGACTAAACTTACAAGATGAGAACTTTCTAGAATTGTTGAAGCAAAGTGTACTGCCCACACATTGTAAGTAGGGCCCAGGGTCTTTGTCTGGTCACAAACCAATTAGGTTAAGTGCTACTGAAATTGCTTTCTGTCATCTAGATAAGAAATGGTCCATGAGTGAGATGCAAGGCTTGAAACCTGAGAGCTCATTCGTAAGCCTAAACCTTGCACATTAATAGTCATACTAAGTCCCACGGAGCACGTCTGTAACTCGGAGAGGAGTTGTCAAAGAATGGAAGGCTCTGGGGATGATGGATATTAGGACTTCATAAAACCTCCCATCACTGTAAAATTGTTCTGAATTACCAATTTCAGCTAATAGCTGTACCAATGCTAGTGTGTACTTACAGCAAGGAACTGGATCTAATCTGACTAGGGGAAAAGATGGTAAGCTAGATGGGAAATGTTATTCCCTTCAACCTGAAACTGCCAGCAGTCCACCCTCATCACTGTCTAAAATCCCACATTCCTGAGGAACTGCTCCTCAGACCCTCCTTGTCCATACAAAGGGTGGTTTTGCCAAGCTCCTTTGGAATGCTGGAGTGCCGTGCTACCCCGCTGTTAGACAGGGTTGCAAAGCAAGTCACATAACCTCTCCAGTTGCACAGAGCTAATATTTTACTGAAAATGGATATATATATATATGCAAACAATAAATATTGTTTAATAAATTTCTAACTGTGATGAGTATTAGGGAGAAAATTAAGTAAGGTGGCAGAGAGAGATGACATGTGGAACCCTGAAAAAAAAGTGACATTGGAGTCCTGAAGGACCAGTGTTAGAATACAGGAGAAGGACCACTTGATGAATTTCCTAGCCACACAGTTGGTCCAGAACTAGGTACTCAACCCACACCAGACCACTCAGAAACTTTTCACTTGAAGTAAAAAAGAGAACAGTTTTCAGAGGTCATGGAGAGCCTGTAAATGCTGACCCGATCTGTAAGATGAGAGAATGAAGCTAAAAGAAGTCCCTTTACCCTATTGTCCCTCAAGCTACACCAGCAGACAGAGTGTGTGCCCAGCTGTTTAAAACTACTTGCAAGAAGGGCCTGCTCTCTGTAGGTGAGGAACACACAGCGCTGTGGCTAGAGATCACAGCCTTTAGATATTAGCTTCTGAGGGACATACCCTACTTCACACTGAGGTCACATTCTTTTTAGGAGACCCAATCTAACAACCTTGGCCCATGAGCCTAGCCAAGGTCACAGTTTTCTGTCTTTACAACCTCAAGGTGCAAGGCTTTACTCTCATAATCCTCCAGTTCTCTCAGTGTCTTGGTGGTTTTTTTTTTTTTTTCCATGGCACACCCTAAACCAAAAGAAATATTTACATGTCCTTTTACTAAATATCCCTTTAACTAACTAGCTAAGTTTGGGTAAGTTAGCCATAGGAATTTGCAGGTTTTTTGTTTGTTTGTTTGTTTGTTTGTTTTGGGGGGGTGTGGTTTTTTGGGGGTTTTTTGAAAATTTTAAAATATTCTTCAGTGCCATATGTGTTGTCTTGACCCCTGGACAGTCTGTCAGGTCAGGGCCACAGTCTCCCAGCCCATCTTTTTACAATGCACTACTCCTTCCCAGAGCCCCACTGGGCTTCCTGCCTTGCTCCTTGCTCCTTGCTCTATTCCCAGTATGACTATGCAATTAATCTCTTTCACTCAAGTCTAGGTGGGTGAAAGCAAAAACAAAATATCAGCCAGCGAAATAAAATGCCCTTTTGTGGAGTTCATTTTGAGATTTGTGTTGTTTTCCCTTTGTTTTGTTTTGGGGTTTTTCATTTTGTTTTGTTGCTTGTTTTTAGAGACAGGGTCTTATTATGTAGTCTTGGCTGGCCTCCTGAACTCAGTATGGAGACCAAGTTGCCCTCAAAGCCACAGAGATCTACCTGCCTCTGCCTCTCAGTTGTTGAGACTAAGGACATGTGCTACTATGCCAAGTTCAAAATTCCTTTTCTGAATCAAATTTAAAACTTACTTGATTTGTGATTGGATTACTGCTGTGCTTGTAACAGACTGAAGCACAGAGTTGGCTGTGGTCTGTGTTCATAAGAGCTTGAAAAGTGAGCAGAATCTAATGTTCATAACTAACAGAATGGTTTCTAGACTCTTCTGTTAGGAAACACTGGAACATTCCATGCTCCTTGTACTTCCTAGCCAAGCCAAACCTCTAACAGGGTGATAGGTATTCAAGCTGTATGTATACTAGAACTGTTTTGTTGAGGAATAGCTGAAAGATTTTTTTCAAGACGTGCAATGGTATTAGAATTTACAGGGAATGCAGACTTAGTCTTCCTGAGTTCTGCTGGGATACGCAAAGCATAAGAAATTGAAATTAGGGTGGAATGAACTATCAGCTTCCATTATGTTAAATAGGTGGTCCCTCCAGAGGTCCGGAGTCATTGTGATGGATACTCATTCAACTCTATCTCTGATTGTGGAAATAAGATCAACGTGATAATTTACTTTAATCAGCATTCTCAGCTGTCACTCTTTTTATATTCACAACCTGTCAGATACTTCCTGGAAATCAACTTCTTTGCCAAATGACTGGTTTCGCATGATTAACTGGCCTCCTCTCTCTCTGGTTCTTTGTCATAAGCCTCTGGAACCTTGCCCTCTCAATCTCATTACTCGAGGAGTTTGTTCTCAGCATCCCCAATCCACATCCCGGGTCTGTTTTATCTTTGCCTTTCACTTCCAAATCCCAGCCTAGGGTCTAGCCCCTCTCTTAGAGAGCTGTAAAATCTTGCTAATATCAGTCTCTCCTTCACAGTGTCCACCATTGCCACACCCCCTGCTAGACTTCTCCTCCATACATGGTATCATTTCCCTGCTTAAAACCCAACCTAATCATCCCTCCCTTCGCAGGATCTAGGCTAGTTCACTCCTTTGTAATCCTGTCCAACCACTGTCTGCCATTCTCCTGCCCACACAAGTGTTCCCAGTGTTTCCTAAACACCCCTAAGTCCATTACCACTCAGTTTCTTTCCCTTCTCTGCTTCTTCCAAAACCACAGACCTGGATCACTCACTTCTGTCCTCATCACATACTTCATAAACACATCTCTGTGTGTGTGCATTTGTGTTTATATGCACATATGTTGAGGGCAGAGGTTGACTCCAGGTGTCTTCCTCAAATGCTCTCCTCATTACTTTTTGAGATAAGGTCTCTAAACCCAGTGTTCACTTACTGATTAGCCTGGCTGGTCAGTGCACTTTGGGGATCCATCGGTCTTCATTCTCCAAGAGCTGAGGACACAAGGGTGGTCGTCATCCTCATTACTATCCTCCATCTCCTCTTCTTCCCCCTTTTCCTTCTCCTTCTTTTAAGTGTCCATGTTGGGGATCTGTCTTCATGGTTGTATGGTAAGCACTCTCCTGACTTGGCCCTCTTTCCAGCCCACTAGCCCTCTGTTTTTAATGCTTGCTTCCAATGTAATTTTGCCTCTATTGGTCTCTTCAGACAGAATAGATCATATTACTTTGTGCTTCTGATATTTAAGCTTTTTCTACATGCTAATTACTGACCTCTAAAACCTTGAATAATTCCTGGAGAACATCAATGTACTCCCCAAACCCATGTCACAGCTTCTAACACAAAGTGGTTCAGTCACAGTCAGGGAGAGAGTTTGTGTGCAAGACAGGTTGAGCTGTACTTTCATGGATTTAGCCTCAGCCTAGGAAGACAGTCACTTGGGCGAATGGAAGAAAACATCAAGAAATCTATCTCCAAGGTCACATATAATGAGTATATGCCCAAAATGGTAGAACCAGCAAACCTGTGTATGAGCTCAGAGTTCTTCTCAGACCTGCTTGTGGCTGTAGTGTGTGTGTGTGTGTGTGTGTGTGTGTGTGTTTGAATTAGCAGCTGTCAGCGCATTGCTGTCCATATTGCGAGTGTTCTATTATATTGATCAAATATTTGAGGAATTAAGAAATCATATATAAAACACATATATCATAAGTCAGCATTTTAATCTGGGTGACAAATCAAAATAATGAAGCTAGCTATATTTAGTCAGTCTCTTCTAGAATCCTTCTAAGACTTCAAAGAGTTCTATCCCTCCAAAAGCATCATAAATTTGCAACAACCTTTCTGACAGAAAATGAGAATGTGTACGGGGTCTGGGGAAGGTACTTCCCCACCAAGTCGGTATTACAACATAAAACATTTGAGAACAGTCAGTCTCATCAGTAAGATTAATAATAAGGAGAATGGATTTTTTTTTTCTTAATATGTAGGAAATCCAGGTGAATCTCATAAGGAGTCATTAGTGGATGAAGCCAAGCCTGAAGCACAACTAGACAAGAAGTTATGTCTGTGCTCTGTGCTCTGTCCCTGGGAATTTTATTGCCATATTTAATATACATTACAATAAACACTGAGTCTAGGGAGAAAGCCACTTAATGAAAGCAAGCACAACTTAGGACAAAATAATCTCCAAATAGAGAGATTTCAGTCTACTTAACTAGAAAACAAAACCTGAGGAAATGCTCTTGAAGCATTTCCCCTATTCGTGAGAGGTTTCTCTGCAGCCAGCCAGCCACAAGAACAGGCCACCAGTATCTCAGCTACCCCTTACCTTTCCAGCCCTCCGCTTTATCACCTGGAAGCAACATGCTTCTGCTAATGAAGATAGTCCTCCTTGTAAGCCAGACTGCATTCCCATTAGTGAGTGCTAAGTGCTCTTTTAAAGTTAAGAGACACAGAGGAGATAAAACTCCAGGAGGAGTCAGCCCTGGTTTTCCCTTCCCTTTAGAGCCTTCCCTGCAAACAGCAGGAGAGAGCTACCAGAAGAACACCATGGCCTCATTTATTTAACTCCTCAGTCATTTCTAACACAGCACCCCTTAGGAAGCTCCTCTGGGCTCTAGCTCAGGTGTATCAGCAGATGCCCTGAGACTCCATGCCTGCTGTGACAGAAGAGACACAGAGTGAGTTAATTAAGTCTATTGTTCAAACAATTTGTTTCTCACCAAGGTTGATTCACATGAAGGTATTTCAGCGGGATTTTATATCCAGATACCTTTATTGTGCTGTGATAACTCCCTCTTTAGAAATACATTTCGTGTCTGAGATTTTCAGGTCACTGGCAGAATAACATGTTTTTAAAAATCCATTGCTAATGGATGACAAGCTATTTATTAGGTGTGTGGTACTTGTATTTTTTTTTTTCATAGCCATGAGGTTCCTCGGAGTAGCATCAGTGAGGCAAGCCTCCAAGATTTAGTGCTATATAGCCTTCTTACTCAAAGTCAAGGCTGAAGACAGCGTTTGAAAGGTTTTCATGGTCTCTCTGGCAGAGTGAAGCATGAGAAGCAAATGGAAGGTTTTGTAGGAGAAAAATGGAGACTGTTTAATTCACGCTGCTTTCTTTTTGCACAAAGGGATCAAAGGACATTCCCGCATTAATTGCTTCTATTTTTACTCTGCACTCCCATTGTGTTCCCACTTGTCGCTCTAACAGATGTTCTAGAGACTCTTTACAGACTTGTTCCTCTCTCATGCCACATCATTTCTACCTTCGATTACCTGTCCTCTCTCTCTCATTCAATTCTTTATAACAGTGAAGCAGGAAAGGCTAGCTGCCAGCAGTGTGCTGCCCTTCTTTGTTGAAGAGATGTCCCTGAGAGGCCATTAGACCTCATGTCCCAGACCCCTTTGGAGTCTTCTGTCAAATGACTGAGTTCTTCCCTGTAGACATGAGCCTCTCTGCACCCCTCTAGGTTCCCACCTTCTACCTCAGAGCTGGGATACTAATGGCCCTGAACATCAGGATAGCTGAGCCTTCATTAGACTGTGTCCTTGAGGAGTCCTTCCTTCGTCTTTCCACCAGCAGACTTCCACGAGCAGAATGACCATCTGTGTTGTGCATTAAGATTGCCATCAAAATTACAGAAGTACTCAACTCATACATGAGGACAGTGAAGAAATCCTAAGCCTAATAATACTGTGAGACAACTGATACTGTGATATTGACTGAACACCAAGCCCTACATGAAGCTTGCGGACTACAAGACCAAGAGATATTGTCCAACCCTGGTGGGGGGGGGGGGGGGGTCACCCAAACATTCTTTCATTCTTAAGCCATTTCACTTTCCTGAAAAAGACTTCTCTTGAAGAAGGAAGCCAGTTAGCCCATTAACACGGGAAGAAACTATAACCGTGTGTGTGTGTGTGTGTGTGTGTGTGTGTGTGTGTGTGTGCGTGTATGTGTGTGTGTGTGTGTGTGTGTGTGTGTGTGTGTGAGTGATTAAGGTAAGACAAATTCATATCTACTTAATACAACATCCTACAAGGTAGAAAAATAGAACTGCATTCTCCATAAGTCAAATCAAGGTCATCTTCTCCAGGCAGAGAGCACAGAGCCAGAGCCACTCTCTCAGTGAGTGACAGACACATTGTAGGTCTTCACCTAGATGGGCCAGTGACACATGGTAGGTATGCAGCTAAAAGAGCCAGCCAGGATGTAATTTGGTCCTTGGGTTCAGTACTACAGGAACTTAAGATTTCCTCCTTTGCTATCTCTTTAAATAGCTTAAGGTACTAGTGTATTTTAGGCACCATATGAATTTAATCACCTGTTTGTATATATATTTAAAACAGCTAACAGAAAAGGGAGGCTTCCTTCAACAGGGGTGAGTCTAAGTTTATAAAACCTGAAACTTAGGCATTTTTTGAGATCTGTGTAAGAAAAAGACTATGTAATTCACAAAGCAATCTTAATATAGGGGCCTAAAGTGGGCCATGGCAGATGAAAGCTGGTAAACTGTAGGCTCTGTGGGCTTTATGGCAAACCTGTGAACAAGACAGAAGTACTCTAATACGGTGACTACTTAAAGCAAGGTTGAGAATTTTCTAGAGCTAATCCTGCTTTGATCCCCAGCTCAGTTAATTGCAAACCAGTTGTCTAAAAGCAGATGGAGGAGCAATCGATCAAAATTATGTGTTTAACTCCCGTTTTCTGAGCTATGCATCATGTTGCATAATTCTGAGTTGAATGCTTGTTTAGTGAAAGGAGATAACATGATTTTTTTCAATAAGAGCATGAGCATGAATGCCGCAGAGATAATAATGATGGAGGTCTTGCTATATAGGAAGCTTCTTTCTCAGCCTCACTGGAGAAACGTGCTGTTCTTTACACTGACTGTTAGACTATAGAACACTGTGTATAAATCAGTCAACTGTAGTAACCAGAAAATAAGCCCATTTAGAAAAAAAGAAGAAAAAAAAGGCACATTTGGTTTCTGATTTCTAGTCACTCCCAAGAAATAAGATCACATCTTTAAAATGTGCTTTTTTTTCTTTCTTTCTCCTGAGAATCAATGACCTTCTGCTTTTGCTTTGTCGGTTAGGAAAACTCTCTTTCCAAATGTGACTTGTCTGCAGTGAATTGTAGATTACAACTCAGGGAGCAATTAACCAGAGCTGTGGCTCATCTTTGCCACCAGAGGGCCTGGGGAAGGCCAGACTTGCAAGTCTTTATCAGCTAATTGCCTGTATCACCTTGAATTAGCCACAAGAGAAAAGCCGTAGCCTGGTTAGAAAGCAGGCACCATCCACCGGGATGCTAAGGTAAACACGGCCCTGCTAATCCCCTGGCTCTGTCAGACACAAATTCCTGTTGACATGAAGAAAGATGTTCTTCTAAAATGATCCAAAGTGAACCACTACCAAGACACTTCTTGGCTGTGACTTTCACTTAGGACTTAGGAAAGGTCATATAGTTTACTAAATCAAAAGTTCTCCCTATGCCCCCATAGTTTGGCACATTGGCTTTTTCAATGTGGTCAGTGCTTAGGAAGCCACCACAGATTCCAAAAATTCATAACCTTATTTTAGGTAACCTGGAGCCATGTTTTCTCCCATAAGACTGGAACATGAGGAACATAACTATCCATCTACAGAATTTATCTTCTCTCGTCAACACACCAGATGGCCAAGACCCCGAAGGTAAACCATCAAGATTTGGCATCCAAGGACCAGCAAACCATTTGTATTGCTAGGATGCCTACCCTTAAAGACAGGGCTGGGCATGTGGTTCTGGCGACAGAGAACTTACCAGGTATGTGCAAGGTCCTAGGTTTGATTCTCAGTAACTACAGGAGCATGAAGAACCATAGATGGCAAAGCTTGGGGAGTACAAAGAGATCTAGGGTGCTCATACACTACCCAAGGATCACTGTAAAATGTAGTTGCTTTAGAAATGGGGTCCAAACAGGTCTTCAGAAAGTAAAATGAAGTTATCATAAGACTCAGCAAGCTCACTCCTTGATGTACTACCTCAGAGAAGCAAAGACATACGATCACATGTGGATGCTCACAGCCACTATTCATAATGGCTTAGAAGAAGAAACAACTCAAATATTCACCAATTTAAGGTTGGTTAAATGAAGCACCATATAGCCACACTATGAGATATCATACTATAATAAGAAGTATTGATTCTTACTTCAACACAGATCGATCTTATTGAAAGAAATCAGACAAAAAAAAGAATATACACTATATTATTCCATTTGTAAGAAATGTGCAAAATAGACAAATCCTTGGAGACAGAAAGTGGGTTAGCACTTGCAGTAGCTGTAGGAACAGGGAGCTATTGCTGCTTGGTGCAGGATGTCATTAAGGGTGAGAAGTGTTTTCGTACACATGGAGAGGGCAACGCTGCTTTGTGTGTGTTCTGGAAAGTGGGTGTTTTTAATACTCTAAAGAGATGGCTTCATGGTATGTGAATTGTATCTTAATAGAGCAGTTATTTAAAAATCAAAATAAATCAAAGTATTTCTGATTAAGGGAGAGGGTATCTAGTCATAGTTCCTCTTAGAAGAGAAAGTCAAGGAAATGGAGACAGTCACCAGTCAGCCGCAGCTTCCAACACTGCCATGCTCTGAATCTTATGGTAATTTGATTTTCCACTTATATTTTTCTCACAGAAAACACACAATATACTCTTAGTGGCAATGAGAACTCCACTCTCCTGTCATTCTGTTAGTTGATAACATTTTCTGAGGCTCATTGCACCATATATGGAAGTATGCCCATGGGACTGAGCATATGGGAATGACAGGAACAGACTCTGAACTCCCCATTCTCGAAGCCAAGACGGGAGCATGCAATAAAGAAGGAAAGAAACTCACTAATGGTGTCCTTTCTGTGATTCCTACCTTGATCTCATATGTGAAGTTATTATTATAGCCTTCATATTCCCTTGTAATTGCCTGATGTATACAATGGCACGTGTCTCTGGGGAGTTGAGATAGTACCTAGAACTACACTGACTGGTCAGACTCAGGTGGGTGCTCAATGGCTGTCTGGTTTCTCTACAGTGCTGTAGATCTTTGAGAGCCATAGGCTCCCCTTCTAGGCCCAGACTGGCTTGACCCAGAGACTAAGGTATCCAACAATCAATGTCACCAGACAGCGGCTCACAAGTTCATTGTCTCGCACTTATAAGGAGAAAAGAAATGGGCAAAGGAGGGATGAGCAAGTGAGCAACAAACAAACAAACAAACAGCTGATTCAGGAAAGCAGAAAAGGCCAACTCCCAAAGTGGGAAGGGTCTATAGGTGCTTGACAATGACTGTCAAGGCACAAAAGCTTTTTATGATAATTACGCCAAGAATTGGACAAATGTCATTTTTGCTAAAATTGTCTAATTCTCTGGGAACTTCAAAGGCTAAGCCAAGAGCAAACTGACACACCTATGCATAACCCTTTGGCCCAAGTTGGGAGATGGAGTGCTTGCCCAGTTGACATGTAGTAGTCATGCATAGATTCCCTTCTCTGTCCATCTTTGACTTGGGTTGTTAGCTATTGCCTTGGCTTGATCTGCTAGCTACCAATCCTGCTTATCTCGCTGGTCAATAACCTTGGTAGGTATTGTAGACCTCTAGCTGTAGTTCCTTTTGTTGTTAATCCAACTATGTTCTCTGGTTGTCATGTCAAGCTTGTAGTTTACAACGGACCTTTTCCCTTACTGCCTCAGGAGAGCTAAATCCCACATCACTAAAAACTGCCTAGGTTAATAGTGCTATAACAAATGAAGATCAGTTTAGCTCTAGGGAGAGGGCAAGCTGTGTAGCCATTTCCTGGACACCTTCAACAACCTACACTTGTGTGTCCACTGTCTGATTTGTGTGAACCCTTGAGGGAAGTAGTTTGCTTGCTAGTTTGTTTTGCTTTGTTTTTAAGTGTACTGTCCCCAAACCTTGGGATATTCTAATATGGTAAACTTGGGATGCATGAGCTTAGACCAGTTTTGAATGGCAGTGGTTAAAATCCACCACTCAGAGAGTCAGGCCCAGATATGATCCATTCCACTTTCCTGCTGAGGATTTCAGATAAAGAGTGCAAAAGTGTATGGCAAGCCATGGTATTCTTTTCATCATATTCTTCTCATTATTGCCAAGGTCAGTCAGAGCTGGGGCTCCATACCCCCATGCCCAATATAAAAAAAAAAAAAAAGTGGATTAACTGCACTAAGAATCAGGAATAGATCTTTCCTAAACAAATTCACAAATAAAGACCTATCAAAAGGCACAGGGGAGGGAGGAGGGAGTCACTGGACCAGGGTTTCACACTCATTGACCAATATACTAAGACGTCATTATTTCCATACCAAAGCCATATTCTTTCTTACTATAAAAGTAAGAGTAGTTATATTGGTTTCAATTTAGTTGCATTGTTTAAAGCAAGTCACTCTAAACACCAGTTGCTTCATCTTTGAAAATGAGAGCAATAGCACTTGCCTTAGAAAGCTGTCACAAAGGTAAAAGGAGACGAAATGAACCGGACTGATGGCTGAACTCATGTTAGACATGAAGAGTAGTCAGCAATAACTGAGGCAGCAGTAACACCACAGATTCAACTGTGAGCCAGACCTATAGCCATTGTGATTTCACCAGTGCATGTCCATCAGCAGCAGACTGTCCCTCTAAGCATGTCCCAGGCCTTTAGTTGAAGATTTTAATAGTATATTTTAAATAAAGCCAGTAGTTGGGCTGGAGAGATGGCTCAGTGGTTAAAAGCAATATCTGCTCTTCCAGAGGTCCTGAGTTCAATTTCCAGAATCCACATGGTGGCTCACAACCTGGCACACGGGTGTCAGGTATACACACAGATAGAGTACTCAAATATATAAAATAAATAAATCTAAAAGCAAGATAAGACGGGCAGTGGTGGCACACGCCTTTAATCCCAGCACTCGGGAGGCAGAGGCAGGCAGATTTCTGAGTTTGAGGCCAGCCTAGTCTACAGAGTGAGTTCCAGGACAGCCAGGGCTACACAGAGAAACCCTGTCTTGAAAAACCAAAAAACAAATAAATAAATTAGTTAATTGATTAAATAAAAATAAGATAAAATAAGGCCAAACGTCTCAGTTTTTCACAAACTTTAGGTATGAGATAGAGAGAAAAATTGACACAAAAAGATAGAGATAGACAATACAGGATAGATAGATAGATAGATAGATAGATAGATAGATAGATAGATAGATAATCAGTGGTAGATGGTAGGCATGCTGGTATACACCTGTGACACTGTCTATTTGAGAGGTAAAGACAATATGTTTGGATATTTGAGGCTGTTTTGAGCAACAGAAAAAGACCCTGTCATTTTTTAAAAACAGAAAGTTAGAATTTTAATTTTCTGTCACCATGCCAGCCCCCACTCTTGACAAATGCTTATTGAATTCTTGTTATATGCTAGGGATTTTGCTAGATGCAGAGGATGTGTTAGAGAGCTGGACTGATCATGCTCTCTATATTCACAGGTTTCAAAGCCAGAGCAGCCTGGAAGTTAACTGTAGGTCTCTAATATATCTAGGATACATCCCATTCTTGCTTTATAACGCCTTAATGGTCCTCCAAAATTCGCATCAGATAATGGTTAGTCCTAAGTCTCCAGGCACATCATATCTTTCCAGGAAAAAACTCCTCCCAGTTTGGAAATCAAGTGTCCAGATATTTGCCCAGGGCCACTTACCACCTCAGTGCAGTGGGAAATCTGTGAAGGGGTTTGGTGACTGGCAGACTAGTTAGTGTCAACAATCACTCAAGAGGTCATGGAGGCAGCCCTCATTCTGTGTGGACTGCCCCATTCATGTCTGCAAGCATTCTTCCAAGTTCAGAAAACTATCTTTACCTGCCAAAACACATCTTCCTCAAAGAGCTGCTGCTCCGTATGACATCACGCTAATCCAAGCAATGACTCACCCCGAGGAACACACTGTCAGCAAATAAGGGGTTCTCTGGCTGCCCTGTACTCTGATCACCAGCCTCACTGGGATTCCTCCGTCAACTCTACCTAAGACAGGTTCAGGGCACAGAAAAGGCAGCATGATTGCCATCATCAAGTAGAGGAAAATGGGTTTAAAAAAAAAGCTGCTAGAAAATTGAAAAACAATAATTAAAAACAAATCCTCAGGCCAGCCTCCAGGCATCCCAAGAAGATACTTAAAGGTTGTATATACGTTGAAAGTTACATTAAAACAAAGAAACCGAATTTTGAAATTTTTATCTAATTTAAGTTCAGGTTAAGAGTGAAACAAAGCTAGAATATAAATGTTAAATATAGAATATTTAACAAATATAGAATATAAAATGTTCAATTAAAGCAAATTGAGGTTATTTGTTGGAAATACAGAATTCCTAAATAGGCCCAAAGCCCTCACCGCGGGCTTAATTACTCCTTGTGTCTGCACTAGACCATATTCCTTTGTCAAACTTTCTGGTGAGTTCATAAATGTGACAGTCTAGGGAGAAAGGAAGCGAATTATTTAGTAGTGGATGGCTTCACTTCAAGAGGGCTAAGCACCTTGGAAAGACGCACACAGATATGTTTTTCATAAGTTTTTAATTTGTATTATCAGCACTTGACTTTTGAAACCATCATTTAAAAAGTTATCCATGTAACCACAGCCTCAATAAGGTGTCTAGTAACTGGGCAGAATGTGAACACAAGGCACCTCCTCAGACACAAGAAGCTAGTCACAGTAGAGCCTTTGGTTTGGGTGTTCGTTTCCCATGCAGTGTGGACATTTGAACACCAGAGGGCAGTGTGTGAAACCAGCTCCACGTCATCTGACTTAATTCAATGCATCAAAGTAAAATCTTAATTTTAAGTGTTTCCCCCCCAAAGACATTTTATGTCATTTCATGCTTCAGAAATTAAAAGTAGAGTTTTATAGCAAATGTGAATCATGAGCTCAACTAATGAAGTTAATTTGAATCATAATGAAAATTACAAAGATTAATTTCATAAGCAATCATTAATAATGGAAGCTCTCATGTACGAATAATCAAAGCTTTAAATATTATATGGTAATTAATTCATTACTATGGGTTACATATTTTAAAATAGCTCAAATCTTCCTTGCTTTTGGTGCTTATTAATAGCAGTCCTGAGGGAAGACAAACTAGTAACTCTCTTTTTAAACTTTTTTGTATGTTTTTAAATGGGCAAGAGAAAAAATTAAATTACTCTGTGAACAGACTTTCTCATGGGCAACTCACCATCAAGCAGGGAAGAAGTCAGTCAGTTGTCAAAGAGCGCAGACAAGCAGATGGGCCTAATCGTGGGCTTAATTATATGTTGACCAGTCCTAAGGTGGGCTCAATCTGAAACCTGAAATTTCAGTGTTTCCTTTTTTTTTTTTTTAGAGTTGAGACCATTCCAGAAGTAGAAAATTCCACACCATGTTTAACATGATGCGTCACCGAAAGAAGAACCTAGGTATTCTAAACATGCAATGATATTGTCTTTAGGCTGTGTATACAAGGTGTGTGTAAAACGTTGTGAATCTCACACCTGGACTGAAGTCTTATTCTCAAGATGCCTCAGTATGTATATGTGGATATTTCAAAACCTGCAAATCCAAGAAAGTTGGAGAAAGTTGCAAATCCAAGTCACTGTGGTCCAAGCATTATTTTATTGTATTTTCTTTATTTCTAACAATGTGATCGGGGTCTTGGTATGGGAAATGATCGTGTATACTTTCACCACTTGCATGCGTTCAAAAAAAATATCAGGATAGTTCTACTTACCGATGGCCCTGCACTTTTTTCTGTATTCAAACTGTATGCAAAGCACTTGGTATTACTTGTTATCTATGCAAAAATCAAGTGGAGCAGACCTTCAAAGACTACCTCTTGTCCTGTTGAATTTTGTAGTGGCATCATTAAAAAAGCTATGGGAGCTATTAGATAGTGTTATTATGTGATGTGGTTTCTAGACTTCAATGTGTCCCTTAGTCATATGTTGAAAGGGTATCTTGTAGAAAGCATCTTTTGGGTGTGTAGACCTTATTTCTTCTTCTCTGTTTGCTTAGTTTCTAGGTGATGTGAATTTGCCCTGGTCTTGAAGTTACCCTGACTTGAACTTACTTGACTCCCACAATACGAACTGATCTCATTCTTCAGCAGGCAAGCATGAGTATCCTTTCTGAGACTGGACCCATGGTGACAAGGTCAGAGGAAAATTGAAGTAGTCACTTTTCTCCTTCCACTCTGTGGAATGGAGGGATTGCACTGAGGTCACCAGACTTGATAACAAACGCCTTTACCCACTGAGCCATT
Source organism: Mus caroli (assembly GCF_978045245.1). NCBI lineage: Eukaryota > Metazoa > Chordata > Mammalia > Rodentia > Muridae > Mus > Mus caroli. The sequence goes on from NW_028227256.1 coordinate 48,466,971, forward strand.
TCTCCAGAAAATCATCATCATCATCATCATCATCTCCCTAAATAGCCCAGGTCCCCCAGTGACAACCATGTACTGGGATTACAAGTAGGTGTTACAACAATTGCTATTGTCAAATAGACGTCATACCATAGCCAGGTCCACAACCAGAAATCACGGAGTATACATGCACATAAAACGCAACAATACGAACACAAATAGTGAAATAGCATGCACACATTTTTAGGCTAGGGCTTTTCTCTTCTAGTTAGTCTTGTCCCTCAGCCCCTCCTGCTGCATACCTCCTGCTCAATCCATCAGTTGACACTTCCCCATGTACCTCAGGCTAAGCCTGATGGTTTGTTAATCTCTGCTAAATCCCATCCCAGTTCTCAAATGTGACCCCAAGCTGGCATCTCACTTCTCTGATACACACCCTAGCTGTGCCTGATTTGAGAAGTTTCTTTGTTGAAACCTTAAGCCTCTTTTAATAGCTGATCATATTAGCAGATTCTCTGTAGCTCCTAGCGAATGGCCTCCAGTTGGATGCTGTGTCCCTTGCACGGTAGGTGTAGCATTTGCAGAGCTGTTTGGTTTTCCCTTTTCCCCCCATTAGAATGTAGAAAGCTTGGATCCAGCCTCTGTGTCCTTATTCGGGGCTTTGCATCCAATGCATAGCACCATGTTAAACACACAGTAGGGCATATGTAAATACTTGCTAAACTACAGTACAAAATTATATGGAACCTTAAAAATGACATCATCTGAAGTTTTAGCCCCATCCGAAGAGTAACTGTTTTTGGAGTATTTACATGGAAAGAGTGAACCTTCTTATCTTTTCTTTCAAAGTGTTTTACTCATTCCAATGCTTCTTTGGTATTGCTGGGCATTCTCATGTTTGCTTCTTGTTACCTACTGTGTGACAAGCAGTCTGGTTTAGTAAAGAGAGCCCTCCTTGGTGCAAATAGACCTCAGTCACACCCTAAGGCCCATTACCTCAATTGCTAGGCAGCAGGAGCCTGCAGCCAGTCTGCTTCTATCTACTACAAGAACTGTGTGAACCTCCTGTTTTCCTCTTACTTCTGTTTTCCTCAAGACTTCAAATAGCCTGTAATGCTATCCCTGACATCCGTGAGAGCCCTAAGTATAATAGACACAAATAAAGTAGCTATTACCCTGTCATCTCACTTCTGCAAAAGCAAGGAGGTAGAGCCAAGCATCCAATCTTGCAGCGTTTGCACCAGAGAGTTCTCAGCTGTATGTCAATCAGCAGCTCACACGCAAGATTGCTAGTGTCTTGTCTGTCCACCTTGATGCTCTACCCCAGCCTCCCGTCCAATCATCCATGAACACCTTACTGGCCCCACTCCAGTTTTCACATGACTCTCAGCGATGTAAAGCAGGAGGAAAAGACCAAACCGCTCTCCCATAGTTCTTATTTTCCTACAAAGACTACAGAGCAAAAAAATAATAATAATGCACTAAACTCAGACTTCATATTTCTGAATTTTGAGAGGAAGAGATTAAAGAATAGTATCCACTAGAGGATGAAAGATTACAATCATCACAAGCCTTGAAAGAGAGCCCGTGACTGCTCTGATAATTATGGGATAGCTCAACACAAGAGGCCAACCGGATCGGATTCCAGGTTCCCTCAGGGACTGCGCTAGGCTTTTGATCAAGTGAATATACTTTATGGATCTGCAAAATCGTTTCCTTTCATATGTGCCATTTACTTTCCGTGCTCCCCTGGCTTCGATGTTGACACAGCTGCGTTGTTCTCAAGGCTTACCCCACCACCCACACACCTCATAAGACATTCAGATACTTCTCTGCTCAATGACTTGTGCATGAACACCGCACAGTCAATCTCCTAAGCAGTTGTTACCTCAAATAACCTCAGTGGCACTACTAAGATGGACTAGGAACAAGGCCTAGGGGAAGACCCTGCCAGGATTGTGCAAGTGGGCTTTGGCAATAGAGCTTTGGCCTGTCTAGAACTAGGAATGACACTGGTGGCTAATAATAGCTATCACTTATTAAGTCCCACAGGCACCAGCTGCTTTAGGCTTGAAATTGTGAGGGTAGGTAGCATGCATTGGTTGTATGTATTATGTGCTACATACAAAATGCCCTAGATGCATTTCATACCTAACCCATTTCCTGGCTATTTAGGGGGTCGATACTTTAGCACAAGTTACATGAAGAGCCCCATGGTGGCCCAGCCTTTAATACTACTACTCAGAAGACAGGAGCAGGGGCTGCCTGAGATGGCTCAGCACGTAAGAGCACTGACTGCTCTACCGAAGGTCCTGAGTTCAAATTCCACCAACAACATGGTAGCTCACAACCACCGGTAATGAGATCTGATGCCCTCTTCTGGTGTGTCTGAAGACAGCTACAGTGTACTTAATTGTAATAATAAATAAATTTTTGGGCCAGAGCTAGGAGCAGCGTTGACCGGAGCAAGCAGAGGTTCTAAAAAAATTCAATTCCCAACAACCACCCAACAACCACATGAAGGCTCAAAACCATCTCTAGCTACAGTGTACTCATATGCATAAAATAAATTAAATAAATCTTAAAAATATAAAATAAAATAAAAAAGGTCTTAGAGGAGGAGGCAGGGGCAGGGGTAGGGACAGGGGTAGGGCAGGCAGAGCTTTCTGAGTTCCAGGCTAGCCTGGTGTACAGAGCAAGTTCCAGGACAGTCTCAGCTACACAAGACACCCTGTCACAAAACAAAACAAACAAACAAAAAACTGAAATGCATGAAGAAATTGGTGTAGACAGATTAAAATTCCACTTTCATGCAGCAATAAATGCAGGTACTAGAACAAGATGTCTAGAAGCTAACCTCAACCACCACATTCCATTTCCCTCTCTGTGCAGCCTGTTGAAATGCTTGTAACAACTCCATTTTCATATCCACTTCACAGGTGAAGAGGCTGAAGTACAGAGATAGTAGCAGCAGGGACCATCCTTTGGTCCATAGAAACCTTGTCTTTGGGTTACAGAGACGTTGGTGGTTGTGTGCCCCTGGAGTATCTAACCCTAGGAGTGAGTACTCAACCCTCTTATCTGATAGCTCTTCCTTGTCTCCTTCCTGGGTTGTGGGTGGGACCCAGGAGGTCAACAGGGTGGTAATAAAGTAACCCCTTCTAACATTTAGTGCTTTAATACAACACTTTTCCAACACCATGTCTGCTGAAAATGCAGATCTGGGGCTCTGGACTCCAAGGTTCCCTGGGCTAAAACCTCACATGAACTATCTAAAATCTACTGAATTTCAATTTTGCCTTTTTTGGTCATTCAGTAGATTCGTGTATCACTCATGTGTCAAGGAAGCCATGTCTGAACTCGCCAAGGAGTGTGGCTGACTGACATCAAGCCTTCCTTCCCAGGTGTTTCAAAAGGCATTCTTGTGGGTAGCAGACTGTTTACAGACAGTTTTGCTTTGTTTTGTTTTTTACCAATGGCACAAAACTTTTGTACAAATCTAGTATTTTTTATCTCTCAGTGAACTTTTTTTCCAGTAACGTGAAAAAGACCCAAATCTTAATGACCACAAAATATATCGAAAGTGAAGCACATAAGGGTGGAATTCCTAAAGCCAAAAAGGTGAAGTGTTAAGCACCTTGAAATTTTAGACACCATTGAAGAAACTCAGCCCAAAGGGATCTGACAAATGTGAAGGACAACCCGTAGCACCATAAATAAACTGACCTACAAAAAAATCCCATATATGCCCTGCCTTTTTTGTATTGTTAACAATATACCACTTTCTTGTAAAAATTCTTATTAGTCATAAATTCCCTTTGCTACCATGCTGACCTTATAGTTCAAAATGCTGGTTTTTTTCTCTTTTTTTTCAGCCAACTTTGGATATGTTCTGAAGGTTTTCTCTGAACTGTTTTCCCAGAGACTCCACTGGTTGACATTTGCATAGTCATTTGCATAATGTTATTCCTGATAAAGCGCTGGTTCTCTGAAGAAGAAAATTAGCAATTATTATTTTACCACTGAATGAATGATAGCACAGGATGTTAGAGACCAACCTCATTTAAAAACTTTTGAAAGAGGGCATAAAAATAATAATATGAAGACATGTAGGATTAAAAAAAAATTACCATCCCATCACATGACACAGACTTCTCTGAGTGATTAAAGGTGTTCAGGGAAAAGAGGAGGAACCAGGTTGTCAGTTGCCAGCACGGAAAGAAACAGGCAAATTATCCCAAGCAAACCATTTAATGAGGGCTTTGTTAGCGTGGAGGGCTGCAATGCTGGATAGCAGCTGGCACTTAAGAGCCTCATTATTAAGGAAACATAATTTTGTCCATCTGCGAGCTCAGAAAAGGGGGGCAGTAATGGCTCACTCTAGCCCAGAGCCACACATGGCACTAATTACATTCTCCCATCAAGAGACACCAATACATCTATCTAGTCTACACACACCCATACGTGGGCCTATTTTTGTTTAGAGCTAAAAAAGGATTTTTATAATTTCACACTTTTTTTTTTAGATGACTCCAAGTCTTCAAATGCCCATTAAGAAAAACCTCCCCTGTTTCTGAGAACAAAGTGACCGGCTGCTCCTCCTCCCCAGGGAAAGGTGACAAGCCATCCTGACACATCATTAGCAGAGTGCTGCAGATGAGGGTGAGGAACAGGCCACCAGCAACAGCTGAGCCAGATTATCTCTCACATCCAAAATATTAACAATCTCAGCCTTCCTGGTCAGTTGAAAGGCCAAAGGTTACCAACAATGGTTTACTTACAGGACAGAACTCTTTAACAAGAGGAACCTTGGGATGTATTTAAATTTTGTGTTACAACTGAGTTATGAAACATTTAGAAAGCGAAAAAGAAAAAAATGTAATTTCACTCCCCAGAGATAAACAATAATATTCTAAAAGTGACCTCTTTTTATTCTATAGATTTTAAAATTTATTCTATGAGATATATTTGTTGAATATTTACCATTACATATATTACAAATCAGTTAATAACCTGACTTTTCTACATAATAATGTCCTGGTAATCCTTGTTCAATATTTGACACTCAAATTATTTTTTAATGACTATTGAGTATTTCAGCTATAAGAATCTATCCCTAGCTTAACCAGTTCCCCACATTATACTTTTAGATTTTGGGGTCTTTGGCTATTTATGCAACTCTTCTAGTCATAAAAAAAAATCAAATAATCTTATTTGCATTACATTGACTTCTAGGATAAAGAATTTTCCAATGCGTCTCAATGAATTTGTGTTAATCATATGGTGTCTATACGTGTTTCACAAGTCCATACATACATAGAAAGAAGATCCGTAGGAAGTGCTGGGTGAGGCCACAGGTGGGAAAGATTTAGTTGTGGCACTAACCTGAAAAGGACATTCTGTGTATGGATACAGAGAACTAGATACTAACATTTCCTCAGATTTCAAAGCTACAGTGATTGCGGCCCTCTAAAAAGCAGGTATTGCTATGGGACTAGTAGTTTGTATTTGTCTTATACAACAGTCAAGAAAATGTTGTTTGTAAAGGGGAAAAAAATGGTTATCCCTGGAGATTCTCCTATGAAAGGAAATCAGTTAGTCCCAGAAAGACAAGTGCCCTCGTAAATGTGGAATCTAGGGAGGGAAAAACGGATGCAAGCAGGCCCTGAGAAGCAGTGCTGCTGCTGCTGCTGAGCATGTGGCTTTTAAGCCCTTGGAACTGTTTTGTTTGAGGAGTTAGAAATGTGTAAGAGCTCCATGGGCCATCCTAGTGGGAGCTAGGAATAGAACAATGCTCAGAAAAAGTGCTGACACTGGTGGCCCTGCCCAGACTCAGAAGGGAAAAGTCCTCTACGGGGAACAGGATCAGGGGCCATTCATGTCTGTATTAGCCAAGAATCTGGCTACATTGTGCTTGTCCTGAAAGCTTAAGTGGGGGTAAAATCTAAAAGGGATAGGTTAATTTGTTTGGTGGAGGAAAAAATTTTAAGGCTAGATAGTAATGAGGCTGTGCAGAGGAAGCCTTTAAGTAATAAACTACCACCAGTCATTGCTGAGAAACTTCTTGCACTTAGAAATTAAGAAAGCAAAACAAAACAAAAACCAGCATCCTGAAAGCAAAAGTCTATTGCTTACAGGAGTCTCTATCTTGTGAAGATCCATATTCATTTACAGGAAAAAAAAAAAAAAGCCTAAGATAAAGGGTTCTCTGCAACTCAAGACAAATTGCTTAGGTGAGTGTTTTCCTAGGGTCAGCACATATGGGCTGAGTTAGCTATGGTCTGAGGGACCTGAGCCTGCATCTTCATCAAGCAGTCGAATTAGGCAGAGTTGTAAGCATCATCCATGGGGTACTGGTTTTAAAGTCACAAAAGAAACAATATTGGATAGATTGAGGAGAGCAGCTCAAGCCAGGAGCAGGGTGGCAAGGTTGGAATCTCTGTGGAGTTGTGTGAAGCTGTGAAGGATCCTGTGTAAGAGACCATCCCAGACACTGGGATGTCCCGGCTGTGGGATGTAAATCAAGAAGAGCTACAGCTGTGGAGTGCAGCTGGCCTAAGTCTAATCGAGACGCTTCATGTGTCAGAGCTGGGAGCTTGAGTCTAAGCCCAGTATAGGCTGGTTCACTTCATTATGATATCCAGATTATGGACAAGGAGCTACATACAGAATTTGGTATATATCATGCTGGATTTTGACTATATTTTCATGTAATAACTATTCTTTATGCCCCACATCTTAATTTTTGGAATATGAATGCTTATTCTATGTCACTGTACATTGGAAGGATAGGACTTGTTTTTTGCTTCAAGGAATCTCCCAGCTAAGACACTAGGGACTTTTAAAGTGCTTGAAATTTAGTATATGGGGACTTTTAAAATTGGTTGGTATTTGAAGAGAGATACATGCGAGCCTTTGAGGAGGAGGGCCGAGAGAGCTTTCTGCTCATCCTCTCAAGTTCTGAGGTTGCACGGGCACCACTGTGCCCTGGGAGGAATCCAGCTTTTGAAAAACAAAAACTATACAGATCTTTAAAAATTGCCGTCACCAGTTAATCTCAGCTCCATACAAATATTTGTGGGTTTCAAACCACTTTTTACACAATTTAATATTGAAAATTCAAAAGGTTAAGAGACGTTGGCCATTTCTATCTTTAGTTATATGTAGATACGTGACAAAAGTGGAACACATGTCCAAACCTCAAATGAATGTATAATAACTACACAAAACGTCTTCCACTATAATCTATGATTTCAGGACTACAGAATTTATTGTGCTTTTCTTTTAGTTAGAATGGGACCCAAGTCAATGATTTTATTTATTTATTTTTATGGATTTTGCCTTCAAGAATATCTGTGCATCAAATGCGTACCTGGCGCCTGCAGAGCCCAGAAAGTGAGTCCGGTCCCCTGTAACTAGAGTTACCAATCGTCATGAGTGCTGAGAATCAAACCTAGGTCCTTTGGAAGAGTGACCAGTGCTGTTAACCACTGAGCCATCTTCAGTCCCTCAAAATAAAGCTTTTTAAAAAACATTTTATCAAGTCTTTGAGAAGGTCAGGTACTGCGTTTGGATTGGATTCACTTTCTTCTCCCCTTAATTTCACAAAGATCCACTCCTACTTCTCCACCCCCCAACTTCAAGTCCTTCTCCTCTTCCTCCTGCTTTTTGTTTTTTTGTTTTGTTTTGTTTTGTTTTAAATAAGCAATGAATCCAATTTATTCTGTCCTTAAGCTCTTGGGTATAGGACCATCCACTGGACCCTGTTCAACCTACCAGGTTCACAACCATAAAGATTCTCTCCCCTACAAGCCACAGTTATCCACAGCTCCTCATTAGGGGTAGAGGCCCATGAAACCTTTCCCATTTGTCCTGGAATGTTGACTGTCTTGGGCTCCCGCAGATCTCATGCAGACAACCGCAGATGATTTGGGTTCATGAGTGCAGAAAACTATTATATCTAGAAGACTCTATTTCCCACTTACCTTCCCCAACCTCTCCCTCTTACAATTTTTCCAGTTGTCTTCTGTGATGTTCCCTGAGCCTAGGGGAGGAGGAGTGATATGGTTGTTCCATTTGTGGCTGAATACTCCACTGATACTTTTTCTCTGAACTTTGTGAGTTTCTGTGTTAACCACCATCCTGTGTATAAAGAAACTTCTTTGGTGAGGCCTGATAGATATACTGACCTACAGATAAAAATATTAAAATTTTAGATGGCAGTTTGATGTTCATTTAGCAGATTAACAATAGTAGTTTCACTCCTGGGCCTATGAACGCCCTGGCCAGAGGTTCTTGGCTAGAATTAAAGTACCAGGAATGAGTTGGGGTTTGGTTTTTTTTTTCCCCTCCTAAGAAACAGGCCTAAAATACAACAGAGAGTAGCTGGTTTCACAACAGCCATGCCACTCTGCATATCTTGCCCTGCTGGTTGTTACTGGAGTTCATGTGGTTCACAGCTGGGTAAGACTGTTGATAACTTCCCTCCAACAGCCTGCATAGCATCTCCAGTCCTGTGAAAGCTAGGTGGCTGGAAGGAAGCTTCCTCACTGTACCAATTTAATTTACCTGTGCTGTGGTCAATGTGTGTGTGTGGTCTTCAGAATCGGGTCTTCCCATCAAGTCCTAGTGATCAAGAGCAGTATCAATGGTCTGTGTTGTCAGGGCACCCCTGACTAACAACTCAAGGACAATCATCACACACCTGGCACTGGGCTTTTTCTTTAGCAACTTATGGCTTTGGGGAGGAGCATGGACCCCTGTGTGGGTTAGCTGGTTAAACTCTTTTATGTGAATATATATGTACGTACACATACATACATATTTTATAAAGTGATACGCTTCCATACAATTTTGTTAAATATCCTTAATGGTAGTTAGGTAGTTATCCTCCAATGCTGACCCTCTGCCTACTTTCACCTTCCTCTCTCGACCCAAACCTCTTTCCTCATTACTTCCTTTCCCTGTCATATAATAACAATTTTTAAAAATACATTAGCTTTTTAGATAGGGTATATATCTCAAACCATGAAAACACTAATGATAGATACATGTGAAAGCTCACAAGCTAGGCTCCGTGTCGTTGGCTTCTTTTCCACCGTACTGTGCTTCAATGTCAGCTGCTACCTGACTTATTCAAATACAGTTTTGCATCTTGGGTGCACTGGGTAACACTTGCTTGCAGAGCTAGGTTCCTTTGACCTGATGCAAATGTCACAACACATGCTTCCTCTTCCCCACACGGAGCCACATGTGGACTTTAGCCATTTTTTATATTTTCAAACATTCCGAGATTAGAGGGAGTCGGGCAGTTGCTTCCTGTCATGCACTACTGTCATTTTCATTTTCTTTCTTTCCTGACCTTTGTTTCCTTGCAGTGCTTCTCACTCTACACACAGGGCAAGTCACTGTCTCTGCTGCTTGCTTTCCAATATGTTCTGGAGCTTTGCTCTCCATATAGGAGAGATTTATTATGCACTTTCCCTACCCACTACAACTGCAAGTTCACTCTCCCACTTCACTTTTTTTCTTTCTGTGTCTAATACATGTACACATATGAATGCACTCACATGCACACTGATACACACATGCATGCACACACTTCAAAAATATAAAGTTAGTAATTAAATTTGTTCTTTAACAATTTCACACATGTATGTAATTCACACTGGCCACACTCATCCCTGAGATTCTCCCCCCTCTTCCTACCTCTCCACACACCCCCACCCCCACCGCCTGTCTAATATTTCCATACAAACCTCTTTCTGTGTTCATATTTATTCATTCATTAGTGGCCCACTGAGTTTAACCAAATCTACTTGTGAGGCCATGAGCCTGACACTGTCTGTTGGAGTCTGGTGGGCTCAGCAGTGGTACATAAATGTAAAAAAGATGACTCAATCTGTCTCAGATTCTACCCATAGTCAATAGTTGAAAAGTAAGGGGTACGGCCCTCCTAATCCATGATTGATTTGCACTGGACCTGCACAGACTGGTCCTGTCACCACAAAGCAAACTTCCTTTTACAGTTAGAGAAGAGCTCTATGTAAAATGTTCTCTGAAATGCAACTGCTGACAAAGGTTCAAGGGGATGGCTATCATTGTTATATTGACTATGAGACTGCAGTAATCTATGAAAGTTATTCTTTTCAATTTGCCAGTGTTAAGGGACCAACTGACCTCCTTCCCTTCCTTCTCCTTCCCGCACAATAAGATGTGTTTCACTCAAAGTTCTTCTAGGTATTGAGTGTGGCTATTTCCACTAAAACATTCCAAATGGTTAAGATTGGCTCTGGGCTGGAAATAACATCCTTAAGGAAATGGCTTTCAGAAAGAAAACACGTGTACTCGCACACCCGAAGCTATATCTAGTACCACCACCATTCTCTACCATCTTTGGTTTTCAGTTGGTGACAGAGCCTATGGGTCATGCCTAGAGGTTGTGCCTCTTCCATAGGATTTAAGGATAAATCTTGATTGGTCTACACCAACTGTGACAGATCCCAGACAGAGCCTTGTCAGCATGAACCTATAACCTAGTTCTAAATAATACACTGTGAGCAAATATCTACTGGGAGGAAAAACGGCTTGGAAAGTGACTCTCTTTTTCTTTTAAAATGTTTGGGGGGGATTTTATTTATGAGTATTGTATTTCCAACATTTCCACCCCCCTTCCAACTCCTTTTATGTCCCAATACTACCCCTCAAATTCATTGATTCTTCTTACGTGTGTGTGTGTGTGTGTGTGTGTGTGTCACACACACACAATTTGCTGAGAATATGTAGCATATGTACACTCATATGTACAAGTGTTTAGGACAGACCACTTGGGGTTATATAAGTTATAAGGCCCTTGTTCTAGGAGAAAACAGATTCTTCTTTTCTCAACTGCCACTAACTGCCTGTAAACCTTCATCTGAGGTTGGGGTCTTAAGAAAATTCCCCTATTGGCATGTTAACTGTCAGGGTCCATGTCAGGATAGAGCTTCCCTGCGATGTCTAGAAGATACTCTTTAGCAATAGGCATCCTAGTTCTCTGGCTCTTCATTCTTTTTTATTATTATTATTAGATATTTTCTTCATTTACATTTCAAATGCTATCCTGAAAGTCCCCTATACCCTCCCCCCACCCTGCTCCCCAACCCACCCACTCCTTCTTCCTGGCCCTGGTGTTCCCCTGTACTGGGGCATATAATCATGGCAAGACCAAGGGCCTTTCCTCTCTTTGATGGCTGACTAGGCCACCCTCTGCTACATATGCAACTAGAGACAGAAGCTCTGGGGGGTACTGGTTAGTTCATATTGTTGTTCCTCCTATACGGTTGCAGACTCTTTTAGCTTCTTGGGTACTTTCTCTAACTCCTTCATTGGGGGCCCTGTGTTCCATCCAATAGATGACTGTGAGCATCTACTTCTGTATTTCTTGCTCTTCTTTCTTAAATGAAAGGAAATAAAGAAAAAGAAAAGGAAAAATCTTTCCTTTTCTGCTGCTGATGTTTGTTCATGCTTACACCTAGTGAGAAGCAGCAGTCTTTTGAGACTATAAGTTTGGAGTTTGGGCTTCTTATGTCAGAAGCATCCTGGATTGTTATATTCAAGTCCAATGACAAAACTGTACCCCTCTGAACATACTATTTACGATAAGTCAGTGCTGGCCATTTTCTCTGGGGCTGTCATTTTTATTCAAGTGCTTCAAGGAGCTCTGCCCCACTCACCAGCGGCTCTAGCATGGCTCCAGGCTCAGCTTCCATTCCACTCACCAGCTGCTCTAGCATGGCTCCAGGCTCAGCTTCCATTCCACTCACCAGCTGCTCTAGCATGGCTCCAGGCTCAGCTTCCATTCCACTCACCAGCTGCTCTAGCATGGCTCCAGGCTCAGCTTCCATTCCTAACAACTAACAGCAACTTTTCTTAGAAAAATAAGTACTGACTTCTCTGCTGGTTTTGTTTTTCCCTCCACTATGCCAACTAGTCTCTGGACAAAGATGCTACAGGGGTGATAGGTGGTGTAATCACAGGCTTGGCTTCTTTTCATTCTCATGAGGGAAAGAATCACCAAGCCAGTCAAGAACCAACAATTTTAGGGAAGTCACTAGCCATGCCCATATATCGTCTCTCTTGTATGTCGGCCTAAATAGCAGAATGACATTTTATAACAAGAGCATTGACATGATGCCTTAGTGAGTACTCAGAGGACTGACTGCTTCTAGAAGCACATTCAGGTTTTTTTTTAATTCTTTCTTGCTGTCTAACCACAGAGGTTTTCAGCTCAGCAATGCCTGGTTGTCACCTCAGGTTTATGGCAGTGATTTATAGGTCTTACCAGCAACTAGAAATTGGTGAGATTGATGTGGCTAGAGAGTCAGTAGGCCCACGGTGACATGAAGCAACCTTCTCCATCTTCTGACAGCTGCTCTTTTATAGCATGAATGATGGCCTTTTATCATTAACCAAAAATACTCCATGTATGAAACTCTGGCTTTCAAATAATTACAAACCATGACCTAGCCTTTTTTTTTTTTTTTTTACAAGCTGATTGTTGTGTGACTTCTTCCCTGGAGAGATGTGATGATTAAAATCTACTCACCCAAAACTGGGCACCAATAAACAGATCAAGAAAACAATTCCACAAAAGTCTGGCTTGGTGAATCAATCAGTGGGCTTATTGGGATTCTTGTAGGAGTGTGGGTGATAAATTACTGACTCAAAGACAGCGGAAGCACCAAAAAGCCCACCTCACCTACTAGTGACAAGTCCCAAAAGCTGTTTCTTCGCAGCTCCCTGCAAAACAGCTCAGCTAAACTTCCCCTGTCCCTAGCTGCGTTCCTCTTTCTTAACCTTGGGGAGGGACCTTAATCTTGTAAATTTCAGAAGCTTCCTGGCACCTTGTCAATTTCCTTTACTTCTTGGGTCTTTAGGGGTCTCTCTGCCCCAGCAAGAAATGTTTGAAAGAAATTGCTACACTACACTCTCATTTAAAGCTCTTATAGAAGATCTACCAGAGGCCAAAACTTTAAAACAAGTTAATATGTGTTCTGTTATTTGTTGGTTTTAAGCTTCAGCAACTTGTTATGTGACCTTAAGTCAGTTACCTGCGCTCTTTAAACCTCGATATCCCAGTAGAACTAAGACTAATAATTCAGCTGTCAAGAGTTAGAACGGCAATATAGGAGAGGTGTTTGGCTCATTACTTGGCAAGAGGGACATGATCAATAAGCATGGAGTATTGTGGTATGTGTCATTATTGCTAAGAATTCTACAGAGAACATGGTCACAGTGACACAAACTCAGTCCTGCCATAGATTTTCATTAAGCATAAAATAGAAATGGCAATAACTCTAATATAAACAGTTGAATCATCTTAAAATAATTTAACTCTTTGGGGAGCAGCACACAGAGTTCAAGACAAGGTTTCTCCGTGTCAAGGCAGTTCTTGAACTCACTCTGTAGACCAGGCTGTCCTGGGACTAACAGAGATCCCGCTTGCCTCTGACTGCCAGGTACTGGGATTAAAGATGTGCATAGCCACACCTGGGTCATTCTCTCCTTAGGCACTAAATTTCACAGGCAGAGCTTTAGTTTTACAAAGTGCTGGAAGAAAAGGTTAATTCAAAGTACTTGTATGATTTGAAAAAGTAAAACTTTTTTTCTTTCTTTCTTTCTTTCTTTTTTTTTTTTTTTTTTTTTTTTTTTTTTTTTTGTAGCTAGTACTTTCTGTTCTTGGACCAAGAATGGAGTAACAGACACGGTATGGGCCTCTGAAGCTTCCCTTTTTCCTCTATGGAAAACTGTAGCAAACCATGAAACTTATTCCACAAGGGGGAGTCAGGCTCATGCTGAATTTCCTTAGGGAAGCCAAAAAGGGAAATGTAGGGAGAATCTATTATAAGCATCACCTGTCAATAAAAAAAGCCTATGACCAATGAGCTGAGGCAAGAAATAGGAGGTGGGACACTGACAGGAAGAGAGAGGATTCTGGGAAATAGTGAGAGTATAAAATAGTGATTAAGCAGAACATTTGGAGGGATAGACCCAGACTGAGGGGATGGACATAAACCAGCAGGGAAACACTGAGGACACACAAGTAAAAAAGCAGACAGGAACTGAAGAAAAGGTAACTAACCAAGTAGTAGACATAGAATAGTTTAAATTGTTAAGTAAGTTATGAGCTAGCCAATGAGCCAAAGCTTATGGCCTAGGCCTTTATTAATAAACATTGAGTCTCAGAGTCATCATTCCAGAAGCAGTACTGGGAAAGGAAAATCCGATATAATATACTTAACAGGAATAAGACAAGATTCTGTCCCAAACCTTGAAATTCCCAGAGACATTTTAAAGTTGGTCTTTTAAAATCAAAGAGTCCCTTTGCAACACAGTATTCATACCTATTTGCCAAGTCAACCTTTTAAAAGGACCACAGCCAGGCTGGTGAGATGGCTCAGAGATTAAGAGCACTGACTATTCTTCCAAAGGTCCCCAGTTCAAATCCCAGCAACCACATGGTTGCTCACAACCATCTGTAATGAGATCTGATGCCCTCTTCTGGTGTGTCTGATGACAACTACAGTGTACTTACATATAATAAATAAATCTTTAAAAAAAGAAAGAAAGACCACAGCCATCTCCCACAAAGCCTGCTTCTCCAGTTTGTCTCTGTCCCAACGACCTCTCAGCTGGCTACCCAGTCCCTGTTTTCTCCTTTGTGGCTCATTCTCCAGACATTTTCTTCAAAGACAACTGAAGCTGGGCGGCCTGGCCAGCGGTTTCCCACTGGTCTCCTGGCTTGTATATGACCCCAGACTTGATGAGTACCATCCCCAGTAGAAGTGGTTGAAGTTCAACCTACATGTTTGACCTGCTTGTGCTATTTCTGTGTGCCAGCATTGGCCTCCTTAACAGCTGAGTTAGTCTGTAGTTACCAAGAAACTTTGCTTTTCATGTTGCTGCCATGGAAACCATACTAGACAGTGACTGTGACTGTGCCCTGAGAGGGAGCTGTTCACATTAAGCCACCTCCTTTCTGAGGTACTTAGACTTGGTTTTAACCAAATGCTGGGATTACAGACATGTTCTGTCTCTGGGGATTGAACCTAGGACTTCATCTATGTTAGGCAAGCACTCGAACCTATATAGAGATGTTCAACAGTTTAAAGAGTATCCTTAGAATTAAACATATCAGAAATTTTCTGATTGTGCCCTGAGGAACCTTAAGGGTCTAGGAGACGTATCTAAGATGGCATTCAGGCAATGAAGAAGGAGTTACACACACACACACACACAGAGAGAGAGAGAGAGAGAGAGATGAGCTAGCTAGCTTGACGTGTTGTGAATAAGAATCTTCCTCGCCTTTCACACATAATTATCTACCAGTGCTCTTTAGAACAGGGTTTCTTTACTTTTCTTTCCTTTTCTTTTCTTTTCTTTTCTTTTCTTTTTCTTTTTTCTTTCCTTTCCTTTCCTTTCCTTTCCTTTCCTTTTCTTTTCTTTCCTTTCCTTTTCTTTTTAACTTTTCCTCCTTCTTTTTATTAGATATTTTCTTTATTTACATTTCAAATATTATCCCCTTTCCTGGTTTCCCCTCCGAAATGCCCCTATCCCCTCTCTCCTTCCCCTGCTCACCAACCCACCCACTCCTGCTACCTGGTCCTGGCATTCCCCTACACTGGGTCTTAGAGCCTTCACAGGACCAAGGGCCTCTCCTCCCATTGATGACTGACTAGGCCATCCTCTGCTACATATGCAGCTGGATCCATGAGTCCCACCATGTGTATTCTTTGGTTGGTGGTTTAGTCCCTAGGAGTTGTGGGGGTACTGATTGGTTCATATTGTTGTTCCTCCTATGGGGCTGCGAACCCCTTCAGCTCCCCAAGGGTCCTTTCTCTAGCTCATTCATTGAGGACCCTTAGAACAGGGTTTCTAATTTCTAACTGGATACAGCCAGTTTCAAACTAGGCTTCCACAGAGCTGCTCGGTGGTTTGCAGCTTCATCTTTATACTTGCTGTTTAACCAGACAAGTCACTATCATTTGCATTATCAATATAGCATGAATCTGTGTAACACTGGTAAGACAAAGAAGCCAGATCCTCTCAGACCCCCTGAGAAGCCCTGGCAGACCAGCATCTGGAAGCATTCAGACAAGCAGTAGTGGCGAGGCATGGTGCCCAGGAGACAGGAGGGCTGCAAGCAGGAACTGGGTGGGGCTGGAGCTGCCTCTGCTACAGACAACTTTCCAGCGCAGGGCTCAAAGCCCTTCTCCTCAGCTCCCGCACTTAACTACCTGCCAATTGCCCAAGACTCATTTCTTTCCTGGCTTCTGTCAGCTTCAACCAGAAGGAAACTGTTAGGCTTGAGCCAGAACATTGTGCTGAGTGGTAGCAGCAGTGGCAGCATAAGGCGAGGCACAGGGCAGCAGCCACCCACAGGCAGCGCTGCCAACGGCAGGATGGTGGGAATGGCTCCTGCTGCTCTGCCTGTGAAAGGACAAACAATATTCACAAGTGCTGCTTATTCCTGAGTGTACAAAGAAAATTCTACTTGTGTGTGTGTGTGTGTGTGTACACAATTATGTGTCCCCATGCATATAGAAGCCAGAGGTCAACCTCAAATGTCACTCCTTAGGACACTGTCCATTTTTATCTTTAAGACAAGGTCATCCATTCAACTAGGCTGGATGCCAGTGAGTCCCAGGGACCTTACCTGTCTGCCTCTCCACTACTAAGATACAATGGTATACTTCCATGTTATTAATTCTTAATTTCAGTGTAAAATGTGCTTAAATTCAGTGTGAAATATTACAATTTCTCAGTAGCCAAATGGTATAAGCAAACCACAGTTCCCATTGACCACTGAATGGATAAGCAAGATTTGATGTTTATGTTCAATTGGATAGTATTTGGCTTTAAAAACAGAAGGAAGTCTGAAATATGCTACAGCACCCACAGACCTAGATGACATAACACTACGTGAATATGGCAGTTTACCAAAGGACAAGTATGATACACATCCATGCAGTACCTGGAGTGACCATGTCTTAGAGTCAGAAAGTATACAATGGTTACAGGAGTCTGGCATAGGGAAAGCCTGGAGTGTTAATGTCTAGTAGAGAAGATTACAGTCTGGGCAAAGAGAAAGCGTTCTGAAGACAGGTAATAGGGGCACCACACAACAATGTAAAGATTCTTGATATCAATGGACAATATACCTAAATGATTAAAATGATAACATTTTACATATGCAATAACTACAATAGTATTATAGACATTGTTTATTAAGTATACCAATCATACTGGTCAGTATAGCAAATAACAAAAGCTTATATAAGCTTCTGAGTTTAATATATTGCCAATATTTTGCCATTTATACTTTTTTTCTTATGAAACAACAGCACATATGAAACTAAACCTTCCCTCCTTGTTCCACACCACTCACGGCTCTTTCTTCTTCCTGTATTCATTTTAGCATTTTACTGTGTAATAATAACACATACTAGTACTATAAGAAGTTAAATTAGACAAGAAATAGATAATATTTTTGTAATTTTCTTTTTTGTTAACTCAAGAAATTTCCCCACATTCCTCTATGTAACTCATTCATTTTTTTAAACCCCAGAATCTTATGCCATTGTTTGAATCCCTCACTGTTGGTCATTCTGGTTGCTGGAACTCTTTTCTGTCAATGAAAACGCTATGTTGAGCATGCTGCTTGTGAGCCGTGCGTGCATATGAGGGAGCGCCCCTGCTATGTAGTCTTAAAGTGAGATTTCTGTTCTATACAGGGACTCCGGTTCCACTGCACTGCATGTTCATTCCCAATTCTGGGTCCACCTTCACTGACAAGTCTCTGGATCCTACTCTTCCCTGCACCAGACATGGATGTTGTCCTGCCACTGCTCCATCTAAGGGTATAAAGTGTGCATCCTCAAGCAGCAAAACTGAGCTGGTGGGTGTAAAGTTCCTGGAATTCTGCTTTCCTATGGGATAGATACACTTTTATACTGTATTATACTGTAATCTCTGGAACATGATGGCAGTGAATGCTGTTCATTTTCTAGCACAATGTCTTGTACACAACAGGTAGCTAAGTATCTGCTAAAGAATTGAAGGGGCCTGCTCCCAGAGCTGATCCTGTGCCACAGTGCTCCATACTCAATTACCATCGGGAGAGAGCTGGTCTCCCAGGAGGGCAGACACACCTGTGAGCACAGGTAAGACCACCACTTCTGCTCAAATTCCTGGTCCAAGAGGGACCAAACCAGAGCCATCAGGACACAGGAACCAAGGAATAACCAGGGACAGGATCCTTCCAGTTTCCATCTGCACCCTGGAGCTGGCCCTGTGTCACACAGCTCTACATACCAAAATTCATCCCAGAGAGAACTGGTCTCCCAGGAGTACTGACACACAGGCTTGCAACAGGGACAAGCCACAGTCAGAGACAGCAATACCAGCTAACACCAGAGATAACCAGATGGTGAGAGGCACAGGCAAGAACAAAATCAACAGAAACCAGGGCTATTTGGCATCATCAGAACACAGTTCTCCCACCAAAGTGCTCCCTGGATCCCGCAACACATGAGAAAAGCAAGACTCT
The DNA here is from genome assembly GCF_978045245.1 of Mus caroli. NCBI lineage: Eukaryota > Metazoa > Chordata > Mammalia > Rodentia > Muridae > Mus > Mus caroli. The sequence continues at coordinate 48,485,536 of NW_028227256.1, forward strand.
GATTTAAAATTACATCTCATGGTGATGATAGAGGGCTTTAAGAAGGACATAAATAACTTCCTTAAAGAAATACAGGAGAACACAGGTAAACAGCTAGAAGCCCTTAACGAGGAAACACAAAAATCCCTTAAGAATTACAGGAAAAAACCGGGCGTGGTGGTGCACGCCTTTAATCCCAGCGCTCGGGAGGCAGAGGCAGGCGGATTTCTGAGTTCGAGGCCAGCCTGGTCTACAGAGTGAGTTCCAGGACAGCCAAGGCTATACAGAGAAACCCTGTCTCGAAAAACCAAAAAAAAAAAAAAAAGAATTACAGGAAAACACAACCAAACAGGTGAAGGAATTGAACAAAACCATCCAAGATCTAAAAATGGAAATAGAAATAATAAAGAAATCACAAATGGAGACAACACTGAATATAGAAAACCTAGGAAAGAGATCAGGAGTCATAAATGAATCATCACAAACAGAATACAAGAGATAGAAGAGACAATCTCAGGTACAGAAGATACCATAGAAAACATTGACACAACAGTGAAAGAAAACGCAAAATGTGAAAAGTTCCTAACCCAAAACATCCAGGAAATTCAGGACACAATGAGAAGACCAAACCTAGGGATAATAGATATAGAAGAGAGTGAAGATTCACAACTTAAAGAGCCAGTAAATATCTTCAACAAAATTATAGAAGTAAACTTCCCTAACCTAAAGAAAGAGATGTCCATAAACATACAAGAGGCCTACAGAACTCCAAATAGATTGGACCAGAGAAGAAATTCCTCCCATCACATAATAATCAAAACACCAAATGCACTAAACAATGAAAGAATTTTAAAAGCAGTAAGGGAAAAATGTCAAGTAACATATAAAGGCAGACCTATCAGAATTACACTAGACTTCTCACCAGAGACTATGAAAGCCAGAAGGTCCTGGACAGATGTCATACAGACCCTAAGAGAACACAAATGCCAGCCCAGGCTACTATACTCAGCAAAATTCTCAGTTACCATAGACAGAGAAACCAAGATATTCCATGACAAAATCAAGTTTACACAATATCTTTCCACAAATCCAGCCTTACAAAGGATAATAGATGGAAAACACCAACACAAGGCAGGAAACTTCACCCTAGAAAAAGCAAGAAAGTAATCTTCTTTCAACAAACCCAACAGAAGATAGCCACACAAACATAAAAATAACATCAAAATTAACAGGAAGCAACAATCACTATTCTTTAATATCTCTTAACATCAATGGACTAAGTTCCCCAATAAAAAGACATAGACTAACAGACTGAATACAAGGCAGGACCCAGCATTTTGCTGCATACAGGAAACGCACCTGAGTGTCAAAGACAGACACTACCTCAGAGTAAAGGGCTAGAAAACAATTTTCCAAGCAAATGGGCCCAAGAAACAAGCTGGAGTAGTTATTCTAATATCAAATAATAGCAACTTTCAACCAAAAGTTATTAAAAAGGATAAGGAAAAGACACTTCATACTCATCAAAGGAAAAATCTACCAAGAAGAACTCTCAATTCGGAAAATCTATGCTCCAAATGCAAGGGCACCCACATTCATAAGAGAAACTTTACTAAAGCTCAAATCACACAATAATAGTGGGAGACTTCAACACCCCACTCTCATCAATGGACAGATTGTGGAAACACAAACTAAACAGAGACACATTGAAACTAACAGAAACCGGGTGTTGGTGGCACACACCTTTAATCCCAGCACTCAGGAGGCAGAGGCAGGAGGATTTCTGAGTTCGAGATCATCCTGATCTACAGAGTGAGTTCCAGGTCAGCCAAGGGCTACACAGAGAAACCCGGTCTCGAAAAACCAAAAAAAAAAAAAAAAAAAAAAAAAAAGAAAAAGAAAAAGAAAAAGAAACTAACAGAAGTTAAATGGATTTAACATGTGTGTGTGTGCATGAAACATTTCATTGTAAAACAAAAGAATATACCTTCTTCTTAGCACCTCATGATACCTTCTCCAAAACTGACCATATAATCGGTCACAAAACAGATACAAGAAGATTAGAATAATCACATGTACCCTATCACATCACCACAGACTAAGTCTGGTCTTCTATCGCAACAAAAACAACAGAAAGCTCACATACATACGGAAGCTGAACAATACCCTACTCAATGATAACTTGGTCAAGGAAGAAATAAAAAAATTAAAGACTTTTTAGAATTTAATGAAAATGAAGGCACAACATACCCAAACTTATGGCACACAATGAAAGCAGTGCTAAGAGGAAAACTCAGCTCTGAGTGCCTCCAAAAATGAAAGAAAGAAAGAAAGAAAGAAAGAAAGAAAGAAAGAAAGAAAGAAAGAAAGAAAGAAAGAGGGGGGAGAGAGAGAGAGAGAGAAAGGAAAAGGAAAGGAAAAGGAAAAGGAAAAGGAAAAGGAAAAGGAAAAGGAAAAGGAAAAGGAAAAGGAAAAGGAAAAGGAAAAGGAAAAGGAAAAGGAAAAAAAAGCATACACTACTAGCTTAACAGCACTCCTGAAAGCTCTAGAACGAAAAGAAGCAAATACACCCAAGAGGAGTAGATGGCAGAAGACAATCAAACTTAGGCCTGAAATCAACCAAGTAGAAGCAAAAAGAACTACACAAAGAATCAACAAAACTAGGAGCTGGTTCTTTGAGAAAATCATCAAGATAGATGAACCCTTGGCCAAACTAACCAGAGGGCACAGAGACAGTATCCAAATTAGCAAAATCAGAAATGAAAAAGGAGATATAACAACAGAAACTGAGGAAATTTAAAAAATCATCAGATCCTACTACAAAAGCCTATATTCAACAAAACTGGAAAATCTGGCTGAAATGGACAATTTTCTAGACTGATACAAAATAGCAAAGTTAAATCAGGGTCAGATAAACTTTCTAAACAGTCCCATAACTCCTAAAGAAATAGAAGCAGTTATTAAAAGTCTCCCAACCAAAATAAAAAAAATTTTAATTAAAATAAAATAAAAATTTAAAAATGCCCAGGACCAGATGGATTTAGTGCAGAATTCTATCAGACCTTCAAAGAAGACTTAATACCAATACTGTTCAAACTGTTCCACAAAATAGAAACAGAAGGAACACTACCCAACTCATTCTATGAAGCCACAGTCACACTGCTTTTTCTCCCTTGGAGATGGAACAGTTTCTGTCTAGTCAGGAACCTGTCACAATTTCCTTTCATAGAGGACTTCATAAGAGATTTTTGTCCTACTTCTATCATGTTTAATGTTCCAAATAGATTTTTTAAAAAGATTTATTTATTTATTTATTATATGTAAGTACAGTGTAGCTGTCTTTAGATACCCCAGAAGAGGGCGTCAGATCTCATTCCGATGGTTGTGAGCCACCATGTGGTATCTGGGGTTTGAACTCAGGACTTTTGGAAGAAAGACAGTGCTCTTAACCACTGAGCCTTCTCTCCAGCCCACCAAATAGATTTTTAAAACTGGTTGAGTGCATTTTACTTTTAGCTTCAGAAGATATCATGTATATTTAAGAGGCACTTAACTATTATAAATTATTTTGATAACTTAAAAAATGTCAATACTGAGTTGTATGTTTTAAAATAAAGTTTAATAGTTTAGTGAAAAAAGAATAAATGCTAATGTAAACCAAAGAAAGAAAGAAAGAAAGAAAGAAAGAAAGAAAGAAAGAAAGAAAGAAAGAAAGAAAGAAAGAGAGAATTGAAGGAATTTCAAGCCTTCTGAGAGGTGTTATAGTAAATATTATTTAAAACCTAGCAGTCAATGCTGTAACTGTTCCTGACATTAAAGTTCATGAAAATCAAACATTTTACCTAGGACACACGGTTAAGAAGTGAAGGGACCTGGGACCAAATTCTGGCCAATCACAAACCCAATTCCTACCCTTCACAGGGCATCCTGCTTTTCCTCAAAGCTCAGCCAGAGGACAGAACAATATATAGTGTACCGAGGACTATTGACACTTTGAACAGCTCTTTGTTGTAACTTAGCTACCTCGACTTGATTAAGTCTCTCAAGGAAATAAAAGCATCTTTCAATGTTGCAAGGCTCCCCCCTCCCTTTGGAAAGTATCAAAAGCATTCATTTCCAGCCCTTGTATTAGGAAAAAATACTCCTCTTTAAAGGAAAGCTGTGGCCAGCTGTTGTGGCTTCCGGCTCACTTTCATCCTCAGTGTTTTTATGAACTTACACATCCAGCTGCCATAATGTATCTCTTCTGGATGTCTCAAGATCATCTGAGATGCACTCCTGCAAAATGGAATTCTAAGTCACCACCTCTCCCAAGTCTGACTCATCCACAGCCTTCCCATCACCACAGCTGCATCTCTGTCAGACTGTCCTCTTAAAAAAAATCTCATTGTTGGCCTTATTTCCTGGGCCACTGGGGTCTTGTCCAGGAAGTCCTTTCTTGTGCCTATAACTTCAAGTTTTTTCTTTATTTTTTTTTTCCTCAACAGTTTCAGAGTTTGATCTACTTGGAGTTGCTCTGTGCAGGGTAAGAGATAAGGATCTAGTTTTGAGACAAGTAATTTGCAAGATAGCTCAGCAACCTGGAACCCACCAGCATCAAACTGTACACACACCCCTTTCCAAACAAAGTAACCCATAATAACCCCCTATTAACCGCTTTGTGGACAAACACATGCTGGAACAGATCCTAGAATTGGAGGTAGTGGGCCAATCCAGCCTGGAGTGGTTTTACATGCAGGTAGGTGTTCCAGGGCAAATTGTCCTCTGAGTGAACTTTTAGGGGAAAACGCTTATCATGCCTATGCATGTCTGGACATGCATATGATTAAAATCAGATGCTTCGTGGGAAAGGACATGTGCAGTAAACAAAGGCTTAGGTAACCTAAGCCTATCAATCCAAACAGCAAAGCACTCTGCCTAGCAACCTTCTGGGTAATAATCAGTTCATCTCTAGAGAGCCCGCTGCTGCTCTCTTGCAAGCTGTCTTACCCTGCACTTTTGCTTTGCTTCTGAAAAGAACTCCTCCCTGCTTTGCTATTTATGTCTACTTCTTCAATTCGTTGCAAAAGATGCCCAGGAACACTTAGTCCAGACAGAACCTGAGGGTAGTAATCTCATTCCTCTACGTGTGGATATCCAATTTTCCCAACACCAGTTGTCAAAGAACGGTTGTTTCTCGAATGTGTATTTTGCGTAGCTTTCTCCCTGTGCGTTTGCATCTAGAATGACTCTGTCCCTTTTGTCTACCTGACTGATTTTTTTACCAGTACCACACTGTTTTCGTTACTGCAGCTCCATAACATGACTTGAAATGAGATATGAAGATGCTTCTGGGATTTGTTGTTGTTGTGTTCTCAAGATTGCTTTGGCTTATGTTTTTATCAATTAATTTTTAATATTTTTAGGCTGGGTGTAGTGGCACATGCCTTTAATGCCAGCACTCAGGAGGCTGAGGTTAGCCTGATCTTTCTATCAGGCTACCTATTTCTCTATGCTGATTTTGTTTCCTGCCACCTTGAGTGTTTATCAGCTCTAGGAGTTTTCTGCTAAAGTCTTTAGATCCTCCTACCTGTAAAATCATAACATCTACAAATAAAGATATGATACTTTGACTCTTTTCTTATTTATAGTCCCTTTATTTGCTTCTCAAGGATAATAAATGACAAATGGGACCTCATAAAACTTAAAGGTTTCTGTACAGCAGAGGGAACAGTGAATCCTATGAAGCAACAGCCTGCAGAATGAGAGAGGAATCTTTGCAGAGAATTAACGTCTATACTATGCAAAGAACAACAGCAGCAACAACAACAACAACAAAAACCCGCACTGAGCTATAAGTAAAACAAGCTAATCAGTGCACGGGCTAATGAAACAGACAGTTTACAAAATGGAAATACAAACTGCCAGGAAACATATTTGTAAAAATGTCAACTGTGCTATCAGGGAAATGCAAACTGAAATTATACCGAAGTTCCATCTTACTCCATCAGAATTACAGTCATCTAGAAAACAATGAATGCTGGCAAGGACACAGAAAAGAGACCCCTAACAAATGCTGGAAACCAGCATGGGGGCTTCTGGAACAACTAGAAATAGAGCTTTTGTACAACCCAGCTATGCTGCTCATAGGTATTTACCCCAAAGACTCCAAGTCAACAAGTCACACAGACAATTGCTTATTGATGCGTATTACAGCAGAATGCATAATACTAAGTTTCCTACCCAGTCTAGGTGTCCAACAACTGAGGAATGGATAAAGAAAATGTGCTATATTTACTCAATGAGATTTCTTTTTCCCCAGTCATAATGCAGAATGAATTCTTCATTCTTCATTCAATTCATGTCATTTGTAAGAAAATGAATGGAACTGGAGATCATCATTAAACAAATTAAGCCAGTCTCAGAAAGATATATCTTGTTTAATTTTTCTCACCGATGGTTCTTAGGTTTTAGATAGCCACATAAAATCACTTAGGTTTATATTAAATGAACAGAGAAGTGAAATTATCTACAGGAGAAAAGTAGGTTCACCAGAGGGGGAGAGGCAAGGAAGACGGTAAAGGAAAATGGGGCTGAGATATGTATTAAATAATTAGTGTATACAGGGCCATATATACTCAATACACAGTATGAGCTGGGCTAGGGATTCATGCCAGAAGATCTCCCTGGCCCATTAGAATTGTTCTCTCCCTTTCCCCCAGTCTTCAGCATGTGCAAGCACTGAGGTGGGTTTCTTCTCCTCAGCAGTAGCCCGGGGCTTTCCTCCATAGCCAGTGGATTCAGGGCTGTGTACACCCAATGCACCCATGCTGCACCCTCAGGAACTTTTTCCCTTTCCATTCAATATCTGCAGCTTGTACACAGTTCTTAGGTCATGGAAAAGAGATTCGTGTGTTCCGTTTTATTTACTAATTTTCCCCCCTGATTAAAAATAAAAGAACCTAAGCTTGGCCTGCATTGCAGGATGAGGCAGGAGGAGCAGAGTTCTGCCAGATGGAATCAGGGAGGAGGAGTCGGCAGTTCTGTTGACAGTGTGGAGTGTTCATGAGGCAACTGAGTTGGGGAACAGTGAGGAGTGCATACAGACGGTAGAGAGATGGAGTCCAAGCTTCTGCCCGGTCTGTAGAGGGCTAAAAAGAGCATTACCCCCACCCTATCCCACCCCTACTGTAGAATTAAAGAAAAAAGGAAGAATTTTCTTAAACTAAGTTGGGGTCACATAGAATCCAATTAGCCGATGATTTAATTAGTCTATGATTTAATAAGAAAAATACTGGTCCTAAGGAGATGAGACCTAAGTACTGGCTCTAGTCATCAGGGAAGAGGTCCTGGGTGATACACACAGATAGAGGAATGCAGATACAATGCTTAGTAAATTGTCAAATGCTAAATGTGGAGGGGGCAGAGTATTGTAATCACACACAAGCTCTGTCCCACAAACCTCCACCCTGTGAGAAAATTTAGGGATAGGACGGATGACTTAAGCCGGTTTCACCTAATGTTGGATGAAGATAGGGTTGCCATGCTGGGAAGACCAGAAATCCTGAATCCTCTTGCCCCAGTAGCCTCAGGCTGTTGCTGAAAAGATGAAACCCAGTCAGTATTTGCATGTGGGGAAAGACTGTGGGGGGAGGGAGAGAGAAATCCCCCGGGGTACTTGAGATCTTTTGAGTCTGGGGGAGGGCCATGATACCCCTACACACACACATACACACACACACACAGTACAGACAAGGCCTTCCAAAACTACAGGCAGTTTGGCTGCCAATGGAAGGAGAGACAGGAACACTGAAAAAAAAATATTATTATTGGGGCTTTACACCTTCTGCTCTTGGAAATGAATACATTGAAAGCGCCTAGTGGGGAAACCCCCACTCAATTCCCGATTCGGAGTGAACCCAAGAATCACGAACAGACAACCATCTTGATGTAAAAACATGAGGTAGTTTAATGGCGGAGCTCCGGGTCAAAACGCAGGAGACAGTGGTCTCGAGCTCCGGGTTGAAACATATCTCACGCAGGAGACAGTGGTTTCGACCACGAGGCTTGGAAGCTAGGGGTTTTTATAGAAAAGGGGCTGGGGCTGGGGAAGGAATTGGCACGGTTTCACATGATTGGTCCATTTAAACAACAGCAGCCTGTTTAACATTTAACTTAGGTCAGAAGGGCAGGAGATAGGGAGGCACCGTGTCAGTCCGGCATGTCATTCTCTTTATCTTTATGGCCAAGCAGCCTCAGGAATGTCTTAACGACCGGCTTGCCCAAGCATGTCCTGGCCTGTTCTGCTATGTTCTCAGCCCCAGGTTTCAAAGCTCACAAACAACTCTTTGGGCTATTTGACATAAATTACATGAATCACAGGTCTCAAGTTTTATTTTCTTTCAAGATAAGGCACCTCTTGGGAGAAGTATTTGCAAAACATACATCTAGTGAAACCTTTATAAAGAACACTCAAAATTCAATAATAAGAAAACAATTATCTAATTTATATTTTTTTAAAATAGGTTTTAAAAAAGCTGAGCAGACATTTCATATTCAAAGGAATTTAAGGGTAAAGTCTGAGAAGGCTAGGGTGACTCCATGACAGGCTTCCAATTGGTAGTTCAGGAATCTAGGCACAAATCTCTGTTTTCAAGAACTGGGCAAGTCCAGGCAGCTTCCATGCCACCTGGCCTGATGCAAAGGCAATGGGTCAGCAGCAGTTTCTGTACTTCCTCGGCAACAGTTTCCAGACTCCCCCAGCAAGAGTTTCCAGTCCCCCAGGCCCCAGCAATGGTTCTGAATGTCCCTTGAAATAGAGCAAAGATTAAGATAGAGGTCACCTACCCGTCCCTGGAATTCCCCTACTGTGCTTTAAATCAGGCCTTCGATCTCACTCTCTATTTGGGGTCTCTCCATTTTTGTAGATGGTAGACACCAACATGCTGAACTTCTACAGAATAAAACACTCTTTGCCTTTACATACGATTTGAGTCCTGGGTATCACTCTTCAGTGAATGATGGACCCTTACAAGTCCACACACATAAGAAACTACATAGCAAGCATCAGGGTCACTGGGAAAAGGCAGCATAAACATACCATGAGTCAGCACTCCACACTACTCAATAATGGGTGTTTAAATCCTGCCAGCAGCAAGTGTGGTTGTAAAACAACAAAAGGCATCCACAGGGGTGGGGGTGGGGAGAGGCAGCACAGGGCACCCACATTGAAAACCTGCTTGTTGGCATTTTATCCCGTGTTTCAGCACCTTCCCATGGCTGCTTCCCAAAGAGCCATAAAAACTATGTTCACATGAAAATCTATATGCATATATTAACTGGTCTTATTTAAACCATTCATGTAAAAAAAGAAACACTTGTATGTGTTACTTTTTGTCACTGTTATTATTCTGTTATTGTGATAAAATACCATGGCCAAGGCAGCTTACAGAAGACAGAGTTTATTTAGACCCACAATTCCAGAGAAGTAAGTCTCTCACAGTGGGGAAATGTGGCAGCAGGCACTCATGATGACTAGAGCTGGAAGCTGAGGGCTGAGAGCTCTTATCTCAAATCACAAACAAGGAAGGAGGCTTGAAAGCTCAAATTCTTCCCCTGTGATGCACTTCCTCCAGCAAAGTCCTGAAGTAATTGTTGTCTCTGAGGCTTACTTCCTCAGTCTGATAACCTAGGCCTAATCCTTGAAACTTCTATGTTCCATATAACCTTATCTAGGCCTAGAATGTTTTCACTCTCTGAGGCTTACTGCTAAACAAGCTCACCCTTTCTAGTTCTTCCTGAACTCTGGCTTGCTGGTCAACTCAGTTGATTTTTCTCAAACTCTTCTCCAAGCTGACTGATTCAATCTGGCTTCTTTCAATTTCTTACTGTATTGCTCTGCTAGGCCTTGTACTAACTTTGGCAATATGTTTTAACTTTCAGGCTCCAACTTCATTCTCTGGCTTGTTCTGTCTTCACAGCTTTTTTTTCTCTGCAACCTGTCTCTGTACAACTATCCCAGTAAAACAGCCCCTTTCCTTTCTCTCTCTGCACTGCTCTTTCTTAAGTAGCCTCTTTTTCCTCTCTTCATAAAAGCTGGACATGTCCTACTCTGTCAAATCTTTCTCTGATTTGTCACTTTGTCTTCCACTCAAGTAAGCATCACTTTAAAACATGGGTGCTTCCTTCTACAAACTACCTTTACCTTCATTGTCTGGGATTAAAAATGTGTTCTAAAGGTGTGCCTGTATCTAGCCAGAGGGATTAAAGGTGTGTGCTAAGGACTGACCCACACTACAGCTAAAAACAGGTTTGTTTGTTTGTTTGTTTGTTTGTTTGTTTCAGTAAATAGCACAATCTCAGTGTCTTAATTGGGGTTTTATTGCTGTGAACAGAAATCATGACATGACTAAGGCAAGTCTGATGAAGGACAACATTTAATTGGGGCTGGCTTACAGGTTCAGAGGTTTAGTCCATTATCATCAAGGTGGGAACATGGCAGGAGCTGAAGGCTTCATCTAAAGGCTGCTAGCAGAATACTGGCTTCCAGGCAGCTAGGATGAGAGTCTTAAAGCCCACAACCACAGTGACATACCTACTGCAATAAGGCCTACTCCATATCTACTCCAAACCTTCTAATAGTGTCACTCCCTAGGCTGAGCATATATAAACCATCACACTCAGGGTTCACAGTATGATCAAATGTCCTGCAAAATCTCCTAAACATCCCCAAATAGTGTCACCAACTAAGAATGAAGTATGCAAATGTCAAAGGGTATGGGACTCTAATTTTCTTCAATGTGAAGAAACTTCTCTGTGTATCCCTGGCTATCCTGGAGCTTACTCTGTAGACCAGGCTGGCCTTAAACTCAGGGATCTGCCTGCCTCTTCTTCCTGAGTGCTGAGACTAAATGATTGTCCCAATGAAAGAACCTAGTGGGGAAACCCCCACTCAATTCCCGATTCGACGTGTACCCAAGAATCACGAACAGACGACCAACTTGATGTAAGAACACGAGGTAGTTTAATGGCGGAGCTCCGGGTCAAAACGTATCTCACGCAGGAGACAGTGGATTCGACCACGAGGCTTGGAAGCTAGGGGTTTTTAAAGAGAAGGGGTGGTGCTGAGGGAGGAATTGGCGCAGGTTCATGTGATTGGTTTACTTAAACATCAGCAGGGAGGAATTGGCGCGGTTTCACATGATTGGTTCATTTAAACATCAACAGGCTGTCAGAAGGACGGGAGATAGGGAGGCACCAGGCCAGTCAGGACATGTAACTATGGGTCTGTCCGGGCATGTCCCGGGCTGTTCTGCTATTTTCTCAGCCCCAGGTTTCAAAGCTCACAAACAACTCTTTGGGCTATTTGACATACATTACATGAATCACAGATCTCAATTTTTTATTTTCTTTCACCACCACCACCCAGCTCAAGAAGAATTTTTTAAACCTGACTCACATGATGAAATACTATTCATCAACAAGAAGGGACCATTGCCACAAAGCATTCATTTCAGTGAGTAAAGCTACATGCTATAGAGTTCCTTCTAAATTTTGGCTACATTCTTCGAAAGGTAAATTTAAAAAGACTAAAGCTTATAAGTGGTACTCAAGGACTGTGATCAGGCAAGTAAATGGCTAAAAGAAATGCAATTGGATTTGGGGTATAACAGAAACATCCATGTCTTGATGTGGGGGTGGTTATACAACAGGAGTATAACTGAGAATTTCTGGGTAAAGCTCTCTGCACAGGCGCACGAATGACTATGAAGAGTTTGGGATGCCTTTGATCTGACAGCACAATTAAAATTTCTTTAGAGCTAATTTTGACCACCCCTAAGAACCATCCCTTGCCCTCCTTTATATCTGACCTAACAATCTGAAGAGCAATGAAACACCTTTGATGTATTAACTCCACAAAACCCTATTCCCCATCATTGGAGGACTAAGGTAAACCACAGGTTTGTAGTTGAGTCTCCTCTGCCTGCTGGAACTTCCCACTCAATGTTTCGACCTATGTACTTTAACCTAGCCTTGCTTCATGACTTTCTTTGCTCTGCTACTATAACACTTCATGAAAACACTTCCACTTTGAACCAAGGAGTCTAGCTCTGTATTTTCCAGGCCATGGCCACTCAATTTTGTATTCTGGAAAAACTCTCTCTTACTCCCTTTGAGGTGATAGGTGTGAAGGTTTTTTGTTGTTGCTGTTGTTTGTTTGTTTGTTACATCAGCATAGCAATTGGAAAAGTTCATAAAACTGGGTGAATTCTGCTATATATAAATTGTCTTTGTCACTGTTCTATTGCTGTGAAGAGACACCATGACCAAGACAGTTCTTATAAAAGACAGATTTAACCAGGCTTGCTTAAACTTTAGTCCATGATCATCACGGCGAAGGCATAGGAGGAACATTGTGGGACTCATGGCACTGGAGTAGTTAGTACATGAGAGCTAAATCTTGATCCCCAGAGAGGGGGAGGGGGAGGGGAGGGGGAGGGAGAGGGAGAGAGAGAGAGAGAGAGAGAGAGAGAGAGAGAGAGAGAGAGAGATTGATTGATTGGATCTGGGGTCAACTTTTAAAACCTCAAAGCCTACCCTTTCTCCAACTTCATCCTTTTAATCCTTTCAAACTCTGTGGTTCTACTCCCTAGTGACTAAAGACTCAAATGCATGAGCCTATGAGGGTCATTCTTACTCAAACTGCCACATGAATTATGTTCAATATGTATCTGACTTCTTTTAAAGAGGAAAACATGTAATGAATAGCAAGATACAACCCAGGATTTTGACATTCTAAGTTCCTGGGTTGAAAAGCCTAAAGAATTCTTAGAGTAATGTCTGAGTTACTTTTCATCCTCACATACCCCAGCTCTTACAGCATAAATGACTTTGTCTGAACAGCAAAGCAGAGATACAGGAGCAGGGGGAGGTGGAGTGCTACATCCTTGATGTATCATCCCTTAGCTGATGTCACGGCAGCCTTCCATGAGGAAGGTGGCATGCAATGCTTGGGAGGGAAGTTTGGGATGACATCTAGTTTGGGATGACTCTGTTGCAGAAACAGGGCATGCCTTGTTATGGAAAACTACCCAAGAAAATAACTCTCAAATGCACATAAGCAGACACTGAGTTCTAAACTTTCCAAGGAACCCAGGTCTCCATTTGTCCAGTCCATACCACCAAGCATAATAGCATCAAGCCTTGTAGCAGAGGTGCAAGCCAGCTCCACATGTAGATCTGTTGTTGCTTCTCTGCTTTGTAAATTCACAGATCACTGAACATTTGCTCAACTGCAAGTTGGAAGACTCTCAAGGTCTATCTACACAATTGCTCCCAAACATATCAGTGCTTTACTAGGGTTCACGATTTACTTGTTTCTTCCCTGTGTTTAGTTAACAGGAACCCTAAAAGAACTAGCTCAACTCTTTTAAGTATAAAGATAAAGAGGAAGAATTTTGATGAATTCAGTTTTGACTTGAAAAATATGGTCAGCATCTCTCTCTCTCTCTCTCTCTCTCTCTCTCTCTCTCTCTCTCTCTCTCTCTCTCTCTCTCTCTCCCTCTCCCTGGAATCTTCCAGAAGGAAGCTTGCTCAACTTTGAGCACCAAGTAAGCAAGGTCCAGGCGTGTCTGCTGCATGCTCAGCACTGCTCCCACGGCAAGGCTGCTCTATGACTATTTTTTTAAATGCAGCCCCGTGTTTCCCATACTTTCTTTGATCCACAAATTTGTTCTTCCTCTAATGTTTATTTAATTGCCTTCCTATCAGTGTTCTCAAGAATTGCTGATTCAGCTATTTTAAAATATAAATACCAATTTTCCCAAAAAGAAAAATCGTTATAAAAATCACTTGATGTGACCTTTGTAGACTCTCTTTTTCTTCCACCACCTAGAATTCATCAAGGCTATGATCAGTTAAATAGTTTTCAAATTTGGAGGACCCACCTTCCATCCTCACCTTGAGTATCAGAAAACTCACACAAATGATATTCTGATTTCTTACTGTCATTTCGTGCTTTTGAATGACAGCGGGAAAATAATGAGAGAAACCATGAATTTTACACACACACACACACACACACACACACACACACACACGAGCACACCTTGAAAGTTCAGCTAAGCATTGTCCCCTTTCCATTGATTTTTACCACTTTTAGGTCCCAAAAGGGTCTGGAAATAGAAACTGTCAAAATAGACAAAGAAAGTCAGTGATCAGGTCTGCAGGTCAGTCAGACAGCAAGGATGTTGAAAGTCCTATAGCCAAGCTCAGTTATTTAGAAGGCTGTAAAATAACCCCCATAGGCTCATAGGGAGTGCCATTATTTGAAAGGTTTAGGAAGTGTGGTCTTGTTAGAGGAAGTATGTCACTTGGGGTGGACTTTGAAGTTTCTGAAGCTCAAATCAAGTCCAGTGGCTCACTCTCTCTTCCCGCTGCCTGTAGATCCAAATGTAGAATTCTCAGCTCCTCTCCAGCACATGTGATATGTTTTGTAATTCGGCAGCATGGTACAGTGTGAGGGGATGCCTTAGCAGACCCATGTTGAGGCACCCCCTTGCCCCCCAGGTACCAGCCATACTAAAATGAAATTTATTGGGGGCGTGGGAAGGGAGGATGAGAAGGGAGTGGAGGCGGAAAAAGAAAGGTCAGAGAAAGGCAGAAACGGTGAGGAGAGATGGGGAAGAAAGGAAGAGACCAGCTAGGAACATGTGGGGAGAGAAGGGGGGCTCGGGCAGGGGAAGAAAGAGCAAGAGAGAGAGGGGGAGGGGGAGAGGGGGGAGGGGGAGGGGGAGAGAAGCAAAATAGTTCTTTTATAGCAAGCCAGGCTGGTACCTGGCTGTCGCTAGGTAACTGTTGGGCGGAGCCTAGAAGAAATGCTAATACCGCGTCTGCCTGTGTGCTCCATGCTCCCTGCCATGCTGATAATGAAATGAGCTAAAAACTCTGAACAGTAAGTCAGCCCCAATGAAATGTTTCCCTTTATGAGAGTTTCTGTGGTCGTAGTGTATCTTCACAGCAGTAGAAACCCTAAGACAGGGATGCTAAGGAGTATGTCCAATATACTTCAAAGAGGAAGGAGAGGTAGGACACCAAGGATGTAAAGCACCCAGCTTTCCTCCTCATCTGCCTACTTCATCCTTTGCCTCAGGGTTGGGAGCGTCAAGCTAAATTTCAAACAGGAGTTCACTCTAGAGTAACACTTAATGGCAACATGCAAGCCATAGTGAATTGTGTGCACACTCACAAGCACTGAAGCAAGGGGAAGTTTTAAAAGACAAATGAGGAGGATCACACAAATTGCTTTGATACAAAGAAATCTTGTCTATAGGTATAAATAAATAAAGGGTGGTAAAAAGTCAAATACCTAATCCATAGCAAATGTCCTTAGATGAACATTTTTATATGTGAGCTGGGAATGATTTTGTGCAAGGCTGTGGCTCTGCAAAACCCTTGGTATTTTTTTCTTGTTTTCATGCACAGGTGCAGGAGAGGCCCTCCTGCTGAGTATTCTGACTTTATTTGTTTGTTATTTTTTCACAAATGACTTCATTTTGATTCACTTTCCCAGAACTTTCTCTTTCTACCTTAGGGATTCTGTTGGCAATAAATATTTGCACGTGGTGTGGTGAGAAACAGTTCTGTCCTCTGCTGTGATGCCCCACTGTCTTTGTGAATTACACAGAGCAGGGAGAGGCCTGTGAATTGGATGAATAGCTCCAGGCTCACTGTCCCTGGAGATTCAGGGTGAATCCCTCCAGATTCAGTCAGGGGCCAGGATCACAACGTTAAGCACTACAGTAGACCTTCCACAGTGTGGGAGGGGCTGAGTGAGTATGTGCAAGGGTGAGGTAAGGGATAAGAAAAAGAGTCACATCCAGTCATACAGAGTAGACACACTCAGAAAGTGACCAACAGTGGCAAGATCTGGTCTGGGGAAAGCCCTTGGCTCGCTGCTTTTGTAGGTCAGTAGCCTGGTGTCTCCAGGGGTGCCTGGGAAGCTAGCTGCAGCTGGGCAGCAGATCCAGCAATGTGGAGAACTAGATTCAGAGCAGAGCAATGCAAGCTCATTTAGCACACGGGGCCCTGAAAAGGTTATCCCTGAAAAAGTAGTCCTGTACATTTTCTTTCTTTTCAAATCATGTGTATCTTACTAACCCTAGTCTAACTCCATAAAGAGGGAGACTTGGAAAACAAGGATCTAGGCACAGTCAAGTTGCTAAAGCATAAGCCACCAGAGTCCAGATAGCTGGCAGGCTGAAAAGTTAGGCCTCCTTGAAGTCCCTCTAGTCATCATGGCCAGC
The DNA here is from genome assembly GCF_978045245.1 of Mus caroli. Lineage (NCBI taxonomy): Eukaryota > Metazoa > Chordata > Mammalia > Rodentia > Muridae > Mus > Mus caroli. The sequence goes on from NW_028227256.1 coordinate 48,501,798, forward strand.
CCAGTTCCAGCCCTGCATGGCTTTACAAGTGCCTCCAGCTCTCTGGCCTTTGTGATCCCATTTCTTTGCAGAAGAAAATGAAGAATTGTCTATTCACGATGTCATTGATCATCATATTTCCACAACAGTGTCAGTGGCCTGCCATTTAGTGCTCTACTGGACACCAGCAGATGGCTCCTGTGTGCCCCCTTAACTGCTTCCGTGCCAGAAACCCTGGACTCAGAGATATCAGTTCAGACCTAGCTGAGCTCAGGATGTCACCTCAAGTGAATTGGCTCCCTTATATGCCTCAGTTTCCCTACAACTTAAAACAATGATGGAGGATGCTTCATAAGAAACTTTCTCGTTCAAATATTCCATAACTGGACCTCTGTGGAAACTTTATGTCTGGGGTTGCAAGTCAGCAATTGCCTGGAGAGCAGGAACTTCTGCCAAAGAAAACCTCCAGCGGGTGGAAAAGAAAAGGCATCGGGCGGTTCCTTCCCACCAGCAGCACCACATTCCGCTGCTGCCTCAGAATGCTGCTGAGTCACTTACAGGAACAGCCTCCTTTCCCAGCTCCAAGCTGCTGCTGTCTGGGTGCAAGCTGAAGTCTCTGTGGTTGCAAGACACAAAATCAGAGGGCCAGCAATAAAAAAATAAAAAATAAAAAGGCAACATGCCTTTTGTAGCTGGTACACTAAGAACTAGTCCCTTCTCCAGAAAGAAAATCATATTTATGGCTTATGAGATCTCAGGTGTTTCATCTCAAACTCATGGCTTCAGAAGATTCCTTATTTTCCCATTGGGGGAAAAAATGTAGATATTTTCATTTTAGTTGTTATTTTCAGTTGTATTCATGGCTCATCTGTGGTACTCGAGGTTATAACACATGCCACGTGAACAGGATCCTATCGGTGATATACCCTAATGGTGATCTATACCCTTTGGGCATGTTCCCATTGTTCAATTGTAAAGCACTTTGATGGGCCATGCTTTACCCCAATCTTAGTTCTTTGCTGGGCTGAATATAATAAAGACTCACAATCCTCTGTCTGGAGTTGCTGTACGAGAAGTCAGGAGAAGGGTGATAACCCCACTGCTTGTGGAGTCCTTTGCCTAAGTTGGTCCCTGCTGCCTGATTTCGATTTGAGAGGCTGTATAAACGACACTGTGTAGACTATAAAAGGAGCTTGAAGAGGATCAAAGGTTGAAGAGAAATGGAAACACAAGTGGTGTCTTCTTCAGAGTGAGCGTAGTAGCCTCGGCGAGAGGGTGGTGGCTGCATAGAGCATCGCTGTCATAATTTTGCCATGGAAAATCAAGGGTGATGCTGATAATAGAGGTGTGATCCTGAGAATCCAAGATGAGGACAGGAGAAGACAGGAATACAGAAGGAAAGGGAGGAGGCACAAGCTGCGCACGGTCTGAAAAATGCACCAAGATGCTCTCGGATGGGAGTTCCTGCTCCGAGCCTGGGACACAGTGTTTCCTCTAAGACATCCCAGGGGAGAGGGTGAGGAGTGGGAAGCTTTATTTCAGAGAATCCATTTCCCTTCCAGCTCCCAAGGGGTGGTGACATTTGAGCTTTCCTTAAAGGCCAGATTGAGGGAGTTAGTGAAAAGCCAGAGTCTGAGGCACGGTCGATCGATCGATCGACTCCCTACTGCTTGTGCCAGCCAGGCCTGGCTGCGGCTTACCTTCCTCTTCTGTAAAGCTCGTTTATGAGTACACCTATGGAGCATGACAACAGAAGCAGCAGCACTCTATTAATAAACGAGCAGAAATTCCCATTCCTCATAGCCTGCCTTTAGTGGACTAGAATGACAATGGTAATACCTATCCCATAGAGTGCCATGTGTCAGGTCTCAGAAAGGACAATCTTGTCCCAGCTCAAGCTGGACCATAGAAAGACTTCTGTAGGGTATATAAAAACAGTGTTCCTCAGAAACTTGTAAAATGTTTCCCATCCACCAAAAGAAGTCATTTTCTTTGCTTCTGGCAGAAGGGACGTGGCTCTCCACTAACATATCCCTGTGGTTGCATCTCAAAGCCCATGCTGGCCTCAGGCCCCTTCACAAGTACCCATTATATATTTCAAAGCACCCCCCCCCCGCCCCCAGCCTTCTGGCCCTTCTCACCTCCTTGTGTACCCTGAACTCCCAGGCCTGCTCCAGTGCACAGGTTTCCCTCCCCAGCAGCTACTTATCCTCCTTATAACCTACCTATCTCTGCCAATTCTCCCTCCAATCCTCTTTTCCCACTGATAGCCCAGTCATGTCCAGTCTGCTTCTTTTTCTTTCTTCACTAGACTCTCCCAGATGACTCTGGGTGTTTTCTTTTCTTTTCTTTCTTTTTTTTCTTTTTCTTTCTTATTCCCAATTTAACAAACCTTTCCCCCAATCACGGAGCAGCTACTTGGTTTTTTTCTTTACTATGACCCTCGCATACATGGTGAAGATTAAGAAGTAATATGTCAAATTCACAAACTAATGATGCATTTCATAAATGTTTAACAAACACTGGTTGTTATTATTTACTGGGTAAAAAAAGTTGAAGGCATTGACATCAAAAGTAGGAAAGAATTTAGTGATCTAGAAAATAACAAGCAGTTAATTGAAGGAGGGATTGAGGAAATCCTGGGGGTAGCAAAGGTGAACAGCAAGGCACATGGGTTATTGGCAAGTGTTCCTGACCACATAGCCTGCTTATCTCAAGAGGTAGCAGGATTCAGGCTTTGGAGTTTGAATCTCAGATCAGTTACTCAGTAATTTGCTTAACATGCACTCTTCAAAAAGTAACAAGCTCTATATGCCTCTTTTCCTTATCGTAAAATAGCATCTTAATTAGGGTTTCATTGCTGTGAGGAACATGACCAAGGTAACTCTAATAAAGGACAATATTTAACTCGGGCTGGCTTACAGTTTCAGAGGTTCAGTCCATTATCATCATGGTGGGAAGTATGTCAGCAGTGCAGGCAGATACGGTGCTGGAGGAGCCAAGAGTCCTACGTCTTGATCCAAAGGCAGCCAGGAAGAAACGGATTCTTCCGCAGTGAGCAGAGACTGAACTCTAGGAGCCCTCAATACTCACCTACACATTGACGCTCTTCCTCCAACAAAGGCAAGATTCCTAATAGTAGCACTTCCCATGGGCGAAACATATTCAAACCACCACAAATGGAGATAGTGAAATGTGCTTTGCAAAGTTGGTGGATGATGGAGTGAGTTAACCTTTGTTGAGTCCCATAGCCCTAAACTCAGGAAGCATTTAATAAACTAAGCTGCCATTAACCACCCCATTGTCTTCCTTAACTCTCTAATTGTCATGGTGCTATATTAAGCAGTATTTGATTCTTGCTCCTGACTTGCCTTCTATTCTTAGCTTGAATAGTTTTGTGTTTGCCTTTCAGTTCTAATCTAAAGTTCTCTTTGTAAAGTGTCACTGCTGCCAGGATATAGCAAGAGTCACCCATTTGGCTTTTCTTCTGTAAAGTGTCTTTTTCTCCACTCACAAGGCAACAAGAATAATTTTTTTCAAATAGCACTGTCCACAAGTTTGGAATCTCTGCTGCCTACTTTATATCCAAGTTTCTTTTGTCATTCAAAACCACTTCATTAATGTTGCTTTTCCTAAGCATCTCCACAGCTACACTGTATTCTACATTACCCCCAGGATGGCAAGCTCAAGTGCAAGGTCAAAAGAGGACCCCAGTTACCAAGACATCTGACTGCCATCTGCAGCAAAGTGGTTGCTATCAGCCGGGGTCTCATGAGGAAGCAGATGGTATGCTCAGATTGGGTAATTTAAAGACAGTTAATGAAAGGCCTATTTAATGCAAGGACTGTATACAAAGATATGGGCAAAATTTAGTGAAACAAATAATGGAGAGTAAATACCTTAGAACTTGTAACAGTTGGAAGCCATTATCACCCACTAAGCATATAGGTTCAAGGGCAGGGTGGAGTCAGCACAACTCAAAGAAAAGTGGTTGCATGGGGAAAACTGTGTAATGAGAACTGTGACCATCAGTAGAGGCATATGGACAACCCATAGAATGCAGCAGAGAGAGAATTAAGATAGGAAATAGTCTCTCTTGACATTCCCTTTGCCCTCTACTTTTCTCTGAGTCTAACTAGAAGCCAAAGAGCAAGGCAACCTTTAGAACAGCCCCTCCACCCCCCAGGACAGTTTCTTGTGACATAGGCAAAGATGGAAAACTATAAAGAAAGGATTGGGAGGATAAAACATAGATATTGGGCATAATTATAAGTATAAATCTATGATGGCCTTGCAGTTTACTATAAACAGCCTACCTGACCACTACTTAGAGTTCTCTAATGGAACAAAACTGATAGAGATAGGAGAGAGAGAGAGAGAGAGAGAGAACGCTTTATTAGTGTGACTTACAGGTTGAGTCTGAATAGTCTTACAGGTCGAGTCTGAATAGTCTGTCAATGCCCATCTCCTGAATAAAAGCACAAAAATCTGTAGTTTTTCAGTCCAGGAGACTGGATGTCCCAGCAGTCCCAACCTGGTGCTAGAATCCCCAAGGATCCCTAGAGAGCTTCTGGCTTTCATTGGCATCCTGAAGTATTCAATAATACCAGTGAAGGAACACCTTGGTACTAGGATAGATAAACTTGCCACAGAGAGTGAGGGCAAGCCAGCAAAATGCAAAAGTTTCCTTCTCCAGTTCTTTCATGTGTACTGCCACCAGAAGGTGTGGTCTAGATTTAGGGTAGATCTTCCCAACTCAATATCCAACCATCCATTAATCCAATAATACAATCAAGAAATTCCTCATAGGCATGCCCAAGGTGCTTGGGTTTTAGTTGATTTCAGTTGTAGTCAAGTTGACAGCCAAAATTAGCTATCACACTGACCAAATACAGGACCATTCTGTGAGCCTGGCCCCCTTTACCTCCAGGCGAGTACCCTTCTCCCCTAACTCCCCCCTCCCCAGCCTTTGTCACCAAGGTCAGTACTTGTTCCCAAGTAGTTTTTTGTGAAAATAAGAAAGCCACTTTACTTTCTTTTTTTTTTTTTTTTTCATGGTGTTTTCAACTTATTTTCGAATGTGTGAGTAACAACAAAGAAGCCAGTGCTTTGTATGCAGACACTCCCCCTCCTCTGTGTGTGTGTGTGTGTGTGTGTGTGTGTGAGAGAGAGAGAGAGAGAGAGAGAGAGAGAGAGAGAGAGAGGGAGGGAGAGGGAGGGAGGGAGAGGGAGAGAGGGAGGGAGAGGGAGAAAGAATTAATGAACATGATAAAAAAAATCCATTCTGGGGATATACCAGTATTTACTGCATCAATCTTTCAATTTTTTGAAGGCTTAACACTTTTTTTTGATTTTTAATATTTTTATTACATATTTTCCTCAATTACATTTCCAATGCTATCCCAAAAGTCCCCCATAGCGCCCCCCACTTCCCTACCCACCCATTCCCATTCTTTTGGCCCTGGCATTCCCCTATATTGGGGCATATAAAGTTTGCAAGTCCAATGGGCCTCTCTTTCCATTGATGGCCGACTAGGCCATCTTTTGATACATATGCAGCTAGAGACAAGAGCTCCGGGGTTCTGGTTAGTACATCATGTTGTTCCAACAATAGAGTTGCAGATCCCTTTAGCTCCTTGGGTACTTTCTCTAGCTTCTCCATTGGGAGCCCTGTGATACATCCAATAGCTGACTGTGAACATCCACTCCTGCGTTTGCTAGGCCCCGGCATCGTCTCACAAGAGACAGCTATATTTGGGTCCTTTCAGCAAAATCTTGCTAGTGTATGCAATGGTGTCAGCGTTTAGAAGCTGATTATGGGATGGATCCCTGGATACGGCAGTCTCTAAATGGTCCATCCTTTCATCACAGCTACGAACTTTGTCTCTGTAACTCCTTCCCTGGATGTTTTGTTCCCAATTCTAAGAAGGTGCACAGTGTCCACACTTTGGTCTTCATTCTTCTTGAGTTTCATGCGTTTATCAAATTGTATCTTATATCTTGGGTATCCTAAGTTTTGGGCTAATATCCACTTATCAGTGAATACATATTGTGTGAGTTCTTTTGTGATTGTGTTACTTCACTCAAGATGATGCCCTCCAGGTCCATCCATTTGGCTAGGAATTTCATAAATTCATTCTTTTTAATAGCTGAGTAGTACTCCATTGTGTAAATGTACCATAATTTCTGTATCCATTCCTCTGTTGAGAGACATCTGGGTTCTTTCCAGCTTCTGGCTATTATAAATAGGGCTGCTATGAACATAGTGGAGCATGTGTCCTTTTTACCGGTTGGGACATCTTCTGGATATATGCCCAGGAGAGGTATTGCTGGATCCTCCGGTAGTACTATGTCCAATTTTCTGAGGAACCACCAGACTGATTTCCAGAGTGGTTGTACAAGCTTGCAATCCCACCAACAATGGAGGAGTGTTCCTCTTTCTCCACATCCTCGTCAGCATCTGCTGTCACCTGAATTTTTGATCTTAGCCATTCTGACTGGTGTGAGGTGGAATCTCAGGGTTGTTTTGATTTGCATTTCCCTGATGATTAAGGATGTTGAACATTTTTTCAGGTGTTTCTCTGCCATTCGGTATTCCTCAGGTGAGAATTCTTTGTTCAGTTCTGAGCCCCACTTTTTAATGGGGTTATTTGACTTTCTGGAGTCCACCTTCTTGAGTTCTTTATATATATTGGATATTAGTCCCTTATCTGATTTAGGATAGGTGAAGATCCTTTCCCAATCTGTTGATGGTTTTTTTGTCTTATTGATGGTGTCTTTAGCCTTGCAGAAGCTTTGTAGTTTCAGCCACTTTACTTTCACTTGAAGGCAAACTATTAGAAGAACTGATTTTCCTAGAATAAAAGATTATTTCCATCCACTGACTGAAGAATGTTTCTTATCACCGTGAGGCCAGTCTACAACAGCAGCATTGTGAATGAGCCCCTTTCTTCAGAAGGACAGTGTCTTACTTAGGTTTCCATTGCTGTGAAGAGACACCATGACCAAGGCAACTCTTATAAAGGACAACATTTAATTGAGGAAAGCTTAGAGGTTCAGAGGTTCAGTACATTATCATCAAGGCAGGAAGCACAGTGTTGAAGCATCCAGGTAGACACAGTGTTGAAGGAGCTGGAAATTCTACTGTGTCCCACATGGTTAACAGGAGGCTCGAAAAGCCCACCCCTACGGTGACACACTTTCTCTAACAAGGTCACCCCGCCTAATAGTGCCACCCCCTGGGCCAAGCATATTCAAACCACCACAAAGAGTATAAGAAGCACTCCTAAAAACAGTACTCACGGTCTTGAAGTGGGTCTTTAAAACACACTGCAAATGAAGAAAAATCTCTACAAGAAGAATCTAACATTTGATCTTAAGTAAAATCAATTCTGCTCAGTGAATGTGAGGTGCCAGAAGAAAGAATCAGAAAATCTGGAGATAGAGAGAACCATCTTTAAGGCTCCCACATAGTCTAATGGGCACTAACCCCTCCCCACTAAAAACAAACAAAACCCAGAAGATAACTGAAAACTATTTGAAGAAATCATTGGCGAAATTTTCTTACTGTGACTGACAACACCACAGATGTCGTGATATTTGTGTGGCACACAGCCTCCACCACTATCCAAGGTGGCTGTGGGTTTCTAACTACTACCACTATCTCCATCTCTTTCTTCAGCATCCTCTTTCTGAATTACCTGCTGGTGTCTTTTTATCAGCACAGCCTAGGCCCTCCGAGTGCATGCACCTTACCTACTGCTTACACTGCCTATGCATGTACCTTTATCTTTAAATATCCAAAGAGACTCATGAATACTGCAGGATGTAAAGCTGCTGACAGAGCTACATGGAAGAAGAAAGAGATGGCACTCAGGGAAGACTGATGATGCTGTGCAAGAGGAGATCACCCAAGGTCAAGGAGTCCAGCAGGTGGAAGCATGCCAAAAGGATATTCCAGGAAGAGAAAGGCAGAGGAGACACCCCAAGTAGTATGTCCATGTCAGGACTGGGTGGTGGGAGAGTAGTACTGTGTGAAAGGGCAGAAAACAGAATTGTAGAGCTTCATGCTGTTATCTTCAAGGGCCATATCTTAGGATTTCAGTCTGGGAGTATTACACACTACCTTCTTCTGAGCTATCCAAGCCCCAGCCCAGAACTCGTACTGTCTATCTCATGTAAGAACTGTTTGTTTGTTTGTTTGTTTGTTTGTTTGTTTGTTTGTTTGAGATTGGGTGTCATATAACCTAGGTTAGCCCTTTGGTATGTAGGATGACCTTCAATTCCTGATCCTCCTCACTCCAACTTTCATAAAGCTTCGCACGCAGTTTCAGAAGGGCTTTTTATACACCTGAGGCTGAGATCCTCTGGTCTGAAACCTGAGCACTGTGAGTGCTAAGGTTAAGCACCAGGGTCACTCAGGGATAATGATGTCATTGGCTCAAGATTAAAGCCAATGACACGGAGCATGAGAACCCAGGAAATTAATGAATAGAGCCCATTTTACACTAATATGCTTATTTCATACTTTTTTTTTGTTACTTCCTTTACACACAAAATGTCATTTCAACTTAACCATACAGGAAAAAAAAAAAAAAAAAAAAAAAACCTGAGACACAAGGACCCAGTGTTGCCCTGATGGTACTAAAGCAAAGGTTTTAATCTACTTCCATTCAGTTCCAAAGCCCAGATTTTAGTGTGTTTTGAGATAGTCTCATGTATCCCACACTGGCCTTAACTCACTGTGTGGCCAAGAATCCTTCCACCTCCATAGAGGACATCACCACGCCCTGATTTACGCAGTGATGGTGTTCATGTGTGTTAGGCAAGGACTCTACCAAGCCACATCCTCCGGTCCAAAGCTCAGACTCTCAGGCAATCATGCCTCTGCAAAGCTCAAGGTTAAATGTGACATGATTATTGCTGGCCACTTTGTTCTTTGTGTTTAACATACGTAAAGAATCAAATGAGAATGCACTGGAGAGTATATAGAGCAAATCCTAAGAATTTTCATTTTAAAATCCACAAAAGGTTTTAATGTTTCCATCTTAATATACTGAGGGAGGGATAGAATAAGCAGAGAAGAACAGAAGAGACTAAAAATCAGCTAGAAAGTGTCCACTTAGCTTACATGGTGAGGTGAGACTCCTGAGTCCTCCTGTAAATTCTTAGGAAGGACAATCTGAGGTTTTTTGAACCACACAAGGCCCAAGGAAAGTCAGAGCAGTAATATGATAACGCTTATAGACAGAAAATGGAAGTAACTACATACTTATTTGGCTACAGTTCAGTGTTGTGCCTTTGAGATGAATGAACTGGCTTTGTTGTTGTTATCTGGCTGAGCTCAGTTACTGTAGTTGACTGCTGTTGGCCACTTGTTACACTTGTTACAAGACTGAACTCCTAGTTAGGCTTTCACTTAGCCAGGTACCACGCTAGGCTCTATTCAGCTACTTGAGAACTGAAATTCAGAGGTAACCTCAGGCTTCAACTGAAGGGTCTAATAAACCACGGATAAACATTTCTGAGCTTTTGAGAATGTGCTTGCCAGGATATCCCAGGGTTTATATAGGTTAATTCCACCACAATTTGTCTTTGTATTTGGTAATACAGTTGTTTATAGAATTGTGTACCCTACTTTAAAGGATTGCTATATGGAGGAACTGGAGATGAGGTGGTCCTGAAGCAATAGGGCTGGACAGGGCTTTGAGGGGCATGGGAGGGGAGCAAGACTGGATGGGAAGTCGTTCGGAGTGCTAGAACCCCCACTTCAGAATCCTGACTGAGGTGTATTGGCAAGAAAACCCTAAGGGCCAGAATCTTGATGTCTTTGATCAGTTGCTTTTCTGAAAAACGGCCCTCCCTCTGCCTGGCCGGCATATGCAAGGTTGAGAAACCTTATTTAACGCCTTTCATAAAAGCCTCCCTCTCTGTGCAGCATCTGCTTCTGGTGAGCAAGAGATTACATAGGGGTTATGCTGGCCAAAGGACCTGCCAGCTCCCGGCTCTGTGGGGAGATGACTTCAAAAGGGAGAGGCTCAATTAAGGAAGCAGTCTTTCCTTGTTGTGGCTCGGAATTTCATTTCCAGCGCAGGCTCCTCTGGCTGATGATAAGAAGCCCTGGATAAGAGCCTGCTTGTCGCGTCAATGGCTTCCTTCCTGAGCAGTGAGAAAGAGAGGAAAAAGAAAGATTAGTCCAAGCATCAAGCTCCCGATTTAGTTTCCCTTCCGAAAAATCAACCCATCAATCAATAAGTACAAAGAGCCTTTTAGCATCCGAGGCTGTTTGGGTTTCTCCGTGTGCGTCGCCCGGCTCTGTTGTGTTTTATTTGTTAAGGTTGACCCTCTGCGTTGTGGGCCATTGTACCCTTTTCTACAGAAGGCGCTTAATGGATTAAAGCTGTGGTCAATGAGAACCAGATTCATGACAGTCACCTTAGAACTTAGTGAATACTGCAGCTGATTTTTATTGTCTTCTGTTCTTTCTGTGTGTTTTCTATTCCCCTCCTCCTCCAATGGATTATTTTTATGAGACAGGAACATTAAAACCCTAGAGAGGTCCATAGTCATTCTTTCACAGAATAAAAAGGGGGGGGTGCTGAGAGATGGCTCAGCGGTTAAGAGCACTGACTGCTCTTCCAGAGGTCCTGAGTTCAATTCCCAGCAACCACATGGTGGCTCACAACCATCTGTACTGGGATCTGGTGCCCTCTTCTGGTGTGTCTGAAGACAGCTACATAAAATAAATAAATATATTTTTTTTAAAAAGGGGGGGCTCCCTCCTCTTCACGATCCATCTGCTGAGGATGGGGGTGTGTGTGTGTAAGATCTCAGTCCTTCCTTAGACAACTGGAGTGAGGACACAGTACCAAGGAGGCACCAGGCTCTTCTTCCGAGGGTTTCTCTTTCTGTTGCTGATGTTGTGAATGAGTCCTCTGTGGATGTTTGAAAACAGCACTGAACAATTCTATTTGGTATAAATTTGAAGGTTTTGTTTTTCCTTCAAAATACAAGAAAGCCTCGATTGAAATCGAGATTCAACTCTGCTTAAACATCTGTCAGTGGAATCCCAGGCCAGCCCATACTTGACAGAGATAGGATTCTCACTGGTAACTCTCTCAAGGAAAGAATTATGCTATTTGCAATGGTTTTCAAGTCTCATTGACAGTCCTGTATTTGATTTACTGTGCTTCAAGATCACATCTTGCTCATTAAAGGGGAAAGCATTTGCAACACTGGGTTCAAGGCATTATCATGGTTTAATATATTATAAATTCAGAACTAAAATATTTGTCTCATTTACAGAAAGCACACCGCTGGGGAGGGGAGAGAATCAGAGTTGTCATGTCAAATCAGTTCTCAAAGTAGAAAGACTTAAATATTATAGAATATAAAATAACTAAAAATTCAAAAACATTTTTGTTAAGCTGTCCAGACAGCCTAAAGCAAAATGAAAATCTATTCAATTCAACAAATATTTATTGACTAGCTATGCTAGATGCTTCTGGGAACACTAATAAATTAAACATGAACAAATGCCAGGTTTTACATTTAGATTCAATCAATTGCATAAATCCACAAAACATGATACATGGATGGATTTACTATATAAAGAAATTTAGAGATTGCCTTTGCTAAAACTCACTGATTTTCTCACTTGTGTATATAAGGTAGCTAACATCAAGATAAAACACAAAAACAAAGCCTAACATACCAGCCTTCATCTTACATTTTCCCTGTCAGACTTGTGCTTAACTCTACACACAAGCATGGTATTGCTCAAAGAATGTCTGTCTGATAGCTGAATTGTCTTACTGTCTTTAGATAAGAGTACCTGAGGTACTTACTTTTAGCCTCTACAATGTCTAAATCCAGATCCCCATCACCACCACAAAAATACTCCAATGTCCCCATGGTCCTAAACCTATTGGTACCTTGGAATCCAGGACCACCAGAGCCTCATAGACAAATCACCCTATTGAGGCCTCACCCAGCAGGAACACACATCTCACAGAAACCAGCCATAAGTCTCAAGCCATGAGCAGCCACGAGGACTTCTTCACACTTTTCAGAACCAGAACAAAGACAATGACCAATCAAGCCATGATTTGACCAACACTGCTTAGTTGTGTGTATTTCTTGGCCTCTGACCCAACTTCCTCTCTATTTAAAACTCACGACTGTCCTTGGAGTCATTGAACCTCTTTGACTAAGTCCTTCTCTCCTTTGACCACTATTAACTAACTCTTAAATATTATAATGGCATGTGTGGCTAAGCCTAGTCTGTTGGGATTCCTAGAGCCCTAAAATTCTGATAACAAGTAGGAGTGTATGGGGAAAAGAGCCTTGAGCCAATTTGCAACTGGGAAGCAAATAGATTATAAGGGCTTGTGTGGTGGTTTAATATGCTAGGCCCATGGAGTGGCACTATTTGGAGGTGTGGCCTTGTGGGAAGTGTGCCACTGTGGGTGTGGACTTTAAGACCCTCCTCCTAGCTGCCTGGAAGCCAATCTTCTCTTCGTGGCCTTCAGATGAAGACGTAGGACTCTCTGATCTCCTGCACAATGCCTACCTGGATGCTGCCATGTTCCTACCAGGATGATAATGGACTGAACCTCTGAACCTGTAAGCCAGCCCCAATTAAATGTTGTCCTTGCCTTGGTCATGGCGTCTGTTCACAGCACTAAAACCCTAAGATAGATTGTCTGTATCAATCACACACAACATCTGAGTAACCGGACCCTGCTTCAGAATTGCCACTCTGTGGTACAATATACATTCTAGGCAGAACCATATACTACCCTACTACTTAATGTAGACTGCTACACAATAGGATCCATGCTGAAGGCACATATGTGGTTGAGGGTCTTGAGAAACACACTAAAGAGGAACAGGTGAGGGAATACAATGTATATAACCTTGAGTTCTCATTTAGTTTGGGAAGCAAGGAATCACAGAGCCTTGTAGGCTAAGATGCAGTCTAAACCAAGGGTAGATGATTGGTGAACGAATATGTGAGTCTTGTGTCCTCTAACTCTCATCTGGGTGCAGTGTTGTTCTTCATTCACCTGGTGTTTCTCAAAGATGAGATTATTCATGAGCAAATGATAATGTCCAAATTATTCCCTAGCTTATCAACCACATTGGACCAAACACAGTTTTGAAGTATTGTAGCACAACTGATTAATATTGCCTCAGAAGTATAGGGGAATACTAGGGCCAGCAAGCAGGAGTGGGTGGGTTGGTGAGCAAGGGCAGGGGAAGAGGGTATAGGGGGTTTTCAGGGGAGAAACCAGGAAAGGTAATAACATTTGAAATGTAAATAAAGAAAATACCTAAATAAATTTTTTAAAAAGCTCTTAAAAAAAAAAGAAAAAGAGTAAAAAAAATTGCCTCAGAAATGCATGTCATGCTGACCATAAAGATAAGCATGTTTCTAAAAAGGAGATCAAAGTTAGAGATATAAATTAAGAAGTCACCACTTTATCAACATGTACATAAGTCCATGAAATCATTGTGCACTTGAATATAAAATTCAGATCAAAGTGGACACTTGGGTCCAGAAACCCACGGCCTTACTTTCCCTGCTTCAAAAGAAATTGGGGTCTAAGAAGCAGTAAAGGGGAGTGAACTTCTCTGAAGTTTGGCTAGATCTGAGGAGAGAAAATGTCCTATTTTCTTTACCTTCCCTTGTAGCAGTGAAAACGGTTATAGACTTCAATACCACACCTACAAATAATTACAACAGCAACATGGCAAGATATCCCCAATGGTACAATGGTGACATTTATATCTCCAGGATACCCAACAGCTGCCTAATTGGATTTAAGGATTGCTCAATAGGAGGGAGTTCATGCCTAGTACTGTGAACCTAGCTAATTACCCATGGCTGGTGAGGCCATGGAACTCGGAGGAGAAACTACGACTACCACTTTCCTAAAACAGTTTTATTTCTAGTCGCCTTCTAAATACTTATCCTTATATCTATCCACAGGTAAGTGTGGCCCTTACCCTTAACCAAAGAATCTTCTTTTTATAGCAGATAGAGACTAGATTAGATTTTATTAAATAAGATCCCAAACCAATGGAAATACAGAGGACAACTGACCGTGGTGTGCCCAGCCCCACTGGATTCATTTACAACACAACTCGTATACCTAAGGCTCCAGGAATATGGCAGAAGAAGGAGCAGAAAGACTGTAGGAATCTTCTTAGATAGGACAGGCACACTGTGTAGGAGGCACAGAGGTCCTTGTGCTCACAGATAAGCTCTAGAGAAACCTGGAATGTGAAACACACAGGGTTGTCTCTTCAAGGGGAGAGATAATATAGCCTGGGTTCCACCCAAAAGTTTGAGACCGGAGGTGTTTAATAGCCTACTAGGCTACTTCTGTGCTATCTGTATGACCAAGACCACAGGAGAAACCTCCCCCAAGACCCTTAAGACGTCATTTGTATTTATTCTATAGAACCCAGGTTGATGAAAGACACTACATGTACTTTACAAAGAGTTTTGACATAGTCGTACCTTGAGCTTTCTTGTGCCCATGGGACTGGGTTGATTATCACCAGGAACCTTTTTTCCAAATTATGCTGTGCTTAAATATTAAATATTGTAAAAATACAAAAATAAACTGTCTTGTGTCAGACTCTCAAAGTTTGAACCAGCACCAGCTACTGAGTCATACAGGATCAGACTCTTCTTGCCTCCCTTGGATTAACACTCTGCTGGCATTGGTGGTCACAGAGAACTGCACAAAGCAGCATTCATAAAATCTCAACAATGTGGAAGCCTAAACAAGACCTGAACAATGACAATACCATTCCTCCTATGTCAACATGGATGGGGGAGATCTCACAAGGCTCCACTTCTAGACAAAGAGGTATTTGTTAAGCAACACTTAATGGAATCAGCAGGTTGAATTTATATATTTCTATCTATATATACATGTAATGATACTTGTTAAGTGGGATAAAGGAGTGGAGGGTGGGTGGACCTGGGAGGAGTTATCGAGGGGAATGGAGGTAGAAAGATGAATATAATCAAAATACAACATGAAATTCTCAAAGAATTAAATTCTAAAAATCAAATACAGGACTGGAGAGATGGCTTAGTGGTTAAGAGCACTTGCTAATATTGCAGAGGATAGCCTTGCCATGCATCAATGGGAGGAGAGGTCCTTGGTCCTATGAAGGCTCAATAGATGCCCCAGTGTAGGACAGGGAGGTGGGAGTGGGTGGGTGGGTGGAGGAACCCCCTCATAGAAGCAGGGGGAGGGAGGATGTGATAGAGTGCTTCCTGGAGGGAGGAAAACCAAGAAAGGGGATAACATTTGAAATGCAAATGAAGAAAATATCCAATTAAAACAAAACAAAACAAAAAAAGAGCCCTTGCTAGTCTTACAGAGAACGCAGGTTCAGTTTCCAGCACCCATATCAGGCAACTCATAACCCTGGGAAATCCAATGCCCTTTTCCGGCCTCCTTGGGCGTGGCCAGTACACTGTGTCCATAAATACACACAGGCAGAAAAACATTTGTACACATAAAATAAAGAAATCTCTTTTTATAAAAAAAATATAAAATTCAGAAAAAAACTTCTCTGCAACTTCAGCCTCTAACAAAAGAAAGAAGGTGTAACACATGACAACACACTCCCAGCTCCAGTCAAAGGGAATTGGGCTCTTCCTCAAAACATTGGCAAATAAATATATACTCAAGTGTCTTTATTTGAAACAAAGCGCTTAGAGTGTACACCAAGCATTTGCATGACTTTATATTTTAATTAACTCTTTAATTCCTGTTAATTCCCATTCTGATTCTACAGGGTAACAATAATCCTACGATTGGCTCCAGTAGTCGCATACTCAAAATCCAGGAGGAAGGAGAGTGGATAATGGGGTGTTTCAATAATAAGTATTACAGCTAGGGGATCCTTCAATGGGGACAAGAGGCCTGGGACAAGATCTAGCCAAGAAATCATTGTACTTTAGTGTCTAGTAAGCACTAAAGAGAACAGTATGAGGGACCTGAGTGAAGCAGTTAGGTAGGGTTTTCCAGGACTGCTAGTAGACATAGGAGAGAAACAGGGAGATGGATCAGAATTAGAACTCATGAGTTATGCAAATAGAAGGCAACATCCAGCTCATCGAAGGTCCCATGGAAGGTAGGTGGCTTGCTGTCCGCCCCAGCTGCTGTTAACAAGGTACAGGCAGCTTTGGCTTCAAGCTGATCTCCAGAGACAAGTGGGTAAGAAAAGCCTCAAGGTATGACTTGACCCAATTCCAGAAGCAGGAACAGGAGCCAGTGCTGGTTCTCACTGGGAAAGAACTTGACAGGAATTTCTACTGTGTGGGTTAGCCTTGTTTTCCTAAGTCATTTGAAGTAAGGAAAGATAAATATTCTCCCTTTGGGACACATTTTCCAGTCATGACTCCTTTTTCTACACTTATGGGCAAGTCCATACATTTTCCAGTGCTACCAGGCCCAGGGAGGAATTCTAATTCCTCCACAAACATTATATCTCAAAAGCAAACCTTACATATCTACCTTGTGCTTAATCATTGTCTCTCAAATCAAATAAACCAAAGGCTATGACAATCCTTACTGGTTCACTAAAATAAATGCTTACTGTTTCAGAAAAATACCATGAAGCTGGCCAGAAACATTTGTACAACAGAGCTCTAACTTAAAAATTTTCCTATATTTATGATTAACTTCCTGGGGTTCTATATTTTCTTAGACAACTTAACTAGTTATGAATAATTAAAACTCAGTCAATTGTTACTTTTTAAAGATATCTACTTACTATGGATCAGAATTAAATGGTGACATAGAATTTAAATGCCTCTATTTCAATAAGCAGGTTTAATAATCACTTTGCTTCATTTGCTTGGACAGATATTAACCTATATTAACCTTTCAAGCTGTGCATCTTGCTAACACCTAGTTAGTGCTCCATGAAAGCCACATTGCCATCTATAAAACAATGTGATTATAATAAATATGCAGGAATCATTTGGAATTGCATGAATATGACCTCATAGTTCTGAAGACTTCTGATAAGTTCAATCCAATAAAACTTCAACTTTAATTGAAACTGAACTCTTTTTTTTTTTAAATGTGTGAATATGTGCATGGTATGTATGTACAGGTAAACAGGCCTGTGTGCATGCACAGAAGCCAAAAGAATGTATCAAGGGTCCTTCCTGCTCTGCCTCTCTCTGCCTTCTTCCCATCAGACAATCTCTCCATGAACCTAGAGTTAGCCTGATGTGTTGTGGATTGTCCTGGGGCTGTTTGTATTCTGATGTTAATTCTGCTTCCTGAAGAGGGGCTGTCCCCCTACATGGAGCAGATCACTTACTCAGGTAATCCCATGTGAACTTTCTCCTCATTTTAACTGGTCAAATAAAGGCTAGAGTCTGTGATTGGGCAGTGGATGGGAAAGGTGAGACTGGAAGTTTTAGAGAAAGAGAGAAGAGAGGGAGGAGAGATGACAAGACTGGGGAGGTGAGTGGAGAGAGAGAAAGATGGAGGAAAAGGAGGTAGAAGATGGAGCAGAACCACCACGTGGCCTGGAGAAGTGGCAATTAGCAAGAGATCTCACAGCTGGGGAATAGAGTAGTGTAGTAATATATCTGCCCAATCTAGGCATGCCGCTTATAAATATTATAACTGAGTCGTGTGTTCTTTGAATGGGCATATTGGGATTGGAGATTTACCAATACAAAATCTGGCTGGTACTAAATATTAAGGCTGTCTGGTGTTTTCAATTTGGGACAATTTAGGTGGGCAAGACAGAGGGCAAAACCATGTTGCCAACTGCCAGGGCAGTTGGTCAGTCTGTGTCCAGGCATTTTCAGGAAGGACAGGACAGGTGTGGGCAGCTTAGCAAGCTAGCCACAGGAATCAGGGTGAGATGGATGGAGGTGGAGCCAGTGGTGGTGTGATCTCAGAGCTAAGTTGTGAGGGGCTGCAGCACCGAGTAAGGAAACCAGGCAAATTACACTCAACACTGATGGACAACAGCTCCAGTTGTCCTCTTGTCTCCACTCCCTCCAGTGCTAGGGTTGCAAGTACATGCATAACCACAGCCAACCTGGGTGCTTGGAGGTTGAACTCAGGTCCTCTTGCTTGTGCAAGCACTCTTACCTACTGAGCTATCTCCCCAGCCTCACAATTAAACTTTCTTAAACTGGTAAAGTTAAAAATTTTTCTTTGTTCATTGGTTTTCTTTTCCTTTTTCATTAATTGATTTTCTTTTTCCAATATTAAGCACATCTAAGTGTTGCAGGATATTTGATCACATTGTGAACCCTAAGATTGTGAACTAGAAAACCTATGTCTTCTTGTGGCGTGGCTCAGTCCTAACACAACTTTAACCCATGAACTTTCTGTAAACAAGAGCTAAGTAAAGTCAAAGATTGGTCAAGAGGTGGAGCAAGTAACCAGTTGACAGGGAGTGAACATGTGAAAACCCAGGGGAGATAAAGGAGGGTCTTTGAGTTGAAGGGTATTTTATACATCATGGAGAAGGAGAAGAGTGTCTTTCCCCTCTGGAACATTGGCAGAGTAGGAAGGTCAGCTGGGTGTTTTCTGTGCTGCTCTGAGCTATCAGGCTTTCATCCCAGCTGTTAGCTCTTGAGTCTTCATTAGTAAAATCAAACATTTGGGATTTTGCTGTTTTAAAAACATCTAAGAGTTGTTGGGTTGTTGTAGGATATAAAAACAAGGTTAGACGTGATTATTTGGAAGCTTAAAACAAGAGTTTAGTGTGAAAACCAAGTACCAATAAAATAGTACATTTCTAAACCAAAGCTGTTGCTCAATGAGTATCATGAATTCAAATAGGGAAGGCCAATGACATAGTTCAGAAGTGAATGCTGTTGCTGCTAAACCTGAAAACCTGAGTTTAATTCCCAGAACCCACATGGGAAGAAAATAACTGACTCTTGTAAGTTGTCTGACTTTCACATAGTTGTTGTGATATGTGTACACACTCACATACACAAGCACACACACATACACGTGCACACATGCACATACTTTTTAAAGATAGAGATATCGTCTTTAGTCAGTGTACAGGCAGCAACTCAGAAAATGAGGGCTTGAGCGGGGTCTTGGGACACATTACATTAGAATCAGGAATGTAAGAAGCACAGGATAAATGAGTGGAAGTGGGGAACAGAGGATGGAAATGAGAGAAGTGAGGAGTAAACGTGGGTATGGAAATGACTGGCTTTGTCCACAGAACTTTTACAAGTCCAGTGTGTCTGGAACCGAGTGCTTGAGACAGGCAGCTGGCAGTAGTTAATATGCTTTGGTTGAGTTTAATTGCAGCCACACTGGGGAAGAGTCTTGAAAGCCAGCCTGTAGGTAATGGAAAGACTTTGAAGTTTCTCCATCAGGGCCTGGGAGCATGAAATTACATCTGAAATTCAGGCTGTAGTTCAAGAATAACAAGGGCCTGGCTTGTGACAGATAGCAATTGGTCCAGAAAAGTTGACCTATGTACCAATTTATTGAGGCAAAGTGAATCCCTAGATATCTTCTGGGGAAGGAGTCATGATGCCTAGGAGAAAAAGGAGTCTCTGTTGTGATGGCTTTCTGAATGATGAGATGTGGGTTGAAGTGTTAGGCTTATAGGGAAACTCCCTAAGAGGGAGGGTCAGAGCTGTATGCTTTCTTACTCCTTTCAGAAAAATGGAAGAGCTACTTAAAGGCATGAAGAAAGTCTAGGAAATTTACTAAGGTCTGGCTTTGCTGATGTTGAGCTACACAACCAGTCCCAGCACACACTGCCCAGCTCGCAATATGGGGTGAGAAAATCTAATGCCCATTTTGTTCAAGCCACTGTTACTCATTTGTTATCATAGATAGTCAGTGCTACCTGAATGTCATTCTTCACCTTAATTTTCTTGTCCTTTGTCCCCACCCCTACCCCTGTCCTTGCACTTTGTGCTTCAGAAGACAAAATATGGTTCATTGTGTCAACAAGTCATGTTGTATTAGTGGTCTCTAGAGGATCAGTTAAACAAGATGCGTGTGCCTATTATGAAAATCTATTTGTTGTATTCAATTATGTAATGGGGTTGGGGAGTCCAACATTGGCCATCTGCTGGCAAAGAACCAAGCATCTCCTAGTTATCTAATAGGAGAAGTAGTCCCATCCACACCTACCACCTGCCCCACATACCCATCCACACCCTCACTGAGAGCTGCAGACACTAAGTCCTTCCCCTTGAAAGTCTCACAGCCAGCTACACATTCATCAGAAGGGGGCATACAACCAGATGCAGACTGCCTTCCTCCAACTTCTCATCTGGCTGCCTGCCACGGACTGGACTCAATTGGTCTCTCACCCTGCAGGAGAATCAGGGTCCAGGTACTCAGGTGTGCAAGGAGCCGGTGAAAAGTGACAAACAGACACTGACACAGAGAGTATCTGTGTGTGCTGTATCTGAATGTAATTTCTCAAAGCGAGCATCAGACTCATATTACAGAAGAAAACAAAGAAGTTAGGTGACACATCAGCCAAGGTACATTGAAGTTATCTTATGTATAATGATACAAAACAGATAAATGCATACATAAACACTGACAGGAACTAGGCAGTGTTTACTAGGCAGTGTTTACTAGGCAGTGTTTACAACTGAGATAAAAGGCGGTCCTTTCTAAAGTCAGCCCTACTAGGAGCCAGGTGAGGATTTCACACCCTAGTCACAATTTATGCTATTCCTCTGATCCTCGTGAAAGCTTGCACCAGGGGGTTCTGCTCTTGACCTTTTCATGAATAATGCAATACAGTAGTTTCTCCTTAAACCACAACCCTCCTTCTTCCTAGGCCATTGTAAATTCTTGCATATGGGAGTGACTCAGCTGTTATTCTAAGTTTACTTTGTTGAACTAGCCCTGAGATTTTTAGCTCTTATCCAGTAAAATACTGCAAGAAAGCATGCAAGACCCTCCATACTATCTCAGGGACAAATCTGGTTATGGGATACCAGAGACTCTCCAGGAGACAAGTTTCCATGAAACTTTTTGCCTCAGGACTGAGGCCAAGCTTTTGGACTTGCCACGCAGACTTCACTGGAGTGGGTGTGGCAGCTGCCAGCCCACAAGAAAAGGCAACCCACATTTAGAGTAGGTCCCACATGTCAGTCATCTCTGGAAATGGCCCCAAAGGCACACAGGGGTGCATGTCACCAATCCTTAATACCGTTTCATCCAGCCAAGTTGACAACCCAAGCCAACCATCATGTCTACCTCACCTTCTGGTCCAGTGTGTTGTTCTCTTTATCTCCTTTCTCAACCTCTTATGTTAATTCCCATTTAGCTTTACAGCTTGCTAGTGATGGCTCTGTCAAAGCGTGTATCAGTCTCCACAAACCAAAAGGAAAACATAAAAAGTTATTCTGGGAATGTCTGGCATTCAATATGCTCCTCACAAAAGAAAGGCCCAATGATACCTCATGCTAGGTGTGTATATCCAGGTGAGCTTTCCAAGACTGCCTAATGACTGCCTCATAATCCAGTGGGAGTTGCAGAGGCACTGAATTTCACTATTCCCAAGAAAAAGCCTTTAACTAATACAGTTGAAATGAAAAATGAAAAACTTCATTCTTATTCCTCAGAGCCTTGCTCTGATATCTCCATTCAAATACGGGCAGACTTGGCCTATCCCTTTTCTGTTGTTATTTAAATGCGTACTTCTCTTCATCACGCTAAAATGTAAAACTGACAGATCCCACCCATGAGTTTATCTCGGTTACAACTTCACAGCAGCTCAGGTACTGAAGTGCTTGCTAGGTAGCCCTACAATCCAGAAGTGGTGCTTTTGAAATCTTTATGCTAATTGAATCCTGAAATTGAACTCCTTTCACCAACCCAGAATCAGAAATTAATGTAAATTATACACAAGTTGTATTTATTCATCTTACAGAAGCCGTGTCTACTATATAGAGCTTGGCAGGCATAGGTGATATATTAGTGATAAAATCAAATGGGATAATATAAGAGACAGAATGAGTTTAACGCTGGTGGGACATGTCAGCCCTGAAGCTAACATTATCAACAGTTTTGAGCTTTGAGGTCAGAGTACATTTTTATATGCAATTTATGTTACATTGAAAGATAGTAACTTTCTCTTGGTTGCATTTTCTTTGGAAGTGAGAAGGGAGGAGTCCACAAAATTGCACACATGCTTTCTGCCATTGCAGTTGACTTATTAGGCCCTTACATCACTCAACAGAGAAAATACATGCCCTGTGTGCTATCAAATAGCTACTGATGTTTGTGACACAAAAATTAAAAAAAAAAAAAAAAAACAACAGAACTCTACTAAATGACTCTAAAAGGACTCAAAAAAGCCCAAATAATGTCTCCTATCAGACACCATAGCAGGTTTGCCATGAAGATGATGCATGCAATAAAGTCCAGTGGCTTTGCAGGCCTTGCCACTGGGGGTCAGCTGGAGCCACAACACGCTGCATCTGGGGTTCTATTTTTAGGACTAAACCCAGTAAGATTTCTATTTTGGCTATGAAAAGGCCTTTCTCTCATTCCCACTCATTTAAGTTTTTATAATACAAGTACAGTTACTTAGTAAAACTTTTTGAGACATGAGAATTCACTCAGAAAGTCATTCCATGGTAAAGTATCTTTTTGGCATCACTCTTAATGAGCCTACTCTCCACTTATGCTGCTCTTTAAAGATGATGAAAACTGGTAGGAAGGAAATTAAGAGAAAGAGAGGGAGGGAGGGAGGGAGGGAGGGAGGGAGGGAGGGAGGGAGGGAGGGGGAAGGGAGAGATTGGATTCTTCAGAACATCTGTGAGAGGAAGCCCCTGGCAAGCAGCACAGAGCCACAGGAAGCTAAAGGCCTTTCTTTGCAGCTCTCTCTTCAGATGTGCAGTCAAGGAGGCTGGATTCCTAGATCATCCTCTGTTTGGTGATGCTGAACAACAAGACCCTAGACATTGAAAACATATTTTCTGATTTGGCGGTTTTGGATTGTCACAAACATTACAGCTCCAGCCCAGAAGAGTCCTAGGCTTCCTCTCCTGGAGTCCACAATTTGCTGAGATAGTTTCCAGGCATAGGGCAGGAGAGGTCAGTAAAAACCAACCAGCTATTGTCTAGAAACAATAGGAAACCAAAGCCTGCCAAATGCTACATATTCTATCATCTACCTTGTTCTCTTAATAAAAGTTTAATATCTTAAGTCAGGTGAGATTTAAAATGTATTAAATTTTAAAATGTGGCCAGAGGAAACAGAAGTTTCTGGTCTAGAGTCTGGGGTTATATAATATTAGTATTAGACCACTTATACCATGATATTTCCAATACCTAGGACAAAATAAAATATGCCAGCAAGGTATGTTTACTCCTGACCTTCAGGCAAGAGCTACAACTGTAAGTCTTTATCACAGAGACGCATGCATATCAAAGGAAATATGTTGAATTAAGAGAGGGGCATGTGATGGTTTGTATATGCTTGGTCCAGGGAGTGGCACTATTTGGAGGTGTGGTCTTGTTGGAGTAAGTGTGGCCTTGTTGGAGTAGGTGTGTCAATGTGGGAGTGGGCTTTAATACCCTAGTCATAGCTGCCTAGAAGCCAGTCTTCCACTAGCTGACTTCAGATGAAGATATAGAACTCTCAGCATCTCTTATACCATACCTGCATAGATGCTGTCATGCTTCCACCTTGTTGATGGACTGAACCTCTGAAGTGTAAGCCAGACCAATTAAATGTTGTCCTTTATAAGACTTGCCTTGGTCATGGCGTCTGTTCAGAGCAGTAAACCCCTAAGACTGCATTTCTTCAATAGTGGAAAGGGAATGCTCTCAGAAGATGGCCTATGTCTCTGGCCTGACAGTGTTTAATTACCAAACAAGTTAGGGCCTTTGGGGAAAATTCATACATTAGAGGTACATTAATCCTACTAAGTCACTGAGCATCATTAAAGGATTGACTGTCCCCAAATATTTTAATTAGTCTGGGGCCTGAAAGAATATAGCCATGTCTAACATAGGGCCCAGATAGCTGGAGAGTTGGCCTTCCTGGCCCCCTGCCTGTGGAAATCAGTATTTGTCTAACCTTGGAGGTTGCATATAGTAAAACACTGGCAGTGTGCACTTTATCAGGACTCAGCACAAAGGGTTCTAGCATAAGGCCAGCATTTCAGCCTTTTTCACTAGTTCCTCCATGAGGAGCCTTTTTAGACTTTTGCTTTGAATTGCCACTTCCTTCACACAAAATAGCATCAATGAACTAGGATATTACCACCAGGTGAGAACCAAGCCACACACCATTTTCATATGGAACTTACTGTCTATCTATATCATAGTATATTTATTATTGTATGTTCTGTTATAATGTTGTATATATTATGTCATATGTTACATATATACTAAATGTATAAAATATCATATAATTTGTTATATATTGTATATAATATTACATATACATGTATGTAATCATTCCATATGTACATATGTAATACACTGAACATATGTATTATACTGTATAATATACATATGTATGTGTACATACATGTATATGCAATATAATATTATATACAATATTATTATAGATATAGCATATATATGTAATATGATATGTATTAACATGCCATTAGATCAGGTTGGCACTGCTGATACTTAGGGCCAGATACATTTTTTGCTGATAGGCTGACCTGCATACAGTACAAATGTTTATAGCAGCCTACACAGAGAGATGCTTTCCACCCACTTGCTGCCAATAGCCCCACTCTCACCTGGAGTAATGAAGGATATAAATTAGGAATCAACATTAGTTTTATTGCTTTGTGATTTTGTTTGTTTGTTTGTTGTTTTTTAAGTCTAAGCTTCATGTAGTCCAAGCTGGCCTCAAATTTTCTATGAAGCTGAGGACACCCTTGAAATTCTGATCCAAAGTGCTGGGATTCTAGGCATACATTACCACACCCAATTTATGTCATGCACGACTCGGAATGCAAGACTTTTGCATGCTAAGCAAGACCCGGCTGAGCTGAATTCCCAGCCTACATTACTTCAATCAACACACAATAAACAAGAAGGAGGCGCGTGGAGGTGTAAAGAAAGTTAGAATGGCACTTTTGGCAAAGTGCAGAAGCGATGGTTAAAAACAGAAACTAAAAGAAAGGCTGGGCTAGAAAGTGAGACCGGGAAGGCAAGGGTCTGCAGGGCCACTGCAGGGAATGTTGGGAAATCAGACAGAGGGACCACGGAGGTCATGGCCCTCAGATATTCTGCCCACTCTCCCCTTAGGCCTCTCAGCAGTGGCCTGGTGACAGTTTATTGGTTTGTTTTACTTGTAATTCTGTGGATTTTTTTTTCCCCTGATGTTTAATCATTAGCTCCATTTCTCTTAGCTGTGGATTTCTGGGAAACCATTGGCAGAACCTGTCCTGGTTGAAGCGGAGTTGCTAGGCAACCAGACCTTGGCATATAGCTGGGATACCAAAGTACCTGCCAATCCCTGTTGTAATCCACAAAATTCATCTTCTCCTAGCTGACTCTCAGCAAATTAAGAAATGCTCTAGACACTCACTTGCAAATAGCCACACCCAGACCATACCCTACCCCACAGTGTTGTGTTATTTGTGTGAAATGTATCACAAAATTTTATTTGAAAATAAGAAAAAGAACTTCTTGGCTTAAAATAAAAACCTTAATTTTTTTTGAGAAAGTATTTCTCAACCACTCTATGTGCATATGAAATTATGAAAAATACTGACAATTAAAGAAGTATAAAATAACTCCAAATAACAGCTCTCATTGCTATAAAATAACTTCTGAGTTCCTGACTTCTGTAGTTATTCATGCTTTGCCTAAAACTTGTCTTATACAGATTTTCAAATTCCAGCTCTGAATTATTGCTCTACATTTAGGCAAGGCATTAATAATTTGTAGTATGACTTTGGATTTTATTATTATTATTATTTTGTTTTGTTTATATTTTTTACCTTTTCTAATTGGATATTTTCTTTATTTACATTTCAGATGTTATCCCCTTTCCTGGTTTCCCTCCCTCCCATAAACACCCTGTCACATCTTCCCTCCCCCTTCTTCTTGTTTTTTCAAATTTTTTATTAGATATTTTCTTCATTTACATTTCAAATCCTATCCCCAAAGTCCACTATACCCTCCCCCTTCCTGGCCCTGTCATTCCCTTGTACTGGGGCATATAATCTTTGCAAGACCAAGGGCCTCTCTTCCCAATGATGGCCGACTAGGTCATCCTCTGCTACATATGCAACTAGAGACACAAGCTCTGGTGGGTACTGCTTAGTTCATATTGTTGTTCCTCCTATAGGGTTGCAGACCCTTTTAGCTCCTTGGGTACTTTCTCTATCTTCTTCATTGGGGGCCCTGTGTTCCATCCAATAGATGACTATGAGCATCCACTTCTGTATTTGCCAGGCACTGGGAAAGCCTCACAAGAGCTAGCTATATCAGAGTCCTGTCAGCAAAATCTTGCTGGCATATGCAATAGTGTTTAAAAACCTTAATTTTAAGGCAGTGTTAAATGCTAAAGAGTATCATTTGCCAAGCAGGACTGAGAAAAGAGATGTAGACACAAGGAGGAATACAAAAATTACTATCCATCTGCTTTAGAGGACCCTGAGGATCTGGTGACACCCTTCGAAAATAATGGGTTTAGTGAGAGGAATCCCCAATCCTGCTGACACACCCACCCAAGTCTGGTATCCAGTGGATGAGCACCAAATGGGGTGGCCTGTTCAGATATGTGGGATAAGATGTTGTCTCTACCATCAGTGCTGGAGGACACAAGACCTCAGCGGGAATGTGGAAGGATGGAACATTTGTTTCCTTCAAAGGGAATGATCAAGAGATGATTGAATGCACACAAGGAGAGAAGGTATTTCATCGACCTCTAGACATCATGATGTGCATACACATTTACTCTTTACAATCGGCTGGAGGGGAAAATATGATTTAGCTTCAAATGTCTATCATCTAGGATGGGGGCACTGCAAATAAACATTATATTTCTCATCTTGTATAAGGCTTTTTATCTAAGTTCTGGTTAAGAGAAGTATTTCCTGGGCAACTGAGACCGTTGACCTCTGCCTCTCCTTGCTTCTGTCTGAAGAGTTAACAATGGCTGGACAGGGGCAACTATATTGCATTATAAGGTGTCCATAGACATGAGAACCGAATCATAAGAAACAAAAACATAGAGCGCTATACCTGCTCTGGGCCTGCTATCACACTCATAAGGGAGAGAGAAACAAGCCACCATGCTTGAGTTTCCATTATTTGGGGTTCCCTGTCATTCTCAGTTTTACCTAATTCCCAATAAAGTGAGCCGAGACATAGCGATACATAGCTGTCCTAGTTAGGATTTCTACTTCCCTGATGAAACACCATAACCAAAAGCAAGCTGAAGATAAAGGCTTTGTTTGGCTTATGCTTCCACATCACAGCTCTTTATTAGAGGAGGTCAGTGCAGGAAGTCCACAGGACAGTAACCCGTAGGCAGGAGCTGATGCCATGGAGGCGTGCTGCTTACTGGCTTGCCCCCCATGGCTTGCTCAGCATGCTTTCTTTTAGAACCCAGGACCATCATCCCAGGGATGGCACCACTCACAATGAGCTTGGCTACAGCTGGATTCTATGGAAGCATTTTCTCAGTTGAGGCTCCCTCCTTTCAGATAACTCTAGCTTGTATCAAGATGACATAAAACTAGCCAGCAGAAGTAACTAATACAGTTCAGAATGTTCTTCATTAAGTGTGAGAACCCATTTCCTTTATACTCTATGACATTTAATTTATCATATACATTTAGAGATAAGTGATAGGATAAAGATGTCATTGCTGTTGTCTATTTCTAAGACAAAAAGATATAGATTCCCGTGACAGTGGGGGGTTGGGAGACTTTCTTATTGACCCATACTTAATCTGGAGAAATCAACTCCATTATTGAATTTATTTCTTGGGTGAGGTATAAAATGCCTGGTACAGGATGACCCAATTTTGTTTGATCTTTTTGAATAAATGTCTAATGATCACTTCCCAGCTATTGTTCATGCACTTGGGAGAAAGTAATGAAGACAGAACTCACACAGAAATAAATTACACAGAAACTCCTGCCTTCAGACAGCACTGTAAATGAAAAGATAAAAAATTATTAGTTATTAGTGACTGTCAACTGATAGTACCTTAGGTGATGCTAAAGAAAATTAATGAAAGAAAGGGAGTCAGGATGGCCCAGTGGCAGTAATGGCAGCAGTGGGGAAGAAAGGTGCATTTCTGTTTATTTTTTTAGATTTATTTCTGTTGGAAAACCCTGCTAGTATGGTCACAGTCCACCATATCTGGATAGCTCTCCAAGTCTGGAGCAAAATAGACTTCTTTTGTCAGCTGGGCTTCCTTTTCTCTACCTGGCCTTGGTGCAGATTGTCTCTGAGCACAGATGCCTGACCTTATTTGGAAGATGACTCTGTGCAGAGCTCCCTGCAAGTGCTGCACGAGTCAGCACACAGGTCTGCTTTTTCCTTCCCCATATGATAATCAGATACTGCATTCTGACCAGTCAGCCCTTTCCATGAGTACTCTTATACACCCTACCCCTGGAACAATAAAGCAGAGCTGTTTCACTGGAGCTGACCTCTGGAGTCAGAAGTTCTACCATACTTACACCCAAGGAACCCTGCCCACCACTTCTGCTCCCTCCACTCTCCATTGGTGGCCAATGACCCCCAAGGAAAGGGAGACCCACAGTTTCTTTTATTTTATGTGTATGGGAGTTTTGCCTGCCCATTTGTATGCTTACCATGTGTGTGCCTGGTACCTGTGGAGGTCAAGAGAGGAGGCTGGACCTCTTAGAGCTGCAGTTACAGATGGTTGTGAGACATCATGTGGGTGCTGGGAACCAAACCTAGGTCCTCTGCAAGAACAAGTGCTCTTAACCACCTAGCCTTCTAACCAGCCACACACTTTAATTTTTTATGAACACAGAGTCCTAGTATGTGTTGCACTGGGTATCTATTTTTTTTGGGGGGGGGGGGGCGTTTTCGAGACAGGATTTCTCTGTATAGCCCTGGTTGTTCTGGAACTCACTTTATAGATCAGGCTGTCCTGGAACTCAGAAATCCGCTTGCCTCTGCCTCCCGAGTGCTGGGATTAAAGATCACCGCCCGGCTTGACTGGGTATCTTTTTGCTTCAGCTTTATCAACTTTGGGATTAAAGGCATGGTACCACTGCAACTACCTTCCTCCCTCCCTCCCTCCTCCTTTCTTATGTAATGGTGTTAAAGATTAAACCCTGGGCCACTGTTAGCTTGACAAGTATTCTATCACTGAGCAATATGTTTGCCTGACAAAATTGGATCCAGAATATGCAAAAGCTGCTGCAAATTAGATATAAAAACACAGACAGCAAAACAAAAATATACACATACACGTACATACACACAAACTCACACAAATAAACACACACACACAAACACATGAAAGCACATGAACACACATATATACCAAAATCACGCCCATAACAGACATACCCATACAAACATTCACATGCATACTCATAAATACACACACATATAACCAAAATACATACATATAGACAGATACATATACACATATCCATATACAAATATAAACATGAACATACATAGTCATATGCACATTCACACACATACATACATAAACACACACATACATACACACATATGCATATACACATATAAAAACACACACTATATATACACATATACACATGAATAGACACAGATATACATAGATACACATAGATATAAAAACATAAGCCAGGCGTGATAGCACATGCCTTTAATCCCAGCACTCGGTAGGCAGAGACAGGCGGATTTCTGAGTTCAAGGCCAGCCTGATCTACAAAGTGAGTTCCAGGACAGCCAGAGTTATACAGAGAAATCCTGTCTCGAAAAATACCAAAACAAAAAACAAAAAAAACAAAAAACAAAAAAAAAAACCCAAAAACCAAAAAACATAGATACACACAAGCACACACAAACACAGATAAACATAGGTATAAAAGCATACATATACACACACACATATACACTACATAAATGTACACACTTATACACACATACATACATATACACACATACATGAACACAAATACACATACACTTATATGTGCATACACAGATTTACATAAATACATACAAACATATACACATATAACAGAGACATACATATGCACATGTACACGCATACAACTGAACACACAAACACACATACAAATATACATGCATACATACACACATATACACACATATGCTCACATTTATACAAGTTCATACATGTGCACATGAACATAAATACATAAACACACATGTTCATACACTCATACATGCACACACAGATGCATACATGCACACAGATGCACACATACACACTATACTGCCTGGTTTTCTGTTAACTTGATGCAGGCTACAATCATCAGAGAGGGAGGAACTTCAGTTGAGGAAATGCCTCCATGAGCTCCAGCTGTAAGGCATTTTCTCAATCAGTGATCAAGGGTGGGAGGGCCCATTGTGGTAGTGCCATCCCTGGGCTGGTGGTCCTGGGTTTTATAAGACAGCAAGCTGAGCATGCCACGAGGAGAAAGACGGGAAGCAGCACCCCTTCATGGTCTTTGTATCAGCTCTTGCCTCCAGGTTCCTGCCCTGCTTGAGATCCTGTCCTGGCTTCCTCCAGTGTTGGACTGTGATCTGGAAGTGTAAGTTGAATAAATCCTTTCCTCTCCAACTTGCTTTTTGGCCAGGGCATTTCATTGAGGCAATAGGAACTCTAATGAGACACACACATGTATACATATGTATACCTACACACACAATACCTATGGACAATGAAATGCATACAATATGCATATATACACAGAAATGCACACAGAATACACATACATACAAACATCTACACTCATACACACACACATATATATCCAAACACATATACATACACACATATCAACATATAAATACATATACAAACATATATGTATATACATGAGTATATGTTTATGTGAGCATTTATGTGCATGTATGTTTGTGTATATATACGTGTATGTGTATTATGTATTGTGTTTGTGTGTATATGCATGTATGTATATGTTAATGTATTTGGATGTACTTTTATGTTAGTATGTTTTATTGATGTGTGTATGTGTATCTATGTGTGTGCATGTGTGAGTATTTTTGCATTTATATTGTGTTTATATATGTATCTTTATGCACATGTATGTATGTGTGTGCACATGTGTGGTTATATAGGTTATAAATGTGTGTATCTGGCTGTATCTTTGTATGTATATGTTTGTATATATGTATATATGCATGTGTGTATATGTATATGTATGCATATATGTGTCTGATTGTGTATGGTATTGTACATCTGTATTCACGTATATGTATTTCATTGTGTGTATATGAATATGTGTATACATATGTTGAGTATGTCCATATGTGTTTGTCTGTTTATGTTGTACGTATACATATGTGTGTTGATGAACATATATGTGCATATATGTTTTGTGTGTGCATGTTCGTATATGTGTATGTATGTGTATATGTGTATACATATATGTATGCATATGTGCATGTTTATGCATATGTTTATATGTATGTATATTTTATATGTATTTGCATGCATGTGTATATTTATATGCTTATGTGCATATGCATATGTGTTTGTGTGTATACTTGCATATATATGTACATGTGTATATTTCTATATGTAAATATGGACATATATGTGTTTGTGTATATATATGTTTGTGTATGTGTGCATTTATATGCATAAGTTTATGTATGCATTTGTGTGTATGCTTATGTGTGTACTGTGCATATGTGTATATATGTCTATGTGTATTATTGTGTATATTTAGGTATGTGTTTACATGTGTACATATGTATATGTGTCTATATATGTAGGTAGTTGATTGTATATTTGTATATGTGTGAAACTGTCTATGTATACATATTTGTGTGTATGTGTGTGAATGTGTATATTTGTGTGTGTGCATTTATATGTGCTTGTGTGTGTATACATGCATATGTATATGTGTATATATACATGTGTGTATATATATGTCTGAGTTTGTAGGTGTATATATACATATATATATGTATAATTTGTATGTGCATGTGTATGTAAATCTATATAGATGTGTTGTGTGTCTATATGTATTTGTTTGTGGATGTATTTATGTGTGTGTGGTTTTGTGTGTGCATGTATGTATATTTGTGTCTACATGTATTTGTGTGCATTTGTGTATATGTATGTTTGCATATGTGTATGTGTGTGAATCCATGTGTATATATGCATGTGTGTATATATATGTCTGAGTTTGTAGGTGTGAGCTGCCATGTAGGTGCTGGGATTTGAACCCAGGTTCTATGGAAGAGCAGCCAAGACTCTTAACCTGTGAGACATCCTTATAGCCCACCATAATCATTTAAAGCATTAGAGGCCATGACTTTCAAAGGGAGCAGAAGAGACATAGCAGGGATTGGGAATAAAGGAAAGAAGGGAGGAAATGATGCAATTACAGTGTACTTCATAAGAATGTCATAGTGCTGAATATATCTTGAAAGAATCAAATTCTTGTGGATTGGAAGTGATGTTACTAAAGTTATTTGGATCAGAACCTGTGTTCCAGTGGTCGTAAGAGCCATGCTTTGTCATTCATTCTTAATAAGTCTATTAAAAATGTCATATTAATAGTGAAAAGTAGAAAAAGAAGAATTCTTTAATGTGGTATTGGAAAGAGGAATAAAAAGATGCCATGACCCCAACCCATGCCAAGTCCATCTTTGGGTCCTGACATGGGCTTTAGGTTTAAGTACAGGGCCAGAGATGTGCTTAGTTAGGAGTTTCAATCAACATGTGGTGCCACACATTACTGGGTTCTCCTGCAAGGTGGTCTGAGCTGTTAGAGCTAGAGAGTTCTCTCCAAGAGACACATGTTTCCTCTACCTGGCTTCAGGCATCAGGCTCCTCCCCCCAGCCCCACAGGACATTCCTGGGGCAAATTGCAGTTCCTTGGGGTGCCCTGCTCAGTAGTCTGAAAATAGAAGAGAGGGACATGAGTAGTGTTCCTTTAGATTATCCTCATGTTGGTCAGGATGGTCACAGTGGCATAAGAAAGGCAAAAAAACATCAAGGAAGATCCATCCCCAAACTGAACCAAACCAATGGGAAAGGAACAAGGAACCATTCATTGAGATGGGAAAGCTGTGGGTGGAGAACATTTGTGGAGGTGGGAAAAAGGAATTTGTTCTGGGACAGACATCTGAAATGCTTGTCCACCATGCTAGGGGAGCTTTTGGTAAGCCATTACAATATGTATCTGGAGAATGGGTTGCAGACAAAAACTTGTTCGTTATCAGTTTATTCAAAGTCATGATGATGCTGAAAATTTAACACAGAAAACAGACTTGGGGACATTCTTGATTAAGACCTTCATGCTCTCTATCTATGAGCAGCATGTTGATCTGGGTTTGGCCCTTCACACACTTGTGTGTGTTCCCCAGCTAATATATTTACCCTGACTTCAAAACAAAAGAACCAAGCCTTTATCAAGAGTCTTCAGAACTCAAGGCACCATCTCCAAGTATTGACAAGGCTAGCATTAACATGTCTATAAGAGTGCACCTGGATGATAGGATTTAGCAGACAGTATAAACAATGCAATAGTCTATCTTGTCAGGCTGCCTAATTGATTCATAGGCATTTATTGCCCTGATACATTATGAAGCCGGTTTACATACTGCTAAGCAACATCTTTGCACAGGAAATCACATAAGTGTGTTTTCTCACCGCTTCTGTGAGGCCAAAGGACCACGTTTATCGCTGCCTTGTTTACTTGCTGTTTAAAAATAAGCCTACTGCTCATGAAAGGTCTTGCCACAGATTGGACGAAACTTAACCCAAAGTCTCTGAGATGTGAGCTTTGTTATGTCAAATGACCCCTGTGAGTACTGTCTTCCCAAATCAAGCAGTTATGGAAAAATTTACTCAGTGTTTTGATTGTTTTGCTCCCTCTCCATCTTTTCCTTTTAATCTCATAGTAAAATAAAATGCTAATACAGGGAACCACTTAAAATAAATGCATGGAGTGGTGCATTATTAAAACCTCAACTTCCTAAGTCACAAATCTGTACTTCACCATCCCCCGATGTGCTTTAGTGTACCTCAACATGATCCCACCCCTCCTCACATCTAAGTGACCCTGGAAGGGTTCATGGAACCAGCAGTCCCTGAGTGATCTGTGCCCATTATGCTAGACATAAAATCTTCCCTTCACACTTGTTTCCTTGAGGATATTAACTACATTACTCCATGGTTTATTTGCATGAGGCCTTAGCGGCCAAAGAGGTAATGAGGTTGGGGATATAGATCACTAGTAGAGCATCTGTCTAGGATGCATGAGCCAGCAATGTGGGGAGCAGAGAAACCACAGGTCCTGAGTGAAAGTGTGCTGTTTACATAAGGGCCTCATAACCTCAGACCTAACAAAATGGCAAAGCTTTCTCTCCAGGGTAAGGTTCAGAGGAATGGTGTACTGGCTAGTTTTGTGTCAACTTGACACAGCTGGAGTTATCACAGAGAAAGGAGCTTCAGTTGAGGAAACTTCAGTTGCCTCCATGAGATACAACTGTAAGGCATTTTCTCAATTAGAGATCAAGGGGGAAAGGCTCCTTGTGGGTGGGACCATCTCTGGGCTGGTAGTCTTGGTTCTATAAGAGAGCAGGCTGAGCAAGCCAGGGAAAGCAAGCCATTAAAGAACATCTCTCCATGGCCTCTGCATCAGCTCCTGCTTACTGACTTGCTTGAGTTCCAGTCCTGACTTCCTTGGTGATGAACAACAGTATGGAAGTGTAAGCCAAATAAACCCTTTCCTCCCCAACTTGCTTCTTGGTCATGATGTTTGTGCAGGAATAGAAACCCTGACTAAGACAGAAATTGGTACCAGCATAGTGGGATATTCCTGTGATCTGACCATGTTTTGGGGAGGACCGTGGAAGGACTTTGGAACTTTGGGCCAGAAGATCCATTCGTTGTTAAGAGCTCTGTCAGATGTTGTGTAGGAGCTTGGAAGATAATGTTGAGAACAGTGCAGAAGATGGAGGCCTGGCTTGTGAAATTTCAGAGGGAAGATTTAAGACTCTTTTCAGGGCCATTGCTGTTTTGATTGTGAAGATTCTGTAGTTTTGGTTAGCTGGGGCTGAAGAATCAGCTGTGATTAACAAGATATCAGGACTACTAAAGCAAAAACTTTGCATTACTGGGACTATTGATGCTGGTTAGCTGGAGCTAAGAAATTAGTGGTGATTAAGAAGAGACCAGCATCAGGTGACATCTTCTGGGAAGTATTTTCTGAAAACACAAAGAGGCTGTGTTCCAGAGATAGCCAAGGTTGTACTCCTGTTGCAATGGGACTTGGTAATGTGTAAGGATCACCCAGGTGGTACTGGTTTTGAAGGCATGAAGGGGTCACACAGAACAGCTGAGGCTCGGCACTGTGAGAGGCCATGGTAGGCCATTGGTGAAGGTGCAGCCTCAGTTGCAATTGACTGCCCAGGACTGAAGGGGTCATGCAGTGTTTTGGAGATGCCAGTACCATGAGATGACCACCAAGAGCAGCAGCAGCAGTGGAGTACAAGCATCTGGAGCCTAGAGGATGACACGTGTGCTACAAAGGGCATGGCTGGAGAAGTGACCCAAGCCCTTGGAGGAGCCCAGAAGATCATGACTTGGATCCCAGACATTGGACAGTTGGAGATTGATTTTTGCTTTTGATTGTGACTGTGCCCTGATATTTTCCCTCTTGAAGGAAGAAACTATTTTAGTGGAGCCCACAGTTAAGAGACTTTTAATTGTAAAAAGACTTTGGATTTTAAAAGAGATGGATATTTTAAAGATATTGAAATTTTAAGAATATGTAAAGACTGGGACGCTTAAAGTTATTTAGACCTTGGAGATGAATAAGAATGTGAGGGTTGAGGCTTACTAGTAATGCGTTTGTGTGTCAAGTTGACAAGGGGTCAATTGTACTGGCTAGTTTTGTGTCAACTTGACACAGCTGGAATCATCACAGAGAAAGGAACTTCAGTTGAGGAAATGCCTCCATGAGATACAACTGTAAGGCATTTTCTCAATTAGAGATCAAGGGGGAAAAAGGCTCCTTTTGGGTGGGACCATCTCTGGGCTGGTAGTCTTGGTTCTATAAGAGAACAGGCTGAGCAAGCCAGTAAAGAACATCTCTCCATGGCCTCTGCATCAGCTCCTGCTTACTGACTTGCTTGAGTTCCAGTCCTGACTTCCTTGGTGATGAACAGCAGTATGGAAGTGTAAGCCAAATAAACCCTTTCCTCCCCAACTTGCTTCTTGGTCATGTTTGTGCAGGAATAGAAACCCTGACTAAGACAGATGGTAAGTATGCTCAGAAAAGGTCTACGACTGCTTTCTCCTTTCACATATTTATAGCCTGCAGACTGCCCTACAGTACTACTCCTAGTGAGATCAACTAACCTTGCCTCTTGTTCAGCTGTACACCATAAGCCCTGCCTGGGTTCCAGGCTTGCTTTGGTCATGGTGTCTGCTCACAGCAGTAAAACCCTAACTAACGCAGAAGTTGGTACCAGGAACTGGGGTATTGCTGTGAACAGCAAGTTACATCCAGCCTCTCAGTGCTGCAGTTTCTCCATCAGAGAGCCTAGTCCTCCACTAGCAGTCTTCAGATAAAGATGTAGAACTCTCAGCTCCTCGTTCACCATGCCTGCTTAGATGTTGCCATGCTCCCACCATGATGATAATGGACTGAACCTGTAAGCCAGCTCCAAATATGTGTTGTCCTTTATAAGAGTTGTTTTGGTCATGGTGTCTGCTCACAGCAGTAAAACCCTAACTAACACAGAAATTGGTACCAGGAACTGGGGTATTGCTGTGATAGACCTGACCATGCTTTTGCTTGGAACAATGTGAATATTGAGATTTTGGATTTGAAAAACAGTGGAATGCTTTAAATGGGGCTTAATGGAGCATCCTAGTAGGAATATGGAAGACTTTGTTGCTGAGAGTGGTTTAACTGTGCAGACCTGGCCCAAGAAGTTTCAGAAGAGAAGAGTTTCAGTATGTGGCATAGAGACTGTTTTTGTGGTCTTTTAGAGAAGAATAAGGCTGCTTTTTGCCCTTGTCTGAAGAGAAGCTTAAATCCAGGCATGGTGGTACATGCTTTTAATCCCAGCATTACAGGAGACAGAGACATGCAGATCTTTTGACTTCAAGGTCAATCTACAGAGCAAGTTCTAGGAAGGCCAAGCTTAGGCAGAAAAGGAGTTGGAAAACAGAAAGCTGGAATAAGGAGGGCCATGTTCCAGCCCCAGCAAGCAGCAGAACACCGCAGCTTCAGCCATGTGGCTATGGTTTTAGAGTGAAAAAAATAAAAGCAACTACTGGGACAATTGATGCTGGTTAGTTGGGGCTAAGAAATTAGCTGTGATTAAGAGACCAGCATCGTTGAGGTGAAATCTTCTGGGAAGTGTTTTCTGAGAGCACAAAGAAGCTGTGTTCCAGAGATAGCCAAGATTGTACCTTGTGCTGCAGCTGTACTTGGTTAATTGAAAGAGTCACCTAGGTGGTACTGGTTTTGAAGGCATGAAGGGGTCATGAAGAGCAGCGGAGGATTGACACTGTGAGAGGCCATGGAAGGCTATTGGTGAAGGTGCAGCCTCAGTTGTAGTTGATGGCCCAGAACTGAAGGGGTCATGAAAAGGACTTGAGGCTTGGCACCATGAAGAGAGCCTATGAGAGGCTATTGGTGAAGCCTAGTTGCAGTGGAAGACTGCAACCAGGAGATGCCAGTACCATGGGATGATCACTAAGAACAGCACTGGCAGAAGAGTGGATGAAGCTGAGCTTAGAGTGCTACAGAGGGCAGAGCTGGAGAATTGATGTCATCCTTTTAGAGGAGCCCAGAAGATCATGTGCGGATTCCAAACATTGAAACAAGAAGCTGTAACATTGAAGCTGCCTTGGAGACCCTAAGATTTTCGATATGCTAGAGTCATAGGATATCTCCTGAGGAATGCTGCTAACATGGAGTGGAAATTTGTTGTAGTCAACAAAAATGAAGAAGGAATTGGAGATCTGAAAACTGCTTTGATATCAGACATAGTGATGCAGAGTTTGGAGTTTATCCAGCTGGTTTCCTGTCTTGCTTTGGGGATCACAGTTAATTGATTGGATGGATCTTAGAAGATACTTTAAACTTTGGAATTTTAACATTGTTGCTACTACTATAGACTATGGGGACTTTGGAATTTAAACTAAATGTACACTTTTATTATGCTATGGCTAGATGTGGCCCCCATAGATTTATGTGTTTGAATAATACTATGGGGGTCAGGGAGTGGAATGTCATGGTTTGAATATGCTTGGTACAGGGAGTGGCACTATTTGGAGGTGTGGCTTTGTTGGAGTAGGTGTGTCACTGTGGGTGTGGGCTTTAAGACCTTCATCCTAGCTGCCTGTAAGCCAGTATTCTGCTAGCAGCCTTCAGATGAAGATGTAGAACTCTCAGTTCCTCCTGCACCATGCCTGCCTGGATGCCACCATATTCTCACCTTGATAATAATGGATTGAACCTCTGACCCTGTATGCCAGCTCCAAGTATATGTTGTTGGTTTTTTTTTTTTTTTAATAAGATTTGCCTTTGTTATGGTGTCTGTTCACAGTAGTAAAATCCTAACTAAGCCAGCCTCTTTCCCCTTTTCCTCTTTCTCCTTCTCTTTCTTCTTCTTTGTTGATACTTTTCTACAATTTTCTTGGTTGGCTAGTCCAGGCCAATACTTTCAGGATAGATGACTTTTCAGTATTGCTTTCAAATCTGCTTTTAAAGGAAAGTTCTTAAATTATTCAATAATTTATCTTCTTTGATTATCTTCAGTATTTAATATATCATCTCAATACTTGTATCTTCATATCTTTTTCTCTCTTTTTTGAAATATTTATAACTTGAACTATTTTCACTTGAAACAATTTCAGAATGCTAAATAAATTATCTTTAAAAATTACACATACACAGACTCAGCTGCCGTGTTTGTGGTCCGTGTTGTCACCAGCAACAATGAGGAAGGCCATGATCCGAGCTCCTGCTGATTGTAGAGAACAAGGAAGCTACTTTGGCCGTGATTTGAATGACTGCAGATGCACAGCTGAGGAAGAGGGACACAGAAGGCTTCTGTGTCATCCTCAACCCCATCCCAGATCCCCATAAAAGTAACAGCCTAAAAAGGAAGCCATCAAAGAGAACTCTTAAAAACAGTGATAAGAATGCTGATGTGTAGCTCTTCACAGCGGATAGCCTCTGGTTGAGGTGTACGTGGAGAAGGACTGAATTTTCTTTTGGGGGTTGGGCCACTGGGAGTTCGACCATGCCCTGGTTAGTGTATGGACAACACAAAATGAGCTGTTGTTGTTGTTGTTGGGGGTAGGTCACAAAGGGGCGGTGCAGACATGGAAGTGTGCAGACAAGGTGAGTGTGAAGGGCTGTACAAGGCAAAATACCCAAAGAATCAATAAAATATTTTGTGAAAAAAATTATAAAAATAATACTCAGGGCTCTGGTGGCGCCCCAGCAGAAAAAAACACTCAGGACCACTAGCCCACACATGGTGCTCAGCGGCACGGAGCATGGTACTCATTTATTTTTTAATTTTTAATTTAAAAATCCTTTCTCTCTGTCTCTCACAGCTGTACTGAGAGACCATATCTTTTGGGTTCAGACCCCATCTTAAAGAGTCTGACCTAAAGTTTAACTCAAGTTAACTAACAGGTCGGTACCTAGCACCCCAAGACCTGTATCTAACAGCACCAGTTTCCAGACTATTTCCCAACAAATCTGCACCCCCAGGTTACAAGCCTGCCCTTGGCACTTCACTTCCTAACAACCACCAATCAGGAGGAAAACAGAAGTTAAGTTTATGGTTTGGCTTCCAGCACCAGCCCCCAATCAGATGGGTACCAGGCTAGATATCCCCTTCTTGCCTCTATAAAAGCTTGCCTAACACTAGGCTCAGGGCTATACCTTCCTGCTATGTCAGGGTTGACAGAGATCCCAAGCTGGAGCCTGAATAAAGAGACCCTGATGTTATTGCATGGGATCAGCTCCTTGGTGGTCTTTTGGGGTTCACAAATGTTTCCTGGCACAACAGTGCATATCTGTACAGGTGGGCATGCCTATGCACATGTGTGGATGCCAGAGAGGGTGTCAAGTGTGCTGGGTCACCCCCTGCCTTCCTGTTTTTGAGGCAGAGTCTCTCTGTGAACCTGGACTAAGCATTTGCATCAACTTGCTTGTTGACAGGCAGCAAGCCCCAGTGATCTTCTGTCTTCAGGGCAATGGTGAAGGGGTTATGGGGTTCAAATTCAGGGCCTCATGCTCATGCAGCAAGCACTATAAATCACTGAGCTACCTCTCAAGCCCCAGATATTTACATATTTTTAGGTAGAAAATATTTTTTTTTCTCAATTTTAGGTAGAAAACAATTTCTCAGTTCAAATGTTACTATGATATAGTCATGATGTCTAATAGCCATGTGAGGCAACTGGGCTGGGTTAGTTGAGATTGGCTTTAAGAATACAAAATACAACTTGCATTTTTAAAAAACAGTTTCAATTTGTTGCTCAGGTGTGTCTCAGTCCCGTGGGCTCAAAGTATCCTCCTGCCTCAGCCTTTCAATAGCATGTGCTCCATACTCAGCTAACAAGTAAAATTTGAACACTTGACACCAGTAAAAGAGCATAAAACACTTCAATTTTTACATTCATTCCATGTTAAACTAAGGGTGTTTTTTTTTATAGTTGTCAAGTAAAATTATTAAATATAATTGATTGTATTTGATTACTTTTTAATCTGGCTACTAATAAAAGTCTAATTACACACATGATTTGTATTTTATCAATAATACATGTTATGTTTATTATACTGGGTATAGTTTCAGTAGGACAAAATTTTGTGGAAAAAAGTCACTGGCTTGTTCTAATTAATTTCTTATAATAATAACACTTTATTTGGACTTTGAACTTTTCCTCAGAAATGCAAGCTTATTTGGGGGTTGGAGCGGGGGTGTACATTGCTTTGTCCTGTCATTTTTAAGGGCTGGCTGGAGCTTGGGTAGTTTAGGAAAACAAAACGTAAGGTGAAAAGGCCTCTGGGTAATGTGGGTTCTAAGGACACAAGATCAGCACTTGGTGTTCAAAAACTTCAGCAATTTTCCCAGCTCACTGCATTGTGGGAACAGTTTTTCCAAGGAATAAATACTCTATTTTTAACATTTTTATTATACAACTTGTCACAGGCCGTCTCATGAGACTACCAGCAATCACTTTCAAGCCGAATCCAGCTGCAAACAACTCCCTGCGTTTGACCAGTGACATCTGGCCCGAGTCCCCTCCCCCTCCCTGGTGGTCTTGATGTTTCTGCTCTGAAACTCCTTTATCAAACCTACAGCTCTGGGAAGGAGGCAATGCCGTGTCCCAGGCTCCCTTTCTTCACAGACTACAACCCTTTCATGTGCATTCCACAGACATCAGACTCCATGATTGTGTGACATTGTCCCTAGAGGGCTGACATAAATATGTTGGTATAGAGAGAAAAGCCAGCCAGTACTTTCCAGCTGAATCCATCCTAGCCCTTGCCCTGAGCACAAACTTCTAATTCAGGCTCAAGTTCTGAAGAGACATGGGCTGCGTGAGTCTTAATGCCCAGGCACCCATTCAATAAAAGATGCAAAAACAGTGATCTAGAGGATTCCAGGGTCACCTCTCCTTACCAAAGTATCAGACTTCCAGAACAGTTAGTAGTTGAACCCTAAAAGCACACTGGTAATGTTGGTTACCTAAAAACAAAACCATGGTAAGTTCTTTTCTAAAGGGAAGAAGCATTTAATGACAAGCTGTTCTAATATTGTGTTTCCCAAGTCACCACATAGGTCTCTTTAAAACAGTCTATATGAGCCAGACTTGGGGAGGCTTATCAGCATCCTAGCAGTCTCGGGTGGAGGCAAAGAATCAGGAGTTCCCAGCCTTGGCCAACTAGTGAGACACCATATCAAAAAGCATAAACATGAAAAATAATCTATCATCAATCTTCTCTCTCTCTCTCATCTACTGTCCTATTCACCTGTCTTCTGTATGTCTGCCTGTCCATCCATTCATCTATCCATCAATCTATAAATCACATATGAGATAAAGGTTCAGAACAGTACCTGTTTGCATAGTAGAGAGCAAGAGCTTGCTTGATACCTTGGTTCTTCCACATTTCATAGACACATTGTCCTTTTTATAGTCCACACGATTGTATAATATTTGTTAAAAGATTCTACAAGGTCAATTGCCTAATAGAACTTCATGGTGTAGAGAGGTGGAATATTGCATCCAAAGGCAAATTATCTTGGCTATCTTTAATTCCCTCGATAGCCATTCATTGCCCAGCTCTGTGTGTGTCCCAGCATTGTGTGGCTATTATGGAAATCCTTTTGGGATACATTAACTTAAACAGACCACTAGCTTTTACCAACCCCATAGCAAAGACTGTAATAGATCACATCTGAGGTCTATAGCCAAGAGCTCCCACTTTGCCGTATTTAACCTGTGGGAGGTTTCCAGCAATATTTGAAACACCTTGATTCATGAGATGTTTTTGTTCTATAATTATAAAAACTTCACAAGACAGTTTCTATGTTTTAACATGGTATTTGGGCTAACCTGAACCCATAGTTCTAGGTCCTAGTCACTTATATTTGGCTCAAGAACAGAACCTCCTCTTGTTCCATTTGAAGCAGAGCTGTTTCTCATTGACCAGTGGGTGTTCTGGTGCTCTTAGCAATGAAACCAAGACCCAAATAAAAACTGTTTGCCTTTGCAGAGAATACATTTGAAAATGTTAATTTAAGGGCTGGAGAGATAGCTCAGCGGTTAAGAGCACTGACTGTTCTCCCAGTGGACGTGAATTCAATTCCCAGCAACCACATGGTGGCTCACAACCATACGTAATGGGATCCGATGCCCTCTTCTGGTGTGTCTGAAGTGTACTCATATACATTAAATAAATAAATCTTTAAAAAAAGGAAAGACAGCAAAATCTTGCTAGTGTATGCAATGGTGTCAGCGTTTAGAAGTTGATTATGGGATGGATCCCTGGGTACGGCAGTCTCTAAATGGTCCATCCTTTCATCACCGCTACGAACTTTGTCTCTGTAACTCCTTCCCTGGGTGTTTTGTTCCCAATTCTGAGAAGGTGCACAGTGTCCACACTTTGGTCTTCATTCTTCTTGAGTTTCATGCGTTTAGCAAATTGTATCTTATATCTTGGGTATCCTAAGTTTTGGGCTAATATCCACTTATCAGTGAATACATATTGTGTGAGTTCTTTTGTGATTGTGTTACTTCACTCAAGATGATGCCCTCCAGGTCCATCCATTTGGCTAGGAATTTCATAAATTCATTCTTTTTAATAGCTGAGTAGTACTCCATTGTGTAAATGTACCATAATTTCTGTATCCATTCCTCTGTTGAGGGACATCTGGGTTCTTTCCAGCTTCTGGCTATTATAAATAGGGCTGAAAGGACCCAAATATAGCTGTCTCTTGTGAGACGATGCTGGGGCCTAGCAAACACAGGAGTGGATGTTCACAGTCAGCTATTGGATGTATCACAGGGCTCCCAATGGAGAAGCTAGAGTAAGTACCCAAGGAGCTAAAGGGATCTGCAACCCTATTGTTGGAACAACATGATGTACTAACTAGAACCCCGGAGCTCTTGTCTCTAGCTGCATATGTACCGAAGATGGCCTAGTCAGCCATCAATGGAAAGAGAGGCCCATTGGACTTGCAAACTTTATATGCCCCAATATAGGGGAATGCCAGGGCCAAAAGAATGGGAATGGGTGGGTAGGGAAGTGGGGGGCGCTATGGGGGACTTGTGGGATAGCATTGGAAATGTAATTGAGGAAAATATGTAATAAAAATATTAAAAAAAAAAAGAACTTCTCAGTCTGTTTATTGTCATGTATAAAGAATATATTATTATAAAAAAAAAAAAAGGAAAGACAATGTTAATTTAAGCAGGATTGACACAAATTAAGAAATACTTTAAAATGTCTGAGTGAATGTACATGGCTATCTCTCTTTTATCATCTTAAATGATAGTCTTGTTTTGACTATGCTTATAACTATAAGAGATGACAGAAAACAAAGAGCATTTATATTGAAGTGCAGCCTAGAGTCACCGATATTTGTAGCATGCATGTGTATTTTGTGCACAATGCAGAGATTTCTTTTTTAGGAGTTTTTACACATTTGTGCTGGCACTACTATGCACTTTGTGTAATAACCCTTACTGCGACATTTGATGGGTGAATGAATGCAACAGTTCAGAGATGGGGAGAAATATGGTATTTTCTATTAGCACGATTATGAGTTCATTTGTTTTGTTTTCAGAGTCTTCCTCTGTCGCACAGGATGGCCTAGAACTCAAAACTTCCCTCCCTCAGTTTCTTGAGAGCTGGGGTGACTCAGAAAAATATGATTTATCGGGGGGAAGTTCTTACAATGTGCCTTTGAGTCTTCTACAGGATCCATGTGGCTGGATGAAAGGCTTCTCCACCCCACTTTATCATGGACA
The DNA here is from genome assembly GCF_978045245.1 of Mus caroli. Lineage (NCBI taxonomy): Eukaryota > Metazoa > Chordata > Mammalia > Rodentia > Muridae > Mus > Mus caroli. Next base: position 48,546,504 of record NW_028227256.1, read on the forward strand.
ATCTCCCACGTTAGCAGAGGTGCCAGGACAGGCAGCCTCCGAACTGAAGGAGGCTCCCTAGCGTGTTGCAGGGTCATAGCCAAGTTCTTGCTCTTGGTAAGACTGACAGGTACCTGAGTAGATGTTTATTTTTAAAGACCTGGTGGCTCTCGCTGTGTGAGGCCTCACTCAACACTTAATCGGGTTTTGCTTGTGTGGAAATCTTCTTTCACTACACAGATAAACTGTATTTCAAAAGAAGACATAATGCATCGCTGGAGAAGAATCCCAGAAAAGCTTTTAAAAGATTACCGGGTTCTCATACACATCCCCAGAGTCAATCTGTGTGGCTGACAGGTCCCATGTTTGCTGTGGCAGAAGGCTGGCAATAATACTGCTATAAAATTAGCCACGGAGAGAGAAAAATAATCTACTGTGTAAGGACTATTTAAATGAGGGCTCTGCCAATAACTTAGGGTAGAATACTTCTTTAAGATGAGGCCCTGTCCCTAAGTCAGCAAAAATAACCAAAAGTGTTCCCACTCGAGAGCTTCAGAGTTTTAACTAGGAAATTATAAAGAGATGGGATATTTTATGTATTTCCAAGGGTTTTAGAGGTTGACTGTATGTTTTCTATGATGTCTACTGTCAATGAAAATGGTATTTTTTTTTTTTTATTTAGTAGAGATACTTGAATCTATTCTTAAGTCAATTTGTCACTCTATGCCCAGTCCCTGTGATAGGAAAATCGAAGAGAAGAATCTTACTAAGGGTGTAAACATTTAAAGTCAGCTAAATGCTTGAAAGGAGTCACTTCACCACTAGCAATTTTTTTTTCTTTTTGCCAAAATGTTATTTAAAAAAATTTATATCTTCTGAGAAGGTGACAAGAGAGAAGGTTATTAGGAAGTCTGACCCTAGTGAGGAAAGGCCATAGGCCAAGCCCCTACATGAGGTGGATGGGGTGAGGAGATTGGGAGCCCATATTGTCCTGTGCACTTCACTGGAGGGGATGGCAGGGACTGGGGGGATGGAAGCTCATACAAATACTCGGGGTGCTTTGTGATTTAGGAGGGTCACACTGTCTGAGGTCAGCTTCATAGTTTAGACAAATCATTTTTATTGAGTTCTAAAACACAAACTGGAAGAATCAACATAGGGATGTAGTTGGCCTGTTTATTAATTAGCAACCGTGCGAAGGCATCCAACTGGCAGAGCCTTTGCCTCTCTGCTTCCTCCTCCTCCTCTTCCTCCTTTCCAGCCATGCAGTCACCCTCAGCCCTGCTTACCTGCTCACACCACATGCTCACTTCCCATCCGCACCATGCCATCAGTTCTTCGATCTCTCACCCATATTCCTGTCAACTTGTCAGAACTGCCTACAGCCACCGAGGCTACTTTGTGGAGAACCTCCAGTACTTCCTGGCGAGGAAAGGAAGCTTCCAGTTCTTCCCAGGAAGAAGTGATGACCCCTCAAGGGGTCAGCCTCCTGCCCTTTCCTAGTTGAATTCGGTGTGTGCACACCAATCTGTTACCATGGAGGGTTTTTTTTTCCCGTTTCTTAAAATATTCATAACTCAAATTGTAATATCAGAGGGACAGGATGTGTTGTTTTAGAAAAGGAATTCAAAAGGGCTGCGACATGTTGCAACACAGTTACACAAATATCTCCAGAACATCCTGATTAGATGCAGCTCAGATCTGCCTGTTCCAAAGGTGAAAGGCTACGGAATTCTGGATTCTTTTAACTGTGCAAAACCAACTAAACCATTAGAGAAACAGTAATGTGGCTAAAGAATAAAAGGCACACGGCTGTTTAAAAGCGTGTCGCTGAGGGCAATCTTATGACAGAGGCTGCTAAGTCAAGAAAAACCTTCCTCTAGCAAGGCAAGCTCCCAGGTTAAATGGGATGAGTTGCCACACCCGAGATTCTTCCAACTCTGATCCCTCAGCTCCAAAAGTGAGCGGAGGAAATGGCTCCCTTACAAACTTGAAATAAGGCACAGAGGAAACTGTAGATGACAGTCTTTGTCTTGGAGGCCCACAGCACCAGCCATGTAGCTTCAGGAACCATTTGTAGCTTAGGGGACAGCCTGCCCACCTGTCTATCCATAAGCTGTCATTCACACCAAGTGTGGAAGGACAGGCTTAACGTCCTAAAACTTTTAGCATTCCACTTCAAACCTTGGTTGCTGAAAAACGTTTGCAAGTGGGTAGCCAGTTTTGTGTAGTAGCCACACCTGGTCGTATTAACATTTTTTTTTTTTTCTGTAACATACTAAAGTAATAGCCTATGAGCACAGGAGAATGTAAATACATGTGCTACATATCAAATGTACCCTCCAGGACATGATACAAATATGTCTTTTGTTTCTTTTCCTTTTATCACATAGCTTCCAATTTCTTTTGTTGTTGTTGTTGTTTTGAGACAGGGTTTCTCTACATAACCCCATCTGGCACTGGAACTTACTACATAGACCAGGCTGGCCTCAAAACTCACAGAGATCCACTTGCTTCTGCCTTCTAAGTGCTGGGGTTGAAGTCATGAGCAATCATACCTGGCTCCAACTTCTCATTTAGACCAAAATGAACTGACCCCCTGGTCCTCCTGCCTGACCCTCTCAAATGTTGGGATTGCATGTGTTAACATCAGACTTGGCTGAGTGAAAAGCTTGCCATTTCTTTGAGCAGTATTTGTGCTGTTTGTTAATTTTTTTCCCAGGTGGAAATGGACTTGTCAGAGCCTCTAGCAATAGAGGCACAAATGTGGTTCTGACATGGGTGTAGATATGCAGATTAATACGATACGAAAATATTGTCTTAGATGAGGTGCCACCTTATTAGCTTAGAGAAAACTTCTGGAAGAGGAAAAGAACAAAAACTGGGGGATCTGGGGAGGGGGAGGAATCTCACTTTTCTTGAAGGCAGATTGTTAGCGATAGCCACGTTTTGAGAAGTTTCTCCATGTTGGTTCAAAGGTGGAGGTTTCCTAAAACTAGAGTAATCCCCATTTCGGACTCATCTCCTAGGTTCCTGCCTCTGTTCTCTGCTGACCCACTAAAGGCTGGACTTGAGAGGCGATGATCTATCCTGACCTTCTTTCCCTCACTGCTCACCATTCTTTGCTCACTCCTGGCAATGGACAATCTCCAGCCCAAAGGAACTATTCAACAGCCTGCCGCCATATTCTGTTCTGAAACTCTCCCAGCTCTGATTCTTACAAGGAAGGTCCTGTGTAGGACCTCCCCCACAAAATACTAAAAGCCCATGCTATCTTAAAGCTGCTTGTTCCTGTGTCTGGTCTGTCTTTCCTTCTGCCTGACCATTTACAGAAAACTTGCATTTTAAAGAAATTTGCATTTTGAAACATCTGCCAGGCTCAAAGAAAGGAAGTCAAATGGCCACCCTTGATTTGCCCACATTCTGGCAGAGGGAGGGGTGGTCCACAGGAATGGGCTTGTCCCTTAAATAGCTACCATGCAAAAGCAATCTGGAGAGAGGAGGGGAGGGCAGTTGAATTTCTAGATGGCTTTTTGGGAATAGTGTATTGGTGTCACAGTTAGGGTTGCTATTGCTGCGCAAAGACACCATGACCAGAAGCAAGTTGGGGAAGAAAGGGTTTCCATTTCCACTGTTCTTCATGGAAGGAAGGAAGGCAGGAAGGCAGGACAGGAAGAATTCAAAACAGGAGCTGATGCAGAGGCCATGAGGCCGTGCTGCTTACTGGCTTCCTCTACATGGCTTGCTCAGCCCATTTTCTTATTGAACCCAGGACCACCAGCCCAAGCTTCGTTCTAACCCTCACTCATAAATCTTGAATTAAGAAAATGCCTCCCCCACCCCAGGCTTGAGACGTTTTCCCAATTGCAGCCCCCTCCTCTCTGATGACTCTGGCTTGTGTAAAGATGGCATAAAACCCAGCCAGGACACTTGGATAAGGACAGATGAGGCCTGGCGAGCTCAGGAAGGACGAAGAGTTAGAATCAGAGAAGCGGTTAGTTGAGTCATTGCCCCATTCCAGAATTGCAGCTTTTGTTTCCACATTGGGTCCCACGTCTGCGCCTGTATTGTGTGGCAGCACCTCCCATCAATATGGAAAGGAAGTGGTATAGGCTCAGGGCCCAAGACCAAGTTCCAGCAGAAAGGAGTTTATTTGCCCTAGAGGGGCAGAAGGTAAGGAATAAGGGAAAAGGCAGGAGACAGGAGGCAGGGGAAGGGGAAGGGTTCAAGGGAGAGGGGGTATTTGCCCTGGAGAGCGGACAAAGGACTGTCTCTGGATAGAGGAGTCAGATGTGGCCAACAGGAAAATGGCAGTTTATAAAGGTATAAGGGGAAACCAATATTAGGATAAAGTGTTTAATTTAATTGGGCATGTTAATTAGGTTAATTAGGCGCTTTTGCTTGCTGGAGTTCAATACTTTGGATAGCTGGACCTTGGATAGTCAGCCTGGGGGGGAGGGGGGAGAGAAGTGGCCAAATAAGGAAAGAGACCTTGGGGGCTAGCTTTAGGAATGCAATGTAAAGGTTTTTAGCAAGGCAGAGGGAACTGGGGAGAAGGGCAAGGCCTGCCAGAGCCACATGCTCCAGTGGGCTAGTGTCCCATTCAACTACGCACTGTGAATTCAGAATGAACCCTTCCAAGTGTGAGTAGGAACAACTTTTCCTAATTGTCTATGGGGACTCTTAAGAGTGGAACAAAACCAGTTTAGTCTTGCCAGAGCCCAACAAGCCCCAGCAGCTATTCAGTACCTCTGGGCCTCAGTTTTTCTTCTCTGTTAAATGAAAGGATTGTAAAACACAGATGTTTCCTGGGTGTCTTTTGAGTTCACATGGTCCGCACTGTCTAATGAGTACCTTAAATAGTACTTGAAAACATTTGTAATACCATTCCCCACCACATTTAAATGTGAATTCAAGTGTACTTCAGTCTTGAACTTAGACAAATATAGCTAGGATTGGAAGGTCACTAATCCTTCTAATCCCAGCATTTGAGAGGCTGAGGCAGGAGGATCACCACAAAGTTCCAAGCCTATGGTATAGAAAAGGATCTTTTCTTAATAGAGGATATGTGCATGTGTCTACACATATGTGTGCCTGGCTTATGTTCTTAGCACAAAATGCTAAGAGCATAAGTATTATCATACGTGTGCTCATGAAGAAAATTAAATAGTACTTTCTACTAAAAATATTCAGCATGATCTGCATAGGTGAAAGTCTTCAGAATTCCATTTCACTAGCATTCTTGATACTACAAGTGAGTCTTGTCTGGGTGTTTTAAGATATATATTTTAAAATTATGTGTATTTGTATGGATATGCGCACTTGAGTACAGGTGCCCATGGACTCCAGAAAAGGATGTTGGCTCCACTGGAGCTGAAGTTACGGGATGCTGAGCCACATACGTGTCCTGGGAACTTAAGTCCTTTGGAAGAACACTTCACTGCCCTGTTTTTGTTTTGAGCCAGGGTCTTGACATGGAGTCTAGGTTGGCCTCACATTTACCATGTAGCCAAGCTGGCCTTGAACTCACGGAGCATCCTCATGCCTCAGTACTCTGAAGGGCTTACAGGGGTGTGCCACCACACCTGACTGAAACACAATAAATACAAGAAAGATGTTTTTCAGTTAACAGTTTAAACTGTTTTCAGTCACTAGACTTTTTTTTTTATTTTTCATCCATATGCTGAATCAAGATAGAAGCCTTGTCTCTTCCCAATGTGCCTTCATTGAGAGAAGGATTTCTACCATAAACACGAAATCTTGGCAATGGCAGACTTGCCATGACTGGGTGAAGTGAAATCTAAGATACAACTAAATATCTCATTCAGGGATTTGATCTCTCTCTCTCTCTTTCTTCTCTCTCTCTCTTTTAAAGAATTATTTTATTTACATGAGTACACTGTAGCTGCCTTCAGACATATCAGAAGAGGGCATCGGATCCCATTACAGATGGTTGTGAGCCATTATGTGGTTGCTGGGAATTGAACTCAGGACCTCTGGAAGAGCAGACAGTGCTCTTAACCGCTGAGCTATCTCTCTAGCCTCAAGGATTTGATTTCTAAAAGCAATTTCTTCCACAAAAAGAGTGGATGGAAAATAAATTATTTAATTCCACTAAAATAGAATTTCAATCTCTACATAAATCTAAAGTCATTACTAGAATGTACCGTGTTGTGGTAGAAAACAATGAAATGCCCAAATGGTTATCTCACAACTGTATATATAAAGATGGGTTTGTTTGGGGAGGTGAGAGGTCCCCCCCACCCCCCGCCATCTGTCTAACATGACTTAAGATAAGTGCTCCAACAGAAATGGTCCCTTAGACAGAGATGTGAATGGCGTGTCTACATCTGACGGATAAGACAGCACTTACAAATTCTTTTAAACAGGCTCTGCCTGAGTTCCTGGTGTGGTTTGGGGACAGTTCAAGAGAGCACACATGGCATAAACATCTGTGGAGATTTTTCCTGGTGGAAAGAACACCCCGGTGGGTGGATTTCCGCCTTTTTGGGGTTTCAGCAGTAGCTCGCTCTCAAGCACCCCTTCTCGGAATGTTACTGCATCTCTCTTTTCAGGGCCAACCCTAATTTGCACTAGGAAATAAAGACAGCTGTTCCAACGGGCCCGGGAAAGCACTGCCAACGGTATATCCCAATTATTGCCAACTTTTGTTTTGATCTCTGCATTCATCTGCCCATAATACTATCGCACAGTGAGAACTTCTGCCTCCAGAGGCAGGCAAAGCTACAAGGTGCAAAGGCACAGTCCAGCAAAACTACTTACATCCCAGGAACATCTCCCTTCTCTCTCCTTACAGCTTCCTAAAACACACACACTGCTCACGGGAGCGCTTTTACTTCTGTTTAAGCTGTGTGTGCGTGCTTTAAATTTGCAAATCCCTTATGTGTATAGAAACTTACTAAGTTCCTGACATCAGAGAGTATTGGCTAGTGTCTGGAAATGGCCAAGGCCCGCTTGCTCCCCTGTCCCCCGTGGGCCCTAGGACGATGAGTCTCTACGATCACTCTCCTTCAGAATCACACTGTCACATTCTAGGAGCTAGGATCAAGATGTACCAGAATGGCATCATCCTATTAATGAACGATGCTCGTTCACAGTGAGCTTGATTAAGGACGGCTTTCAGGGTTCTAAAACACGGGCTGCCTTCTGCTAGTCAATGCCAACCCCACCCCACTAGGCTTTTTTTCAGCATGAGTTTATACTGATGAAACATTTCCTATATGACCGACAATGACTTCCTAAGGCAATTCAATGTTATTGTCACATATGAAATAAACAGGGTTGATGCTTTCCTTCGTTTACAATTTGCCCTCTTGAAGAAAACAGGACATATATGCCCTTAAACACTACAATCCTACTTCATCTTCCCCTGTGGTACCCCTCCCTGCCCTGTCAGGTAAGTTCTCAAATTCAGAAAACCCCAGCATGCACAGTTAGTTTTATAAGGCAATTCTGAATTTAGCTAGCTCAGAATTGCAAAGCAGAGTGTGGCCTGTGTGATTAGTGAGACATAATTTGGAGATTTTTTTTTAAAATTAAATTAATTTTTTAAAATGTGTGATTAGTAGGAAAGCCAAAGAGAGATGTGGATTTCACTTCAGCAACCATCTGTTCTCATTTATAAGCCCAGGAAAAACAACTGTAATATTAAAAGACTCAGAAAACAACCTCCAAGGTCTCTCATTATTCACTTCCAAAGGAACTCAGCCTAAGAGAGCAAAGCAGACAGTTCAATCTAAAAACAGTATTCACGCACACTTATATAAGACAGTAATTTTAGGGAGACCTTATCTAAAATTGAAAATTAAACAATTAGTTCTACAGACAGACCATACGGAGTCAATGGGAAACCACACATATAAGAAATAAGTAAATCACACAAAGTTAGAAGGTGTTCATTTACTTCACAGAAACAGTTAATATCTTCCTCAAATTTCCCCCACTGAGAGCTCCCATGTTCAATTCCCTATGGCTTTTCATAATTTTAGAAGATGAACGATTCCTATTTCCTATATTTGAAATTATGTACATGATTTGTTCATTTAATTAGCATACTTGTCAGCTGTAATCCATTTTCCTGTCAGAACAACTGAAGATGACTAAGAGTTATGAACGCCCCTTTTAAAGGACTATATTATACAGTGACAATGTGGACACAAAACAACAGATGCAAGGATGTAGACACACGGTGTGGGGTGGGAAAGGTTGGCCTTTTCAACAAAAGGTGCTGCCTGCTGGGTATTCACTGTGGGTGGTGGGAAAAGCAAACACAAGTCTTGATAGTCTATACCATTAAAAAAATCAATTCCAACCAGATTGATGGCCTAAATGTCACAGGAGAAGAAAACATTGATAATCTTAGGTAAGCAAGTGTCTCTTAAACAGGAAACCAAGCTCTAGTCAGAGAGAAAGTAGCTGGTAATCAGGACTCCATTAAGAAGAATCTCGGGCTGGCAAGATGGCTCAGTGGTTAAGAGCGCCGACTGCTCTTCCGAAGGTGCCGAGTTCAAATCCCAGCAACCACATGGTGGCTCACAACCATCCATAATGAAATCTGATGCCCTCTTCTGGAGTGTCTGAGGACAGCTACAGTGTACTTAAAAAAAAAAAAAAAAGAAGAATCTCTGTGCACCAAAAGGCCCTGATCAGGCGACAGAAAAGTAACCACAGACTGTGAGAAGACATGTCACCACCAGGACCTCACCAAGACACAGGAAAACCGACGAAAATGCTTGACTAGGGATGACAAGCGGGGATCACCAGAGCCAGAATTAAAGACGGTCACTAAGCAGGCGCAGCAGCCCCTTCCCAGAGCAGATTCTTCAGAAATCAGCTTTGAGAGTCACTACAGCTCTGATCCAGCTGTTCTGAGGTAGTCAGTCAGCAGGGATCTGTGCACATACAGCCCAAAGTGCAGCAGCCAGGAGGTTAAACTGGGTCACGCACGCACGCACGCACGGACGCACGCACACATGCTCTTGCAGACCTCAGTCTTGTTGACCTCTTACAAGATCTCACTTGAAAATGGGAAAGCTTAATGTATTAAAAGACGACATTTCCATCAGTGGAGGATTTTGGTTGGGGTGAAGTTTCTGGGTGCTGTATCCCAGAGCCCGTTCTGAGTGTTACAGGCTGTGGTTACTTCAATGTGTACCTTTCTCTGTGTACGGCATTCCAAGAACTACTTTAAGCTAATATGCCCGATTTATTAATTGCTGAAGAACTCTCATCTCCAAAAGGAAAAAAACAAAAACAAAAACCCAAACTCGTTTAGACTTTTGCTGAATTTTATGGAACTGAACTGAGGGGAATCTGGCCACCACAACAGCGGAAAAGTTAATGAGAAAGCATGGTTATGGCTTATGCTACGTTGTGACTAATTCCACATCATTTGGAAATGATCTTCAAACCAGGAAGGAGAGAGGCAAACCCTCCAAGGACTGGAGGAAATGTGCTTGAAACAAGCCACCTTTCTCCTGCGTGGCTGTCGAGAGCAGAAAGAAGTGCTGACTCATGAGGTGTGCCTCCCTCCCGGGAGAGACAGAAGTGTGAGTTACACAGTTGTTAGGATCAGATGCAGAGGCAGCAGCAAAGCAGAAGACACAGCTCTTCAAAGAATCTTGATGACTTACAGCTGCACTGCACCAGGACAGAAGAGCCAAACGGTTCTTTCCGTCTTTTCCCTTCCACTCGTCTATTCCTGTTTAAGTGAGAATGCTGTAGTATTTACAAAAATGTAACATTCAACTTAAACACACAGGCTTAAACACTCAGAACACCTCAAGACCCCTTAAGAGACTCAACAAGGAAGCCACTTAGCCCTCCACTAAAGGGAAGACTTGTTACCTGAAATTTCACCAAAGCTATGAAATACCTTACCCATTATTTAAAAAGAGATTAAAGAATTATATTGTTCTAAAAGCATTTTAAGCTATGCTTTAGTTATCAGAATATTTAATTCCATGAGCTTTAGAGACATCAGCACACTACTGAAATGATATGAAAGTAAAAGCCTTCATTGTCTTAGATTACAGGAGAACCCTCGATGATGAGGGCATACTTCATGAGAACACTTGGGCTACTTTTTGCTCTGACAATACAAACCATCACCCCTGGAGATAAATCAGAGACATTTTAAAAGTCTGAAATAAATACAGGAATCATTTTTCTACAGCGCATCTATGTATCTCCACATTCCTTCCTCACACAGTGGTTGGCAGCAATCTGTAAAGAGTAACTCCGTTAGTCCACTGCCCACAGTAGCAACTATGCCCTGGATCCCTATTGTCTGGTTTCTCAGGACAACATCTATTAATAACTCCCAGGAGTTACTTCAGGGCTGAAGAAACTTCTGGGTGAGGCTCAGGAACAAGCTGGGGCTATGGGGCCTGGCCAGGGTGTCTCAGAATTTGAGTGCCACGACATACTTTCTCTCTCCAATGCAGAGATCAGTGACATTCCCTAAAGGGCCCAGTAACAGTGATGTGCCAACTTCTGCACAGACAACAGAGGTTTTAAATTTTGAAACATGACCTCATTGCTGGCCCCGCACTCAGAGACCCAGTGGCCTCTACCTCAAAGTGCTGGAATTAAAGGTGTGCACTGCTAAGCATGGCAGGAGAAGGTTTTAAAACCTAGAAAGTTGTGTTGATACAAGGTGACTCCAGTATTTTCCTTGGTGGTTCTCAGAGTTGGGGTTCTTTTGAGAAATAGTCTAACCCCAGGACCGAGGGATTAATACTCTAAATCGAAATTTTCTGAATATTTACTCTCATCAATCACTTTCATCGTCCCATGAACTGGGATTACTCTCCACCTTCATACACAAGGAAGCAAGGGTTTTCTAACACGTAAAGGCACAGTTCATATAGAGTGAGTTCTGTGTCCAAGAGAACTTGATAGAGCAATGTAACAGAAGACATATGAAAAATATCCCCCTAGTTCCCCTGTAAATAAGGTCTTCTAAGCCCATTCACAGTGTTGTTTAGGACTAAATAGAAACTGTTTACCTTTGCTGAATGCTACTGTTGCAAAGCACCCCAGTGAACCAATATGGAAATGTAGTGGGAAATTTTACCAAGCCAACTCATACTTTGGGCCCACTGCAATTAGGGTTCTACTCAAGAAACAACTCGGTGATGATGAGTGGAAGCTGGAGAAGGCAGTATGGGGCACCTCACAAGAAAGGACTGAGCCACTGTGAAGTGCTTGTCCTCTGTGGCGTCCCTGCTAGAAGGCAAGAATAACATGTCTGTGGGCGAACGAGCTTGGCATTTGTCAACTGAGAGGAAGACAGAATTACACTCTCCCTTGAAGCAAACATGCCACACAACGCAGAAGCAACCGAAAGGCTAACCTTTGGAGGCAGAAACTCAGCAGACAGATGGTGGTTTGACACATGGACAGTTGGTAGCCTTTCGTACTGACCAGGGTTTTTTGACTGTTGTAAGTATATTTAGCTAACTATAAGTATATGCTTTCAAAATACCAGTGATTAGTCCGAAGTTTCCATTTACCTATAGCAGGAATTATGAATTTACCTACTTTAGAAACTGTAAAAAATGATTCTATCCCTTTCCTGTACCAATAAACACGAAGACTTCGGAGAATTTCTTTATCAGAACTTTTTTTTTTCTTTTTAAGTACAAAAATCAAAAGAAAATCCCCAGAGAACTTTTTCATTGACTGATAGTGGTACAAAAAGATCAGTGGAAATCTGTTAACACAGAGACCATATAATATCTGAATGGAAATCCTTTCTGTGACACATCACTTTGACACTAACATATGAAAATAGCTTGAGATACAAAAATACAGTTGTGATCCAGCAAATGGCACCAAATTAGAACAATTTTATTATTAACATAATCCCAATGTATTTACATTATCCTCCCAAATAAGAAACAATTTAATTCCAGAGTTTAAAATGTGGTTTCCAAAATGAATCCTTATTGTTAATTTTGAAGGAAAAAAAAAAAAACAAAACCAAAAAGCCCTGAAAACTAATTCTAACTTAATTTTGATCTGACTAAAATACACACCTTGTACCAATCAGCTCTCTCATACCAAAAATGCATATTATAAATAAAACTTTCAAAAGTGATCTTGGATGTTTTATTGCACATCAAAGAGAAGATCTGCCAGTCTGAACGGCTCTCAGCCTCTTCTTATCATGCAGTTTCAAAAGCTAATGACTCTGGGTGGATACACTGTGGACATCCAGGGTCCTATCTCATGCTTCTCTGGAACAGGAACAAAGCATTCTACAGCCCTGCTTCCGTTACTTTTTCTAGAGTGAAAATGGATCTGAACCAATAAATGTGTATGTTTAAATGTTGGTTATCTCTTTTTCAAATAGATTTATGAAAAACAAACAAACAAACAAACAAACAAAAACAGAGGAATTCCACCCAATCATCTATCTCCAAACCTCTCAGGAGTATTCTACCCAATTACCTATCTCCAATCCACCCAGGACCTCTACTTCTCAGTGGGTGTACTGTTTATGTCACACTACCGGGTTCCTACCAGTGGCCGTCATTTATTGTCTCATTTGCCCCAATCTCTTCAACCTTCTTAGCTGTTGCTTCGACAGCACAAATCAGCCAGAAGGCAACAGCTTTAAAAATAGAAATCTCCGAATAAGTTCAGCACAGGGCCCAGCAAAAAGTAGGCATTCAATAAATATCTGATAACTGACTGTTAGCTCCCCTCCTATGCTGACATGTACTAGTGATTTATGGGTAATATGTGGGTTTAGGGTACACAAGTCTAGGTAACTAAGGAGAAAACACATAAACCATGGAGACAGACACTGTTAATTTCTATAATTCTGCCCAGGACAGAATGTGGACTTAGGAATGAACTATTCTGATAATTAAAACTCATTAGTCAAATACTTTTAATTGTGCCAAGAGGACGCTAGCAGTTAGCCTTTGGCAATTCCCAAACATACAGTGAACCCCAAATAAAACAAAGTAAAATTGCACTGTTACGAGGAAACAAGTCCGTGAGAGCAGAGAGGAAGCCTCACTTAAGGGACAGCGACTTCAAGGAGTCTGTTGTTCTTTCGTTTGCAGGTTGGCACGCTCCCATTTTTCTGGTTGCCTTGAATAAACTTCACACATACTTTGTCCTGTCTGAACTGTACCAGGAACCTAGAAGAGAACCAAACACACTCAGGCGCACACAAAAGTGGCAGTGGGGGGGTGGGGGCAGTCGAGGGACACTAGCTCTCCCTTTCTATAACAGACATCGACTGTGCTGGGTACTCATTAACCCTTTCCGTCCCATATTTGATGAGAACTGACTGCATTTTGCTCCCACATGTCATCAGCTAGCTGCAAGAAAAAGAAGCTCGCCATGTTCCAGTAGGGTAGGATAAGCTGACAGTAATTACTTGGTGTTTCAGTGGGGACATCAAGTAACTGTACACTAACATGCTGTAACCTGCTTTCCCTCATTCTTACATGGCAAAAAGTTGTAAAGGGTCAAATGAAATGTTCAACAAAGCAAACACATGAACTACAGAGAGCAAAGCCATCCACACACACCCTAAGCCAGTGATCTTTTCTTTCTTTCTTTCTTCCTTCCTTTTTTTCTTTCTTTCTTTTTTTTTTTCTTTTCTTTTCTTTTTTTTGTTTTTTGTTTTTTGTTTTTTTGAGACAGGGTTTCTCTGTGTAGCCCTGGCTGTCCTGGAACTCACTCTGTAGACCAGGCTGGCCTCAAACTCTGAAATCTGCCTGCCTCTGCCTCCCATGTGCTGGGATTAAAGGCATGTGTCACCACTGCCCAGCTCCCGGTGACCTTTTCAACCCATATCCTAATCAGCCATCAGGGGACCTTTTACCACATTCCCCTGGGGATGGAGGGCAAAGACAGCCCACACTACTGGTGCATTTCTAAGTGACTTATCTAACAATCGTGCAGTTGATAATACTGACATCTATAGCAACAGCAAGGATTCACGGCTCTAATGTATATATTAGCTCCAGTTAAGAGGCCATGCTTTATAAATACCATTTCCTGGGGTGAAATGTGTCACAGGCCTCTAATTCATATACTGTTTTATTTGTGTGTGTTCATGTGCACACTTGTGTAGGTGAACCACCAGCCCTGGGTGCAGTTCCTTGGGGTACTATCCACCTAGTTTTTGGGGAAAAGGTTTCTTACTAGAACCCACAATTACACTAAACTTGCTGAGCAGTGAACCCCAGGGATTCACCTGCCTCCCCAGTGCTGGGATTACAAGTATGAGCCATCCCAGCCATTCTATGTAGGTGCTGAGGACTGAATTCAGGGCTTGGCCCTTGTCAGCATTGAGGTAGGTCTCTAGCCCCTTGTACTGGCTGGTTTTGTGTGTCAATTTGACACAGGCTGCTGTTATCACAGAGAAAGGAGCTTCAATTGAGAAGATGCCTCCTTGAGATCCAGCTGTAGGGCATTTTCTCAATTAGTGATCAAGGGGAGAGGGCCCACTGTGGGTTGTACCATCCCTGGGCTGGTAGTCTTGGGTTCTATAAGAAAGTAAGGTGAGCAAGCCAGGGGAAGGAAGCCAGTAAGCAACATCCCTCCATGGCCTCTGCATCAGCTCCTGCTTCCTGACCTGCTTGAGTTCCAGTCCTGACTTCCTTTGGTGATGAACAGCCACGTGGAAGTGTAAGCTGAATAAACCCTTTCCTCCCCAACTTGCTTCTTGGTCCTGATGTTTGTGTAGGAATAGAAACCCTGACTAAGACGCCCCTCAATGTTGTAAAAGGACAACAGCATTGACCTTTCAAATGGGTTCTTGCTTTTCAACTCAAAGAAGAAAACTGTGATCCTACATTCTCCTATCAGGGATACGTCTCTAGTATATAATATTATTATTTTCTTTTTGAGACAAGGTCTCATTATGTAGCCTGGGATTGTCTGGACCTCACTATGTTTATTTCTCTGGCTTTGAACTCCCAAAGTTACAAGGTGCTATGATTGAAGGTATGAGTCAATGTGCATGCTTGGCTCCATATGTAATTGCACTTGTGTGCCTTCAAAAAAGCTTTCAAATTTAAAACAGACTCTAACATTTCATAAGTTTTATACTTTCTTCAAGCTCATGGGGCACAACTAAGATTCATTAGGGAAATAATGATAGCTAAATGTATTTTATACCATGAACCACACACTGTTCTTGGTCATTTACAGGGACTGAGCTTTAAGACAACTGGGGAGAGGTTAACTACTATTATTTATTTCCATTTCATAGAAGAGCAACCTGAAAAGCATTCTCCAGACAACAAGAATATGGATATATTATTCCCCAATGTTAATGGCATCCGGACTTTCAAAAGTAAAAGGAGTATGGGTTAGTCACTGTAACGACTTCATGCCACAACGTCCACATTCTGCATTTTTTTTTTTTTTTTTTTTTTGGTTTTTCAAAGACAGGGTTTCTCTGTGTAGCCCTGGCTGTCCTGGAACTCACTCTGTAGACCAGGCTGGCCTCGAACTTAGAAATCCACCTGCCTCTGCCTCCCATTTGCTGGGATTAAAGGCGTGAACCACCACTGTCCGGCTTGCAAGTGCAGTCTACACACAGGATTGGCTGTTTGGGCGTTTAAGGACTAGGAATTTTGACACAGTGGAGCCTCTCAGTGACTTCAACTCTCATTTTCACATCTGTGGAATCAGCAGGTAAGACTCAGCCAATTTATTCACAATGACCAAAGAAACCAGTTTTTTTTTCTTTTCTCTCTCTCTCTCTCTTTCTTTCTTTCTTTTTTTTTTTTTTTTGGTTTTTTGAGACAGGGTTTCTCTGTGTAGCCCTGGCTGTCCCGGAACTCACTCTGTAGACCAGGCTGGCCTCGAATTCAGAAATCTGCCTGCCTCTGCCTCCCAAGTGCTGGGATTAAAGGCATGCGCCACCACTGCCCGGCTTGAAACGAGTTCTTTTAAAGCAACCACTTCTACTTCTGAAAAGGCTATGAGGAAGGGCACAGTCACCGAACTGCGTGCCGTTCATGACAAATGCACTACACATCTGGCAGTGGGCTGGAGTCAAGCCATGTAGGGCTGGAAATATAGGACAAGCCATCTCTGCCAGGGCCTGAAAAGTCTGTGTCAATCTGAACTGCTGCATTAGGGAATTTCTAAGGCCTGCTTTGGCAACACCAGGGGTATGAAAGAGACTGCCTGGAAACTCTTCTCTAGGCTTCTTGGAGCATCTAGGGAAGGAACCCATGGGGGATATGAGAGGTTCCATGCACTGATCTGCTTTCATCAGACCAACCATTAGGAAATACAACAGGAGAAGGGTTATTATAATGGTATCAAATAACTGTCTTTCATGTGGCCACATTGTAAATCACTCAGAAGACTACTCACTTAAAAGCCTGTGACATCTACAATGTCACCTACTGTCTGGATGGGCAGAGCAGGGTTAAGTAATCATACTAGCGCTCCCAGGTGGGAACAGCCAATTGAGGGATCCTACTGTTGACCACAGCTGAGAAACACAAACAGACTGTCCCCTCAAAGCCTCTGTGCATATGGGGAGAAACCAGATTTTCAGAAGCTCGGACAAATGCCATATTAAAGAAAGATTTCCAAGTTTTGCCAAAGAAGTCTTCCTTTTCCCCACGTGCACTGTTACTAATGTCCCCAGGAGCATCTGTTTCAGACCAGCAGTGAGGGAAATGCTCAGGAGCAGAAACCCCACAGGGTCTGGACTCAGGGGGAAGCTCCTCTTTCTATGACTATAAGGCTACTCTATCCAAGTGATAAGGGGTGGTGTAGATCAGTATGGCCTTGAATGTACAGCAGTCCTTCTGCCTCTGCCCCATGAGTCCTGGGAGTATAAGCAGGTAGGTACTGACAGTCTTGCCTTGGAAAACTCTTAATTAAAAAATAACATCTTCTTGGGACATTAGTATCCAAACTTCAAATGTGGATGCAAAGATTTTAAAAGGGAGTAAATTTCACGTTTACACCAGTCTTAGTATTACTTACAAACTGTTGTCAGTGTGAAATGCCTTTTCTATAACTCTGGTTATCAATGTATGAAATGAAGGTTATTCCCAGTCTGACTCAGAACCACTCTTGCTACTCAGTATGCATACATGCAGCACGCACTGCCATAGCTGGGGCCTAAGAGAAAACCTTGCTCACACCTCTCCTGTCTTTCCTCCCATCACACTCAGGATCCAACTACTCCTATTTTCTGCTTATACCCTAGCTTAAGCAACATCACCTTGCCCTCGACAACACCTCTGTTCTATCCCAGCCTCTCACTCGAGGTAACTGCCCACACTGTAGCCAAAGCCGTCCTTCAAAACTAGGTAAGGCCACAGCTGTGCTCAAATCCCCTTGTAGTCTTTATCATTTTCAGCAAGAGCTCAACTCTACGTTTAACCAAGTTCTGTGTAACTGGATTCTACTTTTCTCTCCAGGATCTTCTCCCACAATCTCTCTGCCATAGATTGCTCTTGTCTGGGAACCTTTGGATCTGTCTCCCGTTTGTGCTGTACAGCACCTTTCTGCATTGCTGTCTGGGTTGCTCTCTTAGTTAATTTACAGCTGAGAAGTCTCCCCAATATCTCTGTCAAAGCAATACCCTACCTTTGCTTTCTTTTTCTTTTCTACACGCCCAAATCATGGTACCTGCTGATTATTGTTCTTTTATATATCTGTCTCACTACTTAAGTATAAAGCACTAACTACTTGCTTTGGTCAGTGTGACCTAGGGCTATCCTTCATCAGTCACACATACTGGACATACACTGCTCCCTAAAACAGTTGGATGAGACTGGAGAACCAAACTGCAACAGTAAAGCTGAAAGTCCGAAAGTGTACTACATAATACAAGGACGTACTCATCGGAAATCTCGATGTTGAGCTTCTGTTTAGTTTGGCTGAGAGTCGTGCGATACAGCTTGGTTGCCATTTCAATCAGGTGGTCACTGCTGAAGAGAAAGTCCCCTTTACTAGCCGCTTCTGAACCCTGCAAAGAAAGGCAAGACAAGGGTTAGGAGGAGGATGGCACACTGGGGACATCCTCTCAGATGAGCAGTAAGGACAGGACTGGTACATTATACATTATACAAGTCTGTTACCTAGAGACAGTCAGTGGACAGGAGCAGCCTTCTACTGCAGACCCCCTGGATGAGAAGCCACAAAATTCCTTTGTGGTGGGTTTACACAATCAAGTTGGAAGAGCACCCACCCAACTTATAACTCATTCTCAAAGCACACTGTTCAGAAATCACTCAGTGATTTGGTTTTTAAAAGTAACAGCAGGGACCAGTGAGATGGCTCATGGGTAAAAGCTCTTGCCGAGAAGCCTGATAACCAGAGTTCAATCCCTGGAACTGACATGGTGGAAAGAAAACTGACTCCTACAAATACACACACAACCAATAACTGTAAACAAAAAATAAATTTAAAAAGCAATCAATTTTTTAAAATAGAAGTAACAACAAAGATATTTCAAACAAATACCCAGGGCCCCCTAACTTCAGGTGTACAGGAGCCGCTGGGGAAGTAGTCTATGCAATAGAATTCTTCTGTGCATAGACTAGGCCGCAGCCATAGGCAGCAGTTCACCAATCTCCCACGGTGGTTTTGGGTGTAACGGGCTGAGAACAGCTATTGCATGATTTGGTATGTTTCCATTTAGATTTAGATCCATAGAGGGGTCGACAGACTAAGGTAAGCAAGCCTTTGGGTTTTTTCTATCTATATATGACTGATAGATGCTAACATTTATTTGGTACTGACAACTACACGACAATCCTTCTGCTAAGCATTTGTGTACATTGTTCATAAAGCCCCCTATCAATGCTATGAAGTGGATACAATTCAAAGATGAGATTAATGAGCAGTTACAAATAGCATGGCTCCAGTCATCAAAATAATAAATTTAGTGCCTACATTTCAACCTCACAATTTAAGCCAGTGAAAACGTAGGTTTAAAAAAAAATCATTGGACAATGTTTCACTATAGTTGCAGCCTTCGATAAACCACCAGTTATCAATGGATAAGAAGAAAGATGACATTTTTAAGCTGGCCTACAGAAGAAACACCAGAAGAGACTTAGTTTGAAATGTCTTTACGTTGTCATGTATTATTTTCAGAAGTCAAGTGAGCAAGCTGATAAAAATGTAGTTCAGTTACTGAAAAGCAGTTCCTGAGGTTTTAGATGTGGGTGAATATAGCCAAATTTGACAAGTCAATAGGAAGGAGCCTAAGTGGCAGGCCTAGTCAGGTGGGAGCATCTGCCCAGTAGCTGAGAAATCGGACACATGAAGAAGCCCATCTGTCAAGTCACCAGGTGACACTTACCTCCTTGAGGTGCACTGCAAAGAAACCATCGTTCTGGGAACTCATGGAGACCTTGGTCACATCCACCAGGGGGACCTCGGACTTGATCTGCCCAGACTTTTGGTCAGCAAGGAGAAGGTTATTGTTTGTTAAGAGGAAAATCCGAGATGTACTCTGAAACAAGAGAGAGAGAGAGAGAAAAAAAGTATGGACCAGTGACCCAAAACACTCCAAAATGGCCCAGAAATATAAACCTTTAGTTATTTCTAGAAATATATACTTTAATCTGCTGTCTTTCCACAAGCATACCTATGTAAACTGAGACACACATAAATAATGAATTCTTATACCTTTTTATGTATGTGTGCATATGTATGTTTGTGTCCACAGCTGCACACGTGTGGAGGTCAGACTATCTTCCCCCACTTATTCCCTCTCAGTGAACTGGGACCTCTCTGCTTCAGCCAGGCTGGCTAGACAGTAAGCCCCCAGATCTCCACCCTCCAGTGTGGGGTTATAAGAAAACACACCACACACCTGGCACTTTTATGCTGAAGCCTGGGATTTGAACTCAGGTTGCTGTCCTTACAGAGCAGCTGCTTTTAATCCACTGAGTCATCTCCCCTGATCTCATATTTTCAATTTGTGAGAATTTCAGAGAACAGAAATTTACATTTACAGGTAAGGAGCAATTCCTCCACAGTTAACTCTACTAGAGTGGGAAATGCAAATCGTATAATTCAGAAACAAGAGCAGGACTCTTTCAGGTCACAGGCGTGTTAGCATTTTTACCTTCCCATTAGCCCGATTAATTTTGTTCACAACCTCAGCAATAATGATCTTCTCTTCAATGGCATCTTTGAGTTTCTTATATTTTGGGTTCTTGTTGATTTCCAGGTAAGCTCCTTGGAATGGTTGCCCAACACTAAAGGAAATAAAAATTCTTGTACCTTAGAAATAGTTTCAGCCGGGCGTGGTGGCGCACACCTTTAATCCCAGCACTTGGGAGGCTGAGGCAGGCGGATTTCTGAGTTCGAGGCCAGCCTGGTCTACAAGTTCCAGGACAGCCAAGGCTACACAGAGAAACCCTGTCTTGAGAAAAAAGAAAGAAAGAAAGAAAGAAAGAAAGAAAGAAAGAAAGAAAGAAAGAAAGAAGGAAAGAAAGAAAGAAAGAAAGGAAGGAAGGAAGGAAGGAAGAAAGAAAGAAAGAAAGAAAGAAAGAAAGAAAGAAAGAAAGAAAGAAAGAAAGAAAGAAAGAGTTTCAAGCAGAAACACCCAATGA
Organism: Mus caroli; assembly: GCF_978045245.1. NCBI lineage: Eukaryota > Metazoa > Chordata > Mammalia > Rodentia > Muridae > Mus > Mus caroli. The sequence continues at coordinate 48,567,083 of NW_028227256.1, forward strand.
CAGGAGATAAGTCAGGTCATCTTAAGGAATAGTTAAAAACTTTATGCCAAGTGACTTCAATGTATTTACACATTGTATTGCACCTGTATTAGACAAGTTAGAAATGAAACCTTAAACTTAGGTCAAATAGATTTTGATGTAGCCAGTGGAGGTTGGTTCATAGGGCTTTGATAAAAATCTTCTTACATGTACCGACTAGGAGAAAAACCACTACGTCACTCTGCCACAGGCGAGCCAAGCATGTGGCCTTGTGTGCAGGAAAGGGCACTCTCATCTGTAACAGAAAGCTAACAGCTACCCACACAGTGGGCACCAACACATGTAAACAAGGTAAGCCAATGAGAAAGTCCAACGTCATTACTATCACCTGCTCCAAAGACAAAGGTCATTTTCTTACACACAGAGAGAAAACCAATCACCCACTGGGAAGGACAGATCTACAGCTTGACAATCCTATTAAAAACAAAAAACCCTATCTTGTACTTGATTTTCCCACGGACCTCTGTAGACTCATGGCCACCTCACTAGGATGTGCCTGGAGGTGACAGGCACTCATGCAGAGCCAGAACCATTTGCTTCTGCTGAGAGGTCACTTAAATGCAATTTCCTTGGAGACCCTGTGACTCCCTCAGGGCAGTGTTAAAAGGCACCAAGAAACAGATGGCTGGCCCATGGGATTTCCAGTTTCATTTTTGAGTTTCTTCCTGGAAACTGAGCACAAAAGACTTGAAATGCTTGGCGTGTGGGCGGAGGCTCAGGGAAGAAAAATCTACGTAGGTGGTCAGCTCTTCTCAGCTCCCAGGACATTAGAGGCTGACAGCTCAGGCAATGCTGCTTTACTGAAGGGGGAGGCAAATTCTTCCCCATCTCCCACGAGTGAAGTGAGTGGGCCAACTTCTCAGACATACCTCCCCGACAGGATTTGAAGTTAGCTTTCTTTGTGTTCATAGTTAATCATGCTTTTAATAATTAAAAGTGCTAAGAGCCTAATTTTAGCCTGTTTCCTTGGTGATATATTCTATATGTTCGCCCCCCCCCCCCCCATTTTTGGAGTCTTCTATGTGAAGTGTTTAAGAAGTGTGCTGTCTAATTTAAGGACATATATTGATCAGCTGCTGAAGAAAGCACACAGCTTTCCCATTGGCTTAATCTGCACATAGTAGGCACATTAGATGATTTTGGATTTAGTCACTATGTTTGACTTAAGCATCCAAAAAGCTAATGGGAGAAACTGTACTCAAAATATTCAAACTCAAAGGGCCACTCGGCTCATGTAATCCCTCTAAAGGTAGACTTTTCAAATGTATATACTGATAGAAATAGTAGATATACGTGAAATGTGATTTGTATTTCTAGATCTTTCTGTAGGCAAAGCTACAAGTCACTGGAGATACTGGTATGAAAGTACTTGTTTGTAAAGACCAGATGAAATGGGAATGTGAGGAGAGATGAATGTAGGATACAGGGTAATATTTGCATACGCCAAGTCCTTTGTCAAGGACCGGACTTGTTAAATTTGCAATGTGTTTATTCTTTTCTTTTCTTGAGTACATGGCGTCCAAACAAACGAACTGAACTTTTGAACAGGCCACTGAGGTTATGACCAGCCATTTAGCAACCTAAGGACAGCATGGGCCCATGCTTATGTAACAAGCGGGAGTAATGAACTGCCTGCCTCAGGCCCTGGCCTTACTAACGAGTTTCTGATCTGACTTGATATTGGCAGAAAGATGCCAACGGTGATTACCGTTCAATGCAAAAAGAGCCTTGAAAACAGGGTCCTACACTGACAATCATGTGCATGCCCTCCTATTTACTAAACGATGTAAGCTAAGGTCACCAGAGCAAAACCAACAACGGTAATCCTTACACCTTCCATGGAAGCTGTGCCCAGGGTCAGGTGCACTTATACCCAATGGCTTCTGAAGTCATTCACAAAACTAAATATCACTCGTCTCTTACTAGAATTAAACTCCATTAGAAAAGATGCAGCTATATTTGAGAAAATGATAGAACACTGGCATTTTTGAGTAAGCACAACTATACGTACCTAGAAGGATATAAAGCCTTCTTGTCTTTGAAGAGTTCACTGGCCTCGAGCTTCTCTTCATAAATAAGTTTCTGCTGGTCTGTGAATTGATCCCTGTATTTTTTACACTGTGAGATATAAGAAAAACATACATGAAGAACCACTTACACAAACAAATTTTCACTTGCTTTTTTGTTTGTTTTGTGAGACTGGAAAGGGTCTCGTTGCAGAGCCACGGCTGGCTTTGAACTCACAGAAACCGCCCACCTCTGCCTCCCAAGTTCTGGGACTAAATCCATTAAGTAATTGTTATGAACCATTTGCATTGTAGAATCTGGGATGATTCCTCAAAATATAACGGAGCCTGAGTGGCCTGTGCCCAGGAAGTCTGGATTCATTCTGCTACAATGCAAATCCCTAAGGATCTCCATGCCTGAGGCTGTCACTTCCCAACATAGACTCACAGGAAATAGCATTGTATGGCACAGTTCAGCAATCCCACACAGCTTTTCACACCCCTCTAACCCGGAAGTGTGCACTCTTACTTTTTAATCCTACTGTTTTCATTTTTAAATGCTGGTAGTGACTGAACATGTCTGGAGACACTCAAATCCCAGCACTTCGGAGACTAAGGCAGAAACAGTATGAATTCAAGGCCTGCCTGGCCCACATACCAAATTTGAGGTCAGCTTGAGTGAGACCCTGTCTCAAAAACAAACAAGCACAGACATATGATAGTAGTCCTCTACCACACTGACTTCATGATCTACAATTATGTTATCGACAGTCTGAACACTGATGTCTCTTTTTAAGTTTATTTTTATTTCATATTCATGGGTGTTTGCCTGCATGTATGTGTGAGGGTGTTGGAGTCCCTGGAACTGAGACAGTTGTGAGCTGCTATGTGTGTGCTGGGTATTGAACCAGAATCCTCTGGAAGATCAGCCAATGCTGTTAAATGCTGAGCCATCTCTCAAGCCAGAAAAATCAACCATTAAATCCCCCCTACTACCACTTTATACTGTGCAAGAGGACCTGGGAATCTCTCAACTCTGATCCTGAGGATAAAGTGCAGGAGGTCAGGGCTGACCAGAGGAGTGGGACAGATTTTCCAAAGAATTGGACAAGAGGTAGGGTAGTGTCTTTGCTGAAATTACTCTAGGAAGAAATGAGGGTATCATGGGTGTCTCTCTCAAGGATAAGACTCCCTTCAGGAGTGAACAGATCTCTCACCCAGCTTCCACCCACAGGAGGAAAGGGTAAGCAGAGACAGCCCCACATTAGCACCTCCTGCTCTTATGTTTGTAAATGGTTTCCATGTCAGATTCAAAGGGGAAGCTAAGGAATTGAGAGGCTGTTAAGTCTGCTACAGAACAGAACTTGGAATCCATGAATCATGCTAATTAGCAATAATGTTCCTCTTACATGTGACCAAGGAGAGAACTGCCTGGGAGGTATAGTCACTAGTCATAGCCACAAGCCTTTCTAATACTGACTTGTAACATCTAATAATCAAATAATTCAACATTCCATATAACAACTAAGTTATTCAAAGAAAGTCCTGCCACAAGAAGAGGCAACACCAAGGCTTGCACTTTGGCAGAAAGGTTGGCCAGCAGTGGTATCTGTCCCCCACTGCACCTGAGTTCCCTCACGTCCACATGGTCCAAAGCTCTGTTCCCGTAAGAACCTCATAGTACTAAAATATAAGGCAAGATACAACAGATTTTTCAGCTTCCCCTAAGTTAGGACAGAGGAAGTTTTGTCCTTGAGGGACAGCAATGCTCACTTTCTGGCCTGAAGTGTGTATGTTAACACATGTATTTGTATATTTGTTTAATAAATCTGGTAAAGTAAATACATTCTAATTAGTAGGATTTAACTACCTTATCTGAAGAGCTTCAAAAATAGTTATTTCCATCACCTGCAGAGTTCCTTCAGACAGAGCGGGGAAACAAGAAAATCCCCAAGCACCTGAACCACTTGAAAGGTAAAAGAAAAACAAGCTGACTGCATCAGGAGCGGCTGGCACAGGCATTGCTTCAGCTCCTGCAGGAACTCTCACAGAAAGCCAAGTACAGAGGCTCCATCAAGGCAGAGTCCACAGACAGCCCTTGTCAAGGTGACAGATGTGTTAAGATCCAACTCTACATAGCAACCTTCAAACACTTAAACTAAGAGTAACCTCGGAAAAAAGTGAACCATTGCATAGTTTACCCTCCACAAGTGGAAGATCCTTTTTAGCTCCTTGTGAGTCGAATCCAAGAACAGGTAAGGTCTTGATGGCCAATTTTTATCTATCGGTGACAAGGAAGGCATTTTATTTTTCATTTCCAACAAGTATTTTTGCACCTGTATTGGGGTTGATAGAAAATACCCAATGAGGAAAATATACCAGAAAGACGGTGTGATGCATATTCGTGATCAACCAGATCAGTCTTTAAAAGAATTGATCAGTTTTAGTCAATAAAATTGTGTATCACCTTTGATAACTCTATTTAAATCTTTCAGACCTTCTAGGGGATGTGTGCGCCACCGAACAGTGATCAGGAAAGATGACTACAGATACAATTCCTCTCGTTAACACAGGTTAACACCTACACCGCAGTAAAGCTGCTCTGGGCAACAGGGAGCCACTCACAGGATGTGGCTACTTAACGCTTACATTTTAGGGAACTCTAAGTACAGCAAGCCCCTCAGTCGCAGTGGTACATAAACTACGTGTAGATAGTGGTCATTCTCTAAAGTTACAGAATATATTTGTCACTGTGGAAAGTTTTGGATGAGCTATACTACAGAACAAAATTGGTCCCTAACTTGAGATGGTTCAACTTGGGAATTTCTGACTTTACGATGGTGGGAGAGCAATGTGTACTCAGTAGAAACCACACTTGGCACTCTGATGTCGGGGTGCATCAGTGGGTACGGGGCAGGCGAGCACAGGGCTCAGCTGGTCACGCCATTGGGACTGGACCGTATGGCTAAACTGTGAAGCTCAGTAAGTTAGGTATGGTAAATGCACTCTTGGCATAGATCTTCTCAACTTATGATGTGGTTTACTGGGACACAACTCTTATCAAGTGACAAAGGGTCTAACGTGGGCCGGGCACTGACTGCAAAAGCCCTATGATGAAAAAACCTCACATGGACAAAGGAGAACCACAGAAATGACTCGTTCATCTTATAAATAAGGGGAGTCCTGGCTGACTGTAATCCACCTCAGGTAGGGCTACCTAAGAAGGCAGCTGCAGCCATGTTTACTCCCTGACGCCTTGCTCTCAGCAACCCATCTGCCAATCTCGCCCTCCAAATAGAGCCCGTAGCAGTTTAACAGGGCAAGAACCTGCCTTTCCTCACTTCACCTTCCCAGTTTTCTATGTCAAATAAAATAAACGCTTTATCAACTATATCAATCACAGACTGCCAACAGTTTTCACACAGTTCTACTTGAACTTGGAGAAGGGCGCAAAAGGCTACGAAAGTCTTTTTAAAGCTATGATTTATGTGGGGTTTTAAAGGTCATATTTTATTGAGTTGGTTAATTAAGTTATTGAGTCATTAAGTGGTTAATCTAATAATGCTAATTAGCCATATACATAGTATCAACTTACAATTCTTTGAAGTGTAAACTCATAGATTTTCTTTCCAGCATTTGCTCTAAAGAATTTCCTGTATTCCCTGCGTACCTTTAAAAGGAAGTAGACCGAGGGTTAGCATGAGGCCGGCAGGTGCTCACAGTGACGTAACTCTTTACAAATCAAAGTATAGAGAACATGCATATTTACAAATGTCCTTTCTAGATTGATGCATACTCAACCAGTGACAGTGACGGCAGAGGAAAAACAAACCGAGTGAACTGACACATTCCATCCTATTGGATCTTACACAGCTTCATGGTGGCCTGAGCCCCTTGACAGGAATAACTGCAAACTTCTCACAAATTGAGCACATTTTGTAAAATGTTATATAACGTAATTTCTCCTTCAGATGCTTTTGGGAAGATTATCTGAAAAACTAGATTGAAATTTCCAAAAATCCTGCCTAAAAACACAAGACTTCACTAGTGCACAACAGACATGAATGCGGCTAAAAATAAGAAATGTAGAAGCCTTTGGGCTATCATTATCTTTCATTAGAGCACATCAAGCGTTATACTTATTATCATGGTACTTAAGACATCCTGCCATTTTAAATATAAACTTTCCCAGAACTAATGTCAGAATCTACTTCCCATATTAATGTCTAATAACTAAGTAAGGTGTTTACAGAATTAATGAGTGATACCGTTAAATATGGAAGCTCAGGGGAACATATAAAATATTTATTATCACCTATTTATGAATAGGAGTTAGAAATCAGCAAAACATTAGTCTATCTGTTTATCTTGATGTTCTATATATTTTTCTCTAGCTTCCTTTTTTTTCTGGGCTTAAATACATATACTTAAAATATGTATACAACGGGAATCTGTGAAATAGAAACCTATGAGCCAAATTCAGTCTGCAGATAAATATTCTATACATGTGTTTTAAAATTCAAAACTTCACACAACAATTTAGGTTGCAGGCTTCTCTTAAAATGTTCTAAGCTCCAATAACAGTGATCCCCATTTCTATAGGACAGTGAACAGCAGTGGGTTTTGATGAAGAGATCTGCAGGCTCCACACTGCACATACCCAATTGCTCCTAACCAGTCTGCTGCCTTCCTCTTCTGTGCTACCTGCCTGCCTTAAGTGTTTGAGCCCCAGGCCGTTCAATACAACATAGAATATCTAAAGTTTACATTTTGACATATGCAATATATAGGCAGTCCTTCCTTTAATTCATGTGCTAGCTGCCATTTCTCTTTCAGCCATGGGATTGTTAGATTTATAAACATTTCAGACCTCCAGCTTATAAGGGTCAAGGGGCATAGAGAAGAAAGGCAAGTTAAAGAGAGGCCTGTTATGTGGGGCATACACTTAAGGCGTTGCGGGAGGTCTATGCCATGCAGCCGTATGTATCTCACGGTATCTGAGCTCTGTCAGCACATCTTCTGATATTCCACAGGACAGATGGCTGCTCCCCAAATAAAGCTACACACAGTGAAAACCTGGCACCATCACAACTTCTCACACTGGGGACCTTCCTGCGCATGAGGAATACTGAAAGGGTCCGGTTGTCCTTATTTATGCAAGCAAATGAAATCATTTCAAAGGATAAAAGTACTGCTCACATCAGTGTAACTTCTTTCCATGACAAAAAGGACAAATTTACTATAATCTTAAACTTCAAAAAATACTTAATCTTTTTCATAATAATAATAATAATAATGGAAACATAATGAGATGCTTCTGCTCTGTTTCTAACCGAAGGGGGATGAGTGACAGTTAGAGCAAGCCCGGTTAATTCTGCAGAAATAACATTCACCTTGTCTGAATTTCCACTACCACTACTGCACACTTCCAGTGCAAAGATAGTTTGAAAGCATACCCACGGAAAGCACCCAGAGATCAGGATGGGGAGCGAGAATCTGGGCTCGATACTGCCTGCCTCCTTGCACTCATGAAAACTACGATGCGAATTAAGACACAAATAAAACGGGAAATGTTTCCCTTTGCTTGGCTTCCAAAAAGAACATGTAAAGAACGTATTCAGAACTTGTCAAATAAAAACATCTGTTAAATGCATATTGAAGGTACATCTGAATTATCTCATGAATACTCAGAATAATCAAAGGATGAGCAACTTAACCTTTTTTGGAGGAACTTTCAGGGGAAAATAGAGATTATTGAGAGCAATATTCAGGGAGATTTCTGAAGGCTGCTAAGATGCAGAGTCAATGGCTTCTTAGCTCATCCTCAAATATGTAGAAGAAGAGTTAATGCTACTGGACTAGATCAGAATCCTAAAGGGGAATGGTCTGGAAAGGACTTTGATCACCTCCAAGGGTGATTAGGTGCCACACTGTGTTGGTTAATTACGGAGCAGGAAGACCAGATCCATCCCTTTCCTGAAGGGTTTCAGTGCTTGCAGCCAAATTTCCTTCTTTACCTGTGTGTGCTTTTTCTTCCCAAATCTATCACCTGCCTTCATCACACAGTCTCAAAACCTTGTAGTTCTCTCAACTTCATGATCTCTGTCGTCTCATTCACTCTGCTCTGTGCTGAGCCATGATCACTTGGAAGAAAGCTCCCACTCTGGCCCTTAGTGGGACAGCACAGGCAGATAGATGGGAACAAAGCCTGCCACCCTGACGCTGGCCACTGAGGTTGGAAGATCAGCTTCCAACTCAAGGACTGCATTCTGCCTCATGATTTAAAAGCCCATAAATAGATGAAATAAAACTCAGGAAACATGTCTAAGATAAAATATACTTACTGCACAATACTCATTATTTAAAGAGATTAAAATCACATTAAAATGAGAAAATTAGTGGGTAATTGTTTCTTGGCCTTTTTTTTTCCTTAACATGAAACAAAATTAGTCAAGATGACATGTCATAAGACTGCAGACAGCAGGAAGCGCCGCCAGTTTTCTTGGGTTAGTAGGTGCGCGAGGCTTTACCAGGGCAGGAGAAGTCATGGAGAAAGTACCTTCAGTCCAAGCCAGTAAGCCCAAATCACAGCAACTGCATGCTTACGCCTAGCCTCCTCCTTCAAGCGTTTCAACTCCCTCCGTGCCTAGAATGTTTTAGATAGTAAATAAGAGACAGCCCAATGCAGACCGCACAAATGACCAGAGAAAAGATCCCCCCACCAAACAGGAGAGCCATTATTTGAGAAGAACTGCAGCATAGCAGAGGAACACTCATTTCAACTCAAGGATCCGATGTGGAGGGGTACAGCGGCCTGGATTTCAGTGCATGGAGAGTCACTTCCAGGCAAGGTCAACTATGTGGCACCCAAAAGCATTGCATCCTCATTTCCTTTCCTCTTCATTCTCCCTTGTCCCAACTCCCTCTGCGGGTTCTGTCACATTTCCTCAAAGCCCGTAAGGCATGGTCTCTCTAGACTTGACTTTACTATGATGCTCTCTGATATTTTTATTTGGATGAATTGAAAAAAAAGAACTGTGTAAACAGCAATTTGGAAAACCACAAAAAGTAAAGGTTGTGCATGTGAAGTGCAAGCGAAAGAGTAAGGCTAACAAAAACACCGGCGTCCTTTCCGGTTTGAGCTAGAAGCAGGATGGAAAACTGAATTGCACTAGGGGCAAACCCAGCTCAGCGGCAGACTGCTTACCTAACATTCAGAAGGCCCTGGGATCAGGCCCTCACACTGCCCAAAACAAATACATTTTGACCAGGATCCGAAATAGTATAACACACTAAAAACTGAAATCAGGCAAAAATTGATAGAACTGTCAGGTTAAAAAGATGACTGGGAAACCAATCTCAGGCACGATGTTGCCCAAGACAGAGCAGGCCGGGCACTGCCTTTTGAGACATTTCATTCCTGAGACTGGAGAAGGAACAACAGGACCAGCATTTCTGCTGGTTCACTTCCCTAAACTGGCTAAGGAACTAGGCTGAGTTTTACAGACTTTGGAAAAAGCACAAAGGAACAATGTTGGTCAGTCTCTGGGAACCTTTCTGTGGAGCCTCCAAGGCTGAATTCTTCTCAAGAGATGGGCTTACAACGCTGACAGGGTAGGCATTAGTAAAAACACACACGACTTGGTAGAGTTCTGTGTTTCTAACACATTTTAAGCAAAGACGACTTGATTTTCTAGGTTAGAAAATCTCTTGTTCCTTGGGGTGTGTGAAATGCTCACAGAGCCCAGAGTCGGCCTGGGCCAGTGAGTTGCAGGGGGGCCTTTGTTTCTGAAAACAAACAGCAATGCTGACATTCCTGGGACTCTTCCCTGGCAAGTATGGCTAGCCTCACGTGAACACAGATTTCTGTGAAATCTCGGATGATCCTTCCCTGTACCCGTGACACCATTGGCTTACAGTCACCAACAGATGCCACATTCAGCCTGAAATGCAATTTCATTCAAGGATTAATTCTTGTAAAGCATGCGTTACTGGCATTATTCTGTCAACACACTATACAAACTGATTCAAACCCCAATTCAATGAACATTCTCCACATGCCCCCCCTGCATACAAGTATCCCTAAGATCTGGCCAGCATTCAATGATGAGAGACAGTGGGCACTAACCATGCAAGTTAATTTAGAGAATTAAAAAAAACAAAAACAAAAACAATCTATGCTTGAGCCTTATTAGTGATGTTATGTTTTTTGCTCTGTGCATGCCAAAGCTTCCACGGCATACTACTGTCTAGCACCCCCGTTTTTTTATTAATTTGGCTGCTAGATCATGCACTGAGGTACTACTAACTGCAGTCATTCATCCCTGCTATGCTAGAGATCAGGGTTGGTTCCTGCAGAATTCCCGGGCTCAGTGATGGGAAGTGTGCATCCAGTACCTTCGATCCAAGCCAGTAAGCCCAAATAACTGCAATAGCGTGCTTATTCCTAGCCTCGTCCTTCAGCCGTCTCAGCTCCCTTCGCGCCTGTGGTGCGTTTGAAAAGGAGTTACAGAAAGAGTTAAGGCAGGGAAGATTGCTGCTGCTTCCCAATGGAGACAGAAAAGGAGACAGACACCAGTCACCACCGATGCCGAACGCGAAAGCAGGTGCCGCCACCCACACCGAAACGCTGCAAAGAGCAAGAGGCAAATGTGCTCAAGCCAGTGAATCATTTTCTGCCTAAGTCTGAAGGTCTTCGGTTCTGCAGTTACCCCCAACTCAACCACACCCTCCTCAGGGCCTCTGGCCTACCTGGGTGCCATGCCAGTACGCCGCGATGGTGGTAGCTGCCTCCTTACAGCGCTTCTGATGCTTCAGCTCCCGCAGAATTTTTCGAGCCTATGGTAGAGAAATCATCCCCATGTACCCGTTTATATGTGTATGAGTGTGTGTGTATACTCACATACACACTCCCCCACACACACTCACACACACTCATACACACACATACACTCACACACACACACACACACACACACATATTAATTTAACTTACACACAATTAAATTAACTTAACAGTGAGTAGAAAATAGTTTCCAAAAAGGTAACAGTGCAAACGCACATGGCCCAGTGAGAAGCTGCTGTGAAAAGCAGTGCATGTCTGGAGACACTGGCACGTCAGGGTGGCCTTCCACCATGGGTGGGACATGATAGGGAGAATATGGCCACACCAAGGCAGGCTGCCATTCATAGAAGGTAGACAGTCATTCTCAGATGATGGCCAGAGTTCTATATGATTCTCCAAAAGTCCTCTACGTCTCTTTGCTCATTCTGTCAGAAGTCACTGTGGCTATCCTTTCAAATCAAAAGATTTTTGTTTCTTGTCCACACCAGTGATGACTTTTTAGTAGTTGCCCAAGCTAGGAAGGCACCTACCTGGCTTGGGAATAAGCTTTGGGTCCTGCCCTGGGGGTCTCTATCCTACAAACTGACCAGTCCCAGAGCCTACAGCCTACAGGTCATAGGCCACATTGACTTGGATAAGCCCTTAATCTGGACAAGGCCTATACCAAGGCCAATCTATGCAACTAGATTTGTAGCCCAGCCTGTACCATTTCAAGAAGCTGTAGACTGACCACAACCTCAAAGTATTCCTTTTGCATCTAAAACATTCTAGGTAGGAAAGCAGTCAGAAGAATCCTGGAGTAGGACTGGAGGGTTCTGGGGTCAGTAAACTTTTTCTGTAAAAAGTAAGATTAGTGAGGCCTTGAAATGGCAATAAAAGGAGAAGATTGTGTGTGTGTGTGTGCACGCGAGTACCAATGAAAGAGGAGGTCAGGAGAGGACGAGTAAATATCACAGCTATCAGACTCCGCTATTATGGACCATGGACCAAGAGTCTAGAATAAATCAACATGGTCATGTCTTTATGTATGGATATCAAAATACATAGTTCATATACTTTTCACATGCTCTGAACTCTTTTCTGCTTTTTGTTTACTATAAAAACATTTGTTTTTATATTTGTTTCACACTATCAAAACCGTTCTTGGCTTGCAGGTTGTATGAGCCAGAACACAGGCTGAAGTTTGCCTGTGGCCCAAAGTTCACTGACCCGTGAGCCAAGCCTTAGCTGGAAGGATCTGGAACCAGTGTAGCAACTGTGCCGGTGACCCTCTTTCCTCTTATGAGAGCCCTGGCTACAGCCAGGAGCCTTCAGTCATTATGAGGCAGCTGCAGGGGGTCATCACTGGAAAGATGTGTGGCTAAGACCCACAGGACTCAGGCAGTGGCTGTGAGACAGCTTTCTAGACAATATGCTTTTCTCAAAACCACCGGGCATGAGGATATTAAGATGATATACAGTGTTATTTCAGGGACTTCCTGCTTAGAGAACAAAGTCTTGAAAAAAAAAATAAAGCGGATTAGAAGGAAGCAGCCAAGACATGGTCACCGGGGTTCCCTGCATGGCCCCATACTATTTACTCTTTCCATGAGGCTGTTTACAGAACAGGTGGAGATGAGGAAGCTTCCCCTGCAGAGTGAACCTGAAGACGTCACCCTTTATGAAGATCCCCAGCTCCCACATGCATAAAGCACACTTACTGAAACTCACCTTCCAGCCCCGGATGTACGACTGAATCACCAGGGCTGAACTCTTTATCTGCTGATACCGCTTTTGTTGCTGCAGAATAAAGGGAAGCTGTGAATAGCTGTATCTGCATAGCTAAAAGGTAGACCTTGCAAGGCCAAAGAAGGGGATCTGTTCACTCTGAGCGGTGGATGCCTGATCATCCACAACCCTAGAAACTGAAAGGTTAGACAGTCCAACACTATTACAGTAAGTCTGCAGTCCACATGAAGGATGCCGATCTTCCATGCTGGGAGGCAGCCTTCCCCACACTGCCCACCATCAACAGAGCATTCTGAGTTCACCTATATGCTTTGCACCTACTTTTTGAGAGTAATCTCTTCTTGGCATCATTTTCACCAAGCACCTTACTGGGTCAGCCTACCTCTAACCATCAGGTTACTTTTAGATTTCCTATTCCTACTCTACTTCAAGTTGGGAAATCAGGGTATCAGTTAAAACAAAGTGTAGACAGAACCCTGAGAATGTGTGAGTCTAACTCCATCCTCACCCATGAGGACAGGCTGTGTCAAAAGTCAACAGTGTGAAAGGCACTCAACTACACTTTGGCTCAACAAGCTCCATGACCACTGGCCTTGCTATAGAGTTGATGGCTTAACACAGTGAAGCTGCTAGAGCACTCCCTAGAAAAGTATACCCTTCCTGTTTTTATTGGTTTGGAATGGATGTTGGGGAGTTGGCAACTCTGAGGAAAATGCAATGAATTTAAAAAACACTAGTCAGGCTGTTAACCTTTCACTGTGGCACATGATAGTTGGCTGCTATTCTCATGACATCTGAGAGCCTAGGCTTCATCTGGATCTTCAGAAGTATTGGAGAGAGGTAGGGAGTATAGATTTTGGCTTGAAATATCCCTCCAAAAAAGCTGAGCAAATCAAAGAGAGCAAACCAGTAAGCCGTACTCTTCCATGGCCTCTGCATAGTCTCCTGCTTCTGAGTTCCTGCCCTGTGTGAGTTCCTGTCCTGACTCCCTTTAATGATGAACTTGGGATGTGGGGGTGGAATGCTAAGTAAACCCTTCCCGCCCAAGTTGTTTCATTTACTGTGTTGATCACAGTAACTAGACAAGATACCTACTTTCCCTTGCTAAAGGTGAACTTTATCAAGTCAGGAACCAGGTTGTGGGTCCACTCTGCTAAGGCTGTTTGTAGAATTTAAGGCAGATTAATTCAGGACCCGTTCAAGCTTAAACTTTTTAATGACTCCAAAATAAGCAGTGATAAAAAGTCTTTCTTGAAGACAGGTTATCTGTTAGTCCTCTCTTTCTCAGGCAAACAGAAAAGAGCATCACGAATGTGCAAGGCTAAGAAAGCATCACGAATGTGCAAGGCTCAGAGAGACCGCAGCCACCAGGCAGAATGACCACCGTCTACTTTGTCTTAGCTGAATGGACACAAACAAATCCAGCCCTCGAGTGTAGTCATTCTATGACTTGGACTGTGGCTGTGATCTTCCTCATTAGAACAAGCAACTAAAGACCCCACTGAAAGACCAAGCACATTTCAAGCTTTTTATCTTTTAAATATATTAATGGTTCCCCAAATTTGGGAACGCTATTATGTATTTCACGAAACTATAGATTTTATCTTGATTTTGTCTTATGGAAAATGTCTCCTCAGAAGCGGAGGGAAGCGTGTACTAAATAAGACCTGGCTGCAAATTTAATACATTTTTTAAACTTTGCATAGAAGCATAGAATGAAAACATTCATAAGCTGTGCTCTTTCTTATCAATGCAATTCATTTGCAAGAATACAACCTAAATAAATTTACGTGATGGTGGCGGAGGTAAATCTTCAGGTCCTTCTCAGACCTGTGGGATGCCTCCGACAAAGCAGTCAACCAACTGATAATGTTTCCAAAAAGACGCTCTATATTAACTAAGAAAATGTAATTTATTATCAACTCCTCCACAGTAGGGCCAGATATCCGAGGACTAGTGAAAATGCAGTCCTTTAGCCAGACCATAGTTGTACTAAAAGAGATTTCCGGCACTCTAGAAGTCCTCTATCTTCAATGCTGCACAATGTACGCAGCCAGCCAGTCATTTTAGAGAAATGATCCCATCACAGTGAAAGGATATGACACAGTCTCCTCAAACCGCTGGCAAGACCAGCGATAGATTTCCTGCTACATGCTTCCTGGAGATCAGTGCAAAGTAGGCTGCAGCACCAAATCCACACTCTGGAAATGTTTAGGCGCAAATCCATGCTCTGCCACTGACAGCTATGGGCAGGGTACCCAGCAACTCGGTGCCTTGTTTTCCCATGTTAAAAAAGGAGTAACAACCATTTCCAGAGACTGTTGGGAAATTTTAGCAATGTAAGTTACAAACACAAGAGGCACTTAGAGAATGTTGAGAAGTGAGCCTCGGGTTGTAACAACAGACTCACCGCATATCTCCTGTACCAGGCAGCAATCACAACTTGGCTTCTTTTCATGAGCAGAAAATGTGTACGACATTTCCATCCTCGATAAATCTTCTGAATGAGAGTGGCCAGGTCCTCCAGCCGCTGCTTCCTTAGGTCTTCAAGTTGGAATAACTAATAAAAAAAAAACAATAGACAGACTTAGCCAAAGTCGTCTAAACCTAATGGTGCACATGAAAGGAATTTGCAGGATGTCGAAACCAGCTACTTGAATGATATATGCTATAGATCACCGATGCATGAGGTAAGTACTTTGATGGATTCATAGAAGATCCTGGTCAGTCTGGGATTTAGATTCTCAAGTAAAGCATGCTCAACCAGGAAAGCACTATTGCTAATCGGTCCACAGAGGGCCAGAAATGCATGCTCTGTGAACAGACACTGGCAGCCATTTTTTTCTTCAACAACCCAAGTATTTCTCAAGTTCTCTAAATGTCCACTATCACTAAATCATTCGTGATATTAATTATACTTTATGCCTACCTGTTTTATACAAAGACTCCCAGAGACTCTAAGGAGGTCCACGAATTTGATACACTTTGAAAACTGTTTCCTTCCATGTTTTTCCAGCACCTTGGGAGCTGGATTTCTAAAAACTACTGTGTAACGAAGATGCTGCAAACAATGATGGGTCCTTCCAGTTGCTACAAATTAGAATCAGGGAGGGAGGGAGGTTTGATACAATAGTTTTGTCTTCCTTTCTTTCTTTCTTTCTTTCTTTCTTTCTTTCTTTCTTTCTTTCTTTCTTTCTCTTTTTTCTTTTTTTCTTTTTCGGAGACAGGGTTTCTCTGTAAAGCCCTGGCTGTCCTGGAACTCACTCTGTAGATCAGGCTGGCCTCGAACTCAGAAATCCATCTGCCTCTGCCTCCCTAGTGCTGGGATTAAAGGCATGCGCTACCACTGCCTGGCTTGTCTTCATTTCTTAAGTTTTTTACAATCTATCAGATGGCTTTGGTGTTATACAAATACCATCTCTTACTTGCTCCAGCTCTAAGACACTTCACTCAGATAAATTTGATTGTGGTGCCTCGGCAACTAGGCCACATGCACGGGAGGGATTCAAGTTCAGAGTGTAAAGGTTACGTACTGTCCGTGGGTTTCGGATGAATATCTTGGATCTCCCGAAGGAGTACTCTTCCATAGGAATCTCTAGCTCATTAAACAGAACCTCCACGCCAGACCTAGAAGAGTAAACAAATTCCAAATCAATATTTTTCCTGAGTTACAAAAGTGACTTGACTTCATTTCATATCATATCATACCACATCTTTATCATTACCACACAAATAAGCTACATTTGAAAAAATGATGTTAGGGGTGTGTGCGCATGTGTGTAGGTCAGGGACAACTTGTAGGAAGTGATTCTCTCCTTCCATGAAACTTAGGTGGTCAGCACTTTACTTGCTGATCCATCTCTCTAGGCTCAACACCGCGACACTGTTTAGAGTCACCACTCTGCTGGCAATCATCTTCTTTCTACCAAAGGATTGAAGATTTGCTTCCCCAAACTAAGCCAAATTAGTAAACACTATAAAAGCAAATCTAGCTTCAGACTATATACTGAAAAATAGAGGTATTTCTTGATTTCATTATCAATACAAAATAAGTCAATTAATGTATCAGTGCGGGCCAGGTGTGTGTGTGTGTGTGTGTGTGTGTGTGTGTATGTGTGTATCACTTGTATGCTTGGTGCCTGTGCACACCAGAAGAGGGCACTGGATGTCCTGGAACATGAGTTACAGATGCTGTGACATGTCATACAGACATTGAGAACCTAACCCGGGTCCTCTGCAAAAGCAGAAAATGCTCTTAACCATCGGGCCATCAACTCAGCCCCTCTCTTGAAACATTTTAATATTCCTCTCATTCTGCAGAGGCCAAGCACAGCCCAAAACAGTGATAAGTGCCAGACCAATGAGACGCTACAGAACACAGGCTTCATGTAGCAGGAACAAGGCCTTGACTTTGCTTTCAACATCAGTTTCTAAAACTAGGCTGGCTCCACCAACCTGTGGACTGCCTACCAGACAGGAATAAATAATGTTCCTTGTTATAACATGTTTAGCACAATATCCTAGAAAATAGTGGTGCACAGAAACAATACCCTGCATCAGAAATCAGACTACACTTCCATCTTCTCTATAGCTCAGACTCCATGTCTCATCATCACTCAATCTCCTATGAATGGTTGGATCCAGCTAAGAATGTGGGCATAAGCTTGGCACAGCAAGGTGAAAGTCCCCACGTGCCTGTCTCACCCATGAAGCAGGTATGCTGGCCCTCCTGCAGTATTCAGACTTCTACAGCCCCTCACAAACAGCAATTCTAACTGCTGAGAGTGGAGATTTCTCACAGGCCTGATTTTCTCCTGTTAACAGCTGCTCTCTAGCACACAAGTTCTCTCTGAATGTGGACAACTCACAGGCAACAAGGAACCTCTGAAAAGAAGGCTTGCAGTGCCCAGTATTTTGCTCTGGACTACGGGGATCAAGCAAGACTCATGGCCAAGCTGTATTCTTCAGTACAGCTTGACAAGCACAATGCTGATACTGAATCCCACCTGCTTCTCAAGTCTACTGAAGGACTGAGGCACATAGAGCCACAGGTAAGACCTTTACCTCACCCTTCTGTTCTTTCTAGGAACAAATTCTCTTGGTGAAAAGCAGACAGCTGAGAATAGCCATTCAAGAGGTCTCTTCTCTAACTGTCTATAATCTACAAAGTTCACACATTATCAGTTCACCATGTGTATACCCATAACAATTATAGTCATTCAAGTTCCAAGTGCGGACTTCATATGTTCCATTTTAATGTCAAAGAAAATCAACACCTCTATAGCAAGGTGAGGATTACTACAATGGTATCCTAATGAAAGCAGGTTTCCAACTTTACATACAGGCACCAAACAAAACAAAATCAAAAACACAATACTACTTGGATATTTTAAAAGCTGATGACTGCAAGAGCCAGAGAGTTCCTTACCTTGCTGGACCCTTCCAGTGAGGCCACGTTTGTTTGCAAAGCATCTTGTATCTTTCCAGGCAAGGTTCATAGGCCTGCCTGAAGGCATAGCCTGCCCGTCTCACTCGAACGTTCTCCAAAAGACCCAGGTACCTGATCTGATGGCATACGAGACTCTCATTGAAAATGTGAGCCGCCTTTTTATCATTTGGCTTGATGCACCTAAAACATTTCAAGTATTTTAGGTTTTAAACTCTGCCAACGAATCTTACCCAGTGATGTACGTCTCATTATTCCACAGAAGCCATTTACCATTCTTGGAAAACCAAATCATTTCTAATTATTTCAAACGATTTCATAGTAAACTAAGAATAAATACAATATTGTATATACTGCAAGTAAAAAAAAAAAAAAAGAACGATTAAGAGATTCAGTGGCATTGATGATTGTCAATGACATTTTGTTGAATGAAAGAAGTTTGAAAATGATGTACACTACATAACCTGAATCAGTATTGCTGTTTCCTCTGTGAGGTGGGGACCCACACAGAAGACAGGAATAAGGAACCCTTTAAGATCATGGATATATCTATGTATGTGTATGCATATATTCATTCTCCCTGAGCCTAGCCACTCAACTAGAGTGGCAGGCCAGTGACTCCGGGAGGACCCTGACTCCCCAGCACAGGGATGCTAGGCAGCTCCTGCTGTGGCCAGCTGTTTTTATGTGGGTTCTGGGGAATTCAGACTCAGATAGGAATGGGCTAACACACATATGTACATATGAATGGTGATAAGGCCATAGAAGACAAACCACTATGCATTCCTGGCCTTTGTTTCTTTGTAACAGAGCTCTTTGTTGCTTAGGAAGGACACCATCCCCAGCCTCCTTTGCCAGTACTTGGTATAGTAATATGACCAAATTTTAGTATCAAAGCAAAACTAATGAGCTCTAGGTCCTTAAAAGGAAGACGTTTACTCCTCCCTCCTTCCATTTGGCTTAGCAGTGGCTGTGGGTGTAGACACGGTGTCATCCACCTTTGAACAGAGAGAAGAAGAATACACTTTGGAAATGGCAGAGCCACAAAACACAAGGAACTTTCCTATTAATTAGCACAGATCTCTTACACTGCAGAGTCCTTACACAGAAATAAATGCCAGACTTGTGGAAATCATTATTAGTTTGGGATCACATAGCAGCTATCCATATCCTGACTACTAAAAAACAACCATAGTTGTGGCTACACAACTGTTAAGTGATCTTTTTAAACACACACTGCACACAATTAAATCTTATCTGGTTCTGTCTTGGATGTTTTATACTTTTCCTTTTACTACTTAAATCTACTCTATTCATTAATTTAACAAGGGCAACAGGCAAATCAATGGGAAAGTCTACCAAGTTGTGAAGTCTCCTATACATACGCTGAATTGGTTACTGATAAAGAGACCAAGGACAGTAAATGGTAAGAGTTTAGCATGTCTGGAATCAGGCTGCCAAGATCCTAGCAGCAATCCTGGGAGGACCACCTCACAACCTTGGGGGACACATAAAAACCAGACAACAAAGCACTCCCCAAGGTGATGGTGCCAAGGTCAACATCACAATTATAGACTAACGGAACTGTTCACCTCAAACCTGTGCGTATCACTTCGTGTAAATGGCGGCTCGAAAAATGCGAAAACTCTACTCAACCAAGACCAAGGAAAGCAAATGATCAGAGACCGATTTTCAAGACATGAGATTTTCCTCCCAGTATGTGCTCTAACTTGAGTAATTCGAGGCAGGGTGATATGCTTATTTGTGTTTCTAAGTGATACAAATATCGTGTAAATGATACACACATACAAAAAAATGTCATTCACTCTGGTTTCTCCCTAACTGAAATTCCAAGGGCAAGGATCTGATCAGACAGCAAATCTCCTACTGCTTCGAGAGTAAGTACACTCTATAAATTCTAACCCTAGTTGAAACTTCCTAAGTCCCAAGCAAATCACATCTAAGATGACCTTAGAAGTTGGAAAAACAAAACAAAACAAAACAGAAAAAAACCTCAACATCAACCAAACCAGTGACACTAGGGGCTTCATGAATATGAACTCAAGTCCCAGAAGCACCTGATGTAGTTCGGGTTCTTGGTCTGCAGGTTTCTCATCAGCGTGGCCACAGACGCCTTGAACTGGGAGCCTGCGGTGGGAGGTCTCTTCAGGTTGACCTTTGCAGGATTTCCTTCAGGAAACAGAGACTTGATGAGGGAGTGGCCAGCCTTCCACATGGCTTGAGACAGGTCCCGGTACAGAAGGTCATTGTTCTTGTCAACAAATCCTTCCACCTGGTAGAGCACCTGTGAGTGATAGTGACCGCACACGGGACTCACTGCTGGCTCACGGCACAGGACAGTGTCAAACAATGACGACACCCAGACTCCAACATCAGAAACCCCAGTACACTTGTCACACACTGATACTAAGTTTGCTTCCAGCTTTGAGTTCCATCTCTTGAAGATGCAAAAGGAATAAAAATAAGGTCTAAAATGTCCTTCAGCATTTGTAAGAATAAACTCCAAAAATGCTAACATAACACTTTTAAAGAATGTTAGATGGTTTTTGGTATGGGTATATGTCTGAATTTTTTTTTTTTTTTTTTTTTTTGGCTCACATGCCAGTCTAGTCTGTTTCAAAGTAGAAAGGGTTCGGAAACAGATAACACGGGCATTTTCAGACATCCTAAGCAACAGAGAAACGGAGCAGGAATGTAGCTTTTAATACTATGGGCCAATGAAGCAAAACAAAAGGCATCCTGAAATCAAAGGCAATCCAGGATTATCTCATTTTGAATAAATGCATAACTAAGGAATTCTCCTGTGAAGCTTCCATTCATATTTATAAAGGTAGCAATAACTCCAATCAATAATCCTTTCGAATAAAAATTAGCCTACTGTTTAAACTGTTTTATTGAGATCAACTTCCTCAAATACAGAGGAAAAGAATTTTTAACTAGGTATTTCCCCCAGTTTCTCTCAAAATTTCAACTGAAGAATTCTTGAGTTTTGCTAAATGTTTTGTGCTTTTAAAACCTTACAGTAGGCCTTTCTTCTGGCTCAATTTACCAACCCTTTATCTGTATTATTTGATAGAACAGCTTAAGAGCTAAAAATAATAAAATGACATAAAGACACTTTGTAGTGTTCATTAAGACTGCTGGTTTGTTTTCCATCTTCTTGTGTTAACAAGACGTAGCTCACCGTGGTCCAGGCTCAATTACCAGTGAGCACTGGCTGCCCTCACTAGTCTCCTATAGAAGCTGTGCTCAGCACACCCTCTCCCAGGAGGCACAGGAGCCCTGGGGACAACATCGTGGGCCTGGGGTGCTCCCCTGTACCTTGCCAGCGTAATGCTGGATTCTGAAGCAGCTGTGGGGCAGGGTTGTGTCGTTGAGAAAGCGGGAACACTTGCTCATCCTGCTCTCAAAGTGCTGGTGGGTGGCACACACTTGGTTCAGCTTTTCCAGGAAGGTCTCATCTGTAACAGTGCCGGGTCTCAGGCACTCTTCATCCAGCATGGCCAAGATTCCATTTGTGTTCTGGGAGGAAAGAAAGAAAGGTGTTTCCTTCCTTCTCTCCTTCCTTCTTTGCTAAGCTGCTCTAATAATTAGTCCTAATCATAACATCAAACACAACTGACGTAATTACATGTAAGATTCTGTTCAGCTGTAACAGAAAACAGAATCACAAAGGCCCCCAGAAGGCAGCTCCTTTTCAGAGTGACCCAGATGTGTTAGGGTTGGAGTATCTACCTTTGTGTCTCCGTCCCCAACAGGACCCAGAGTCACCTCACCCTCAGTACAAAGGAAGTTCACACAGTCAGAAAAGTGTGTGTGGGCCTCAAATCCAAAACCCAATCGGAGTCACAAGCCAACATGGTAGAATGGTGTCTACTTCAAGCTACTAATTCTGGCTCCACCTCTTGTCTTCTATTTGCTTCACAGCTTAGGAAATACATTGGTCTCATGGTACCAGACTGTTCACAGATTCAGAGTAAAGCTGGGTTTCTGGGGGACGGGAGTAGTGCTGTGTTTTAGGATGTTGTTCTCATGATCATGCAATCCAGTGCTGTTCAAAACCATTTTAGAATAAAACTCTTGTTCAACATAAAATATCTAACTGAGTATTAAATATGAGTGAAACTTTACTTGTATGCTCAGACTCTGTGATCATATTTACTTCAAGAAAGGCCAGCCCTAGACTGAACCAGAAATCAGGAATCTTCTACTTTGCTAACAAAGGCAGTGCACTTCCTGTGACTGTCCCCAAGGCCCCTAAGTTGCAATTCCAGAAACAATCCAAGCCACTGACCCTTAACCCCTCCCACTTCCACCAAGGCAAAGGTCCTGCCCTCAGAAGGCTATGATCTCCTCTGACCAGCATTTACTCATTCCACACAAAACCCAAGGGAAGAGCAGGCCCTCAAGTATGTTCACTACATCCCCAGAATAGACATTGTTGTTCACTGGTGCTGGAAGGAAGCACTTCCTTTGAGCTCTGGGTTCTTCCATGAACACAAGTTTCTTCAATCATTTGTACAAGGCATTTTCTGTGAGGTAAGTGGGTACATTTACATGCACTGCATTTCTCTCCTTTAAGTGCCTGCTGTTTGTGAGAGAAACATCTCATCAGGAAAGGGAAACCTCCACAGCAGAGTCCTCAGGTAACAAAATTTGCTTGGGAAAAAAAAAAACTTCAGGAAATATATGATTTCTGGATTTGAGGCAAAAGCTTGGAATTCTTTATGTAGATTGACAACATTCCCCTCCTAATGCTGGCCAAAGTTTCCAAAACAAAGTTTATTTTTTATCAGGAAGGAGAGATGATTTGGATTATTTACTGCTTTCCATGCTCAACTAAGTCAAAGTTCATGTTTTCGAGAGTATCTTGCATATTGATGGGAAAACACTGGCCAATCGTGTAATTTCCACAAGAGTTGATTTGAGCACAGCATGTTTGTTCAACACTCAGGAGCAAGAGAGCATTCTGGAAACACAACACACATCTCCTGGCAGGAGAAATAAGCCATGTACGCTGTCTGAAAAGACTACATTAAGGTCAGAAGTACAAGCAACCAACCCTACGGCGAGCAGAGGGGTTTCCTGTTTCCACATAAATGTGGCTTCCGACAGGTAACTCACTACAAGAAACTATACCATGGCCCCAAACCAAAAACTTACAATCAAACAGCTTCCTAAAAACTGCCCAGTAATTTTCCCCATTTTTATACTTTTCAAACTCATACACACTCTGAAAAATTCCAGGTTCTTGGCCACACTCACAGCATCCTCTCATACACTGAATCAAACCAAGGCCAGAAATGACCTGCTAATGTAGCTCAGAGGTTTGTCCCTCTTCCCTCTTTCTACCCTAAACTCAATGGTACAGTAGCACTGAACTGTAGGCATGAAATGGGCACACTGATGTGTTAAACCCCTAAGTGTCTGCTCTGGTCAGCATACACAGTACACAAATGCTAGTGGCCAAGAGGCTGTGACAGGGTAACAATATCAGGGTGTCCTGGCTAAGTACAATAATAAAAGCTGTCCATGCCTTCACTCAAGAGTAGAGAATGAGTACATAAGATGACCATAAAGTCTTCAAACAGAGTAGTTCCCAACACACAGAGAAAAGTGTAAAATAGGGATGCTTAGTGTAGAAAGGCAGTGAGATCATTTGCACAAGGTTAATTATGCTACTAAAAATTCCTTTAATACCGAAGTACTCACATTTTCTATTAGGTCACAAATGATAGCATTGTTGAAGTAGTCAATGTGAGTCCATTCTATGTCCTAAAAACAAAACCGAACAAAATCAAATCCATACAGCAATGCTGCAGTGCCACCTGAAAAATGAACCGCTCCCTGCACCCCCCACCCACCCACATTTCACTCTTAATCCGAAGTTCTCTCTTTACAGAACCAGAGCTGTCAACATCATCTTCCAGTTCTGAAAGCTTCCTCAACACAGCAGTCCACCACTGACATGAACCGATTGAAGCAATTGCCCTTGACCTGCCCCAAGGCTGCTTCCCATTCCACTCTCCCATCTGTCACTGTTTCCCATGCACTTCATGGGCTCTAAGCCAAATATTTACTCAACAGGCCCTTGGGTCAATATTGCTCTGTATATACTTATGATGTTTATAAGGAAATAAGGCAGAACTTGATCCCAGCAACTAAGATCTAGAGTTTTTGTCATTCACGAGGCAAAAGTAATTTTAGAATTAATACTAAGTTCTAACTCAGTTAACTATTTCATATAAAAACAGCCCAATGTGGGGAGAAAGTGTGTACCTCCACAGAGCACACCATGGGAAACCTACCCACAGAGCCTCTAACACTAACCAGTGAGGACTGCCTTCCTTCTCTGTCTGCCTAACTCCATCTCTGGACACAGACATTAGTTTTCTTAGGAGAAGAAATGTAATTCATATAATAAGTGAGGAATCTGCCTATATTCTCTCAGAAGTATTTCAAGTTATCCATACATTAACTTCCTGGCAGTCTCTGTAAGATGAGAAGACCGGAAGAGAATGATTCTTGATTTTGAGGGTATTTATATTACCAGAATGTTGCCAGAAAAGCACAAAACTTTTCTGAAGTAAAATGACCATTCTAAAACAAACAAACAAAAAGAAATGTTAACAGTTTGGTTTAATGGGTTGTTTTACTAAGCCACTGGGGGCTAGCAATTCGCTTAGAAAAATACACGCAGGAGTGCATGCATGCCTGTAACATTGGCACTCAAAGAGTAAGGCAGATGGATCCTGTATTTGGGATATCTTCAGCTACATAGTGATATACCTGTCTGAAAACAAGTATCTGAGCATTCATATGTATTAACGTGCACTTCTATCTATCTATCTATCTATCTATCTATCTATCTATCTATCTATCTATCTATCTACTTACCTACCTACCTACTTACCTACATACATACCTATCAATCATCTACCTAAATTTATACGTCTGTCTGTCTATCTAACTATTCATCTTAGGCTGAGACAGGACTATCTTGAGTTTTAAGTTCATTGGGGTTACACTGCTAATTTTGTCTTTAAAATGGAATCTAGTGGACTGTTAAGATGGCTCAGGCTGAAATCAATCCCTGGAACCCACACTGTAGATAGAAACAGCTGACTCTCACAAGTTATCCTCTGGCCTCTGCATGCACCAGCGCATGCTCATAGCCGTATGTTTAAAATGTTTTTAAAAAGAAGGAAAACAGTTAATTGTATTCCTAAAATGTTACAGCAAATCAAAAAACAAAAAAAATATAGACATAAGAAAACAATCTCTCAAAAAGTATATGTTTACTTAAAAAAAAAATAAAAGAGTAAAACCAAGTTTGTGGTTTAAAATTGAAGATGAAAGGATTTTACAAACAATTATTTCTGGGTAATTTAAGATGCCATTAAATGAGATAGTCCTTAAACAACACCAAGAATATAGTGATCATATAACAAATGTTATGTATAAATTATGTTATAAATTTTTAAAATCAATTTTTTTTTAAGATTGAGCAAAATCTCTAAGAATTCTCAATCTCCCTGTAGTGACACTGATTTTTTGGTATACAGTTCTTAGTGTCAGCTCATTCATAACCTAAAACCACAACCACAGTCAGTACCCAAATTCCCTCTTGTCATACCATTCAAAGTCATAAAGCCCCAGCAACCACTGACAATGGCTTTCTACAGACAATCCATATACAGCTCTGTCACTTTAAGATGGATAGAATCGGGTTTTTTTCATTTAGCATGATTCATACGATCCATGCTGTGTGTGTCAATCACTCATTCCCTTTTATGTCCCAGTGCTAATTCAGTGTGTGCATCTAATTTATTTATTCACCTCCATTTTCTTAACACAGAATTATTTTACATAATTACACTGGAACCTAAGAGATCGAAGGACACTAGCTAGTATTTAATGACAACCTACTATGTACCAGGTACTGTTCTGAGCACTGGTAGAACAGACAGCACAGCCGCCATACACATAAAATATTTGAAGGCATAAAATATTAAACTTAGAGCATTACTCTTGGGTTATGCAGATGGCCTTCAAACACAGATTTTTAGTTATAATGGAGAAACCTCTTAGACTGGTTCAACCTTACCTCCCGAATATATTCCTCTTGCTCTTCTTTGAGGGTAAGTTCGATGAAGATTTGTTGAAGCTTTTCATTACAATAGTTAATAATAAACTGCTCGAAGCTGTTATCCTGTGTGGTAAGAAGGAGGAAATTCATTGTAACCATATCATTAGCTCTCCCTAAGGAAGACACTCAACACCTCAACCCATCTAAAATGCCACCCAGCACCCTTTACACTCAACTGTGGCCCCACGCAAGCTCCCAGGACAGACGTGCCTTGCAAGCACGTGGGGAATGGCTCATGAGTCAGCGTACAAAAGAGATATGCATGGAAGCCGCAGTACTTAAGGATGGGGAGTTTTAGATGGTAGAGAAGCATCCCATTTGTGGTTTAAATTTCCCCCTGAAATTCAGTAAAGACAGTGAGATCCATAATCCCTGTCAACAACTCCCAAATGGTTCATTCTCGGGTCTTCCTACCTCAACCTCCAACCAGAATCAGGTCCCTCACTCAACGACCTGTTTGTACATGTGTGCGCAGAGACGTACATGTATTGACCAGCTTCACATATGTATCTGACTGCACACTGCTTAAGGAGAAGGGCCAGGCATACCATCTTGCTCACTATGATTCACGCCATAGTATACCTTGTAAATATGGGACACACACAGAGCAAGTGAATGCACCAAATAGATCCATGGAAATCAAAGCATCAAGCCACGCCCTCAGCCGGAGACAATCTTTCTGTCCTCAAAAGTTCACATCGACACTCTAATCCCCCCCAGTCAGAGACAATCTTTCTCTTCTTAGAAGGCCAAATCGGCTCTCAGGTACCCAGGCTTCCTCTTCAGAAGTTCTGCCTCATATTAATTATCTCTTATCAATTCTCTGATAGAAGCTCCGTGATGAAATAATATTGAACAACCTACAGAGCTCAATGAACACACTGGAGGTTCATGCTTTATTAGAACTTTCCAGAATGACACAGATGTGGTGTTGAAGTTTACAGCCCATCTTTGCCAAGAGGTACTGGCAGTGGGCAAAAGAACACAGACTCCACCTCGGGTAAATGTGACTCTGCTCCCCCTGAGGCGGCCACGCCTGATCTAACAAAGAACACCTCAGCATGGGTAGTCTGACGCACATCATTCCCAGTGTGTAAGCAGAAGGACGGGCCTTTACATCTCTCTACAAATGACAAAAGCAAGCAAGTATCTAGAAGCTGATTTTTAAAAATTAGCTTTGGTCCTGCCTTGGGCGGACCTGAATGGGGTCACAAGAGAGCCTCTGACAATTTCCTTGTCTGGAATCTTGCTAAGGATTTGTAATCACCCAGAATGCAGTGATCAGAGGAAGCTTCTAACTCCAAGATGTAAACAACCCATAGGATTCCACAATCACCAACTAACCTCGCTGATCTAAGTTTAGTTAGGCAGCAACGTTTCTCAACATCCTGAAGGTTTTTACGAAAGAAGCAAGCATGCATTTTCACCTCCCCAGATGCCTTTTCACACAAACTCTTTAAAACCACAGTTAACAATTTTTATTAGGAAATAAAGTCAGTCCACTGCAGCTGCCAGATGTCTTTACTCTTTTAGGCAGCAGCACAGTCATTTCCTATGAGAAACATCAGGCTCTTCTGGTTTGGTAAAATATACCCTTCTATAATGCCATGATCACAAATAATAATAATAAAAAAACAAACCCAATACTGGAGTGCTTAATACAAGATGACCTCTCACAATGGGGAACAAATATAAAGAGCAAATCTTCTGCTTTAGAATCTGTGCTGAGGAAGCCATTTCAACCCAATGATGCTAAAGTTTCAAGTGTCCACTGATGAGGAGGGGAGAGAGGAAAATGACTCGTGTCCTTGGATACATGATGTGCTCTGTGCACTTTCCAAACAAGACTATGAAATACACAATGAACAAGTAAGAAACTGGAGGCAAAGCTTCACAATTACAACGCAGCTTATGGGTTGAATTCAAGCGAAACTATATTTGCCGTTAATCTTTCCTATTTTTCTGCACACAGCCACACAATTAGTCAGCAACCATTGGCTACAAAACTCGCAGAAACTGGAGAAGCTATTAGCACAGGCACATGCAACAGACCAGCACTGCAAACAGTTTATACTTACTGCATTCTGGTGCAAGGGGACAGACACAAAATGCAGTCAGTTCTTAATTAGCAATAGATTTTTCAAAGAGTTATTCACTGCTTTAAGTGGTGTCTGCAACACTGGGGCTGTTTTGGTTTTTGTTTGTTTGTTTGGTTGGTTTTTGAGACAAGGTTTCTCTATGTAGCCCTGGTTGTCCTGGAACTCACTCTCTGGATCAGTCTGGCCTTGAATTCAGAAATCTCTCTGCCTCTGCATCCCGAGTGCTGGGATTAAAGGTGTGCACCACCACCGCCCAATGAGGCTATATTTCTAATTGGTAGAAAACCTTAGATGAAGACACATCAATCTAATGGAGAGGTTCTGAAGCTGCATGTGGGATCACAACTGTGCCCCTGCTAAGGAAGAAAGAACTCTGCAAGGCGAAAGGGGCCAGCCGAAATGCTGATAAATAATAAAACATGCCCAGTCTTAGGGTTGCAGAGTCCAGCATTTCTTAATTCAGTGTAACATCAGTGTAAAGAAAATGTACATTGTAGGGTCAAGGTCTATATCTAACCCAAAGAGTAGGGGACAAAGGCATTTGGAGGATCACAGCAGAGTGACAAAACCCTTCAAGTTTCAGAAGAACCTCCCATCCATGACCCTGAGTGTGCTCTGCGGAATCATGCCGGCCTCCTTGTTCAAAACCACTTCAGATGGCAAGGCAACAGTATCCACCTAGAGATGGTCTAAGAACAAAAACTGAACTCTCTAATGATAAAAATCACCTTCCCAAGCCCCCAAACAAAACTAGACTACCCAACCATCAAAGTGGAAATTAAATTATTTTCCCACATTGAAATCAGCATCTACTGCAATGGAATTCTACACACTCCAAGGATTTTTTCAAAGAAGTACATTCAGGGCTTGTATTGAATGATCCCTTCCAGTGAAGCTCTGTCCAGACAGCTGTGGGGAAGACAGGAGAGCAAAAGGTTCCATGCTAACTCACAGTGTGTCCTGACTGTATACAGGGGAGCAAGCACCCTCTGTATAGGGGTAGAACAAACTAGCACTTTAAACACCAGGGCTTCTTAAAAAGTCTTGTAGACTCTGAGACCGTTTGACTGTGCTCGCAGAATGATTCACAGCTACTTTCTGCTCTCCAGTATCAACCACAACTGTTCCATGCAGCATGTTTTTGAAAGACATGTCCAGAGATATTGGCCTATTACACTATATTCTTTGCAACAGAGGCAGTTAAGGCTATCTTGTATTTCTAAAGGCAATTATGTAATTATAAAAAGTTTTAATCTTTATAAATAATAAATAGTAAAATTAAGAGGTAAATGAAAGAGACAACTTCATACCTGAATATTAAGGATAGGGAGATGGTATATTTTACAGACAGACATTATGTTCTGAAAACCAGGCAGTTCAACTACAAAGACCATGATTTGTTCAAGCAAAGTGTGCCATTAATGATATACACTGTCAATGTTTTTACAGGTCTGCTCCTCCCTCCAGGACAAACATTTGGCATTTGGATATAATGTATTCGGTGAGGTTTTATCTTTATATAATGAAGGCATGACACATGAAATGCTTCATTTATAGATAAACCCACAGCCTTGTGGGTGCACTTTAGAGACCTGGGACGGACATACCACTGCTGTAAATGCGTCCTAGCAATGGCATCCCTGTTGGAAAGCCTCAGGCAGCCCCCAAGTATCACCAAAAATATCACCATTTTGACAGAAGGGAATGTATTTATTCACAATTGTTTTTTAAAGCCACTATGCCCAGAAAAAAAGCCTCCAAAGCAATAATTACTTCTTAAAAACTGAACACCAGGGGAAAAAAAAACTTTAAAATGTGTAAGAAAAATATTTAATATTAGCTATTATTAGCTAATTTAGCTATTTCACCCTTCTAAACATCAACAAAACTGAGTAACAAATTTTCCTTCATATATGTAACATTTTTTTCTAGGTAGATAACAATCAAATACAGTAAGATTAAGGAAAAACAATTTAGGAACACAGTTTTTTAAAATATTTTTAAGTAAACTATGATTTTTAAAAACTATAACACATCATATTCATATCTAATTCACAGCCACTTTTTCATTTTTAAATCCGCTTCACCTTCTTCCTCAATCATGTGTTCTCTAGCACAGAGGGGAACTAGAATAGAAGGTACTGACTATAGCCAGAATTAATTGGAAAACATGTTCTATAACCACGATAGGGCAAGCGGTACAATTAACTTAGCCCTTGGCCTGGATGAGAATATTTCAGCTGTACAGGATATGACATGACCAGAAACTGAGGCCTCTAGGTTCTAGTGAATGTTACTGTTTAATTAAGTTTTTCCAGTAAACTAACTGCCAATTTAATAACTTCCTTCCAGATAAGCCTAAGGAAGATTTCACATTGTTCAATTTGCTTTTCAGTGTAATATAATTTTTTTTTAAGTAATAGCACTTACTTCTTTTTTCCCTCCATTTTATTAGTTCTTTGAGAATACCTTGTATGAACCAGGCATTTTAATAATATACACCCCACCTCCCCCTCCTCTCTTCTCCCTGGCTAGCCCATTTTTTCTTTAATGGACAAATTATAAAAATGTCTCAGAAATCAAAGACCAAATTCTGAGTTAAAACAATGTTCAAACGTAACTGTGTGGGGCATCTGGATATGATTTTCTTCCTTTGGAACGTGGATTTCCTATCCCACCAGAGTGTAGAGCTATACAATGTTTTCTTCCTTTGAGCTTCACCTTTCTCCATTTATGGTCTGTTAATCTGTTTTACACACTGACATCAGACCACATGCAGCCAGCAAGGCAAACTTATCCACCCCTGGCACGAAGTGCTTGTCAGGAAATCCATGTGTCATCATCCCAAGGCTTAATGCCCCCACTTCCCCCTCTGGTTAGAGAGGAACCAGAGAGATGAAAGGCTTCTACCAGCTCAGCTGAAAAGTGCATCCATGGCGACTGACAGGGCAGTCACTGAGGCAGAACTGGGCAGTTAGGCAATGCTCTGGACCTTACTGCACAGTTTTAAAGTAAAGCACACAGTGCTCTAAAAGGCAGAATCTTTCACTTCCTGAGGTCAGTTTTGACAAAGAACCACTCATTTTGCACTGATATGAATTATGAATACTTTGTTTACACTTATTCCTCCCACCGAAGCTTCCAGTACTCTTAAATTCTTAATTGGGTTTTCTGTGGTTAATACTGACATTTTCATATGTAATGCAATATTGCTGAAAATCTGAGAAAGCTTAGGCAAGTATCAGAGAAAGGTTTGTGAATAACTTATTAAGAGAAAAAAGAGAACATTTATAATTTAAAATAAAACATAGACAAAAATATCTAAAATTATATCAGCCAAATTTTCATTTTAAATGAATCCAAATAAACATATTTATAAAATAAAGACAAATGATTAAAATCATGCTAGCTGATGATTAAACTGAGAGATTTAGACAGAAAAATAGAGAAAACTATTAAGTACAATGCACAGATCCTGCCTCTCTCAAGGAATAGGAATGGAAATAGAAAACAAAGCAAATGGGTGCAGCGAGACAGCCTATAGCCCTGGCACCTGAGAGACAGAGGCAGGTAGAACTCTGTAAACTGAGATTAGCCAGCTCTACACGGACAGTTCCAGGCCATCCAGGAATCAAACTCAGCCCACCAGATCTTGGTGGCAGCTATGTGGTGGCAGCTATGCTATACTGACAGCCTGGTTTTTAAATACATTCATCCACTCCACATCTATTAATTAAAGGGGTCATCTATACAAAGGTCTTATTTAAAAATTGTACCTATCACTATCCTCTTTTTTTAATATTTATTTATCTATCTATTTATTTATTATAAGTACACTCACTGTAGCTGTCTTCAGACACACCAGAAGAGGGTATCAGATCTCATTACAGGTGGTTGTGAGGCACCATATGGTTGCTGGGATTTGAACTCAGGACTTCTGGAAGAGCAGTCAGTGTTCTTAACCGCTGAACCATCTCTCTAGTCCATCACTATCCTCTCAATCTAAGATATTTCTGGCGTTTTGAGCTCGTAATGCTTAATTTTTAAAAATGCACTTATTTCATGGAGAAGAAAACTGAACTCAATGATTTTATATGCCTGTGATGGTTCTGATTGTCAACTTTACACAATTCAGAATTACTGGGAAAGGAAATTCAACAAGGGATTGTCTACATTAGGTTGCTCTGTGAGCATGACTGTGGAAGATACCACGACTATGTTAATCATGGTGGGACCATTCCCTAGGCAGAAGATTCTGAGCTGTTAAAGAGAAAGCAAGTTGAGCACGGTCAAGAATTCATTGTTCTCTACTCTTGACTGTGGATGTTCTGTGACTAAATACTTCAAGTTCTTGCTACCTTGACTTCCTCATGATGATGATGGGCTACAACCTGGAATCACAAGTCAGATAAATTTTTTTCTCTCTTAAGTTGCTTTCATCAGGGTATGTTGTCACAGCAACAGAAAAGGAAGCTAAGACAGTGACTGACATTTACTGTGGGTATAACTTAATGGATTTACTCACTCAGATACTTTTGTTTAAAGAGTGCACTCATAACATGAGCTCCAAGTGTGCTACAGAGCTCCAGGTCAGTAACAAATCTGTCGATACGATTTGGGCTCAACCTTGACTGTACAGTGGAGTCACTGGGGAACTGTAGAAATACTGCTGCCAGGTCCTATGCTCGTGATTCTGGTTTGGTATCTAGTTCAATCTAAACATAGGAAATCTTGAAAGCTCCCTAGGTGACTCCACTGTGTAGCTAAGTTTTTGAGATATTCAAGTAGAGCATCCATCTGAAGAGCATTTAGAAACACAGTGCACAGATCTTCAGAACTAGAGTCTTGAGCTGTGACTGTGTTGAAAAAGTGACACTGTAACTTGCAGTAGGAAGGCAAAGTCCAGCAAGAAAGGTGTGGTGAAAAACCTGAAAGAAGTGAAATCTAAAGTACGTAGAGAAGATTCTGGGATTCTTGGAGGATAATTCATCCAGAACCAAGTTTATGGATGTTTTGCCTACTGACATTCAACTTCTGTTCTGATTAGGTACATAGAGAAAGGATACTATAAAATAATATGTTAATCAAGGTGGGAGGGCCTGCCCACTGTGGGTAGTGCCATTCCCTAGGCAGTCAGTTTTCTAACTTCCTGTGTGGGTATCCCCATCTTCAGCAGCAAAGACTTTCTTTAAAGTCTTAAAGCTAGATTGTAAATTCCAAGCAAATAACTAAATGTCTGCCTGATTTGTTCCTGGTATGTGGCTTACATCAGGCTGATCATCTTAAGTGGCTTGTGAGGTATAAGTGGTTTCCTTTGAGAGCGGTTAGGGCCCATTTTCTAAAGCTAATGACATCTTAGGATGCACTAGAGGGGAAGCTAACTGTATGTCTCAACATAACCCCATTATCCTATCAAAAATAGTTTCAATTAGGTCTGGTGGTGTATGCGCATAACCCCACCACGTGGGAGGCAGAGACTACTACCTACTCTATGTAGTAAATTCCAGGCCAACCAAGGCTGTGTGTGACATGGCATTAAGAATCTGACTTAGTCATAAGCAATAAATGAATGTGTACATAGGCTCTTTATACCCATGATGCCATGGCTAAAATTCTAAAAATGCACATGCTATTTATGAGCAATAAATTGTTTTCTAGGAAAATTAATGTAAATACACTATCTTTAATTTTATGAGCATCATTAACTGTAATAAATTTCTATTAAGATCAATGTTTACCCATCAGCCAACTCATGAAACTATTTAAATTTAGATCCG
The DNA here is from genome assembly GCF_978045245.1 of Mus caroli. Classification (NCBI taxonomy): domain Eukaryota; kingdom Metazoa; phylum Chordata; class Mammalia; order Rodentia; family Muridae; genus Mus; species Mus caroli. The sequence goes on from NW_028227256.1 coordinate 48,601,193, forward strand.
TGCTATACCAGGTAAGAGATCTTTCCCCCTGCCAATGGTAAAGAATGACTCTAACATCTGCCTACTTAGTAACAGTATCCTGAGATCTTGCTAAAGGAAATTAATTTAAGCACAGTGATTTCTGAATATACACAAGAATTTTCCCAATGCACAAACCTCAACCAACAAGAGACCTGCAGCTTCTTTCGTAGTTTTAGCCTAAAAGGCACCAACAAATGGGAACTGTGCTGAAGGCTGAGCATTCCTAGCTGAGGACGGTGGCCAGCATGCACACCTCCATCTAAACGCATCTCCAAACTGAACAGAATCTGGAACGGATGTAAGAACAGTGAGACAGGGAACTGGAGGCTTGTGACAACATTGGGGTTTTCCCAACAGGGAACCGATGAGTCTGGAGAGAAAAGTAACGAAATGACCTTGGTCTTAACCCTACTAGGAAAGGAAAGAAATAAAGAAAATATTGGGAAACCAGGGAGTTGGACCATACGTTTATCATTTAGCAGAAGTCAAGTGTGGTAGATAACCAGCCTAACTTTCTCATCTGTGAAATGGGAATAACAGCTACCTCCATGGAGCTGTTCTGAAAATTAAATCTGACAGCATACACAGTTACTATTGTATTCAGATAGCCCTACGATGCCAGAGCCCTGGCTGTCCTGAAACCCACTCAGTAGACCAGGCTGGCCTCAAACTCACAGACATCCTCTGGCTCTGTCTCCTGAGTGCTGGGATTAAAGGCATTTGCAACCATGCCTAACTTAAGTATAATGGTCAACCATTTAATTTGGAGCAAGCAAGCTCATTCTGAACTTCTGCTTTGGAGTTCATTGTTGTAAGATCACAGCAGGCATGGCATGGACAAGACCAAAGGTGGTATGGAATCCCATCCCTAACCCCTAACTCACAAGAATTAGACAGCTTTATTTAGGCGATGGAAGTCTCTGGCTTCTCCCTTCCTGGTGTTTTTTATGCTTTCTTTTTCAAGCAACCTATGAATGACTGGATGGCCATAGGCACCAGTGCTCATGTAACATGGAAGACACGTTATCACATAAAAATTTCAAAAGCCTCTAAATGGTGGTTCAGCACTTCACACACACACACACACACACACACACACACACACACACACACACACACACTATGGCTATACTTGCAAGGATCTTACTTTCAGATTCAAGGCACAGTTATTTATAATGAGTTGCCTATACAACGTGACTTCATTTCTAACTCTTCCACTTTAATAACAGTAGTACTCATTTTAAAAAAAACTTACCTCAAATATTTCAAAGCCATAAATGTCCAGAACACCCATGACCTTCTTTCTCACTTTTGTTTGTGCCTTAAAAAAAATATTTCAAGTTAATAAGAAAATGCAGTCATAATATAACACCAAGAGGCACAAGCTGTTTTGAAGTAAAACAATTGTTCAGTTGTTTGGTTAAAAACTTAGAAGATAAGAGTACCGGTGTGGAATCCTTCAGAAACTTAACAATAATGACACAGGCACCCAAGGACTTGGGGGTGCCTCACGTTATGAAACAAAAAAAAAAAAGAATCAACTCTGACCAAGCACAAAGCTTTTCATGGTCACCTTGTTCAATACCCAATGAAAATCATATTAACTCTCTCCAAACGTATTTAATGAAGATCATATAGGTACCTAAAAGAAAAAGTCATCTTTTCAGTGAAGTGTATACAACTACCTAAAAAAATGCTAGCTGCTCTGCAAAGACCACAAGACCAGTCTGGTCCCCAGTGAGACCCAGAGCACATGGTAAAGCAAGAGAAACAAAACCCCTGGCAAAGTTCAGTCTTATGCAAGATCGAGCTATCGTAAAGAATCACCCTTTAAAGTGGCGACTGAATATTTGCTGATAGAACGAAGCTTCTCTAATATAATGTTTGCACGGTGACTACCATTTATTTATTACAAATAGTGTCTTACAGAGATTCAATACCTTAATGCTTTCGTTGATACGATTTACCAACCATGAAAACAACCGGCTGTAGAGGTTTTTAGCCAGGGCATCACGGGCATAATAAGCCTATTAAAAAGAAAAAAGAACAACTTAACACTAACAAATGCTACAGTGCTTAATTTCTATAAAATATTTAAAATACTTTAAAAATATTTAGCCTGTGTATTTCAAATTTCTCCTTGATGGAATTTTTATCATATATTGGCTAGACAGTCAAACTTTGAGAGAATTAGGTAAAATTTTCACCCAGACTACATTTTTGCATCCCAGGAAATTAATTCCAATATCACAGAATGTTTTGCCACAAAAATATTCATCCTAGTGATATAGAGCAAAGGAAAACCAAGAGAGGATCTGAAGAATAGGAAAATCAACACCCATGAAAGAGATGTAATATAGTGACATACAGGAGGATCACTGTAGAGCTGAGCAAATGAACATTTACATCGAAGGTAAGAAACTGAAAAGTTGTATCCTTAATACAGTCATCCCCCCTCCCAGACACACACACTCATACAAACGAAAGGAAATAAAATAGGTCAGAATATAACAATCGATAAACTTCTTCAGTGACCTAACCCAGTTCTCTAATTGAATTGAATAAAAAAAGAAAGTATAATTGATAATATAATCAGGATAATATGTAGAATATTTCAAAAGATTCAGAGAAGGGAAGGACATTTTACCTATGGAGAGATACAAAGTTCCTGAAAACTGGGGCCACTGTACCCACCTCTCTGGAGGTATGGTCAAAAATAAATAAATTAATAATAATAAAAAAAAATCACCAGGCTGCCCAGGTAACTGAGTGTCCAAGTCTGAGATCCTCTCGCACATATTCTCCAAGCCCAACTTGCTTTTCCTGGCCACGTTCTGAATCCTGACCCAAACTTAACAGTGCAGCCGAGCCTGGCTCATCCAGGTCCTCAGGCTCCAAACCTGTCTTTCTTTTTGAAATACCATTCTGTCCATTCTTTATCCAAACCCTCTTCTCTCTCCACAAAGCTTTTCTCGGTCTCGATTTCTCTAATAGGGGCTCCTGTCGGGGCTTGTACTCTGAGGCATGCGTTCAATATCTTCCCATTAAGCCAACTGCTCACTATCTGACCGTGAAGAGTCAGCTGGCAATCATTTACAAGGAAAAGCACACGAGTTCCACTGATGGACAGGCTGCTATAATCCCAACCTCCATATGGCAAAGCATTTCCACAGCCTCGGAAACACAGAGAGAGTAAAGGGGAGCAGAAAGGAACAGAAAGAACAAATGGTTTCTACAGTGGCTGTGACCATGCAGTGGTTCCAGGGCAGCCATGGCTGGCTGCAAGGAGGGTGAGACCAGAAGCTACGGTTGACTAAACGAAGCAGGCCCGCACGAGCAGTAGTAAGCCATTTAATTCCAGCCCAGATCAGCACCAACTGGTAGAAAAATGTCCAACTTGCAGAGCATAGGGTTCACACCACAAGGGCCTCCCAGTGCCACTCGAGTGCATTAACATTATCATCCTACACACATCTGTGGAAGCAACCTAAATTTCTGCAGGAAGACTTCTCTGGCAGGTGAAGCATAGTGGAAGTACAATGTGGAAGAGAGTCCAGTTTGACCACTGGGGCTTCTAGCCTATTCTCTTCTCCTAAAACATGGAATCAATCCCCAGTCACTCCTCTTTTACCTTGAGTTAAGACATCAGCAATTCTGTTGCCTCTATTTTCAAAGCAGATCCAGCGAGACCACGCCCCCTGGTTCCAAGGCAACCATCTGTCTCTGGATTAGTGGGTGTCCCTCTCAACTGCCCTTATTTTCCCTCAGGCTCTGCTCTTTCCATCCAGCCAGAGGGACCCTTTGAAATATGAGGCAGATCATGCCCACTTCTGCTGGGTGCTCACTTTTCAGTCTGAATGACCTTCCTTCCTGCCTGCCCTGATGGACATGAATCTTCTTTATTCTGTTCTCCTCATTCTCTTTATCATTGAGTACTTAGCGCATGCTGCTTGCTAGAATAGCTTCTGTATCTATTTATCTAACATTCCCCTACCTTAATTTTCAGCTCCCTGAAAACAGAAACTCTTATCTGTTTATTTTTCCCTTAGTGTTTCCAATACGTAATGAGCGTAGTAAAAAATGCCTTTTATACATGTAAAAAGAGCTTGGTTAGAGTCTCCACGATACCCAAGACTGCACCTGATAACCAAAATCCAGTGACATCATTCACTCAAGATAATGCACACAGTCTTAGAACCCCATGATACTTACTGGACAAAATATAAGCAGAGACCACGAGCAATGCTCTGCACTGCACATCTGGAGAGACCCCATGACACCCACTGGACAGAATATAAGCAGAGACCAAGAGCAATGCTCTGCACTGCACATCTGGAGAGATGCCACCAGGACCCTGACTCAGAGAATTTTGTTTGAGACTAGTCCTGACCTGCAGCTAAGACACATCACACATGTGAGATAGGCTTAGGACTGTTGTCAAAGATTTAGAATGAGAACCTTGTGTGATGATCCTCAGCACAATAAGATACAACTTTTGTTATCCTAACAACACATATCTACCATCTTGCTCGCAACACCTAGAACAGTATGTGGAATACAGCCTGGCCTTGAGGTAACTGTCTGCAAACATTTCACATAAAAATACCACCACTTGAGCAAAGCTTTCCTCTGCATGTTACAGTTTACCTACCTGAGCCACATTCAGCGTGGTTGAAACTTTCTCCTGCTTTGCTTCAACTGTTCGGAAACTGAATGCTCTTTCTAAAACCACCTGATCGATGCTGGTCAACTCGCAAATTTCTTTTAACTCTGTTGGGGGGTAGAGAAGGACAGACTCTATAAGCTACTCATGATCATTATCAAGTCCGAAGCTGTTCTTCCTAAATCAAGTGTATAAACACGTATGAATCAGAAGGGTGAGAACTTCACTGTGGTGATATTTATGTTTAGTTTCACTAGTAAGTTCTTTGAAATCTATGATAAGTCCAAGGTTTGTTTCCTAGATTAGAAGCTGGGCAGACGTTCAAAGAAGGTTCCCTGAGCCAAACTGCTTGACCACTAACTTACCATTTTTATCTTTGATTTTGCTTTCATCCAAACCATTCACTCGTGATTCAGGCTTGAACTCGATGTTCCCCAGTTTCAAAACGGCTGCCACTACCTCCAGGACAGCCTCGGCCTCATGATCCTGAAAGCCCACGATCTGCATAGCATTCTGGAAGAGAGAAGCACCTGTTTGCTTTCTATACTTCTGTGCCTGTTGCTGTTTGGTTGTGGCTGTTTACTTGTTTTAACAAATAATGAAATTCAATGAATAGTGTTACAGGTTTACTTCTGGGGTAAAATAAATAAATAAATAAATAAGTAAATAAAACACAAAGCAATGATCTCGATAGGTGGATCCAAACTGTGACTTAAGAGCCTCCAAGGCACCATGCAGAGTTACTGTACACAGATAGGAAGACAGAAAAGGGCTGGGAGCTGAGCCTCAGTGCCCCTCCCCCCCCCCTTTTCAAATCAACCAGCTGGTTTCCATAGATGCCTTTTTTTTTTCCTTCACACTGGTCTTCTGTTTCTAGAAACAAAACCAAGCAAGATGTTTCTACAACCTCCAGCAATAGAAACAACGTTTCTTATTTTATATTCAAGAAACAACGTTGCTTATTTTATATACAAGAAAAACATTGGCTTGCAAAGGTGCAGTGCCCCAAGGGTGAAGGGGAGACACTCATTCATTCACAAATGTATACGGAGTGCCAACTATGTGCCAGGCAAAGTGGTTACAGAACTGGCATTGGACTCAGGTCTTAAACAAAATCATGTCCAGACTATTGCTTCCATATGCGGGTGTTTATACAGTTTTACACAATGGCATACTGAGAGATGCACTCTTCCCGAGAAGAGCTGCCATTATTATCTTCTGTATGTGTGTAAACTGTTCTACACAGCAGTGGGAGTAACGGACACTTTCTGTTATGGAAATTTCCAAACATATCATGAGTAATAAGCACAAGGGGAGGACCCCATATCCCTTCATTCACCTTTGACCATTAACGGGTGTCAATCTTGCTTCACCTCCTTCCCCTCCTCCCTGCCTGCCCCCAGCCCCAGCTGTCTCGTTTGGAAGTAAATCCTAGTTACCATAATGTCATCATGGGAGTCATTTTGAAAGTGTGTGCCACATAAAGAAGAAAGCAGAGTGTCATGTAAAAGTCGCTTCTTTTCTAATGAACAAGGAATGCAGATTCTTCTAACGTGTTGTCATTTGCTAAATCTGCTTAAAAAACGGGATTTTTGGCCTAAAAACACTTTCAAACTAACAGGACCCAAAGGCAGATTTCACATTTGAAAATTAACTCTGGCTTAAAAAAAAAAACTACTTAGAATTTCAGTACACACTGAGAGTCAAGTCCCAGGACAATAGATGAAGGCTCAATTTTACAAATGGTAAAGCATCATGCCCTAGTAAACTTGGCCTTGGAAACCTTATACGATTATCGAGCTAGTGTAAAAACCAAACTGATAAACACATAATGAATTCTTGGATGTATCTAGAACCTTGGGGAGCATAGATTATGATGTAAAGAAAACTGAACTGTAAGCAGTTCTGACTGAGCAGTACAGGGTTACCCATTTCAAAGCGTAATGAAGGCACTTCTTACCCTAACAGTTCTGAAATTGGCAGCATCATCCACACCATTAACTTTGGCAGAGTCCAGACTCAGATAGTTGTATCTGCTGAAATCCCGCTCCAGTTTAAGCTTGTCTGTTGAGTCATGCATACAAATTGATACATTATATCAATAAATGTACACCTCTTCACAATTTCACTTTTTACCGCCCAGATAAAATGTCCTTTGTGTTACGTATCAAGTCAACAATAAAAACTGACACGCAAAGATCAAAATTCACGTTTGTAACCGCTGCTGGGAGATACCGCAATGTAGGATGGGCAGGCACAAGGGAATGGAAAATGCCCTTCATAGAAATTGGCTTTGGATTCCTATGAATCTATTATTCTGGAGTAATAGATCCCCAAAGATGATAAGACAGGTTACAGACTCTGATCTTTCTGTGACTCTTTGTTGGGGGAACTGTTATTGACAGTCAGAGGCTCTCACTAGACCAATAGATTGCAAGGCTACAAAGCAGAGCAATCTTCCCACATTTATCCTTCCCACACTTTACTAATGTATGCATAGTGGGTGATTCAATGGGCTCTAATGTGCATTTGTTGATTACCAGTGAGCATGGTAGTGAGGGTCAACTTTCATTGCCAGTTTAGAATCACCTAAGAGACATAACGCTAGATGTTTTGAGGTTGATTTCACAGAGGGAAGACACACTGGAAATGTGGGTGGCGCCGTCTATGGAGCCCAGGGTAAACATCGTGAACACCAGGATTCACCTCTCTGAGCTCTCGGTCTGCCCAGATGTGAGCAGCTTCACGGCCCCATGCCTACAACGGCAAATGCCGCTGCCTTCACACCTTGCACCATGAGCCGAGGCAACCATTCCTCTCTTACATTGCTTCTCCCTCAGTATTTAGTCACAGATATAAGAAAAGTAACAAAATGGATGGACCTGGAGGGCATCATCCTGAGTGAGGTAACCCAATCACAAAGGAACTCTCACAATATGTACTCACTGATAAGTGGATATTAGCCCAGAAACTTAGGATACCCAAGATATAAGATACAATTTGCTAAACACATTAAACTCAAGAGAATGAAGACCAAAGTGTGGACACTTTGCCCCTTCTTAGAATAGGGAACAAAACACCCATGGAAGGAGTTACAGAGACAAAATTTGGAAGTGTGACGAAAGGATGGACCATCTAGTGATTGCCATATCCAGAGATCCATCCCATGATCAGCTTCCAAACGCTGACACCATTGCATACACTAGCAAGATTTTGCTGAAAGGACCCAGAAATAGCTGTCACTTGTGAGACTATGCCAGGGCCTAGCAAACACAGAAGTGGATGCTCACAGTCAGCTATGGAATGGATCACAGGGCCCCCAATGGAGGAGCTAGAGAAAGCACCCAAGGAACTAAAGGGAACTGCAACCCCATAGGTGGAACAACAATATGAACTAACCAGTACCCCGGAGCTCTTGTCTCTAGCTGCATATGTATCAAAAGATGGCCTAATAGGCCATCACTTGAAAGAGAGGCCCATAGGACTTGCAAACTTTATATGCCCCAGTACAGGGGAACGTCAGGGCCAAAAAGGGGGAGTGGGTGGGTAGGGGAGTGGTGGGGGGGTATGGGGGACTTTTGGTATAGCATTGGAAATGTAAATGAGCTAAATACCTAATAAAAAATGAAAAAAAAAAAAGAAAGTATAAAAAAGAAAAAGAAAAGTAACAAATGGAAGCGCTTGTCTCCGTGAGTGACAGACCTTCCTCAGCAATTCTTGTTTGAACTGTTGGTGATGTAGCTAGTAGCTACTGAATACTGATGATGTAGCCAATAGCTAATAAATAATTTCCTTGTGAACTCTTTAATTCTCTAAAAATCTCCAAAAGTCAGATTGTTAACTCTTGTATAGCTACAAATATCTTCCCTATGACTTAAAAAATTATTACTTATTTACTGTACATGTGTAAGTACACGTATGTATGTACACTCACTTGATCATGGCAAGGGTGCACAGGTGAATTGGTTTCCTTCTTAAACCAGGAGAGTCCCAGGGATGGAACTCAGGGAGTTAGGCTTGGAGGCAAGTGCTTTGCTCACTGAGCCACCTTGCCCGGCCCACTCATTCCCCACGCTTTTTAAATCCTTACTGAGAAAATTCTCATACAACTATAGACCTTTACTACATTTTACAACTTTCTTAAATTGTACAGTTCTCGATTTTGATTTTAAGTTTACAAGGAGCCCTTCTCCAGCTATAAGGCTTTAACACATCTGAGGCATGTGAGTTGGTTCTGGTGAGATAGAGAAATAGGAAAGAAATGTTAGGTGTGGTAGAAGCAACCAGAGCAAGGCGAAATGAAAATGTCAACAGGGAAAACATACAGACTGAGTGCTGTAGAGAATGCTTCAGGATATACTCTGACAATAAAAACCTAAGGCCAGAACCGCAGACTTACAGAGGAGCTCCTCAGAGGCGCCTGAGAGCAGCTGATAGAACACATGGAAGTTTCTTTCACCTCTTGGCTGCTTAACAACACGAGATTTCTCTAAAAGATCTGAAAGGAAAAAAAAAAAACCAAAATTAAATTGTATAAAATGTATTTTACCTTCATATATATATATATATATATATATATATATATATATACACACACACACACACATATTGCTTTCTCTCTCTTTCATTGGTTTCATACTAATAAAATAAAACAATAAAAGAAATTATATTTTAAACTCGACTTGAAAAAAGGACAACTCTACTGAAATCAACTAAATTACCAGATTAAGCAGTTACATCCAACAAGTCCATTCAAGATAAGAGCTTTTAATACTAATATCCTCTTTGTAATGGTCATATTAAACTCTTTAAAATGTAATGTTACAAATATAAGTACTGAAATACATCCATTCAGATCCACATAATTATAATGCTAAAAAAACCCAAGCCTCACAGTCCAGTCCGTAAGTGCTCCTTGGATACTATCTCGTTTATAAGGCATCATGATATTGCTGTGCACGCAGGCTCATCTGGGAACTCATATCTGACATCAGACCATCTGACCCAGGTGCAGCTCCTGGGCTCTATACTCACCCTGCACCTTCTAGAAGAATTAGAATGGGTTTTCTAGATCCTCAAGTTTTAGGATTGTGTATTATTTGACAATACATTTACCAACTCCAGATACTTTTCCATCTCTTAAACTTAAGGTCTCATCAAGTTTTCATATTTTTACCCAGAAATGAAAAATAAAAAATAAAAACCAAAGGGAGTACTTGTGACTGAATTACAGACAATAGTCTCCTCCTGCCTCAAATCCTGCTAACTCCTCACCAGATACACAAAAGAGGGTTTGAAGCTGGGCAGTGGTGATGCATGCCTTTAATCCCAGCACTTGGGAGGCAGAGACAGGCAAATTTCTGAGTTTGAGGCCAGCCTGGGCTACAGAGTGAGTTCCAGGACAGCCAAGGCTAAACAGAGAAACCCTGTCTCAAAAAAAACAAAACAAAACAAAACAAAAAAAAACAAAAACAAAAAAAAAGAGGGCTGAGCTCTGCTGGAAAGGGCCAATTTTAACTCTAAAATGCACCTTTATAAATTTACACTTCTAGCTATAAAACATTATAGCAGTGACATTCTAAACCATCATTTCCGTGTACTCACATTACTGGCACACCAAGTCCAAATCACATTGAAATCCAAATGTTATTTAATGGGTTTGAGGCATCTACAAGAGCATTTGAGGATGCAGGCTGAGGAGAATTTGACAATGTAGCTATGTTGAATGGGAAATATGCAGCACTCTAAATATACTAGGTTGTTTTTAAAAATGAAGAGACAGGACTCAAGACCTATACTAAGCCAACTGGAAAAACAAACAGAAATAGTTAAGCACCGAAGTACTAGGATGAAATCCTGCAGACCCTTTGGGTTCACTTCCAGCGGTCGCGAAAATTGAGAGACTGCAATGCCTCCAGACTGTGGGTGAAAAATAATGAAGACTTGACATTCAGAAAAGAAAAGGAGGGTAGAAAGTGAAAAGCACAGATCAGTGTGTAAATTAGGGGGAAAGCAGCCGAAATCTTCATCTTCTCTCAAGAAATGAAACGTCAAACAATTGAGTACACGTGAGTGCAGAAGAGGAAATGGTTAAAACTACAGTCTAGTTTTACTTGTCAAGCAGTCAAGCTTCTAAGAGATCAGAAGAACAGTACTAGAACAAAGAACCCAGGGGCGCACTCTTCACAGAGGAGCTAGTCCTGAAAGGAAATCGGCACTTCTAGGAGACAGCAACTGACTAGGTGGGAGATACAAACAAGGGCTGCATTCTGTTTTGTCCATTCCCACACCAGTTCCACTAAGCACCAGGAACTAGCCAGGCGGGAGCAGACAGGAAAGAAAGCTTGCTTCCTCTTGGCTTATCCACCATACATTAGTAACTGTGCCACACAAATCAACACAGAAGTCTTTTCAGGTGACAGGCTAAGCTGATGGCTCAGGGGATAAGGCACTTGACAAGCACGTATTAGAACCCGGGTTCAGATAGCAGGACTGCAAATAAAACTGGATGTGCCTGTGCATGTCTGTGCTCCTGACATCTCCAGTGAGACAGAAGGAGCGAGGAGAATCCACACAATCTCTCAGCTACCTGGGATTGCATCGGTGAATATGATAACCTGTCCCAAACAAAGTAGAAGGAGAGAATCAACTCCCCAAATCATCTTCTGACCTCTACACAGGCCCACATTCACACTCACACACACACACGCACACACACACACACACACACACACACACACACACACACACACATGTTCAGAGAGGAATGACAAGTTGCTTATGCTTATGAGGAATGACAAAGTGAGGGTGAGGAAGGCAGAGTAATTAACAACTCCAGCCTCTTTTCAGATCCCTAAGTGTTATAAATAAATAAAAAAATCTCCCTCCACAGTCTGCTGCTTGCCTAACGGTAGTCCCTTAGTCATGGGGGGCACGAGTGGTAGACAGTACCTAACGCATCATTTCTCATGTTTCAAGACATAAAATAATACCTTCAGAAAGCATGTGGCACATTGGCCACATTTTGCAATTATACCACACTGCTTGGTCTGGTCCCTGGCCCCTTGGAAAATGTTCAGAGAATGGAGAAAGTAAAACAGCCATGGCCTCAGATTCATTGCTGATACCATTGCTGAGTTAAAGACCAGTTGACAAAGAACGTTGACTGGACCTATTTGATCTATACGAGCCCGGACATGGTCAGTAATGATAGCTATTCTCAACCATGACTGATAGTGTATGTATTTAAAAGGAAAGGTATAGAAAGGAAGCAGAGGCAGGATTTCTACTTCCTTTCCATTAGTTAGCACATGCAGCATCTCCTGAAGTTAACCCTGAGCATCTCCTCTGAAGTTAACTCTGTCATCTCTACTTGACAGGTGAGAAAAGGAAGCTTGTGTCTCACAGTGGGAACCCAGAGCTTTGGTTACTGGGGATCATGGCTAAGCTCTGTAAGGTTTCAGGGAAAAGAAAAAGAAAAACCCTTAAGCATTTGGAAAATGCCAGACTTGATATAAAATCCCTGAATTCGCTAAGCAACTCCTCACAAAACTAGGAAGCTTTTACTACAAAGCAGTTGAAGGTTTTATGACTTACAATGCTTACTATATCACCCCAGAGCCTATTTCAGTTTCTTTATGAGTTTTCATGAAGTTATAAGCTTCTAGGTAGAAAAGTAATTAGAGGAGATGTTTGCCCCCAAATAATTTACTAATGCTTGAAACATTCCCTATTGGTGTTTTGTGCTAAATGAGCATATACCAGCACAAGGAAACAGCATGGAACCATAGCAAATAATTACTCAAAGTAGAGAATATACCCTCAGCTCACTGTAGGGACTTCTCACCTGACCATGGTAATTTACTTAAATATGCCCCAAATGACATGAAAACAGACCACCACCAGGTCTTCTGCCTGCGGAACTCCTGCCAGTACTGGCTGGTCCTCTGGTAGGGAGATTTAGAGAACTTATTACGAGATACCAGATACTGAGTATAGCAGAGCATGTGAAAAATCTCCAGATACCCCAACAGAACTGCACCTTGAGATGTAAAGTTTGACATAAAGCCACGTTATGTAGAGATAAACTTATTAGTTCAAGCAGAAAGAAATAATGGGGACAAAGGAATCCTGGAAGCAGAACTTGCTCTCCTCGCCAACAGGCCACCACCAGCTGACTACTGACACAAAGAATCTGGCCTTCACTTCAAGGGCCTTCTGAGTCTGAAAAATTACCAGCTAACCCCTAAGATGTTCATATGCCTGCTCATGTCTTAGAAATAAAACATCCATGATTGCACGCTCTGGAAGATGGAGGCTTTCAAAATAGACAAAAGAATCAAAATGAGTAAAAAAAGAATGAAAGGGTTGGAAAGGGGAAGGAGGAGGAGGAGGAGAAGGAGGAGGAGGAAGAGAAAATCTCATTATCCTGGGAAATAACAAAAGGATTAGGAAGCCTGGAAACAATGTCTTCATTTCACACATGATCTCTCCGTACTGAATGGGAAAGCAGAAGTTGCAGGCGCTGTCCCCGAGGCCTGCTCCTCTCCACTGAAGTGTCGGCTGCCCTTCCCTTCCAGTCACTGTTCAGATGGACAGGAGAGGAAGGTGAAGACCAGGTATTATTTATAACTGCCCTCCAAGCCACCAGGTGTTGTTAGGTCAGTACAGAGCATCAAAAGAGGAAGTGGTCAAGTTCCCAATGCAGGCTTCTGAAAGTATCACCTTCACCTGAGTTTTACCAGCGAGGACAGATAATGCTGAGAGCCCCAGAGACTCCACACCTTTCCCCCGGTGGTTCAAGATGAGCACTGAGAGAGAACGCCCAGAGTTTCGTCTCATGCACTCAGGCCCTGTCATTAAAGCAAAAGACGAATTCAAACTGCATGTGGTTGCAATAGAAGGAACTATCATTATTATTCAACTTTAACCATTTCTATCCTGTCTAAAATAATTGTCTGCCTCTTCTCCAACTACGCAATAACCAGGAACTGCTGAGCAGAACTCAGTATTTTCACTGGAAAAGGCAAAATATAAACATCTAGTAGGGGCATAGATTTCAAATAATTACAATTCCTTTAAAAACATGAAGACTGGAGATTGGCTCTCCAAGACTCACATAAAAGCCAGATAGGCATGGTAGACTGCTCATAATAATATCTTAAAATATCTTAAAAGGCAGAAGTCCCAGGACAAGATGAGGACTAGCCATGCTTGTGAACTCGGAGTTTGACTGAGAGAACCTGTCTCAATGAAGAAGGTGGAAGAACAACTGAAGATGAAGATGATTACACACACACACACACACACCATACATACACAGGGGAAAAAAAAAGATCAAAATGTGAATGAAGCCTGGCCTAATTTTACAAACAAGATTAATATGCTAGCCTAATTGTGTAATGATTTGTAGTCCTCCAGAAGGCATATTAAAGGCAGATACTACCTACAGGTAGGTAGATGTTCACCAGCTACCAAGAACTTGATGACTGATTGATCTATAAGGTTCTTCACATTCATCTCACACATATGGTGTCAAGAAACAAATGAGACCAGTTTCGTTGAGAATGTATTGGATTGGGCAGCTTCATTCCTAACCAATGATTTGCCATCAATAAGATCAAAAGTGGTATATAAAAGAATAAAGCTATATATGTCTTACACAATATAAAGAGTACAGCCACGTTGCATATACTGCAATGGTAAGAATGTACCATTACATTCTTAAACAATAAGCCACGAGGAGTGTAGTGGCTATTCCTGGTTGTCAACTTGACTTATTTGGAATGAACTACAATCCAGAATTGGAAGGCTCACCAGTGACCCTTATCTGGAGGCTTGGAGATCCTTATCTGGATCTTGGTATGGAGATCTTGAGCCATAGTGGCTATGGATTCCAGAAGATTAAATCTCCGAGTTTAAGGAGAATTAATCTGGGCTACACCTTTTATCTGGGATTAAAGGTGTGCTGGAACACACCAGCACACCTTTAATCTGGGCTACACCTTCTGCTGGAGACAATATAAGGACATTGGAAGAAGGGAGTCTAGCTCTTGCTCCTTCGCCTGCTTGCCGTGTGAGACTGAGTAACTGCTAGATCCTTGAACTTCCATTCACAGCTGCGACTGAACCATTGTTGGGAATTGGGCTGCCGACTGTAAGTCATCAATAAATTCTTTTACTATATAGAGACTATCCATAAGTTCTGTGACTCTAGAGAACCCTGACTAATACAAGGAGGCAACACATAAAAGCAGCAAACAACTGTACCATAAATTCACAAGAAATGCAAGAGGAGAGGAATCAAAAGCTCAAGGCCATCTCCACCTTCTGAGTAGGGCCACTTCATTCCTCTGCCTGCCTGTGCCTTGGGAGCATATTTCCCCAGGGAAACTCCCCAGCCTCACCTAATCCTTCCTCACTACTCCTCTCCAGGGCGGCAGGAGGGGCAACTGCACTGCAGGCCTAGGCATGAGGTGCAGGTGTGGCCTGTGCCCTTCTGTCCAGTGAGACACATGGGGCAATGGCCACAGGGAGAAGCCATGGACACTGGCTGCAACAAGCCTCAACGCTCCTGCAACTCAGTGTAAAATAGTAAAAAAGAATGGAGTTGCAGCTTGGTGGTACAGTATTTAGGACCATGAGGTGGTGGTACAGAATTTAGGATCATGAGGTCCTAAATTCAATCTCCAGGATTACCAAAAAATCAAACATATAGATAAAACTATACACTAAATCTGGAGCGTTACTTCTTAAATTATTCTAAAGCATATACTGACATGTTAGTGTGTGTGTGTGTGTGTGTGTGTGTGTGTGAGAGAGAGAGAGAGAGAGAGAGAGAGAGAGAGAGAGAGATAGGCCAGATTTATTCAGCTGCTGGTTATTCAGCAATAGATAGGTTGCCTCTATGCTTACAGACTATGTATTTGGTGGAAGGCAATGAACAAATTGGTATTTAATAATGGAAAATAAACATTCATTGAATGTTCACTACATGCCAGGCCCCAAACAAGCACTTTAGAGCCAATGAATAAGAGATCCTCACATAGCTAGACACTACTAATCTCACTTCAAGGATGAGGACATAGAGGACCAGAGAACTGCAGTAACTTGCTGTCTTTGAAGAGACACCAGAGAGATCATGTGATAAACAAGGAAGAGATGTGCTCATGAAGTAGATGCCCAAATGATGAAAGTGGACAGCCAGGGCTGTCTATGTCTCTCCAGTTAGTCACGTGAGGCATTATTTCACTAGGTTCCTGACACCCAAATGGGATGAGGGCAGCCAGAGTTTTCACCTTAGTTTAGGCATTAGATGGTTCACTTAAAAATAGAGACTATTTTCAGAGCAAATTCCTCTGTGCTATTCTTTGATCAGATAAAAACCCTTGAGATTTATATCATATGTTTCTACAGTCTAATTGCTTCCAAGCAGCACAGATTTAAGAAGGTGCCTGGGAGTATTAAAAGAAAGGAGGAGAGGGGGGAGCAGGAAGAGGAGGAAGAGGAGAGGGAAGAACAGGAGGAAGAGGGAGGAAGAGGAAAGAGGAGGGAGGAAGAAGAGAAAGAGAAGAAAGAGGAGGAGGAGGAGAAAAAGAAGAGGAGGAGGAGGAAGAGGAGGAGGAGAAACCTGGTTTCTCAAAGAGGAACCTAGTTTTGTAACTGTGGGGCACGAAAACATTAAATACAAGCACTGGGACTAGTATGTGACCAACAAGCCAACTAGGAACAAGACGCTCCAGGTGGGTGGAACATCTTCCATGTGTGTTTTATCTTCTCTACTAAAGAAAGCATTTGTCACCTTCCATTTTAATTACACCTCCTTCCTCACAGCACTGCCCTCAGGGATCTGTAACTTCAGGTGAGTTCCAGACCTAAAATTTTATTGCATATCTCTTTTAGAAAGAGGGAACTGTGTTGTTGTTGGCCTCTGTTTTCCACTTCCCAGGTATACAACTGTCTAGAGGGCTCTTGCACCTCTCCTAGGGTGATAATTTTAGCCAGTTAACAATTTGTGCTTTTACCAATGGTTGCTGGGAAAGGAAGCAATGTATATCTTCTACAAAACAGCAAAGTCTGTCCTCTTTTCCAGGCTGCAAGAAGCTACGTGTCATGGTCATGGCCAGGGTAAATCACCCACTGTTTTATATGCACTGGAGCCAGCCCAGCAGCTCCTGTGACCACCATGACTCAGCCCTGTCTATATGGGGTGAAATTTCCTGTTCTCTCTAAAGCAAAGGACACTCTTAAACACCAGGGTGTTCCCATTTCACCATTTTCTTGTGGGAACAACCAGTAACCAAGACCATATGAAATTTCATTCACACAGACATATTAATCTTAATGGAAAAGAAATGTTTAGTATTTAGTCTCCATGGAAACTGTAAGAATCTCCTGATTCTTGTGTCAAGGAGGACATTTCTGTTTAAAACGTGAAACGTGAACTTAAATTTCAAATCCAAAATTATTTTCTCATACTTATGATGAAGTAACCTTTAATTATCTTCATAGACTTGTCAAGAACAGTACTGACTGCATCATCCCAGAATATTCATCCGCAGGCTCTGTGATGAAAGGAGGAACCTAATGCTACCACCAATGTAATAACTAGTTAATGTAGTAACTAGGGTTAATCATATAATAATTATATGTGCCTTATAAAAAGAAAGTACTAAAGATTTGTCTATAGCTTGCCAAATTAAAATTAGTTGTTCCTAAAGATGGTGGTATTAGACTCAAGTCATCCCATCTCCCAGACAGCTCTCATCAGCTGCCATGCACTGCAGGAAGTCTGCCTGGGCAGCCTGGTAGGGGTCACAAACATTTGCTTCTGGTTACAGGATACGCACGCTGCACCAATGAGTACTTTGCTTCCATATTTGGCATATAAAATCATCTAATCTAAATTGCAGAATCCTACGCAATTTCATTTCATATTCGAACTTTCCCTTCAAGGCATTTTCCTCATAATGATACATTCTCACAAACATGCACAATCAAAATGAGTAGCACACAAAAGTACACAGTCAGGCAAACCAAAAGGAAAAGTTGAATCACGTAAGAACTCCAAAAGACCGAGGGGAAAGGACCACAGAACTCACTATCATTTCAAAGATGAGAGAATGATAGCCCTGTCTGTGAATTGTGATGAGACTTTTGTTTTAAAATTTAGCTACTTGGGGGGCTGGGAGATAGCTCAGCTGATAAGGTGCCTGCCACAAGGGCGTGACAACACAAGTTCAGATCTCTGGGACTCAGGTAAAGACCCCGACTCTGGGACATGCACCTACAATACCCTGGGGACACAGAGATACAAGAACTTTGGCACAAGCTAGCCTGTGGTCAAGCAAGGTCGATGAGCTCCAGGTTCAAGAAGATTTCATCTCAAAAAATAAAGTAAATAAAGATACTGACCTCTGACCTCCAAACGCTAATAAAGACATTGACTTCTGACCCTCATAAAGTCACGAAGAAGCCATAAGTGTTCTCATTCTTGTCCTTTCCTTCCTTCCCCCAACACACTGCACAAATTTGGCTACATGGTATGTTCAAATCACTCAAAACACCAATTTCTGCCCAGCTCTCTGCTGACCCTAGGGCTGATCAGGAAGAGCTCACAAGCAGCATGGGGTCCGAGGGTTGGGGGCTAACCATCTCCTCTTTCACCAGACCATGGCTCATTTCCCCCACTTTATATCTCAGCTTCAGCAACACATTTCACTTGTGATGGAGAGCTGGCTCAGTGGTGAAGAGGGCTTGTTGCTCTTCTGGATAATACAAGTTGGTTTCCTAGCCCCCCACACGAACCAGGTCACCTCACAACAATCTGTCACTCCAGCTCTAAGGAATCCAACACCTGCTTCTGGCGTCAGCACTCACATCTGCAGACGCAGACATACATGTATGTATATACAATTTAAATTCTTTTAAAAATAAAAATAAAAGGAATATCATTACTGTAACAAGCCACGAAAGGTGTTCTGAGCACTTAGACAGCTCTATCATTTCCTTATCTAATCTATATGTATATTTATTTTCATTTTAACAATTCCTGGAGCACTCTGGGGTGAGCCTGGGGGTCTGATCCTAAAACCAACCAGAGCACTCAAGAGGACAGCAAAGTAATGGCTGAGAGCACATAAACACCCGTGTTATAATCAATTTCCAAACAAATGACATCTAAAAATTTTTAAAAATCAAAAAAGGAGAAGCATCAGGGTAGTGTTGTGGCTCCCTGGCTCCAAGGCAATGAAGGCACACAATAGCCATTCAGAGGCACATGGCTCACTCCTGACAGTCTACAAACACTGGCTGGCCTGGGAGCTACTGAGCAGCCCTTACCCAGCCCCGCTGATTTCCGTACTCCAGCCACCCTCAGAAGGAGCTAATGACTCAACATTTTACTAACAATTTTTTTTTTTTTAAATCTAGCTATCCAGGAAGAGAGGTGACAATTCTCAAAATAACATCTGAGGTAAAGGTCTACTCACTTGTTGTATTAGATAAAGGTTCCTTTAAAAAGCTATTAATTTAGCTGGACAGTGATGGCACACCTTTAATTCCAGCATTTGGGAAGCAGAGGCAGATGGATCTCTGTGAGTTTGAGGCCAGCCTGGTCTACAGAGTGACCTCCAGGACAGCCAGGGATACACAGAGAAATCCTGTCTCAAACAAACAAACAAACAGACCACCACCAACAACAACAACAACAATGATAACAACAAATCAATTCTATTTTAGGGCTAAGGTAAAACTCAGCACACTTGCCCAGTGTGTGTGAGGCCCTGGGTTCAATCTTAGCACCACAGAATTAATTAATAACTTCCTTAGATTTTATTTTTAATCACAGAATATATTTTGTTACAGAAAAAAATCACCCTGGAAGGATTTTTTTTTCACATTAGATTAGCTTAAAGACCTGTGAGATATAAAAACAACAAATACTTTAGTAGATTTCTAAACAGTTTCCTAAATATAGAAGTAGATGTTCACAGTCAGCTATTGGATGGAATGCAGGGTCCCCAATGAAGGAGCTAGAGAAAGTACCCAAGGAGCTGAAGGGGTCTGCAACCTTATAGGAGGAACAACAATATGAACTAACCAGTACCCCCAGAGCTCATGTCTCTAGCTGCATATGTAGGAGAGGATGGCCTAGTTGGCCATCAGTGGGAAGAGAGGTCCTTGGTCTTGTGAAGATTCTGGGCCCCAGTATAGGAGAATGCAAGGGCCAGGAAGTGGGAGTGGGTGGGTTGTGGAGTATGGGGGAACAGGAGGGTATAGGGAATTTTCCAAGAGGAAACTAGGAAAGGGAATAACATTTGAAATGTAAATGAAGAAAACATCTGATAAAAAAAAATAAGATAAATTAATCTTTAACAACAATCTAGCCAGCCACTATGATAAATGAGTTTTGAGGTCTGTTTGGGTGAGACAGTTAAGATTCTCTCTCAACAGATGGTGGGGAGAGAGAGGAATGGTTGAGAGAGGGAATGGGTGAGTGGATTCAGGATGGAGCTTTGGAGAGAGACTGGAGAGAGGGCCAGAGCGCCAGGAGAATGAATGGAAATTGGCGCCTGGAGCAGAGGGGAAGCAGCTCTAGGACATGCCAGAGACCAGGGATGAGGGAGGCTCCCAGGAATCTATGGGGGTGACTTTAGCTGAGACTCCGAGCAGTGGGCATATGGAACCTGAAGTGGTCACTTCCTATAGCCAGGCAGACCTCCACTGGAGGGATAAAGACACCAACCCGCCCACAAGACTTTCCAACCCCAAATCTGTCCTGTCAACAAGAAATGCAGGGACAAAGATGGAGCAGAGACTAAGGGAATAACTGACCAATAACTGGTCCAACTTTAGACCATCCCATGGGCATGCACCAATCCCTGACACTATTAATGATACTCTGTTATGCTTGCAGACAAGAGCCTAACATAACTGTACTCTGAGAGGCTCTACACATCAGCTGACTGAAACAGATGCAGAGGGCCACAGTCAAACACTGAGTGAAGCTCACAGAGTCTTACAGAAGAGTTGAGGGAAGGA
Source organism: Mus caroli (assembly GCF_978045245.1). Lineage (NCBI taxonomy): Eukaryota > Metazoa > Chordata > Mammalia > Rodentia > Muridae > Mus > Mus caroli. The sequence continues at coordinate 48,621,918 of NW_028227256.1, forward strand.
CTGAGGGACCAGAGGGGATAAGAACCCCATAGGAAGACCAACAGTATCAACTAACCTGGACTGTTAGGGTCTCTCAAAGACTGAACCACCAACCAAAGAGCATCACAGGCTGGACCTAGACCCCCCTCCCACCACCGCCACACATATGTAGCAGATGTGCAGCTCAGTTTTTACGAGGATCCCCCAACAACTGGAGCAGGTGCTCTACCTAAATCTATTGCCTACCTGTGAATCCATTCCCCTAAATGGGTTGCCTTGTCTGGCCTTAATGGGAGAAGATGCACCTATCCCTCCAGAGACTTGATGTATCAGTACCCAGGGAGAGCTTCCACACTCTCAGAGAAGGGTAAGGAGAATGGGGTGAGGGATTGAATAAAGTCAGGGACTGGGAGAAGGGGGACAGCAATCAGAATGTAAAGTAAATAAATAAAATAATGGAAAAGGGAAAAAACTCAAAACACCAAAACAATATATATGTATATATGCATGCATACATTATGTAAGGTATATATGTGCATGCATACATACATGTATATACACATCTATACCTTACATTATATCACAAAGCAATTTGGAATTCAATGGCTAAAATTTTTTAGAAAAGTAAACAGACCTCTTCTCACCTCTTCAAGACACAGTATTTAAATTTTTCCCACTATTTTAAAATGCTTGTTTTATTATTCTCAACTGGCTTATAAAGAGTCAAGTAAAAATACTCACAGTTACTTATCACTCCTCCCAGCGGATCGCCTTTAAAGTCAAATTCAATATCCATGTATTTGCCCTGTCAAAGAAAGACTCTGTAAGTTCATCTCAAAAGCCCGTGTTTTGGAAAACAGCACACCGACTCATTTTTAGTCTTTTGTTTCAATGTAATTAAGAAAAGGTACTTCATATAAGCATGACTCAAAGCCATGTGCCTCCGTGAATAATTCACACTGTATACCCTAGTCCTAGAGCCCACCAGGATCGTGGCTGACACACATGCACACAGACCAGCACACACATGGAGGGAGGGGGACAGGGGTGCTCCTTTCCATCACGTGATTTTTTTTTCCACTTCAGACCGTTTTCAAATCAAGACTAAAAGTGTTGGTATTTTGTCTAAACTCCACTCCCACAGTTCCTGGCAATGGCCAGGTAGGCTTGGCCCACTATAAAAAAGGCTGCTTGGCCCCTCACTTCTTTCTTACTCTTCTGTCTCCTTTATTCTTGCTTTCCACTTGCCTTCCCCCCCCCCCATTCCCCATTCATGGCCGCCCTCCACTTCTCTATTCTTTCCTTCACTCTGCCTTTCTCTGCCTCTGCTACCCTCTTAACTCCCCTCCCCATGCCCTAAATAAACTCTATTCTATACTATACCAGTGTGTGTCTGGTCTCTCAGGGGCAAGGGATGCCTTGGCATGGGCCCGCTGAGACACCCCCTACCCTCACACCCTGCCAGAACATATTCATATAGCTCTCTCTTTCTCTTTCTCCCAAGATTTATGTATTTTATGAACGTCAGTACACTGTTGCTGTCTTCAGACACACCAGAAGAAGCATCGGATTCCATTACAGATGGTTGTGAGCCACCATGTGGTTGTGGGGTTTGAACTCAGGACCTCTGGAAGAGCAGTCAGTACTCTTAAACTGCTGAGCCATCTCTCCAGCCCCTCTTTCTCTTTTTATAGTCACAACAAAAAGCACAAGTAATAGTCTTGGCAGAGAAACTGATTGGAAAGATAAGTTATTTCATTTCATAGGCGAATGTGTTAGCCATACAAACTCTGCATCAGGCAGTAAGTGAACGGCAACACTCCATGTTCCCATCTGCTGTAACCAACATGCAATGATGTGGTATCACAAGCTCGGAACCAAAGACTAGTTATTCCTTTTAGTGGCTTTTGACCTACACTGTATAGAAATAGAGAGCCCAGATTCACATTGCATTTCATAGACAGTATCTTAAGTTGGCTGGAGCTTAGCATTGTGATGTTTATGGTCAGTCTCTGATGCATCACTGAAGAGTACCATAATCATCAGAATACCATGGCAGTTGCTCTGTGTTTGGAAATGAGTATATTTATTTTATTAGTAAAAAGTTTTTTGTGTGTGTTTTGTGTCATGTGCTACCTTAATCATAGTCAAATAGACACTTTGTATATAATTTTCCCTAAGAGTTACATTAATTTTCAAAATGTGATAGGAAGGGTGAAAAACTATGACCACATGGCACTTAGTCAACAACACAATTTGTGACTTTTTTTTATTAGCTTATAGCCACTCCCTGAGGTCTCCTCTTCCACTGCCATCTATCCTTTTCATATCATCATGTGCATCAAGCAAATGTCTCCAAATCATTTCTTCTAGGTTGACAAAGGCAGAGGGGGAAAAAAACAAAACAAAACAAAAAACTAGACACCATCTCTGCTGGGAAGGAGCTGGCAGCCTGGTAAATAGGACATAGTGGTAGAGAGACAAGCTGGCTAGAGCTCATGGATACACATGGTTATTCAAGGTGGGAAGAGAAGGGAAGAAGTGAGTTCATAGTTAATGCAAAGGGTCTGAAGTTAGGTGGACAGGAGTTAGGGAACAGAAGAAGCAGGCACAAGGACCAGCTCTTGTCATGACAGTGAGGGAAGCTTTCAGCGTAGAGAACAAACTCAGAGCACTGTGACCTTTTTACATTCTCCTGATGTGACCCATTGTTCCTGAAGGCTACTAAACAAGGAGGCATGATCAGATTCGCCACTTTTACAAGCTCACCTGATTAATGTGCATTGGACTAGAAAGGAGCAGGACCAGATGCAGTGGTATCAAGGGACCAGGGTATCAGGTGGCTGCACTGATTAGGGGAGAAATGTTGATAGCTTCCAGTAGGAGCAGCAACAGATGAACACAGAGAGCTAGCCAGAGTGGCAGGGGCAGGCTGGGGCTTGACAGAGAGGCCCTCCAGAATAGAGGGAACACAGGAGGAAAAGCAACTAGAGAAGAGAAAAGAAAACTCTAAAAGAGGTGGGCTAGGGATTGACCTCCAAGGAGGAGATACCCTCCCACAGGAGTCCTTGGGCACAGGAGGCAACAGGATCCAGACAGCAGGTGAAGGGGCTTAGTGAAACAAGAGTTGGAAATCTTCCAAGGTGACATTGTGAGTGTAAAATATTCCCCACAGCTTGATGTTTGAACATTTGGTGCCAGCTGGTGGAGCTCTTTGGGAAAGCTGTAGAACCTTTTGGACACAGGGACCAGCCAAAGGACAGATGGCATAATGTCAGAGATCATCATGGATGCTTCTTAAACCATAAGCCAAAATAAATCCTTCCTAAGTTGACTTTGTAAGGTATTTGGACACCAAAAGAAAAACAAAAACAAAACAAAACAAAAACCACTGCAGATGTATGTAGGGACACACACACACACACACACACACACACACACGCAAGTATAGGATTCAGTCTGAGGGCCTGGTGACTTCTCTGAAGAAGCTGTCAGACAGTAAATGGCAAGAGTATAAACACTGCAGAGAGGAGAACAGGAAGCCAACTACCAGTGAACTGTTGGATAGCTGTTGGATAGCCGTGCGAATTTCCTCTCTGAAGAAATGGCCCTAAGGCAGCCACACCCTCACAGCTCATCTAAAGCTGGGTTCTGATGATGTCACTAGTCTACTTGGAAATGACTTGTGGCTTTCTGTAACTTAACAAAAAGTATAGGCCGCTAAACTTGATTCTCAGCATGCTCCAGTTGGAAGCTTAGTCCGTGGTCTTAACACCCCTTCCACACATTCCAGCAACAAACTATGGTAAACTCAGGCCCAGGCTTCTTCATGGTACCCAGCCAATCTTTCCTGTTCTCCAGAGGATTTCTGAGTCCATTTAACACTATCTTCTATCATAGAATCTTCTCTAAAAGTCCATAAAACTTCACATGTAGCTTTCTGGGAACCTTTAAAATGCATGTACTATGTCATCACTAGCTTTAGATATGCCCAACCTCCCCAATGAGTCTATACGCTTCTTAAGGAGAAGCATTCACTGGTTGAGTGTTTTCTGAGTGTCTATGTTGCCTGATATTTCCAAGACTTTTAACATGAAGTGATGTTGAGTTTTGTCAAATGCTTTTTCAGCATCTAATGAAATGATCATGTGTTTTCTTTCTTTGAGTTTGCTTATGTAGTGGTTTACGTTGGTGGATTCCATATATTGAACCACCCCGCATCCCTGGGATGAAGCCTACTTGATTGTGGTGAATGATGGTTTTGATGTGTTCTTGGATTCAGTTCTCCAATATATAATAAGGACACATGCTCCACTATGTTCATACCAGCTTTATATATAATAGCCGGAAGCTGGAAAGAACCCAGATGTCCTTCAACAGAGGAATGGACACAGAAAATGTGGTACATTTACACTGTGGAGTACTACTCATCTATTAAAAACAATGAATTCATGAAATTCCTAGGCAAATGGATGGAACTAGAAAATAACATCCTGAATGAGGTAACCCAATCACAAAAAAACACACATGGTATGCACTCACTGATAAGTGGATATTAGCCTAAATGTTCAGAATACCCAAGATACAATTCACAGACCACAGGAAGCTCAAGAAGGAAGACCAAAGTGTGGATACTTCAGTCCTTCTTACAAAGGGGAACAAAAGTACTCATGACAGAAAATATGAAGACAAAGTGTAGAGCAGAGACTGAAGGAAAGGCCACAGACTGCCTGACCTGGGGATCCATCCCATATACAGTCACCAAACCCAGAGACTATTTACTGTAGATGCCAACAAGTGCTTGCTGACAGGAGCCTGATATAGCTGTCTCCTGAGAGACTCTGCCAGCGCCTGACAAATACAGAGGCAGGTGCTCTCAGCCAACCATTGGACTGAGCATGGGGTCCCCTATGGAGGAGTTAGAGAAATCACTAGAGGAGCTGAAGGAGTTTGCAATCCCATAGGAAGAATAATAATATCAGCCAACCAGACCTCCCAGAGCTCCCAAGGACTAAACCACCAACCAAGGAGTACACATGGAGGGACCCATGATCCTGCCACAGATGTAGCAGAGGATGGCCTTGTCGGGCATCATTGGAAGGAGAGGGCCTTGGACCTTGGACCTGTGAAGGCTCGAAGCCCCAGTGTAGGGGAATTCAAGGGTGGGGAGGCGGGAGTAGGTGAAGCAACACCCTCACAGAAGCAGGGGACGGGGGAAGGGTTAGGGGGTTTCGGAAGGGGGACCAGAAAAGGAGATAACATTTGAAATGTAAATAAAGAAAATAGCCAATAAAAAAATAAAAAGAGAGAAAGTTATTACCAAGGTATCATTTGAAGGGAGACATAAGTAATACAATATACCACCCAGCATGTACAGGTCTAGAGAGCACCCAGCATGTGCAGGTCTAGAGAGCACCCAGCATGTGCAGGTAGAGGTAAAGAGGCACAACAGAGGCTTGCTGGAACCTGTCTGCAAAGATCACTCCAGCTACATGGGAGGTGTATACATACTTATAGTAAAACACAGAAACAAATCCATACATTTTAATTTTTTTCCTGGTTCTTTGAGACAGGGTTTCTCTGTAGCTTTGGCTGTCCTGGAACTCAACCTGTAGACCAGGCTGACCTCAAACTCAGAAATCCACCTGTCTCTGTCTCCCAAGTGCTGGGATGAAAGGTGTGTGCCACCACTGCTGGGCTAAAATTCTTATTGAATGGTAGCACATGCCTTTATTACCACCATTCGAGAGGCAGAAGCAGGACTATCTCTTTAAGTTCAAGACCAGCATGGTCTTCAGACAGAGTTCTAGAACAGTCAGGGCTACACAAACAACAAACAAGCAAAAATCATAATGAATGAGAGGCTGAGGCTGGACAAAACCACTTTCTAACAGTGCAAGTGCCACCTGCTTCCCTCCAGAGCCGATCCAGCTTAGCAGTCTGCACACAGTAGATGTTTCACCCACTGCTGAGGCAATAATGCTAATAAGTCTCTTTCTTAAAAGAAAATAAAAAGGTTCCAGAAGTCAAACTAAAAATACTGGGGCATATGGGAGACACGAGGTGTGTCCTTGAATGTACTGGTTACAAGTGTCAGCTAGGACCAATGTGTCTTAATTACAGCTCTGTCAGAGTTCTCAGTAAAGTGACCAACAAACTCATTCTAGGTTAACCGACCTGAACATAGTCAAGGGTACTGTCAAGCAATATCACAGTCACACACAAAATAGCATAGAGTCTAATTATAAAATTACAACACATATTTGGGTGTGTTATTAATCAAGTCATAGATGACAAAGCAGAGAAATTACTAGAAGGTAGGCATGAAATGATTTAATCTAATCAAGTGTTAATCTCAAATCCTAATACTCATAAGAGGATTTCTCTAAAGCTATTTAATAAGATAAATCACCTACCAACACATTCACTGGCTCTTAAATTGCACTATAATGATCTTTTAAGCAATATAGTTTTCTGCCTTTGTATTGCCATGGTCACATGTATTTGTAAATATCTTTACAAGTGCATGTACACACAATTTACAAACAAAATTAAATTTTATCACATAAAGAAGCCCAACCAATGGAATTACTTCACTTCAAATTCTATCCATGCAATGAGATTATCCATGTTACCATACAAGTAAATGCCTAGATCAAACTAGTTATAAGGGCTTTACAGGCTGATCCGATGGGAAAATTCACAGCCTTGGGTTTAAGTACTTATTTAGCTTTCTACTTTCTAAGCTACAAAAACTATCTCCACAGAGACCATTTCTTTATGTAAGCTTTGGACAACTGTGTAAGAAGGCCAAGAGGGATCTGAGGTAGGGGTAAGGAAAATCTCTGGTAGAGAAGCATCAGAAATTACCAAGGGCATGAGCAATGGACAAGAGGATTGCTAAAGTCAACGATCTTTTACTACAAAAAATTAGTTAAACCACAGAAGAAAAAAAAATCTCAAAAATCCCTTCATGGGGTCAGACCAAACTATACAGATGTATAATCCCACCTACTCGGGATGCTGAAGCAATAGAAATGAGAGAGTTCAAGGCCTACCTGAGCTACAGCATGAGTTCAAGGCCTACCTGAGGAACTTAACAAAACCTTGTAACCAAAAGAATCAGAGAGGAGAAAAAGTGGGGTACTACAAGGTATAAATTAGCAGGCACAAAGTTTCCAGCACTGCAAAAAAAACAAAAACACAGGTAGTGTTTGTATCTTTGTGAAAATCAGGGGCCTGAACTGAGGTGGAGGGCCAAACTTGCCAACGTGCAGTCACATGCTGGACCCTAACAGGAGTGGAGGCTGGAACAGCAGCAAGGGCCAGACTCAGTCAAGACAACACATCAATTAGCTTCAGTTTTCAGTACTCAGCTCCCCCAGGCCCCTGCACTTACTAAGCCTAGTGATTTTATTGCCAAGACGTTTTAAAATACATCCCATCCTCTCTGAGGTCATCAAATAAGAGACAAAGGCGACAGAGTATGCAAACAACACTCACTTGATCTTTCTTTTTTATTGAATTTCTGAGTCTTAATTATGACTTCTAAATACCAAACTCTAGATGAGTAAGAAATGATTATAAATAGCCTTCTGTAATTTTTTGATTAAAGACGAAGAGAAAACATGATAAAAATACTTTGCCACTAAAAAAAAAAAAAAAAAAAAAGAAAACTGAAAAGAAAAGAATCTCAGAAAACAAACAAAGAACTTTTATAGAACTTACAGTGGTCTCAACTGGGGCTGGGTGCCTCTTGGCTTTAAAGATGTGTGTATTAAGAAATATTAAACATCTGCTTGTTTAAACACACATGGACTAAATATTAGTGTTAGCACTTAAGCTTATACAAATACTTACGAATCTAGATGAGTTGTCATTCCTCACAGTCTTGGCATTTCCAAAAGCTAACGAGAGAGAAACAGATGCATCGTTAAAGCTGATAGAAAAAATAATACTGAGCAGAAACATAAAGCAAGTGTAGTACTGGACAGGAATAACCCTGGAAGCAGAGCTTGCAGTGATGGCATGTCTACACACAATTCCCACGCAAATAGATCTAGCAGAAATTTTAATAAGTTTCTTAAACGTCCCTCAGTGGTTAGAAATACACAGAAAGAGAGCAAGTCCCGGCGTTGGATCCTGGCATTGTTCCGAGCACTGCTCTAAACTTAATCTTGCCTAGGTTTACACCGATTAACCCCTTTCCACAGGAACCTAGTGGGCAGCGAGCAGGTGCCTAGTCCTCCGCCAAAACTACCACTCGGGTTATTTCAGAAATCATTTTCTATTCTTATAGGTTTGGTGCACGTGGGTGAGGAATATAGATTGCAGGAGGCATGTGAAACTGAAAACCGTTTAATTTTGAAATAAAGCTATTTATGTAAATGTGATTACATAACTACAGTACAGTAAGAACTATACTGAGAGTTGGAAAATGAGTCATTTCAAATAAGATAAAAATGATACAGACTTTGGTAGCTCATGCCCCACAGGCAGACCTATATGAAACTTTCTAGAACACAAAGTGACCCAAAATGCACAGCCCAAGTCTGTTTCTATCTCAGTTGCTTCCAGAAGACCGATCCGCCCTGGGACCTTTGAAATGAGGGCCCAGGAGAGCTGCGGGGTGGTTCTGCCCTGGTCACAGAACGGTCCTGTTTAACACAGGTGACAGCGTAGTTGTGAGGTAAATGGACTACTTCACCAAGCCTGTGCACAAACACTCACAAGCCAAGCTGGGGTGATGCAAAGGGAGAACAGAGTGGTGTGAGTACAGGTCACATGAGTAGAAAGGCTCCCTGTGGACGCCCCAACAGAACATCTCAAACCCTGAAGGGAACCCAGGCCAGCCCAGTACACCCTGGAAGACACAAAACTCTGCATTTCTACAAAGGCCCCCTCCAACCCAAGCTGTTTTGGTCACACAATTGAGACTAGCGGCATCATTCCTGAAGATGTGGTTAAACAAAATGAATAAGAGGCTAGATACCACATTTCCGAAGCCTCCGTGGCTTCATCAAGTTAAATGAGGGTTGGGGTGACAGGGAAGTGTCACAGAGCAAGAGGAAGTACTAGGCTAGCCAGACCTTATTTCAACAAACAAACAAACAAACAAACAAACAAACACCACATGGCTGGCTCAAGATAGGTTAAGTCAAACTTTACAAAGTCAACAGAGAAGGTTCCTTCTATTTAGCGGTGCTTGGGCCGAGTATGGTTTATTAAGTTCCTGACACCAAACGCTCACTTCAGAAGAAGATAGGCTGACATGCCGTACACTGAGAGCAGAAGCACTGGAAACACTCACCAAAGGAGGAAGAGGGGATTCTCACAAAGTCACTGCCAGGCAAAAGTCGTCTGTGAACGCAACCCTGATGACAGTGGACACCTGACCTGGTCACCATTAAACTGTGACATTTCCCATGCTTTTATGGGCTAGTCCTTTATGCCAGGTTTGAAATGTAGACCTGCCAAGTCAAATAATTAGAACAGGCCTAAGTCCCAGCTCAAGATGCTGACACAAAGATCACTGTACTGTGGCCTGACAGTCAGGAAGGAGCGAAGGGCTGCTCCAGCACTTGGTTCAGAGCCCCATCTGCAAGCCATAAACCATCTTTTCCTCAAACAAGTCTGAGCTGCATATTACAAACACAACCCTAAACACTCAAGTCTTTTCCTGTGAGCCTGGAAACCTGAAACAAGTACTCCATTATAGAACACCCGAGACACATTCCACAGTTGTTGGTTGGTTGGTTGGCTTTTTTGTTTTTTGTTTTTTTTTTTATAAAGTTCGTTGTTCTAAACGTTCATTTACAGTAGCAGCTCCAGTTAAAAAGCAAAGTGTTCCCATAAAAGATAACACACACCCACAGTGGACATTTCTTCCATTTCCTGCACTGCAGCCTCGTTTCAAATACCACCAAATAAAAAGATCCTAGTCAAAAATGCAAGCTGCGGCATTCCACTACGTTGTTGCTTTTAACCACAGCATTCCTAAAATAAGCCTGTGCAGAAATCAGCTCATGCAGAACACATAACCTAAAAGCAAAGGCAGGAAGCAAAAGGGCCAGATCGCAGATTAGTAAAACGTAGTGATGCCACTTCTTACAGACTCTACCAGTTAAGGTACTAAATGGAGGAGAGATCAAACCGTAATAGCCTATTGGGCTCCATGCCTCCCCTATGCTGCCAGTCTGGCTTGTCAGTGGGCACAAAGCCATAGTCACTGCTCAGAGTTCAAGATTTCCCAGAGGAAAGGAAGGGTCCAGGCAGAGTAGAAAAGGCAACAGGGAGGGTTTGTGACCCTCCATGTCAAGGGTTGCCTACCAATCCCAAGATAGCACTGCTTTCGTTAGCCTTCAATCTTGTCATTCTGTGCTTGGAGCAATGGGTTGAGCCAAACTATTCCTCTAGCCCAGATTCTAAAAGTGTGCTTTTGACTCCCTGGAGGACAGTGCCAATGTTTGGAGATTGTCTTTTATCCCAACAGGTACAAGGGTGTAACTGACACCTGGCAAGCAGAGGCCATAAATGCTAGAGCAGGCCTCCCACTCATAACAAAGACATGCCCAGCACAGCAACTCCAAGGCTAAGAAATCCAACTGGTACTCCAACTGTGTTAGTCACAACACTGACACACTTATACTATAAGGCAAATTTAACAGCCTCTCTCCAATAAGGAAAAGCTGGAATTTCATGATTTAAAAAAAAGATTTACTGAGCTTTTATTTTATGTGTATATATATATGTGTGTGTGTGTGCACGCGTGTATACATACAGACACCACATCCATGCCTCATATCTGCAAAAGCCAGAAGTAACTCTGGAATCAGAGTTACTGACAGTTGTAAGGGGCCATGTATGTGCTAGGAACCAAACCCAGGTCCTCTGCAAAAGCAGCAACTATTCTTCTCCAGGATCCTAATTTCATTTTTAATGTAAGCACGGCTTATACCAACGGTAAATGTCATTCTCCATCTGGTGAAAGAATTCATCTCTTAATTCATTCTTGATGATGGGCCAGTGTGCTTGCCCCTTTTCCTCATTCATATGTTAAAGCTCTAACTCTCTATGTGACAGAATCGAGAGGTAAGCTTTTGGGAGGTACTTATGTGTATGGAGCATGGAGAAGGGACACCAGGGAGCTCACTTCTAGTTTTGTTCCCAAGAAACACCGAAAGAAGAGCTTACACACCAAAAGAAGAACTTACATGAATAAGGTGGGAGTTGTCTCTAAGATGAGAGAGGTCTACAAATGAAACCTATCTTAGTAGGATTTTGTTCTTAGATTTCTAGCCTCCAAGAATTATGAGCTAGTTACTGGATAGCTAACAGCAAAGCTTGAGAGAACTAGATAGCATTTGGGCTTTCTTCAGTCCTTGATTTCCATGACAACAGACATAACCAGCCACAGGCATTACCATGAATAATAAAACATCACTGCACCATCAATTGCAAAAACAGTCAATTTCTTAAAAGCAAACCAAAGTAAGTTAAATAAAAATGGAATGGCAAAAGTATTTTTTTTAAGTGGGAACGTTTTTTTTTTTTTCCATGAGTAAGCTATTGCCTCTTTTCAGGACTTGAAACAAAGCCTCACAAGGCTTAATTCCTCTATAGGCTTTGGCCTGAACGGTGTCCCCTTCCCTCCCTGAACACTGGGCAGTTGAAGTGAACTGAACACAGTTTGCTATTTGAATCACAAGGACCAAACATGAAATCCTTACCTTCCAGGACAGGGTTGGACTGGAGAAGCTGTTCCTTGACCTGATTAACTTCTGCTCCTTTTCCGCACACTGCAGCGACATAGGACATGACAAGCTTGCTGGCCTCTGTGGAGGGAAACAGCCATGTTACTCAATTCTAAAGAATCTTTGAATCATATTTAGAGTGGGGATTCACTAGCTGCATTTCCAAACATCTTTATTGTTGGGTAGACACATGTTTTGGAAACTTTTTCAGCTCTGCATTTTAAACTAATATATCATCAATTTAGTTAGAATATGGCTTACACTTGAAGCCTATTTCTGAGCTGTTAAAAACAAAAGCTAAGTTACATGGTCAACAAAAATCTCAGAAGACTCACATTCAGAGTAATCAAATACATACATCTATGTTCTGTTTGTGATTCAAGCCAAAAATAACTTGGGCATCTATACATCTTTGCCAAATGTATTTCTGAAGTTTAAAAGAACTGCTTTCCTTCAAAATAGTTTCTGAGTCAAATCAGTTTGTTCACAATTAGGTCAGGCTGATTACTCTTCAGCTCCAAAAGTGAGCAACTATTGGGGATTTACAATCTTTCTGGGGCAGTCATCTGCATACATTTTATAAGTAACTCTGAAAGTCAAGCTGATGAAGAACCCATCACATAGAGCAGAAAATACTTAGCTAACATGATTTCTTAGGGTTTCTCATGACCAAGAAGCATCACACACCATCACAAAACCCATAACACTAAATTCCAAGGGATAGCATATCAGCATGTGTTCAAAGAGAAGGTGATTCAAGGCCAATGAGTGTGGGTCCCCAGCAAGGGAAATACAGTGAAGCAAGTGTCCCTATCAGAGGGCGTCTTAGAGCTTTTCTTATGCCTCTGCATGTTGCAGAACTCCAAAGGGGCTCTAGAATGCTATATAGCCTTCAAGTTTATTTGCCATGGCGTCTTTTCATGTGTCTAGTTCCAATAATCCATGGTCAACATCTGGGAAATGCTCAACTAAGAGCCAGCAAGCAGAACAAACTACGCTGGTCTGGGTAGTCAGGGTATGCACATCTAGCATTGTTTCACATCTTTATTTGGTACCACTATCAGTGGATAGGAGGCCCTTTTCAGGTATGTGATGATGCACCTGCAAATGGATGAACTAAGGCTACCCTGGCATGGCTGTTTCTTATGGAAAGCTTTAGATAGGTTATAGTAACATCTCCCCAAACTGAACAGCATGTGAATGTGCATGCGGATGCCTGAACAATATAAAGTGTCAACTAACAGCAAGTAAGAACCTCCAAGAATCTACATAGGTCATAAGGCTCTGGTGTCCTTTGGGAGTACCAGTATTTATGGCATAACGAAAGAAACAAACTGGAGGAGTCTTAAGAACTATTGGTAGAGGGTGGATACTAGAGTTAAATCTCAATCCAGTTTCCTTTCTGGGTAATCCAAATGGATCCATACAAACTCTCTAGTAGTCTGTGATGATCCACTATTGCTACCTCCTTTTAACCACCATAGAAGTACAATATCTTTTTAACTTTGCAAAATCTAATGAAATAGCCTTTATTCAAAGTCCCTGTGTGGTTTAAATAGGAATGGCCCCATAGACTCGTGTATTTGAATGCTTGGACAACAGGACCTGGCACTATTGGAAGCTAGGACCTTGTTGGAGTAAGTGTGTAACTTTGGGGACAGGCTTTGAGGTCTCTTATACTCAACCTCCACCCAGTCTGGTATACTGCTGCCTTCTTCTGCTGCCTGAGGATCAAGATGTAGACATCTTGGATCCTCCAGCACTACGTCTGCCTGCATGCTTTCCCACCATGTTTACCACCTACCACTGTGATGATAATGGACTGAACCTCTGAAACTGTAAGCCAGCCCCAATTAAATGTTTTCCTTTATAAGAGTTACCATGGTCATGGTGTCTTCACAACAATGAAAACCCTAAGACAGTCCCCAAACATATATCCCATTATTCTCAGGGATTCTGTACACTGTCTGTATTTCCCTTGAGTCTTTAGTGGCCAAGTTTCTCTACTCTTGATCTGAACTCCTCTTTCTAGATCTGATGGATGCTGCTGGGTCTTGGGCTCTGCACAGGATCTCTAGAAATGGTGTCTACACCTACAGTCACTGTCATACAACACATTTCCTGGTGCTTCTTCATTTTCTGTCTCCAGAGTACCATTCATTGCCCCACTACATACCATTACACTTATATACCAAGGATTGTCTCCTTTTTTGAGATAAATCTCTGGTCCTTCTTCTCTTTACAAAGCTAGCAAACTGAATCTATTTATAGCAAAATAACTCTCTTAAAACAGAATATGCTTTAAATAAAACGGTAAGTTTTCTGTTAGTTAAACAGTTATGAGCAGTTAGTTATGTTAAAATCAAACATAAAAGGTCCAGGCTGCTTTGTTTATTCCAGTAACTGGAGCTTTCTTCAGTCAAGCCTCAAACTTGAGACTTAACCACAATGGCTCCTCTGGAAATCCAGTTTTGGTCCAGATGAAGCTGGGGAAGAAGGAAAGGGGATGGAACAAGCGCCCACTGGTGATACTGGACCCGATATGGCCTCTTGGAGCTTATGGATGGCCCAGAAAGAGGCAGGATTGAGTCTAGAAGCAGTTCTTGTGGCATGTACATTGGGTTTACATCACCTATTCCAATGCACATAAACCAACACAACCTATTGGCAGGTAAAGATGGTTTAATTCAATGGAAAATAGGTACTTTTACTGGCTTTAAAATATACTTAAACAATCCAAATAGCTTTTAAGTATATTTCAAGGACATAACTCAAGTTTTAAAGACTTATTTCTAAGTTGGTAGAAAGTATCTATGCTCACAGTCTTAATTTCCTTAAGGAATTCTACTACACAACTCAATTTAATAATTCATTTCTAGAAACAGGAATTAAAAATAATTTTTTTCCAGGAGGCCAAGGAGAAGGCTCAGTGGTTAAAAATGCTTGCTGCTCATGCCCAACAACCTTGGTTGAGATCCTTGTAGCCCATGCAGAAGCCACAGGGTAGAGGGTAAAGGGTAACCCCTGGAGTTGTCCTCTGACCACGATACCATGCCCTCACACGCAAAGACATGCACAATTTTTTTTCAAATAAAGTCATGCTGACTAAAAGAGACACTAACTCCTAAATTTTTTTCCACTGACATAATATCTCATCTTTAGCACAAGTAGTTCATGAGACAGCCTCTATTTTTAAAAAACACTAGTAAACGTAAGGACAAGCTACATGGCTGTGTTCTATGAACATTCCCATGCCTCTCCACGCTGGAAACAGGGGATCATGCTTATCACATGAGGCATTCAGCTTTCTTTCCTTTAAATTCTAAAGTTTGAATAAATTTGAATCTGTATTCAAATCTTTATGTATTTATAAAAACTAAATCTTCATGTAATGACCCCTATAAAGGAAACATATACTGCTAAAGATAGGGAAGATTTGGATATCACCTGCCAGGGTTCAAAATCTACTTTTTAAATTACTGACTGGCAAGTCTACAAATACAGAGTCTTAAACTTGGCAAAATGTAGCCACACAGCTTAGAATCAATAAAGATTGCATCATGTTATCTAACCCAGGCGTGTTCAAATTTATGTCTACATGAAACTTGAACCTGCAGTTCTGTTAGCAGCTAGACAAAATATGATTTTCAGGACCAAATCTCTTCTCAAACACGGTAGAGCATTTAAGGTTTAGCACATATTCTGCATTCCCAGACAGGTGACCAATATATAATAAGATACTTCTAGCTCAGGATATCTATCCCATAATTAATTCCTACAAGAAATGAAAAGAGCTTATAGATAACTCATTCTGGAGACTTTAAAGGCCTATAAGTGGGGCTGGAGAGATGGCTCAGCTGTTAAGAGAATTGACTGCTCTTCTGAAGGTCCTGAGTTCAAATCCCAGAAACCACATATTGGCTCACAACCATCCGTAGTGGGATCTGACACCCTTTTCTGGTGTGTCTGAAGACAGCTACAGTGTACTTACATACAATAAATGAATGAATCTTTGGGTGTGAGCAGGGCTGGGAACTATAATAAATAAATCTTTAAAAAATAAATTAAAAAAGTAAGTAGATTAATAAATAAATAAATAAAGGGCTATAAGGGTAAAAAATAACTAACTTGTCTGTATTCATTGGCCTTGGGTTTGAATAATATTATTATATATGTGTCCCATATCCAAAGTTAAAATGAGTTTACATTCAATAAATTTTATTGAGAGAGCATTGTATAATGGTGGTTGGTGGAAAAAAAAAAACTAAAAAACAAAAAACAGACACGTGATCCTGAACATGGAACTCCCTAAGGCATTAAAACCTCTGCATGTTCACCAAATGGGTTTTGCTTGGATTCAGTCTCAAGAGTGGGTAGATGGGCTATAAATATAACCAAACTTACAAGTACAAGCTTTTGGTCACAAAGCTTTAATAAATTTGTGTAAGAGTTAATAAACATCTGCAAGAGTTGCATTCACAAATGCACGTAATAGCATGCCTGTCACATAAAGTCAAATAAGTCTCACACACACACACACCACACACACACCACACACACACACACCACACACACACACACCACACACACACACCACACACACACACACACAACACACACACACACCACACACACACACACACACAACACACACACACACACACACACACACACCACACACACACACACACACCACACACACACACACACACACACACACACCACACACACACACACACACACACACATACCACACATACACACACACACACACACACACACACACACACACACCACACACACACCACACACACACACACACACACCACACACACACACACAGAGTTGGGGATGGGGTTCTGATATATTTATCTACCTCTCTGTCCTCCTGATTAAATTTTCAAGACCCAGCTGTTACAAAGGTCTGGCGTTTGAGAGACATTAAGAGTATGAATGCCTGCCAGGTGGTGGTGCACACTTTTAATTCCAGTACTCAGGAGACTGAAGCAAGTAACTCTGAGTTCAAGACCAGTCTTCCAGGACAACCAGGGCTATATAGTGAGATCCTGTCTTAATAAGCAAGCAAACAAGCAAACAAACAAGTAAGAACAGCTCCACCAATGAAGCCATGTTCATTGAAACGAACTTTCTGCTACTTAGAAAGACATCTCCTTCAGAGTCCCCAGGGCTTCACAACCCAGCTACAGCATATCTAAACTAACCAGACAGGAAATACATCAATGAAAACAAAAGACAAGAATTTTTTTTTTTGATAAGAAATACAGTCATGGGGTCAGCAAAACAGCTTAAAGGTGCCTGCAGCCAAGCCAAGTAACCAGAGTTTGCTACATGTGATACACATGTGGAAGAAGACTCAATCCTCACTAGTTATTCTCTGACCTACACATGTGTGACATGACACACGTGTCACACACACACACACACACACACACACACACACACAAGTAAATAAAACATAGAAAAGGAAGAGAAAGAGAGATTTAGGCTTTACTACAAGAGGAGTATGCCTTGTAACATTTTCACTGAAATAAAATCTCTTGAGAGAGCCACAGACTCTGTGGTGATTCATATAAAATACATGTGTCAGCAAGAGGCAGAACAGAGCGTGGTGCATCTTGGCCCTGAGCCTGCTTAGTTGTGCTTTTCCAGCATGGTGTTTTCAATGCTTAAGTCAGAGCCTCATGGCTGCAGTCCAAGAGCTATCACACATATAACTGGACCCAGGTCATTTAGGGGTTTAGACCCAAAGGTCTTGATGAGCAAGACAGGCTCCAGAACTCTGTGAGCAGACAGCTGATGGTTTCCTAGAACCTGATGGAACTGTAAAGCCAGCAACTGAGTAACTTTGAATGCTTGCTTCTGTCAGGACAGTGGTTTCAGGTGCAGAATGTACCTATGTCCTGGGAGGTGTTCTGATCTGATGGCTCCATCATGTGCTGCCTCCTGAAGCTTGAATAGTCTGCCACGAAGGATCTGAATCCACAGGAGTGAACTCCAAGTTCCCTGCCTAGAAATAGCTGGGCACTTTTAAAAGGCATGATGAATTTTTTATTTAGCACAGCAGTGATGAATTAAACAGCACCCCCAAAGCACTCAAAGAGTTCATGCCTCTCCCTAAAAGCCCATATTATATGACCCAGTAGCATGAGAGCATCTCCGGTGTTTACGACGAATAACATCATCATCTGCCAAGGGGGTTTTATGGCCCAGTTAAATTAATTACTTCATATAAAATAAGCCCTCTGACACTGCATGGCAGTTCTCTCTAAACTACTAAGTATAGATTCTAAATGAAAACACTTTATATAATGTACATTCTAGACTCTTTGTACATGGCAATTCTATTCCGTGCTGTGTACCTACTAACAAAAGTTAAATGGCTGCATGTGTGTAGAACTAAAATTATTAAACTTGTGAATATGATGATTTCAAATGTAATTGGGCTTCTCTTCTCCTTCCCAAATTCCTCATAATGCAATCTCTATATTTAATTTCTATCATTTCATTTTTCATAAATAATTCCATGAAACAGAAACTTTTAAACACACACAAACCCCGGGGCTTTACTGCATTTTAGAGTCTAGTAACAACTTAACATCATACTCAAACTGGAGGCAACTTTTCTATGACCAGTTTTGAGAATATAGAAACACAGAGAAAGATACAAAGACCACCACAACCTGGGTCTCCACAGGGACTGGGTGTAAGGAGATACCAGTAAGATCCATGAGAAAGGGGCTTAGAAGTTAGCGCCTACCAAGAGTGCAGCTGAGTGGGTATGGACACCAGCTGCTCTGGAGTACAGAGCCACCTCTCCACACCACAAGGTTGGTGATAATGGACAGCTGAAGCTCAACACCTCAAAAACAGGCCATATGCTTCCAGTAACCTCAGGGCAATGTTAAAAGATGATCCAAGGACCCGTCCTGCGGAAAGCCAGCCAGCCTACCTACCACTCCATGCCAGGAGGTTTCCCAGAGGTGTAGTTGTGATAGTCTGTTTTGTATATGGGTGCTAATGTGAATTATTAGAGTCCATGTGTTTCTACGTCTCCTTTGTTTTAGTAATACCAGCTTCTGGCTGAGCAGCACCTATGTTGTGTGCTGCAAATATGACAGTCCTGCAAAGCCACACTCTGTTTCCAGAACCTTAGGAAGAAATCCATCCAGGAGAGCAGAAATGGAAGGACTAAAGGTGACAGTCAAGGCCATGAAGCCAAGATGGCAGCTACTAAGCAGAAAAGCACAAGAGTCCCTCAAAAGTTCAATTAGAACAAGAACAACAAAATCGTGAGAACAAAGAAAGAGCCCCATGCAACGAGGCGCTCGGCTGATGGGATGAGGTGGTTTTCTTCTGCTCTTTTTCTTCTTCTCAGAAAGTGTGAACAGCAATCTTCTGAATGAAGCAGCACCATCCACCTCTGCTCTGTGTCTTAAAAGAGTCACAAGCCTACCAAGAGATGGAAGCTGGCTTCAGGAACACGTGGCAAAGTTAACAGTTCTGTGAAGGATGCCCTACATTGCTGGGGCTAATTAAGAGACTGCTGACATCTTAGAAATATGCTCAAAGGAGGTGAAGAGGTGGCCAGGACCGACTGAAGTGACCACAGCCCACTTCCAAATGACTCACTTAAGAACAAAGTGATATAGTCGGAATACTTTTTTTTTTTTTAAGGCATTAGTCACAAAGAAAACTGAATAAAGAACTCCTTCCAAGAGAAAATAGAAAGGAAGCTCTGAGAAATGAACAGGTGGCCTGCCGGACATAATCAAAAAGGACAAGATGAGAGAGAGAGAGAGAGAAAGAGAGAGGCATGAGTTATAGCTAGATTACAGACCCCTGCTGTAAGGGCTACCTCACCACCAGATAAAGACAACAAGCAACTAAACCAGCATGCCACACGAAAGTGTCTTATGCTTTTAAAGCTATAGAAATAAATAAGCAATCACATCAACAATAGCTCTGTGTTGTTCACCACCACTTACACTGGCCATCCTAAAGAGACAGGATACTGTGGTAGCTTCTAGGAATTAACTTCGTCTTGTGTGAAAGAATTAGAAGCAACACATAAAGAGCAAGTCATCCCCCCACGGAGACTCTTCAGGTTAAAGTTCCCATATTCTAAACAGCCAAGAAACAATGTTTATAAGAGAGATTGGGGTAAACGAAGGGAACAAGAGACTCCTTAGAATGGCTATGACTAGGACTAGGGAAATCACAGCTGGCAGCTTGGACTCGAGGCTCCATGTGAACAAAAAGAAAGGAAGAACAACCTTGTATGCGGTATTTTCCTGAGACAGACTGATGGGAATAGACATGGACCTGAATGTAAGGTACAGGAGAAGATGGTATTAAAAATACTGATAGGTATACCTCCAGAACAAGGTTATGGCACAATATGGTCTAATTCACTGAAGTCAGAACGGTAAGGAGAAAAGGAAAACCAAATCTATTCTACATCTGGCTAGTTTGAGATGGGTCAGAACCGTTCAGGTGCACTTATCCTGTAGAAATGACATATATCAGTTCAAAGATTAAATAAGCAATGCCAGTGCAAGTACAAATGCAGAGGACATTCGATTAATTAGAACCTGAAACTACTTAAGGAGAGACTACAGAGAGAGGAAGATGTCCAACACTAAGCAAATCAATCAATTAACTTCTACAATTGACCTTATAAATAACTAAAATAGCTAACTCTGGGCAATTTCTAGGAGAACTGGTACAATTATTCAAATATAGACATGAGGCTAGCTTCTCAAATTGAACAATGAGATTCATTTAATCGCTTGGCTACACATAGACAGAAAACATAATTCCTCCTTTTAAAAGACTGCAGAAACGAGGAGAGGGGGACCTACCCAAGGGGTAATATTATATTAGTTCAGTGCTCAAAAAGAAGTACCAAGACAAAAAGATTCAGGTTTAAAAACAGATTGGAGATAAAACTCAGAACTCTAAAACTATATTACCTACATTCAAAAATCCCAGCCCTGCTGTAACTCACTGTAGACATTTAGTGTAGAGGTTTGGTACTGTAGAATCACAAGGAGAAAAGACTGTCAATGGATTGTCTGGAGCAGGTTGGCTGGGGCTACATCTCTGAGAGACTGTCTTATGTTAACTGAGATAGAAAAATATGCCCACTGTGGGTGGTACCATTCCCTAAGCAAGCGGAGAAGGCAAGAGAACACAGTCATGAACTATATCTCTGTGGATATAAGATAACCAGTTCTCTCAAGCTCCCAGGACTTCCCTGTTATGATGGACTATAACCCGGAAATCTGAGCTAAAATAAACCCTTTCTCCCTTAAGGTATTTTTATCGCAGCAACAGTAAATGGAACAGAGATGTTCAGGAAAACTACTGAGCCATTTTGTGTTTCAATTTCTCCTCAAACGCGCAGAGTAAAATAACTACTGCCCAAATATGATAGTAACTCTGAGAAAAGGCAAAACAAGGATGTGCCAGTTCCTCAAAAGTTCAATCAGAACAAGAACAACAAAAATATGAGTTTTGTTTGTTTGTTTTATAGATGATTTTTCATGTAGGTTTGAAATAATCTTGTCCACCAATGCTAGCTTGAGGCTGGGTATGGCAGTGAACACTGAAATCCTAGCACTTGGGAGACAGAGGTAGGTGAAGAAAAACTTACTAGTTGAACCTGTTAAGTCAAATACAGTATTAAAAGTGTCCCATCACCACAAGGCGTTTGGCTGCCCATGTGGAGGATTTTACATGGGATGGCCTATGACTAAAATCTCTTCCAACCTATGACACTACGCTTGTGCGACTTGGGGGTTCCTGCATATCTGCCCTTTCAGCACCCACACCCAAAGAATCCGTGCAGTATGTCTCCAGAGGGCTCAAGGAAAGAAGCTGGTCACTTATCTTACATTTCCCTGTTCATTACAGGGGGCTGTGAGTAAGGGGTGCAGGGAGTCAGATACAAGAAAAGCCATCCTGAAGCTGAGAGGAAAGCTTTCAAGGCTGAGCTAAGATGGACTCAAGTGGCCGCACAATTGTGGGAAAGTTTCTTTTCTTGATCAATGAGGACTCAGAAAGTGTTAAGTCTAGTCACTAAAATTACATACAAGATGGAAACCCAGCCACATTTCTGCATACTCAGAGGAAGGCCAGTTATGAGAGTCTTACCTGTAAGCATTTTACAGAGAAACATGAAAATCCCACCCTACCCCAAACCCCTTTGCCCTTCTGTTTTAACAAACAAACAAAACTAATGTCTGCTACAGTTTTATCCTTTCCGAGTTTGGGTACAGAGAATAGTATTTCCAAGTCTTTCCAGAATAAAACCATTTCCTCATTCAGGACCACACTGAAATCCTTTTATTAGAAGCACAGCCTGCCCTTGCACGCATGGGTCAACATCTACATAATCTCAGTTCTTTAGGATCAAAAGACTCTAGAGCAGTGATCCTCTACCTGTGGGTTACAAACCCTTTGGTGTTGGGGAAAAGAGGATCAAATGACCCTTTCACAGGAGTTGCACATCATATATTTACATTGATATTCCTAACAGTAGCAAAATTCCATAGTAATGAAAATAACTTCATGGTTGGGAGGAGCTGTATTAAAGGGTCGCAGCTCTGGGGGATTGAGAAACAGTGCTGGGACTTACACTGGATGGCACTCTGATCGTGCCTTGACCCCTCCTCCATCAAGACATGCTGTCCACAGAACACCAACTGTGGGCATCAGCCCCTGCCACAGCAGCTGTGGACACCTGGCTCCTTTCCTACTGCCATTCAGCAGCATCTCCTTCCAGAGAGGACAAGGTCAGTTGGGTGGTGGTCTCACCTGTTTTTCCTGCTCCACTCTCCCCAGTAATGAGAATGCATTGATCTTTATCTTGATCACGGAGGGATCTGTATGCTTCATCCGACAAAGCAAAGCTACAAGAAAAAAATGTGGGAGGATTCAGCTGGTTAATATATGCTCATCGGGTACCTCTGGGTATTCTAAGGGCCTCTGGGATTTGCTTCGAAGCACAGGTAAATCATCGCATTTTATTTCTTGCCAACTTTTAAAATAAACAAGTCAATATATCCATCCTTTCTGGCCCACTTACCTTTCCCCATGAATTCTCTACTAAGCAAATAACACTGATTTATTTAGTTTAAAGTGAAATTTGATTTATCTCTCCTGCACGTGTGGGTGTGTGCACACCCGCGAGTACAAGTGTTTCTATTAAAATCTAGGTAATTCAGAGAGCCAAGGAGAAGATGTCACATTGCCATGTCCACACCTGGGTAATATTGAGATTGTATTGTTCAGGGCAACACTCAAGCATTTAGAAATAATGAGAAAGCATTATCAATTTATGGAAGCATCAACATAATAATAAAAAATATTTTTTCCCAAACATTAGCAAGACACATTCAAATACCACCCAGTTGTGACTACTATGAACTTCACAATCCAAGATGGAACTTAAGACCCACTGGCTATGTGGAGTTCACCAAGGTTCTTGGCCACTGCCTGGCGCTCAACTTCTCATCTTACCTTATGATAACAGAACTCCCCTATCAAGACACTGAGGCTAGTCCTCCTGTTGGTCTGTCCCTCCTTGAGTTTTACTAACAAGATAAATGTCCTCTTTCATTGAAAAAGAAAAGAAAAAACTCTGAGCAATATGATAAATACTTTTGCCAAGTTTCTACTTCTCATTTGTTAATACATTATTTACTGAGAGTTGACATTACTTTACTGAAAGTGTGTCAAAAACAAGCTGGGAATATAAAATATTCAGCCTCTTTTGTGAGTTCTAAGTGGAAAGCAAAGAAGAAACAAACATGAACAGCTCATGCCTCCTGATAATGTGGAGAGCAGCGCCAAGCAAGACAGCGACCCAAGAGGGTAGGGACTGGAGTCGGAGAAGAGAAATTCTAAGAGGTGGAAAATTAGTTCCAGAGAATGAATTTGCAAGGCAAAGAGCTTCTGAGCATAAACAAAGGCCAGACCAGCAGGGAAGCAGGCTGACACAGGCTTCAGGGGCACTTCCATGATGCTGGAGGGCATATGGAAGGGGACCTGAGAAGGACTTCACAGGGTCCCAATAAGGAACAAACACATGCTGAGGTGTCTTGCTGCAGGAATGAATATACGTGGGAGTGGAAAAGGCAGGACTGGGAGCTAGGAACAGCTCCATTTACTAGAATGTTACTCATTTTAAATCTCACAAGACTGGCACAAACAAGGATGTACCTTCATACCGCCAAAATGAAATGACAGAGACCACTGACCCAGCCTCTGACTTTGGCTGGGTCACAATGTGACAGTGGAGCCTGGAGAAAGCAAGCTGGAGGCAGGGAGGCTAGGCACAGAGGAGTTCAAACATAGTCTAAGCTTCCATATCTTATCTCCTGCTAGACTGTTGTGTGGTACCAGAGGCGAACCGCTCTTACTTTGTAACCTTCAGGTTGACTTAGCTGTGGCCTTGCATGTAATAAGTAAACTAAGCATACTGTTGAATAAATGTATGATTAAAAGTAAAGAGAAGCAGGCGTTATTATCCCCTTCCACAATATAAGCTCCTGCGTGGTAGAGACTTTCTAGCCAATTAATCCCTGTGTTATGTACACAGCTTTAAATCTAATATGTAACATGACCAGTGCAAGACAGGATGAATGCATGCGTGCACTGTCTCTAACAATGCGGGAGTGAGCTTCATAAAACACATAAATATCCAGTCCCATTCTCTCTGTGACCTTCATGCACGAGAGGAAAGGATTGCTTAGACTTTCCTCCTCACCTGTCTCCCCTCCCACAGCTCCAACTTGCAGTTAATAGTTCAGAGACGTCACTTACATCGTCTTGTTTGGCATGCAAGGCGGGAAAAGTATATTACAGTGACTACATAAGAAGTTTTCCAACCACACAGATTTACTGAATATTCTCTTGGATTGTTGAATGCAGGTGGTTCCAGGACTGGATTTAGCTTTGTTTCTATAATATTATTTGAGCACCAAATAATGAAAAATTACTTCAAACAAGAATAACAGCATTTGGCCCATAGATGCACACACATAAAACGTTGGGGGAAATGACTAAGTAATTCTGCCAGGGGTTTACTGTGGGCAAAACACCAAAGCTGAACACTTACTTTTTTCTGTCTGACCAAACAGGAGTATAATTATCCCTTGGTACCTATGAAGAATTTTTTTCTCCCAGCATCTTCTGACATTCCTCTTCCCGACTCTCCCTGGCTACCCAAATGGTGGATGTTCAAGCCCCCTTATATAAAGTGATGTTGTATTTCCAAATAACCCCTGCACAGCTCCTGGAATACTTTAAACCGTCTCTGGAGGACTACAACGCTTCCTCCAATCCTAGTGCTACAAATAGCTGTAATATGTAAGAATGGCGAAGGGAGACGTCCGCACATGTTCAGCGCACACATAATGTGCTTTCTTGGTATTTTTGATCCAAGGTTGCTTGAGTCCATGGATACAGAAAACCAACAGTACTTAACTGCTTAAGGACTCGATTCATCAAATGGCAGGCGTAATTTCAGCACAGATAAAAAGCACAAAAGGGATGTTTCTTTTTTTAAGATTCTTGAAAGTGACTGATTTCTAACTGCCATGAAAATGTACCAAAATATTTGAGCACTTTAAAAGCTGTCTTGCTCTAAGACACACCCACCTCAAGTCACAATAACGCCACCGCTCTTAACTCTTACAGACACAGAGCTCCACTTCTTTAAATGACCAAAAGAATGCCCCCAAAGAACACAATCTCCCTTTTGGACGTACTCCTCTTCCTCCCTGGCAACTCTACACACACCCATCCCCAAGGCCACCGTTTATAAACTAAAGCCATATGCCAGGCCTCCCAACCTCTCTATAATTAAAGAACCTAAATAAATCCTAGGGAAGTTTCAGCTAAAAGCAGTCATGATCCACATGCTTCTCATTATTCTGTGACGTGTCAGCATTATTTACCACACACAAGGATGAGCCATTATGACTGAACGATGATAGCACAGGGAAAAAGCATGATTTCTGCCAGACCCCAAGAAAAGCAGCTGAACCTTAGGAATGAGGGCAACCTGGTATTCCCAAGACTTTGAGATCAGCTACCCAGCTGCTTCCTGAGCACCAAACTTTGCCCAGCAAGCACCAAGATACCATCCTCCACTGTGCATTTTGAAACAGCTCTGACTATTACCATGATTCCGTTTCAAAAGTTTGGTTTGGGGCTCATCTGTCATTTTCTGCGAGGGTAGAATGGTGGGGTTGCATGCTGCAAAGAGCCCAGCTGGTATTTATGTCCTTCCTCTGCCTTATTTCTACTCGAGAGTGCTAATCATAGTGGTGTTGCCCACATGGTCATCAGGGGAATGGCGGGGCTTCCTTCTCCACACTCTCTGCTCTCCACCCTGCCATTTCCTTGCCAAGTTTGTTTCACCTCAAGTGCAGAGCAGAAAAGAAGACTGGGCTACTCGCTTCACCATGACACCACCGATACCCAGGCACCGATGCCCAAGAGTAGCCCAGGTTTCAGTGTCTCCAGCTCTGCCCAAATGGGTGGCTGGAAAACACACCCAGTCTGTTCCGAGCACTTGCAGTTGGATGGCTCCCTTAACTAGGGTTTAACAGAATAGAATCTGTTTCAGAAAAATCTCCTGAACTCAGATAAATGCACCATCCAGTTTCAAATGCTCATCCTCCAAGGCTCTCAAACTGGCACCCCCACCCCCCTCCATGTGATCCTGAATCCCAGAGTATTTCAACCAACCCTAGGGAATTCCCCTTCTCAACGCAGCCATCTTCAAATAGCTCAGACTCAACATTCTCTTCTAGAACTAAAATCTCGATGGTCTCTTTCCCTTTCTAACTCTAGTTCAGCTCTGACATCTCAGTGTTTCTAAACTAAGTTACCTCCCCCCACACACACACACAAAAATTTACTTAAAAATGCCTAAGGTCCATCTGCTAAATCTAACTTCATTTTCAGCCTGATCAAGATGCAAGGCAGACTACAAGAAGACTTAAAAGACAAGGAAAAGGAGAAACTTGGGGGTTCTGTTTTCTGAGGAAGAGTCCCTAAGTTGGCTTCCTTGTAAAGTACTTTGTAGATAACTACATTCTACAAAGAAGTTAATTCCGTATGGCTGACTTGGCATAGGCCAAAGTGCAATTAAACTGTTAAAGGCAAAAGTGCCAACACTGTAAAGTTGAGGCTGTCCCTTATGATGTGCTAGAATGAATCTGGTGGACAGTTGGAACACTGATTTATAACAAGGTGATTTTCCCAAGAGGGTAAACATTTCTGACCTTACAGTGCAAGACTGTTAAGTATATGAAGGTGTTTCCTCATAGCTACCCTGGTTAGCGGCCTAACAATCCAAGCTTCAGCGCAAGAAGAGACAAAGATCAAAGTAAGCCTCCCTCAAAAGAAATGAGGAGAGGCAAAATGTCCAGGATGAAGTGAAAAGGAAGGAAAGGGCAGGTGTGGGGTGTGGGGGCCTCAGCACAAGGGCAGGTCTGAGGCAGGTGTAGGGTGGGGGGGCCTCAGCACAGTGTCCTCTAGCATGGCACTGTAACACTGAGTTTGCGACTCTCAGAGTTTAAGGAGGTCTATCACAAATCCCCAAACCTCAAAATAATGCCAAGTTACAACCAGAATTTTCAAAAATTATTTTCTTTAAAACCTGGGTAAGAAAAAAGAAAAACAAAACCAGAAGGAACAGAGAACAATAACTGAGGGGTGGGGGCGGCTCAGCTGGGTGTGCTTGCCGGACAAGAGCATGGCCCTACAGATGGCGACTGAGGGCAAAAGAAACTCCATGGAATCTGAGAGTAACCCAAGCAAAGACTCCTGGCCATCTTCTGTAACCAGGCAAAGTCCAAAGTGGGGGGTCTGGGACATCAACTCAGCCATAAGACCCTTCAACCAACAGCTGTCCTGCCTGCAGAGTGTGCTGGGACCAGAGCCTAGCATCATCCTCAAAGAGACCAGAGAGACTTCATCCAGCAACTGATGGGAACAGATGCAAAGGACCACAGCCAAACATTAGGCTGAGGCTGGAAGTCCTGCAGAGGAGCAAGAGGAAGAGCCAGAGGGGTCAGGGACACACTATGAGAATACAGCCCACAGATCAACCAACCAGGACTCATGAGAACGTGAGAGACCAGGGAGCCTGCATGGGTCTGACCTAGGTCCTCTGCGTATATATTATGGCTGAGTAGCTTGGTGTTATTGTGGGAATCGTTAACAGTGGAAGCAGAATGGGGGCTTCCCCTGACTCTTTTGCCCACTTAGGGACCCTTTTCCTCCTACTGTGTTGCCTTGTCCAGCCTTGATGTGATGATATGTGCCTAGTCTTATTGTAGTTTTATTCCATTTGGTTCATGTCCCTGGGACTCTGCTCTTTTCTGAGGAGGGGAGGAATATGGAAGAGAAAGGATGTGGGGGTGGGGGGGGAGGGGAAGGAGGGGAAGCCACTGTTGGAATAGAAGAGAAATGAATAACAAAAAAATAATAAAGATTTAAAAAAGCATGCATCCCGGAATTGGATTCCCAGCACTACATAAACCAACCATCCACGAGACGGTCACTCTACCACCTTATACCCTTATGGGACAGCTTCATCCTTACGGTGTTAATACTGTTGCTTTGGACAGTTTTTACTGCACTATGGCCTATGCCAGCACAGCCACGCAAGAGGTGAAGACAGCAGGATCAGCTCAAGGCCATCCTCCTGTGCACAGAGAGTTCAAGGACTGCCTGCAGCAACATGAAACCCTGTCTCAAACAAACACAGAAGGTAAACTGAGTCAACCGCATGGCATGTGAGAAAGGATACAAAAGAATGAGTCAAGACATGCTGCCCACAGGAATTATATTTTTAAAAGAACTGCTTTTGTTTGTTTTGATTTTTTTTTATATAACAACTATACCTTCCCTTTTCTACATCTAAACTCAGAGAAAGCCCCAAACTGCCACCCCAATAGAAGAAAAGTATCATACCGCAGGACAACAAAACACAGTGGCACTAAAATATATTTTTAAATGATCTATATCTATAATTTTCTAAAGTATTTTAGCTCATTTAACTCCTAAGTTCATATACATTCATAGCCTAAACATTCTTTGGGCTGCATTCTAGCTGGAAAAGTTGTGTCTCTACTGGCCACCAAATAGACACAATATCACTATAATGCGTCAAATGAAGACATCTGTTCTGTACTGACAAGGGCAGAACACGAAATGAAAGATTAAAGGTCCAGCTTCAGAGCAGGACACGGCACACGGCTCGAGGCGTCTTCCTTTAGACCCATGCTGGCATCCAGAAAACACCCTCCCATCACCACACCCATTAACCTCAGTGTTCACAGATTTCATGTTATCTTGTCACTCAAAAATAAATGTTAATCTTTACAGTCAGGTGTGACCACTAAGAGGACAGAATCACAGTAGGTCACATGGGTTATATTTCAAGGCATAAAAAAAATCCCCACATGACTTGACTGCACACTCTCATAATTGAGCACTGGATTTAGTAAGCAATGCTTTCTATCTTAAAAGTTCACATGCTGGTTACCAAAAAACAATCCAACTTGACTAAGAGTATTAATTCAGAGGTAGATAGCTTGCTTAGCATGCATGAGGCCCTAGGTTCAACTGCCAGCACTAAAATTAATTAATTAACTAATTAATTAATTAATTAAATGGGTGTTCTTCTTTTGAGATCTTAGAAATTTTTATTACAATGCCCTTAGTACAAAAATGTCTAGGGTCATATGCAAAATCTTTGGATCCCATTATCAAAATCATAATGGAGACCTACAGTTCATTGAGGCTCAACAGACTGGTCTGAGACTCACCCAACAGAATAAACACCATGAACACATGTCCTTCTACCAGACAGAGACAGCGATGATGGGGGCTAGATGGTGGGCTGGACCAGTGATAGTTCTTTTCATAAGTGACTGCAAAAGCCAGGGCTGGAGATGGCATCAGGAAGCAGATAAGAGACTTGGGGAGACTAAACCATCCCAGGAAGGAAAAAGACTGGATTCAGCTTTGAAAGCCATATAGAAGAAACTTCGGCCTTTGTGGCTTGGAAGCAGCATTTTGGAATTTAATGGTAAACCGGATGTGCAGCCAAGGACTACATTCAGAAAACTTGATCTGTTCTAAAGTCTAGGGCACCAACATGCTACCACAGGGCAAGAGTCCTCCTCCATAACAGCATCCTTCCTGGACTTGGAAAGAGGTCAAAAGAGACTCAGTTTCACTTCTTTCCCAGTCTTTGCTTCTGTAGAGAAGGCAGTGAAGCATGGGTGGCCTGTCTCATTCCTTAATCACTAACATGCAGGTGTATGCAGAGGCAGGGGCAAGGTCATTTACAAGGGCAGGGTCCCTGGTGTGCTCACTGGGGATGAGTGGGGACTCTGAAGCCCTCCGGAGGCCTAAAAAACAGGAAAAAGTCTCAAAGCCCAACAAGTGATGGTAACAAACATGGCAATGTACATCCAGAAAACAGAGAGGAAAAAAGTGGCTTTGGCTGGGGAAGCGTGGAAAACTGCAAGATCTGAACCCTAAGCCAGAAGCAAGGCCAGAAGTCAGGAGGAAGCAGAGGAAATTATGGGGGCTAGGAGGAAATTATGTTATTTCCCCTCTCCAAAAATGAGCAAAACACACATGACTCGGAGGAAAGAACAAATACACAACCGGGGCTCTTAATTCAAAGCCAATTAGCCCTTGGGTATTTTTAGTATCTCTTCCAATAAGGAAATTCTAACAATCGTCTTCTATTTCCCAATTCTCATTAAAATAATCACATCCACGGGAACAGCCTTTCCAGCTCCAGGTAAACACAGTTTAAACAAATTTTTGGCACAAATGTGCCAGAACTTTAAATGTATTATTTACCCATTCATTCCAAGTCGACTCCTTCACAGCTAGCTTCTATGACCCTATTACAGGCAACTGAGTCCTGGAGACTTATCCCAGAAGAGTCAGTCTAAAGACACTTCCTAACCAAACTCTTATTAACTGGAGAACACACTGGGCTCTCAGACCCACATCCCAAATGTTTAGGTTGTTCAGAAAAGCAAGTCCTTCACGGTTCCACATTCCAATATAAACTGCTTTGCACCGGCTGACTCTGTGGACGCTGTGCAGCTGCTTGGTCCAGAGGACATAAGGGCTCAGACATCACAGCTTCACATTAGCCAGGTGGGCCACAGGGAGGCCATTCGGGAGGCAACACTGAGCTGAGAGACCCAGCATACTAAACAGGTACAAGGAGATCTGACCATAGTAATCAGAGATTTGGGGTGGAGGACATGGTGTTTGAACTAGGACCCCAAATACACGTGGGTTTTTTTTTTTTTGGGGGGGGGGGTGGTTAAAAAGTGCTCAATAGCGCACGCCTTTAATCCCAGCACTCGGGAGGCAGAGGCAGGCGGATTTCCGAGTTCGAGGCCAGCCTGGTCTACAAAGTGAGTTCCAGGACAGCCAGGGCTACACAGAGAAACCCTGTCTCGAAAAACCAAAAAAAAAAAAAAAAAAAGAAATACAGTTGTAAAAGAAAATTAGCTTCGGGGCTTAGCTCATCTGTTAAGCCTCTGTGATCGGAGCGAGCCCTGAACAAAGTCTGAAATGTAGCAGGTGCTTAGGGAAGTGTGCCAGAACAGACACCAACTAGAGCTGACTCACTTTATATCAGGATTGAAAGAACAGGTAAGTAGCCTCTTCACAAGGTCCCATTAGTTCTATCCCCCAAATCATGATTCAAAGATTTCTACAAAGATGTATGTGTTTTGCTCAATCACAATGAGGAGCAGTAGTAGCACGTCTCAGGATTTCCCAGGCAGCCAGAACTAGGTTGAAGGGAAAGAGGACAGCTCAAGAGGCTCTCTCCAACACACAAGGTTTTATATTCATCTATACAAATTAGGATGCAAATCTGGGACACATCATTTAGACTCCCATGTCTTAATTTTATAGAGAAAATAGATTGGAGTTGAAGGATGGAGTCAGAGGAGTGCAATTAAGACTTGGAGAAAGAAGCTAGGGTCACCAAACAATGAGGCTCCAGACTCAAGTGGCTTCTGATGTGGACATGTCCTTCTAAAAACTCTCACTTCCTTTCCTTACTTCAGAGTGCTAAAATGTCTACATATCAAAAAGTCTACCATATAGGCATAAGTAGACCTCAAATGCCACAGACACACCCTGCCTGCTTCCCTGCAGTTTCCCTCTGCCATGCAGGAGAGATTCTGTAAAGAGAAACAGGCACTCCGTCCTGGAGAGTCTTAGTGATCCTCTTCTCTGCACCCTAGCTAAGGACGGCGAGCAGGTTAGGAGTACAGCCATGCCTAACGATCTAGAACAGGCACTGCAAGACTTACTGTGAACACATGAGAGTGTTCTCACACAGAGGGCCTCAAACAGTTTTTTGCATGGTGTCATACACAACATAAAACTCCAAAGTGAACCCAAATACACAGTTCTGGAATATCTGCATGAAAGCTTTAGTCACAGTACTATGCATAAGTAGCCTTAAGAAAATAACTAGAAATATTGACATATCAGATTGCATATATAACTGAGAGAAGACATACTTGGATCTGGAAGTAGATAGGCAAACTGACCATGCCATGACTGCATCAGGAGATAGCATCTGAGAAGAAATCTGGCCTTAAAGGCCTGTGAGAAACTACCTATCCACTTAACCTATACTAAGATTTCAGAATAAAGAAAGTCCTGAAAGCTAGCAACAATCTGACCAGAACAGTGCTATAGGAACAAAAAGCCCTGGTGAAGAGCAGCCTTACAACCCTGAGGTACTCCAGAGAGGCATGCAGTATATGCTATGCACAGTACCTAGGAATGTTCCTGTTCCAGAAAGGAACCTCAATGCAAATTTATGCCCTCAGAACAGAAGTTCCCAGAGCGTATAACCAGAGAAGTCAAACTAGCAAAGCCACCTCATCAGAACCCAACCCAAAGGAGCTTCGTTTCTACCTAACACGCAAAGACTGTAATGCAGTCGCTAGCTGCACAGTTCCTTTCCTGGACCCTCTCCCTTGAAGTCCCTGCCTTGCATTCATGCTCCGTTCCCTCGCCTACACCCTCTCTATATGTCTACCTACTATACCTTCGGCGTATAGTGTCATCAGTTAGGAAGATTTGTTTACAATTTCTCTTTCTCTACACAAGTTCTCAGCACAACATATTAAACAGAATAAATTGCTAAAATGATATCTGACACATTCTTTCATCTTATTAGTAAACAGAAAATTTTATTTTAATTTTATAATTATAATAATTTTATAATAACTGCAATTATCTTAAAGATGACCACAAACGGTAAATGAAAAGAAATGTTATTTGGGCCTCCATATGTAAGTACGACTCATGTGTTCAGAATCAAGAAACTTGATAGACTTAAAACCCTTGAAGACTAAGTGTGATAGCACTGGCCTGGTAATCACAGGACTTGGGAGGATGAGCCAGAGGATTGTAACCTCCACATCAGCTTAGGTTACACAGAGAGTCTAAGCTTAAAAGCTTAAGCGAAAGAAGAAACCTTTAGAGAAGTGGGCCTCTATTTTACTCCCTCCAAATAAATCACTAAAGTAGTTTTGAGGGGATTTGGCAATTTTCACTAATAGAAATGTCTATCAATGCTGTTTGAAGTCAGGGGCAAACAGTCACCTAAAACCTACCTGCTCAGGGCAATCAAAATATGGTGATGTTTGCACCACTGACATCAGTGGTCGTCACTAGACTAACTCTTGAAGTAGAAGGCAAAGGCTGTTAGAGCCACCTTCAGGGCTAGCAGATATCATACGGTACCCCTTCTGTACCTCTCAGCTGAGAATGCCTTCTCTGAGCACCCCACTTAACCCCCCAAAATAGAGTCACTTCTCCATGGCCCTCTTGGACAAATGATAACTTTTAACCTAATCTTTTCTAGCCAGTATTTATCAAGTGACTGCAGCTCTGGAGCCACCCAGTTTGAGAGAAAATGTGAAGATGGCAACAAGACTGCCACCCCCACCCCCACCTCTCAGACCCCCAGGTCCCAAGGTCTCATTTTGTCATTCAAATCTTCTTAAAAGCTGCCTATTGCAGTTCTCCAATGCTTTCCTCCAGATGGAAGCCTCCATTGAAGGAGAACAGGAATTACACT
The DNA here is from genome assembly GCF_978045245.1 of Mus caroli. Classification (NCBI taxonomy): domain Eukaryota; kingdom Metazoa; phylum Chordata; class Mammalia; order Rodentia; family Muridae; genus Mus; species Mus caroli. Next base: position 48,655,845 of record NW_028227256.1, read on the forward strand.
GTTCTCCCAGGAAATCACTGGGATTTGCAGAAACTGGCACTTGAAATTTCTGCTGGAAAATGTACTTATACATCTTCAAAGACTCACTCCAAATCTTTATGATGACTCCTGGGCACTGCCTAGAAAAGCTGTGGTGGTGGTTCTGGCTCATGATGGCCAGCATCCTTCTTGCCACTGAGACCTGACATGCTGCCAAGTCCAATCAACTTAGTGGCACATCCCAGAATAGGAGCACAGGACTCTCACCAACAGCAAGATCAGCAGCAAGAAAGAGCAGATTTAGAACAAAGCCACCTGTCTCTGAACACCAGTGGAGGGAAAGCCTCTCTCAATCCTATCAAGAGTCATATGGAAATACACGCATGCACACAAGCACACAGACAAACATGCATATACTACCCACATGCTTGCGAGCGAGCACACACACACACACACACACACACACACCCTGATGTATATTACCAACACTACTGGGATAATATTCGTCTTAGTAGTAACTCCAGCATGCCTACAGAAGTGCTTGATTGCCAACCAGTGCTGGTCTAGAAAAAACAAAGCTGCAATATATCATGCAAGGACCATGTCCCTGCAGACAACAGGAGCCATTTACCCAGACAAGTCTTCATCTGCCTCATAAGTTACAATAAAATGCCACTATTATTCAGTGTGACCTGCATTTGACCTGGGCATGGTGTTGTGCACCTCTAGTCCCAGCTATTCAGAGGACTGAAGTAGGAGGATTGTTTGACCCGGGAAGAAGTTTGAAGCCAGTCTTGACTGTCATAGTAAGAGCTCATCACTGAATGAATGAATGAATGAATGAATGAATGAATGAATGGCTGTCTTTTACTAACAGCAGATTACAAGTACTCTATGCCCTTATCTAGAATACAATCTTCAGGGATCTACAGACTTGTTTTAAATTCCAAGAAGAAAATAAACATAAACTGAAAACTGTCACAGATTCCGCAGCTGGTGGAAATACAGTGATCTATGTATTCCTTGCATTCTTTAATCAACTAACTGTCGGTATGCCACTGGAATGCGTCTACAGACACATCAGCATCCCATAAGAACCCTTTGCCTTGCTTCCCTTCTAGGCTCTACAGATTCAGAGGCATTTGCGGTGGTTCAACTGGGAAGCCCAGAGCATTTGCAACTGGGAAGCTGAGATCTATCTGAACCAGAATCTTAGATGCTTCTCCATCCACAATCCTGGGCGAGTGGACCCCTCCCTCCCATGTTCAGACTGCTCTAGAGCTTCCTTACATAGAGAAGCTGACTTAAACTTCTCATAGACTTGCTTTTTCCAAACTCTCTCTGTATGGAAACTTCAGTGTTATATTCCTGTGTTATGACATTACTTTCTACAAGGAAGTTATGGGAGGTATTCATGATGATGTCCTGCCCTGTCATATTCCCCTTCATATCGACCCATATTTTCACAAGGAAATGCACAGGGTAAGTCCAGTTACTACAGAGAACATCATGGTACTAGCTTTCTCTTAGGCCTCAACTGTTTTCTACACCCCCACTGCTCTGACTTTTAAAGGCTATTTAACTTATTACATTAACTGTAAAATTGTAAGTTGTCTTCAATCAACTATAAATGAGATGATAGAATAATTAGTCAAAATAATTGATACAACAGGGACTACATGTCTACATGCAGATTTATTTTCTTTGGGGAAAGGGAGAATAATAGAGGATGGATAAATGGATAGACACACATGTCTACATTCACACACACACACAGGCTTACCAAAGAAAGAGTCTACACTTCAAAAATTAGCTCATCGCTAAGAATTTGGAGACCCTACTGTTCTGACTGGCATCATAGAAACCAGAAGACTCAAGGTAAGTCTACTGAGATGGACTCCCCTGTCTTCTCAAAGCATATGTATGCTCTTAATTATAGCCATCACCCAACCACTGGAAACCACCCACCTCTTGTACAACTCTCCAGTATTATTCTCCTTTCTTTCTTGTGTTTGTTATTGCTTGTTTGTTTTCCAGTTCCACATTCAGGGAACTGCACAGGGGGTTGCATCTGGAGTCAGACAGACTTCGGAAAAAAACACTTTCATGATCACAGTATCAGCCTGGCTGGGTAAGCATTCTTTTTCTTTTTTCTTGACCAGAAAAAACAAAACAAAATTCTTCTGTGGTCCTTTCTAACAGTTTTACTTCTCCATCATCTGTGTTTGACTACAGCCATATTTGGAAAGGAAAATTCAATTTATGCTGTCCTTAAACACAGCTTTAAACTCCCAAGTGTAGAGAAAATTGACTTTTACATATTCGCCATCCGTCTGGGAAGAGTGAGATCTCAATTGCACTGGCTTCAGTCTCCAAGCTGGTTAGAACCATGGTGCCAAAATCCCAGACAAGATCAGCACCTAACAGTCTAGAAATCCCAATGGAAATACTTGTTCCAAGAAAATCAATAAGGGATTTGTGCCAAAACCAGATTTACTACAGAAATGTATCAAGCATTTAGTCACATCTTCAAATAATAACATAAGGTTGATTTGTTCTATACATAGCAGATGTGACGTTGCTAAAACCCTTCGTTCCTAATAAACCAAAGTCAGCACTATCTATTCCGAACAGTAGTGTGAGACAAAGAGATAAGAGCGGAAACATGGAAAGTGAGCCGATGGTTTTATTTCTGCAAGAATATATTCAAATGAGATTAAAAGGGAAATACGAAAATACACTGTGATTACAGTTATAAGAAAAAAACTGAAATGTTTTAAGAGCACAATCTTACTAAAATATAACATTCCTGCTCAGGCTAAAATCTATGCTAAAGCTTTTACATGGCTCCTATGAGCTGAGTTAACAAACACTAACAACAATGCACTAATGAAGTAAGAGGCAGGAGCTGCGGTGAGACACTATATCTCACTTTGCACTCCTCTGGCTGGCACAAGGGAAGATTGGTTCTCAGCCTCCTCTGCAGGTAGAGTGAGTCTGCATGACTATGCACAGGCCAATGAGGAAGGCCCAAACGAGCACTTCTCTTCCCCCCTCTAGTAGCCTTATAAACCAGGTGCTGCCATTGTGATATAAGCAGGTTGGAAGAGAGCCCGAGGACAGCTATGTGACACATATCAGACTGGGCCAGCATCTGGAAACAAACTTATGTCCTGGCAAGCCTTAGTCACAAGCTAATTCCTTTATCACGCCCCTCCCTTATACTCCATTACTAGCTCTCAAGCACACTATAATCTTGAATCTTCACTACAATAGAAATTTGTTGGCAGTCAGAACAGACTAGCTGAACATTAAAAGCAAATATTTCCTGACTATATTACCATATATCTAAAAGTAAGGCACATGTATCCCATGGGATATTTTGGGGAACTGATACAAAATATTAGAATTTTTATTAATCATGACTTAAAGGTTTGAATTCATGTTTGTATGTGTGTCTCATAAGGTACACAGCGCATTAGAACACTGGTACTGGACCACGTAACAACAAGCATACTGGACCATGTAATAAGCGTACTGGGTTCATGTTAAGACCAGTGATCACGAAGCAACTATGGAAGGGTAGGTAACATGTTATCCTGGCTTGGAGCTTTTTACTCTTTTTTGTTTGTTTGATTTTCAAGACAGGGTTTCTCTGCATAGCCCTGGCTGTCCTGGAATTCACTCTGTAGACCAGGCTGGCCTCGAACTCAGAAATCCGCCTGCCTCTGCCTCCCGAGTGCTGGGACTAAAGGCGTGCGCCACCACACCCGGCCTAGGAGCTGTTTACTCTTGTAAAAGCCCAGTACATAAATAGAGAACACTGAGATAGATCAGGCATTGTACAATAAAGAACTGCACATGTACCGAACAATTCCATTTCCAAAGCCAGACTCTCTACCTAGGACATATTTTAATTCTTGAAGTGATATTCATGATCACTGTTATCTGTGTGCAATCATCAAAGAAAAACGTCCCTAAGTACAGAGAATGATAAACAATTTCCAAGTTGTAAAAATCATGGTCCCTTAACTATATGCCTGCAGGGCAAAGTTGGCCGTTTCCCACCCTAGACACAATGCTACTTAGATGAAAGCTACGTTAGGAAAAGGAAGCAACGTTCAAAGCAGTAGATATTATTTTCTGTGGCTTTTAGAAACAATGCCCAGAAAGCACACATGCAGATTTCCACACTTCCTTCTTCCTTCTCCTCAAGGCTCCAGGTAATGAGTAACCAGAGAGCAATGACTCACTAAGCTAACGTCATCTCAAATAGCTACATGTGCTCAGCTTACAAATTATACCTTTAGTGCCTTTATACTTTAGCAATGTTTTTCTTTAATAAATCTGTATGGCCTTGGGTGAGAATGTTCCATTTGAACTGTCTTGTTTTACGCACTGTTCTATTTATACGAGCAAAATGTGTGTGTCCCTGCCAGCCAAGGCAGCTTTACACACTGTCACTACCTAGCTAAAGGTGACAGAGGGCACATGGACAGGAGAGCATCTTCTGAACCCAGAGCAGTTGGTGATGCCTACACTTCCCCCACACAGACGTCCATCCTGGAAAGCAGCCAGCTCCTCCCTCTGCAGATCCTTTCAAAGTCCACACTGTTACAGTGGACAGAGGAAAAATGCTTAGTAAAAATGATGTACTTCCTACCTTAGTCCTCTAGTGCTAACTTTTGTAAAATTAAGCTAAGCCATTTATAAGGCTTAGGACATTCTTTTTAGCCTTGACACCCACCTCCCATGCATCCAGGTGCTGGACACCAATACCCAAAGAGAAAAACTTCATACACACAGCAAGCATTACCTTTGTAGAAGCCATTCAGTATATTTTGCATCAAATGTTGCCCCTCCTGAATGATATTATTATCCATCACCAATATCAGCTAGAAAATTTGTCATAAAACATAAATGAATTAACATGCTTACACTTATAAGTTACTTGCAAAATAAGCCACTCATCATTCATTCATTAAAATAATACATATATACATATTGGAGCACATTCAACAAGCCTAAAATTTTTTCTAGTTGGTTCACCTTTCATTCATGAAAATATTACATACATACATGTTTGAGCATATTTGACAAGTCTGAAATTTTTTTTTCCAGTTGACAATTGTGTTGAAAGTAGGCAATTCTTTCCAGACTTAAATTGTAATTTCAAGTAACACCTGTTTCCAAACCCCACTCACTCCTATTCCTTTAGAGTAACCATCAAAATACTTCAGTCCTCTCAATGACGCAAACATATGGATATTTTAAATGTTTTAATAAAATTAAAACTGGTTCTACATGGAGTTACCAACTTAACCCAAATAGCTTTTCCTAACACCCTGGCTAATGTGTGCCATTGTGTGTGTGTGTGTGTGTGTGTGTGTGTGTGTGTGTGTCTGTTAGTCAGGGTTTCTATCCTGCACAAACATCATGACCAAGAAGCAAGTTGGGAAGGAAAGGGTTTATTCAGCTTACTCTTCCACATCGCTGTTCATCACTAAAGGAAGTCGGGACTGGAACTCAAGCAGGTCAGGAAGCAGGAGCTGATGCAGAGGCCATGGAGGGATGTTCTTTACTGGCTTGCTTCTCCTGGCTTGCTTAGCCTGCTCTCTTATAGAACCCAAGACTACCAGCCCAGGGATAGTCCCACCCACAAGGGGCCTTTCCCCGTTGATCACTAATTGAAAAAAATGCCTTACAGCTGGATCTCATGGAGGCATTTCCTCAACTGAAGCTCCCTTCTCTGTGATAACTCCAGTTTGTGTCAAGTTGACACAAAACTAGACAGTACAGTGTGTGTATGTACTTTTCCATTTGTATTCCATACAGCTAGTTCTTAAGCTATAACAGCCACCTATTCTGAGAATCCCTTAAGACTCTATGCATGTAGCACTTCCCAAGTCTCTGAACACACTATTTGTGAGGGGCTCAATTCCTTCCTTATTTCTAAACATGTGCAACTGGCTCTCTGTGCTCACAGGTTTTCTAGTCTATGAATTCAACCAACCACCAACAGAAAAGACTTGAAGGAAAAACTACTGAATAGGAACAAACATCCTTGCCATTATTCCCTAAGTCCTACAGACTAATAATGGCTTATAACACATTCATGATGTATTAGGTTTTATAAGCAATCAACAGATGGTTTAAGATGATTTAAAGTAAGTGCAGGGTAAGGTGGGGTTATGAGTCCATGCTGCATGTCTTTTTTTAGATGGACCTGAGCCTTGACATCTCTGGGTATCTTGAAGAGTTCTAGGGCCAAGATCCCATGGATACACCAGAAATAATTATATGCTGTTCCATTACACTGGCAATACAGCCGATGCTGGCCTCCTGCTCCAGCTCTCTGCTTGTCTCCCAACATCTTGTCCTCACATTCTAAGGACTGGAGTGATGTTTTCCAAGGTGTACAGCAGGTAGCTTCTTGCCTCACCTCACAATTTGACAGGATAATCCTTGAAAACAAATACATGCCTTCTACACAAATTTTCTAATAATAGGCACCCAGATGCACTCATTCATCTACAAGTGTTATGTTGTGTTTGCATCACACCAGGCATTGATGAACTTGCTATGGATGTTTGGATATGCAAAACAAACTTCCCTAACTCTCTTGGAAATGGCACTCTAGCACGAAAGACAAGCAGTAAATGAATAAGCAAATGAACGCATGGTGCCATGACAGGGATGACAAACCGAAGAAAAGGAGGCTGCTGGACCATGAGAAATGCACAGGTGGGACTGCAATCTTAGGTGGTACATGAACAGGCTACTCTGGTGAATGAAATATGCCCCAACTGAAGTGAGAGAAAATAATGGTCACTTCAGTGAGGAAGGGCAAGGGGAAGAGCACAGGTTCCCATGACAACAAGGAGGCCAGTGCCCTGGAGAAAGGAGCTAAGAGACTAGACTTGCAGGGACACAGCAGCCCAACACCAGGGAGCCATACAGAAGCATAAATAGCAACAGAAACTACCCGCTGAGCACCTGTGGTAAGCATCACTCCAGCCCTTAGCACGGGAGGATGAGTGTACTGGCTAGTTTTGTGTCAACTTGACACAGCTGGAGTTATCACAAAGAAAGGAGCTTCAGTTGAGAAAATGCCTCCATGAGATACAACTGTAAGGCATTTTCTCAATTAGTGATCAAGGGGGAGAGGCCCCTTGTGGGTGGGACCATCTCTGGGCTGGTAGTCTTGGTTCTATAAGAGAGCAGGCTGAGCAAGCCAGGGGAAGCAAGCCAGTAAGGAACATCCCTCCATGGCCTTTGCATCAGCTCCTGCTTACTGACTTGCTTGAGTTCCAGTCCTGACTTCCTTGGTGATGAACAACAGTATGGAAGTGTAAGCTGAATAAACCCTTTCCTCCCCAACTTGTTTCTTGGTCATGATGTTTGTGCAGAAATAGAAACCCTGACTAAGACAATGAGACAATGAGAAACAATCATGGTGATGTGAGAGATAGACTGGGAAGACCGAATGATAAACTGGGTGTGGGGCCAGGGTGGGGGAGGTGTGTGTGAAACAGTCAAAAAAGGTTTGGGCTGTGAATAATCAAAGGGTGGTACTGGCACCACCCACGGCCAGGAAAAGGAAAGGGAACAGTGCCATCCCATGTCTGGGCTATAACATGCTGAAGTGTGTAATGCCTTTGAGAGCTGGGGGTACGCCAAAGAGCTGAGTGCAGTCCAGCTGTCTGGAGCTGAGCATGAAGATCTGTAAGAGTCTGTAAGAAACAACACCAGAGCACAGCAGGCATTGGCAGCCCTGTGGCTCTTCTAAGTGGTTGTCTGAGAGGACAAGTAGCAGAGCCAAGCCCCACCGAGACAGCAACTAAAAAGAAGATCCATCTAGAGCCAGAGGGTGGGAAAACAGGAGTGTAGAAGCCAGACTTAGAATCATTGTATGAAGTTTGTCACACTGCCAAAGACAATGCAAGAGTTATCACTATATCTGACAACATGGAGGTGGCAGGTGATCTTAAAAAAAAAAAAAACTATTTTTGTGCTGGCAAGATGGGTCAGTCAGTGGGTAGAGGAGTTTGGTGTCAAGTCTGATGACCTGAGTTCAAACCTCAGGACCTACCTACACAGTAGAAGGAAAAGACTGCCCAAACTTGTCCTCTGGCTTCCACTTGTGTGGCATGGTGTGTGGCATGGTGTGTGTGTGTGTGTGTGTGTGTGTGTGTGTACAAGTACATGGAGTAATTTTTAAATAAAAGAATAACTACTTTCATGAAATAGAAAAAAAAGTCAGTGGCTTCAGTCAAAAAGAATACAGGAAACCTAGGGACAAGTAGGTCTAATTGTCTCAGGCTTATGATAAAGGAAAGCAAAGAACTGGCCTGATAGCTAGGAGGTGTGACCAGAAAAGCACGGATACAAATGCTGGCAGGAGGTGGGGAAGGGCTCTAGTCGGCCCTGCAGCAGAGAGGGGTGAGAGTCCTTAAGGCTTTGAGAAGTGGACCGGACAGTGCTGCCCAAGGAGGAGCTGGGACGCTGAGTCAAATGCTTCAGGGAGCAGAACTTTTGAACTACTTTTTAAAAGAAGCTGGCTGCTTCGGATTTCTAGAGCACCATATCCAGACTCTACAAAACGGTTTTGAGTTCAGGAGTCCAGCCGCAAACACCTCAGGATAGGCTTTCTCAGGCTGCTTGTGGGGGATGCACCGACATGTACGCTCTGGTCCTTGCCTCAGGTCCCAGGCACTCCTAAAACCTTCGCAATTTCCTGAGTCCTAAGAATGTCTCTTATTATTCATAAAAAGCCCTCTTTCACCCTTACCTGAGGTATGCTAGCAGATGACTCACAGCGGTGTAGCCTCAGGATGGGGCTTGAAGTTGTTCAGCAGAAAAACCCAGCCTGCCATTGACGGTGAAAACCTGGGCCCAACCTACACCTCCAAGAAGTGGGGGGTAAGGGTGGGGTAGGGGAGTGTATCTAGAGATCAGGTCATAAAAAGCTGGGCAATGAGATGGCCAGGGGTGTGGAGTGGACTCCAGCTGGCAGGACACGGAGGGACAGGGAAGGTGGCATGCTGGAAGAGCACAGGTCCAGTCTGGCCAGGAGCGCTTCCCACGTGCTTCTCTAGTCAGTGTTTTCGCATGCATCTTTTCTTTTTCATATATCAGTACGTGTTAAGTGTTTCCCTGAGTTCTGAGAGGCTTTAGAAGATTCTCAAAACAGAAAGGGGTAAGGTGACATTTATGGATATAAATGTGTGGCTACGGGAAACGTGGTATGATCCGGGAAGACACTTACAGATGGCATCTTAAGTGGGAAAGTCTTGTTGGACAGTCTGGAACCCACAAAGTCAATGCTATTTCTAAGCAGCTGAGTGTCAGAACTGATTGGGTTGCTAAATATCCAGTTAGTATTATAGAACCTAATGGTGTTTAGGGAAAAATCACACACTCTGGTGTCAGAAATGGTACTTAACTCCACACCTACAGTTAGACATGGGAATTCCATAGGGATCAACGGAAGAGACAACTCAACATTGCACTTTAAGTGTGACAAAGGAACAAGACAACACACTCTGTATGTTGTTAACCAACCGTCTTAGGTACAAAAGTGGGGGGAAGGGGAAGACAACCATCCTCTTGCTTCCTCAACAGTGGATACTCAAGAGCCAACAGGTTCCAACTTCCGACAACTGAACATGAGTTTTTTTTAAAAAACAAAACAACTCCCTGGAGAACTGACATACAACAGAGAGATCAAATGCCACCTAAAACCTCTCAAGAAGATCTGCACCCCTGTAAACCCAGAGTGACTCACAGGGATCCAATCCTGGGAATGGAAGTTTCCATCTGCATGTGGTATATGGTACTTAGCAGACATCCAGATAACATGCTGAATGATGGAGTCAATGCTGCTCCCTATGGCTTGAGAATGCCCCGTTCTTGGCCTTTTGTTGTTACTGATTTAGTGGTGTCTCCTGCAGCAACTCTATATTCTTCACAACAAACTCATGTACACATCTGCAGACCTTAGCATATACTCGGGATGCTAAGTCATGTCTACTGGGAGAGAGTTCAAGTCTTTCCACTCAGTGACTGGATTCCTCGCAGGCTAGAACTGACTGGAACACACACTGGAACATACCCTGAACAACAAGCCCTCTTCTTGGGCTGTCATAATGGAGCCTGCTCCCCCTTCACATGGGTTTCAGCTCCTGTAAACCCATCTCAACTCAACTCTTAGACCTGAGTCTCCCAAGTGCAGACCCCAAACTCACTTTGCTCATCTCCCCAAAATGGATCAGGGTCACTGTTGGCCAGCCCCTACCCTGACAAGTTCCAATTCTATCACACAAGGCCTACCTACAGATCAGAAGAAAATTTCTTTGATGAAAAACAATGGAACCCCCCTAATACTGTTCAGGGAGGGCTTCCTGAGAGTCTTCTACCTGCCTCGATGTCAAGGAAACAAGGAGCTAACCCTTTCTGAGGCTGGGGCCCTTTTCCCAGACTGTGGTAAAACTTCCCAAGTCCCATCAGAGACCAGCAACATTGACAGGAAATAGTCTGTTTTGTTGGGAACCAAACTTTACCTTTGAGATTTTATCACTGAAACTATCTCTAGGCTGCAGGTGAACATCTGATGTATGCTCAGCTTTACAAACAGCCTTTAGATAAAGCCTTCCAAATGCCAGATGAGCATTTGACAAGAAACAATAAAACGTCTCAACAGGCATCTACAATTAAGGTTAGGACTCTGGGACTTCCTAGACATACTAGAGAGTTTCTACTGACAGATACATTCTTACATCACTATAATTTTTAAGACAAAAGTATCTGGTTGGTATCCCATTGACTTGAAAAGCTTCAAAGTCTGAAAGAACAAATAATTAACTGTGGTCTTCCCTCTACCCAAACAACATCTCTGAAAAGAAACTGTTTGAAAAGTAGCTCCAGGCAGGACACCGAGATGGCTCTGTAGCACTTGCCAGCAACCCAGATGACCAAGTTCAGTTTCTGGAGAGAACTGATTTCCTGGAAGCTGTTCTCTGACTGCCATGCCATGCCTCCCCCTAAGTAAAAATAAATAATTGTAATTTTAAAACTAAGTAGTTCCAGGAAGGTAGCAGACACCTGGGGGAAAGGTCTGAGATTCAAAGTGAGAGTTCAATTTGTAGAGCATTTTGTAGAAGCGGAATATGCATCAGGCCAGGACGCCTGGCTGTGGACCCAGCCTCAGAAGCTCTTCCGCTAGCAGCTGACCTTTGAACCATGGCCACTGCAAAAATTGACGCTGGAACTCTGAGGAGATTTCCGGTTGTTCTAAACCAAAGATCTCCAAAGATGGAAGGCAAACATCGTGTCTGCCTTCTCTCCCTCCTATGACCTACATACACCACCATGTATAAATGTTAAAGGCTGGGTGGGTTTGGACATTTTCAAGATGGTGTTTCTATGAGCGAGACGTTAATCTGAAGTGTCTAAAACAGAGAGTGAGTCAGCACTCGGATTCCATCCTGCACATGTCATGCATGCACGGCAGAGACACAGAGCCAAACCTCCACCCAGAGTCCCACATACCCGTTCACACAGTTTCAGAGAATGTGACCCCAGAGATATATACCATAGGGCTACCACTGAAAGTCATCTTTTTTCTTCTTTCACTAGAATCTCGTTCCCTTTCCTCTTCCCTTTCCCCTCCTAGCTGGTGGCGTGCAAGATTTCAGCCTTTGAGTACATTAAGTCAAAATATTATCTCCCCAGTGAAAATGAGAATTTTGTTCTGTTTGTTGCTGCATCCCAGCACCTCAGAGAGGGCCTGGAGCACAGTAAGTGCTCATCAAATATTTACTCAGTAAATGAATAACATTTCTAAAGCGGCTAAGTAGACAGTGTGATAGACGGGAAAGGACAAACATCTTCCTACATATAGTGTAGAAGGCACTAGAACAACTAAAGGTTCAATTGCTCTGAAAGGAAAATGAGGGCAGCAATAATCACCTGACCCATGCCCACGCTCCTCAAGAAAAAAAAATCTCTCTCTATGCCACTTATCCAACCAACCAAAAATACAGGTCGTACCCGAGAGTTCATACTATAAAGACTATCACAATCACAGCTTTCATGATGTGCCATAGGAAAAATATTGATCATGTAAAAAGGACAGCGGCCAGGTCTCTTGCAGAGGACCCTTAACCTAAGCTCTGTGTGCCCAACTTCGTCATCTCAACATTCTGAGATATGATCAGAATGTTCTTGATAGCATTTACCTGGCTCGCCTGGAGTGCAATAGAATGACAGGCCAACCGAGTACTCAGGACACACAGGCAACCTTGCTATGTCATTCTGGAGGCATGCGGTCCTAAAGACTCAGTTTGATGCAAACAGGGGGGTCAAAGGTCACAGAGACCTGTCTGTGTGACTGACACTAGCACCACCTAAACTCCCCCAACTAATGACTTCTGATTTTTTTAGGTGAGGATAATAAGAAAAATTTCAAAGCCTTAAATCATTTTTTTCTAAATTTTCAAATTTCTACTTACAAAATGGAAAGATGGCTTACCTCAAATAGTGCTTGCAAATCTTACTGTGATATGAACAACACAACTTTATCCCAATTCAAGAAGGATGTGATTCCAATCTGTCCTGGACTGTGCCCATCAGGGCGGGTTCTGGCAGTAGCATGATACAGACTGCCTTCAAGAGGCTCTTGGGCAGAATGAACAAAATGAACCACCTAAAAACACTCAGGGTCAAGGGCACTATAAGAACATATTGCCTTCTGATAAAAATGGAAATTTCCATTATGGTTCATGACATCTGACTAAATGCCCCTGTCTTAGTCGGGGTTTCTATTCCTGCACAAACATCACCAAGAAGCAAGTTTGGGAGGAACGGGTTGATTCAGCTTACACTTCCACATTGGCAGGAGCTGATGCAGAGGCCATGGAGGGATGTTACTGGCTTGCTTCCCCTGGCTTGCTCATCTTGCTTTCTTATAGAACCCAAGACTACTAGCCCAGGGATGGCACCACCCACAATGGGCCCTCCCACCCTTGGTCACTAATTTAGAAAATGCCTTACAGCTGGATCTCATAGAGGCATTTCCTCAAGGGAGGCTCCTGTCTCTGTGAGAACTCCAGCTTGTGTCAAGTTGACACAAAACCAGCCAGTACAGCCTCCCGTATCCTATAATTGTTTTCAATTATATCAGTTATAAGATTAAGCAAAGTGGGATATATAACAAAAAAGAAACTCCTTTTGCTTTCTAGTTATTGAGCTCTTAAAGGAAGAGCTTCGGGAGCCACGGAACAGGATAAATTTCCTAGCTTACAGAAACTTCTCATGCAAAACAATGGCACTTTGAGCTGAAAAGGTGGCTCCGTGGTTAAGGGCACACTGACTTTTCTTCTAGGAGACCTGGGTTCAATTCTCAGCACCCAACTGGCAGCTCATAACCATTTCTAAATCCAGTTCCAGGGGATCCAGTGCCTTCTTCTAAACTCTATGGGCACCAGGGATGCACATGATACACACGCGTGCATGCAGAGGAGACCCTCAAACACGTAAAATAAAATAAATTTAAAAGAAAAAAAAAAAAAGATAAGACTGGACACAATTGACCACAGAGAGGGCAGGTAGTATGTAAGGTCCCATGGGCAATTCTGATAACTCAGGAAGAAGGTCACACAGGGTCTGACCATGAAGTAGGATTTAACAAAAACCACAGGGCACAGGTAAGAGACTCACGGTCTGATTACAACAAATCTGCCTGATTGTGGGTGAGAGATGGCATCAACTAAAGCAAAAGTCCAGCGAATCTGGTAACTAAATCCCTATGGGGAGTCCATCCCTGTGCTGGTCCAGCCCAGTGGGAGGAGCCAAGACAGCCCAAAGCATTCCCTCTCTGAGGTCTGAGGGGCTTCTCTGGGGATCCGGCTACTGAGTCATCTGAAATATACCAAGACCTCCTTAGAATGCCATTTAAAAATGATTATCAAAGAATTTTAAAATTGCAATAGAAAGGAAACCACATCTCCTGAAGCTGCCACCCAAGAACCCAATGCTCAAAAGTGTAGCTTTTACCTAAGGGGAATGGCACCTCCCTTCAAGGGAGCTGCATGTTTAAGGGACCAAACATACCATAAATGCAGCAGTAAAGTGTTTTCAGAAGGATTTGGGGTAAGAAATCCTATTTTATCCATGTATATATTTCTTACATGGTATGTGAATGTTGTTTGTATTTCTCTGTGTAGCCCTAGCTGTCCTGGAACTCACTCTAGACCAGGCTGGCCTTGAACTGAGAGACCTTCCCTGCCTCTTCCTCCCATACGCTAGGATTAAAGGTGTGTGCCACCACCGCCCAACGGGAATGTAAATATTTTAACTGTTTGAAATTTGTTTTAAAAGATAAATCTGAGACATTTTCAAACACAAGAATCAGAAGAAAACACTTTTGCAGACAGTGAGCTCAGATTCTCAAATGCAGCTTGGGGTAAGTTCACAGATAAGTGGCCAAGCATACCACCCCATACTAACAGCCTCCCCCATTTTCTTTTAACTTTATGATAATATATGTGTGTGTGTATCCTGTGGGGCACAGGAGGAATGCATGCCAGGGTCTATGTGTGGTCAGAGGACAACTCTGTGACATCAATTTTCTCCTTCTACCTCATGTGGATTGTAGGCATTGATCTCAGACTTGTGTTGGTGCTAAGCCATCCCATTGGTCCAAACCAAATTCTAGAAACAATTATTATTAAGGAACATCAAAGTCCAAAGTCATTTTATCACCCTGCAACACAAAACTATCTGAGAACAGCAGCCTGGTTTGTAGTATGAAGCCTGTTTCAAGATACTGTCAAAAACAAATATTCACAAGGAATTGTGGCAAGATTCATACATCAAACGAAGTGGGAAATGTCCCAGCCTGGAGGGGGAGGCGGTATTTAGAAAAGAGCATATGATAAGGTTGGCAAAGAGCCTCACATCTTATTATCCTAATTACTCTAATACTCTCTCGTCTACTGGCAGCAGCAGTCCTTTCTTACTGGGTCATGGAGTATCATGCAAAGCCCTCACGTATATGAAACTATCTAGGTATCAACTAGGTATGGCTCCCTCAACACAAACCTTAAACCAAAAATACTTCCCCATTGGGCAGAGAAAAAAAAAAACCACTTAATTTCTCAGCGTTAAAGATTCTTCTAGTGGTTTGCTCAAGGCTGTAAGAAGTTCACGAGTGCAAGCTCTAGGCAATGGACCTTCACTGTCACATCCCCTGCCACATTCCAGCCATCATGTAAACCACACCTAACGTGGCAGAGACTCCCTGAGTAAATGTTCAACTGTTGACTGCGAAGGAAACAGCAGACCCAGCCTGAGGCAGAGACGAGGTAAGAGAGGGTCTAACACCAGCTAAGATTTGAAGACAGCACCAGAGGTGCTCTAGAGCCAAGGGAGAGCAAGCATTGCAGGTGTGGACTCAAAGCATGCAGAGATGCTGTGGTGGGAATGAGCAGGTACAATGAGTGCGAACATAGGAAGGCAGCCAGACACAGGGAGACAGGATACGGCACGTGTGGAATCCCTCGGTGCTGGTGGTGCTGCTTTCCAGCAGGATAGCAGTGCCACGCTGTCCCCTCCAGAAATGGTTCAGAAGCACAAATTAAGACAGACAGTCCTAGAACACCCATCTACCACATCAAAACATTTCCAATGGAGAGATTTAAAACTGCAGATGGAAATGTGGCTTGAGGGGAAGGCAGTGGATGTAACCTGAGGCATGGTCATAGCTCCTAAAGGAGGGTATGAGGCACAAAGAACACAGGCAACCCTGAAGAAATACACAGCAAAAAGCCCGGTTGAGAACAGTGTGGAACTCCAGATGTAGGGCAGGTACAAAGCCCACAAGGTCTCCGCCACCATCAGATGTAACAACTTCCCTACTGGTAATAGCACCTCCCTCGAAGTATCATTTTGGAAGTGAGTTATAATGGAAAGTCTTTAGGGTAATGCCAGCACACACACAGTGCAAGTCTCAGGCTGGACCAGCTGCTCTGCTCAGTGTCGTTACAATTAAAGTAAAAGTCTGAGGTCTGCAGCGTAAAGGATAACCAAGAACGAGCACCATTTGCAGTTCCATATCCATCATCGAGTGAGCTATCTATTGCAGTATGTAAGAACAGCCCGTGGGAAGCTGGGCTCGCAAAGCACAGGCTTTTCCCAGTGTGGCTTTTTGAACATGTCTTTTGAGAATCTGGCAGTCACTCCAAGCACCGTACTTTGAATATGACTTCAATACCTAAGACTTAAAACAAACATTCAGGCACTAAATAAAATGAAAGGGGTCTAGAGGAATGATTATAATTATAAAATGATAAAAGCAATTTCAGATTTTTCCCCCCCTTAGGCACAGTGAGACCAGATCATTGGCAAAACCTACTTGATTTCAGTTTTTAGTATCTATTTTCACATATTTAAATATTACATTTAAATATCAAATATTAAATTTAAATGTTAAATATTAAATTTAAATATTATATCCAAACAGCCCCACATGTCCCTGTGAGCTGCATCACCAAGAGAAATCAAAATACACAACTAGATAGTGAGATAGACAGTTCACTAGACAGATATGTGTGCATACATATATGTGTATACATATATATATATATACACACACACACACATATATATATATATTCCTTATTATAAGAGCTCATTTTTCATCAAAAGGAGTGAAAAATAGAGGTGATCTTTAACCACAAGAGAAAACACAGTTAAGGCTAAAGTTCTTCTACTTTAGTACTGAGCATCTTGGCTCCAGCACACTGTCCCTGTGAGCAGACAGTCCTGTGATCTGCACTGTGTGGGTTGTACAGAAGCATCCCTGTCCTCTAACGACCAGCAGCTCCCTCTTACCTACGAAGTGTGACAACCAAGTGTCTTTAGACATCATCAACATCTTAGTCACCCAAATCAGCCCTAACTAGAGATACTGCTGAACACCTGAACCACAGGACCGTAGCTTCGACGACACTCTCAAAAGCCACACTACTACCACCACCACTACCCCAATATCCCAATGACAAATTAATCTTTTCCTCAGCCAAGACATTCTCTAAACTATTTCCACATCAGCATTTCTGCTCACAGTGAACACTGAACACACATGTTTATTTATATGCATCTCATGATGAGCTGGGGTTGTTTTCAACAATGCATATATTTTTGATGAGAGGGCGACAGTGTTTTGATAAAAGCTAACCGTAATAACAGCAGCGATCACGGCACAGCCTTGCAGAACCCTTGACACCTCTCTAGACACCTTTGTATACATCAGTCCTGGGCCAGCATCCAGCAACAGCTCCTGGATATCTTAAATCTACATGCGACATTTTATCACATACAAAAATTCTATCACATCTAACAAATCACCCCTTTGCAAATCACCACGAGTTATTTAATGCAACTCGAAACAGTAAGAATTCCAGAGGAACTCACATACCCATGGAGGAGGGGCAGGAAATGTCTCTGCTCAGGCAAAACTAAAGAAGTCTGAGGCTCATTACACCACTTGGCCCAAACAGGATCTTTCTCTTTCTTTTAACTCTCCACAAGAACATAAAGGGTGAACAGATAGATTCCTTTTGAGTTTAAGTGAGCAAAACATAACTAGAGCAATAAAAAAGTTTTGGTGCTTAAGGCTCCACTGAACCTGCCTTATAATTTTTCTTTCTTTCTTTTTTTCTTTTGCAGACCTTTTTATAAGGGTAATTAAAAATCTAGTAATCCAGGTCTGTATTGATCCATCAAACATAAGAAAACTTTCATAAGTTTACTTCAGTCATTCAGAGTAGAAAACAAAAGCCAAACACTAGTATAACTCAACACTTGAAATCTTTCTTAGCCCCAAAAGACAATGAAAATTGTCTGGTTTCTGGTTGTTGGAAAATAGCTGGACTCTGGTTTTTGTTGTTGTTGTTGTTGTTGTCGTTTGGTTGGTTGGTTTGGTTTGGTTTTGGAGACATGGTTTCCCTGTGTGGCTCTGGCTGTCCTAGAACTGGCTTTGTAGACCAGGCTGGTCTTGCCCCTGCCTCTGCCTCCTGAGTGCTGGGACAAAAATGTGTGCCCCCACTGCCTAGCCGATGGACTCTCATAAACAATGTGCACTCCTGTTTTATGTACAAACCTCACCAGCTGCTGCTGCTCACACAGACTCTGCAGCAGAAATACTTTACACACCAGTATTTGCCTTAGTTTTTACGGCATTTAACTATTAACATCTACATATTTTTCCCTGATCTAAAAACCAGAAGAAGACAAAGAAAAGAAAACATTTTCCCGTGATTTGAGGAGGCAGCTGCACACATCTGTCAATTATGCGCTAGAGCAGAAGAGAAAGTTAAGAGTTTGCTAGCTGTACTTACATGTGAGGGCTCAGTTCATAGAAGTTTCTATTTCTGTAATCTTCCACTTTCTCCGGCGAATAAATGGGCAAGGACCGGTAGGGGTTAACAGATATAACCACGCTCCCAATGTATGTCTGCAAATAAGAGAAAAAGAAAGAAATAATAAATAGGCTGACAAGTACACGGGATGCATTTGACCCTCTCCAAGTTCAGTGTGATATGGTTTCATCCTTGTGAAACTAACACTTGTCCTTCACCAGTCTTACATTTAAGAACACTGTGCCTCTCTGAACCCAGGTGGCCAAGAAAGAGTGCATGTTCACTCTTCTCACAAATGAAAAGCACAAATTTATAGATTGAAAATATGCTTCAAGATAAATCTTGACAAAACTTTATGACTCTGGACACGAGCTCGCCAAAGCCCTGTCATGCTTGCCAAAATCTTGTAACTACTGGTAACTGTAAGCAGAAGCCACCCTCTCCCAGGAGACTCTTACGGCTAGTGCCTCCACTCACTGTTATCATTCTGCTTCAACCTAACTACTCAGCCCATGCCCATACCTAGGGTAAGGACGTCAGCACTGCCCCGCTACAGCCTGCTGTCTACTAGCAGTACAGACCACAAGCAACTCAGCATTAGATCCACACCCTTGGAAATAAACAAACATCAGAATTTCACACTATATCTAATACACTTTGGTAGTAGAATTTACCTTCACTTTCCAATGGAACATATGTATAATGTTGAATTTACATTTAATGTTAAATTTAAATGTACTTCTTGAGGGGTCAATGCTGTGTTTTCATGGATGCTAACTAACTCCAAGTTGCAAACTAAAACTCTCTTCCTTTATCCTTCAACCTTCCATCGCTGGCATGTCCAGTAAGACTGGTTTAGTCCATTTTGTGCAAGGCTACAATACCACAGGCCATAGCCACTTAGTAAACGCATCTTGGGAGCTCTAGTTTTCTTTAGTTTCAACATCATAAAGACAGAAAGAAGAAAAAAATTGCTAACTATATACACAATAGAAAAGGAGACCAGTGAAATAGGCCAGTCAGTAAAGGCATTTGCCATTGAGACGTGAATTCTATCCTTGGGACCCACATACATCAACCAACCTAGTACAAGTTATCCTCTGTCCTCCATATGTGCCCCACATGCCATTGCATGCATACACACATAGAGAGAGACAGACAGACACACAGACAAACACACACAAATAAATAATAAAATATAACTTTAAAAAAATGTTTTAAAAAGGAAAAATATTTGCCTAAGATGAGAGTAGGGGTGTGACCAGCCCAGCACCCTCTCTTTTCCAATGTCACCAGTCAACAGTTAACATTTCTAGAAGTTCTCCAGCACTGGCACCACTGAGACCCACGGGGATGAAAATTAAACAAAATAAAAGGCAAAGAAACAGGAGGAACATTTTGCAATGCCTTTATATGAGCCACAATGAGTTGAATGTAGGAGACCTTTCCCACCATGGGAAACAAAACGAATCATTTTCTGTATGTTCCACCAATATGAGCATCATCTAACCAAAGGCAGAAAATGTACCACTATATGAGAACCTCCACACAGTGTGTGTTCCTAAATTCTGTTG
The DNA here is from genome assembly GCF_978045245.1 of Mus caroli. Lineage (NCBI taxonomy): Eukaryota > Metazoa > Chordata > Mammalia > Rodentia > Muridae > Mus > Mus caroli. The sequence continues at coordinate 48,675,820 of NW_028227256.1, forward strand.
TCAGGACTCAATTAACCTGGCCCAAAAGAATGACCACAGGTTTCCTAGTCCCAATCAGACAAGAGTTTCTCAAAGCTTTTGATGTTTGTCACACCAGAACTCTCCAGAACAGGTGCACGAAGATGTCCAAAATGGGAAAGTGAATGGCTTCTAACAATTACAGTTACACCACAGAAATGAAAATGTGGCTACTGGTCACAGCTTTACTCTTTACTGAACAGACGAGGAGCTCTCTTTGCAAGGAAGGTACTTGCATCTTTCTCCTTTTGTAAAATAAAAATAAAAGAAGTATACAGATGTGCTGCCCGCAGAGAAACCTGCTCTCAACTGCGCTGGCTCTTTTAAGCCAAACTTTTACAATTGCTGAGCTGTGATTAAAAAAAAAAAAAAAGAAAGAAAGAAATCTGCTGCCTGGCATTCCTACAGAAGAACAAACTGCTGCCTCAACATCAAAACCCCGCTAATGACAAGAGAATTTCACCGCATTCTGAATTAGCGGTGCTTCTTCTGTCCCCAGCTGTGTCACTACCAAGCAGAACAGGACCCACCAAGGTGGCTCAGTAAGTATCTTTCACTTAATGACTGGCTCACACAGGCTCACAGTCATCACTAGGAAAGTGGGTGATATAGTCCATTACTCTTGTGTGGACATGCAACACCAAATTCACTATATGCAGCGGTCACTACTTCATTAAGCCTGTGGTCCATGTGTTGTCAGTGAACAAAGCCTTAAGTCATACCCTTCTCTCTAGCTTCCTGTCCTACTGAAGGGGCTATTACAAATATAGTCAGAAAAAAATGTTTTCTACCTGCATAAATATCTGTTAGGAATCAGGCACCTCCACGGCCAACCCCAAGGGACCTGGTGACAATGGGACAATTAGACACCTTCATGGTCAGCCCCAAGAGACTCAGGACAATAAGTCAGTCATCACTAGCTGCCCAGAGGGCCACCACACATTCCCACTGTCTCCTCTACAGTAAGTCCTGCACACGCACCATGGCCGTGATAAAAAGCCGTGCATTCCTTCCCCCTCTTCCTTTCTTCCCTCCCTCCAACCAGAGGAAGCCCCATACCCTCTTACCCCTTACTCTCTCCCTTTAATAAACCTCCCAGGTGAGACCTGTTGCACAATGTGAATCTATCATTAGCAGTCCCATCAATACCCACTTGGAAACAAACAAGGGGAGTGTTTCAAAGGGAAATGCTCATTTCCCCAACCTGTGAATCTAGACATGGGTTGATCAAAGAGACATTAGCAATTGCGATTCTGGCCGAGATTTGAAAACCATGTGTGGACTGGGATGTGCCCATGTCTGTACAACTATCCTGTTCTCTAGATGTGAATGAGCTTGAGCGATCAATGCAGACATCACGTGGGGGAGCAATGCACCCTGCCCTACAGCCTGTGCTATAGGTGTTATGAGTGAGCCACCCCAAACCATTACCCCACTGATGGCACCAGATACTTCAACCATACAAATAATACCAGATGAGGACAGCAAGATACGCAAAGCTTAAGTCTGAATTGCTGTTCCAGAGAGCTGTGAGCCAGAAGATTGTCATTAGCCATTAATTTCTGAAAATGGCTTGCTGCATCACTTCAGTAACTGATACAACAGCACCTCCAGAGAAGGGGCCAAGCAGGACAAGACATAGTAATCTAAGCAGGCATCAAAGCAGCCATATTACTCCCATGTCACCACTGAGCAGGATCCCAGCCTGTGCACCATCAAACCAATTAAACAAACAAGCAACAGTCAAATGCAGGAAAAGGAGACTTATGGGAAGAACAACAGAGTCCAGTGAGGAAGGCATGCTTGCAAATGCACATAAGTGCCTGCTCCCTTGCATTCTCACCCCCCCACACACACACACACAGAGTGTCCCCTCTTTAGAGTCTTAATAGGAGGGTATTGTTTAAAAAGAAGATAGATTGTCCCGGCCGAGAGGAGCCCAGCCCATACCATTGTTTGGGCTTGATCTCTCCTGCAGAGTTGCCTGACAAGTTCTTAGGGCAGTGTGAAATCTCTTTCCTGGAGACAAATTTCTCCTTTTGAAATCAAGCTGTGGCCTTCTCCCAGCATGAGATTCCTGTAGAAACTGCAATTTCTTGGGGACAATCATTTTAATAGACAAAGGGAAGCTCACATGTGTCTCTAGAATAACCTCATCTCTGCCAGGCTGGCGACTTTCATTCCACTTCAGGACTGCGGCCTCTAGTCTTGAACTTCTAAGGTTTGCTGTCATTGCTGTTGGTGGGTCTCTCTTCCTTAAAGGGTCTATATACAAAGACTTCAATATCCCCATGGTAGCAGTAGGAAAAATGAAATCTTCACTCACAATCCTTCTTCCTTGAAGACACACAATATAGCCCTGGAAGCAGCTGACTGGCTGGGGTGGACTGACATTCAACTCTGGTTTTAGGCTGCCCATCATATATACACAGGAAATGCAGTTCATTTCTACATCAATGAACACTTGGTCTTAAACATTCTCACTGGCATTTTGTTACTGCATCAGACCCTCAAAAGACAGGACGTTCATTTGCCAAGGAGTCATTTCCTTGCTCACTGCCCCATCCTCCCAACCTCAGCACCAGCAGTCAGTGGCATCAACATTCCATCCACAAGGCACTGAAGAGCTCCTCTCTTGTCTGTGTGTGAACCTCCAGCATGTAGGATAGAAGTAGGGAAAGAGGAGAAGAAAGAAAAGGGAACAAGACAGAAAAAGTAAAGAGGAAGAACAGGCTGGACCCGAGGATAAAAGGCACACTCAATTAACAGTTTCTCTTTCACTTCTCCTGGGGCAGACATTAAATCAAGAATGGGCAAACATTCCGAAGTCACAACCATCTCCAGCTGCATGTCTTAAGAACTTCTAGCCCTCCAAACAGATGCCCTGCAAATAGCACATACAACCTAAGGGTGCTTCTTGTGACTGCAGGAAACTGACCTCTCTTCAGGAGGACAGTGGGTCTTCCAGCAGCCTTTCCTCCACAGATTGCAGTTCAGAGCCTGGAGGAGCCCTGAAATCAGAACTTAGGACACAAAGGCTATTCCTATTCCACTAGGAGTCCTCAGAAACCATCTCAGTGACCTGGGGGAGACCAGCCAGCCACAACTTTTAAAGAGATCCCAGGTGAACTCTGGCATTCTAGACTTAGATAAATTTATCTGCGGTCTGGGGGTTAGAGATCTGACTCTACTGTTATACAGTGGTCAGTAGATAACTACATAGAGTTTACATCACCATAACACATGAATGCTTACAGAATGCTTACACACTTGGGCTTGGTGCTTTGATATGTAATCTCATTTAATCCTCAGATCTTCAAGGGGGAATTAGTAGTAGTCCCTCTGTATACAGGAGGAAACTGGGGTAGGGAGAAGCTAAAAATGTGCCTCGATTTACACAAGACTGAAGATTTACAGGAAAATGTGGAGCCAGCTTTATACAACACTCCAAATAGATTAAAGCACAACCAAGGGAGTATGATGGAGAGCCCTGAGTGGAGAGCTCAGATGCCTGCCGATGGTGTGGGTTCACATCTAAGCATGTTCGTCATCTGACCCTTTGCCTCTCAGTGACTTGTGACTTCAGAACTGCTCTTGTACTGCCTGCCTGGAAACTCTAGAGACTGATTCCTCCCTCCTCTCCTCCCTCCTCCTCTCCCCTGCTCTCCCCTAGTCTCTCCAAACTCCTCCTCCTTCCTCCCTTTCCCTGCCCTCCCCTGCTAAGGATGTGATCCTAGGCTTAATTACTGGTTGGGTAGCTTGTCTGGAGGGAAGCCACACTATTTAGTCTCTGTCTTCCAAAGATGCTTCAGTCTGAATAGTGTTTCCCTGCATGGCTACAGTTCATTTACCTGTTTCCTGTCAGTGCCCCCTTGGGTTACTTCCCTGTCAAGGCTATAGAGAGCAAGGCTGCTGTGCGCAATGATGTACAGATGCGTTTTAATCCCCAGTAATGCGTGCTTTAGAAGTAAGTTAGGAGACAGCTAACCGGGTGACTGCCCCCTAAAAACCAACCTCTCAAATGCCATTTCTTGCTCTTGCTTTTCCAAAGTCAACTTCCTCCTGTAGACCTGCTGTGGCCTCTGCCTTTCTTGGATATTCTTGGTCCTTCTACAGGTCACAGGGACCTTTCTCCAATCAGACCTCAGACCACGAGTGCTCACGTAGACAGTAATGAGTGTCCTTTCATCTACTTTAGTGCCCAGATTAATTAGCTTGCCCCCATCTTTTGTTTGTTTGTTTGCTGGGTAGCCCAGGCTAGCCTTGAACTTCAGTTCTGTATATAGTCCAGGCTTGCCTTAACCTCCTACTTGTCTCTGCCTTAGCCATGCTAAGGCAGGAATTTAGGCTTGTACCATCAGAGTAGTTAGCTATGGAACTTTGGTTTTCTGAAAGCCTCTGCCGAGGAATTATAATTCACATGATGCTTTTAAAAATTGGCCTTTAGGAAATGTGTTGCTTGTTTATTTGACAGTTAAATCAGTTTGGTTATGCAGTCCTGTGATGGGCCATTCTTGAGTCTTGGCCCATCCGGGCTTTGAACCATTCCCGCTTGGGAGTTAAAAGTCACATGTGTGGGTTTTGAAGCCACTTTAGATTAAATAGCACTTCAGCTATGTAACTGTTTTATCTGTTAACTGACACCTTCCTGGTTTATTTATTTTTGATGTTGAAATGATTATTATGATTATTTTTTTTCTGTTAAGATAAAAAATGTTTTTCTTGTAACCTGAAGAGTTCTTTCCTTTCTTCCTTTTGTTCGTTTCTGGTGGCATAAAGAATTCAGCATCCATAATCTGGATGGTCCAGTGGGAGGCTTCTGCCCAAGAGAGGAGTACTTCCGTGTACAAAGGTTGAAGATATAATCCAGAGCTCCTGGGCTTACAGTTGTTGACTGTATAGTCTAGGGAGACAGCTGATTCCTGACTCCTCATCTGAATACATTTCTACTGACTAATATGGCCATTTGTTGCTGTATTCCTTTCTTGGTTCTTGTGACCATTAAGATAAGAACCTGTGACCACGTCATGTGAGTTTACTGATATCTAAGTAAAAAGCTACTGAAGTGCATATTATTTGCCAGCATTCTGAAGTACCTGTGTTGAGTTTTTAAGGATCTCCAAAGACATGCAAAAAATAATTAAAATTCCTTCTTAAGACAATGAAGAGGCTGAGTAATAAGCTTGTGGTGATAGGGACGGGGCACAGCTCTGTGGTGCTTCTTGCTGCTACCTGAGAAGTTCATTTCAGAGAACTCCACTTACACACACCCAGGATTCTTGGCTTCATCCCAGAAGAGATTTTCAGGATAAGCTAGTATGTGTAGCATTATGGTATAATTGTGGCAGGAAGGAGTACCTTGGTGGGCCCATGCCAAGGTGTCCCCCCCATCCACCCGTGACACCAGAGGAATTCCCTGAGGAATCTCACCATGCAACAGGCCTAGTATAAAGAATACTTATTATGGGAAGGGTGAGAATGGGGACCTGGGAAGGCTGGGAACATAGCTATGAGGGCAGAGAAGTGGGGAGAGAGAAAGAGGGGACGGAAAGAGAGAAAGAGAGGAAGGTGCAAAGAGAGAAAGAGGCTGATTGGGAACACGTTGGAACAAAGAGAGAAAGAAGATGGTGAGAGAGAGCCTGGCGGGGCTGCGACGCAAGCTGTTGCTAGGTAGCTGTTGGGCAGAGCCTAGTAGAATTGTTTGTAACCTAACATTTAGAGTTAGAATTTATTAAAAAACAGATTTTAAGCACAAGGATTAAGAGAAAGAAAAGTTCTCAGCTATAAGGTAAGACATCTGGGAGGGTGGGCGTGTGCTTTCCAATGTCACTGCTTTTCCGCAGGCAGATAGACACACTCCAGTGGGTTTAGAAGGTCTTTAAAGGGTGCCAAGGAAGATGAGTGAGAGTAGAGAGGCACCTCCCAGGGTTTGGTTGTGGGTGAAAGCCTAGATGGTGGAGGGGGATGCAGGATGTAGGATATCCTCACTGTAGACAAATATGTTTGTTTGTGAGATTCCCAGAAAATATCCAGAGAGCAGTGAGACCCTACCCAAATCCATATTGTGTTCGAGTCATAAAACCCAATATGTTGCCATTTTAACATAAAATATCTCTATAAAAGAGGAAATATCTGGGGCTGGAGAGATGGCTCAGTGGTTAAGAGTACTTGGTCTTACAGAGGACCTGAAAGAGGACCTGGCACAATCTTCTGGCCTCTAGGGCACCAACACACATATTGTGCACATTTGCAGAGGTATACATACCATATCCATAAAATTTTTAAATAAATATATATATGTATATATGTATGTATGTGTGTGTGTGTGTGTGTGTGTGTGTGTGTATTAAAGAAAAATCTTTATTTTGGTAACTTTCTCAACAGCAATGGTTACTGTTAGAATTCTTGCTTTTCCACAGGCAGGAGGCTTCAACCTGAGGGTTGCTCTACAACAATGCTACCCAACCAGTAACTAAGACCTGAGTTCTTAGCAGGGGTAGCGTGGATGGAGATGGATGGAGATGGACAAGGGAGAGAGGAAAGGAGGAGACGGGGTGGGGTGGGGTGAATAATCAGTCTCTAGAGTTTCCAGGCAGGCAGTACAAGAGCAGTTCTGAAGTCACAAGTCACTGAGAGGCAAAGGGTCAGATGACGAACATGCTTAGATGTGAACCCACACCATCGGCAGGCATCTGAGCTCTCCACTCAGTGCTCTCCATCATACTCCCTTGGTTGTGCTTTAATCTATTTGGAGTGTTGTATAAAGCTGGCTCCACATTTTCCTGTAAATCTTCAGTCTTGTGTAAATCGAGGCACATTTTTAGCTTCTCCCTACCCCAGTTTCCTCCTGTATACAGAGGGACTACTACTAATTCCCCCTTGAAGATCTGAGGATTAAATGAAAACTACATATCAAAGCACCAAGACCACAGCAAGTATATAAACAGTACCTATTATGGTGGTATAAACTCCACATGGCTCCACTGGAATCTACTGACCACTGTACAACAGCCAAATCAGGACTCCAAGCCCTAAACCTCAGCAAAATTCACCCAGTAGTCCTATAATGCCAAAGTCATGAAGACTTTTTCAAAATGGTCTTTGTATACAGGAAATGGCTGCGTTGCCAGGCGAGCATGTGAGATAAGTCTAGTGAAGCTAATACTAAGATGACAGCAAAAAAAAACAGTCCTTGGAATTGTCAGAAACAAAAACCACTCACTTCATCGTGAGGGATCCTTTCTCCTCTGGGGTCTTGGACCCTGGGAATTTGATCACAGGACACAAACTATTATGCACCACATGCCATGAAATGGACATCTGTGAGACTTCCCCAATGCTCTTGAAGAGATACTTTGTCTTTGGGGTTTTATTAGAAGACACAGTATGATCTACCAAATGTTTTGATTGTTCTTTATTTCATTCAAAAACTGTGCAAAATGATGTAAGTCAAAATTATAAATGTGAGGTAAAGAACAGATTTCAGTACCTTTCTGGTACAACAACAAAAAAATGTGATCCAATGTATGTATCTGACAGTTCTACTCTCAGAAACATATTTGTGAGATATATATATATATACATAACATATATAATGTACTATATGTGTTTTTTTAATGCATGAGATACTACACACACACATACCACATCACTAATAATGCCCTCTTTTTACACATGAATTAACTGGAGACACAGGCTGAAAATGTACCCAAGGTCTCACAGCAGTGGTAGCCTCACACTGACTTCCTTGATGCTACGACAGCTGTGAACTGGTGTACACACACCTGTTACACACACAGCCCCATCTGCACCTATCACAACGCTACAGGAAAATCAGGACACAAGAAACTGGTTATGTCCCCAGTTCGCTGCCTGCCCATACTTTCTTCTAAACTGTTCTATGCACTCGCAGCAGCCAAGTCAGCTTCACAGACTCCTCAAAGCCTGCTTCCTCACCGCCTTCATGATCCCTCAGAACCTCGCACACCACATCCTGCTTGTTGTTTTTAAGTTTCCAGTATTTCTCAGTTCACTATTTTATCCAGTGCCTTAAGTCACCAGCCTCAGATTAGATGTCTACAAATAAACTAAGAGGCCTGCAGATGACATCCAGGCCTGCTGGTCTAGCCTACCATCACATCATGATCTTTCATTCCTGGGCTGTCAGTCATTTCAGACTATAAATTAAAGAACTATATATGAATCTCATGCCACATTTAAATACCAGCTAAAAATATCAGCTCAGGCTGCCTTTAATTTAGAGCAGGACAACACCCCACTGCCGTATCATCGCTGAGACAGATTCTGAAAGGGGGCGGGATCTTCCAAATATATACTGTTCTCCAGACCCAATAAAGCCCATCGCAAGGGTTATGTGGCCCCGGTGGTTAGGTTCCCTTCTTGCCACGAGTCCTGAAAACAGTATTGTGTGGCTAACTGGAAACAGGAATACAGTGAAAATAAATCTGTACAATGAAGACAAAAGCAAGAGCAAGTAGGGAAGGCAGAGGTTGGGAAGAAGAGAAAGAGGCTACTCGGCTGGGGTGTGTTCCCCAAATCTGCATGCTGGAAACTGGACCTCAAATGTGGTCAAGTTGGAGGAACCTTTAAGGGTGGGGCACCACCCTCAGAAGAGATTCATGTAGTTCCCACAGGATGCAAGTGGAGATTACAAAAAGTACAACCTAGCCCCAGAGTCTCCTGTCTTCTGTCTCACCAAGTGGTCACTGGTATTTGCTTGCATACAGACCTTCCCTCTTCTGTTTCTCCACCATGCTGTGATACAGTCAGAAGCTCTCACCAGGACAATAATGCCATGCAGTCTGAACTACAAGCAACATTTGTCAAATACATCTTAATCACAAACAAACAAACAAACAAAAACACCCTAAAACAAAACAACAAGTAAAAATAATACAGTGTTCAGTTACAACAGAAGAAAATGGAAATACAATCCCACCACCTGCAATATATCCCACTCCTACTATGTGTCAGTCATCCGTGCAGGAACTCAGTGAGATCATTATCAAAATACCCATTTCATAGATGAAAGAACTCAGTCGTGGGCAATGGTACAGATGGTTGTGCGTGACAAAGAATAAAAACTGCCATTAAAATTCATCTGCTCTGTAGATAAAGAAGGAGATTTGGGTCTAACTGAACTGGCCCCATGTGTGCTGAGCCCCATGTGTGTGTGCTGAGCCCCATGTGTGCTGAGCCAAATGCCTTCTTCTTCTACCTTGTGTTCATAAAGCAGAAGGACTATGAGGAGCTGCCGGTCACTTGCAGGCCACATAATATGATGAACAACACTCTTTCCTTGAGATGTTCTAGGCTTGGTTTTGTTTTGTTTTGCTTGGGGGCGGGGGAGGGGCGAACTCAGTTATCTTCTTGATTGATGTATCTCTGCTTTGACGTATAGGGACCATGGCATGATAACCTGTGACTTGAGAACCCGATGTACCTATCCCATATCTGATAAGTTCATGTCACTGCACCACTGAGTGCTCTGTCAATATATGGCAAGAACACTGATTATCAAACCCACGATTCCGCTAGGTCACTTGGAAACTGCCTCCTTTCAAAGCCTATACAAATTTCTATTTCATATATAACTAGGAAACTAAACAGGCTTCCATATTAGTGAAGTCACTGATATTCATGTAAGGTCAACAGAGCCATCATTTGCACATGACCTTGACCTCCAGCATTGAATTTCCTGTTTATAAATCCCAGCTCCATTTTATACTCACAGTGTGAGCATGGAACAGACACTGGGCCTCCCTAAGAATGTTTTGTCATATGTAAAATGAAAATGTTACAGCACACAAGACTCTCTAAGACCTAAATGAACTAAAACATAAAGGGTCTAAAGTATTCATAGTGGTTTTGGACTTTTTTCAGGTCTCATAGACAAAAAGTGGCAGAGCCAGACCTCAAGTCAGGCCTCTGCTCCAGGGTGCCCGCCCATCAAACTGCTTCCAACATAGGTCTTTTCTGATGTCGTCATGTCCTCCAAATCTAACTACAGATGTAGCTTCAACCAGAATACTTGAGTTAAATGATTATAAATACTTATAATATTACACAAATATTGCAAGAACAATATAGAACCTGCAACCTGAAATAACTAAGACTGGCAGATAACAGACAACTGTGTATCGGCCCGGTTAAAGATTTTCCAGTTACCTTGGGTTTTACGAGAGTGTGGACAGATTAAAAACTGACACATTATTGTCAAAACTGTCTGTCTTCCTAAAGCATGCAAGCGATGGACTGTCCTCAAAATCAGACACAACATTCCTCTACACCTCACAACTGAAGTTCCTGGCTCGATCTAGGCTTCAGTGTTGTATTGGCATCCAAATTCCCAACTGCACACACAATTTGCTCTCCACCTTTCCCAGGAGCCACCCACCCACCCACACTGCAGTCTAGGCATGCACAAGATCAGGTCTGGGGTGGGCTCTCCCCATCCCTTCCCTACTTGGTGTAGGCAGAAGTAGAAATGGCACTGAAGATTAACCTTGTCCCACACAAACCTCAATGGGTCTGGGATGTCTGAGGAAAGAGAACTTCCAACTCTAAAACCAAAGACGCATCCTTCTTTAAGTGATCATCTGGCAGACTCTGAAACAGTGCCGTAATCAGTATTACTTCTGGAAATCCGATACAAGAAAACCACATTTCCATGTTACATATGCCTAAGCTGCCTGGATGTTTTTCAAAAGCATATCGCTTTTGTATAAGAAAAAAAAAATTAAGACTTTAAAGAAGAAATTGTGAAATTACAAAAACCAGGAGGGCAGTTAGCTTGTAAGAATAGCATTGAGCTAGGCTTTGAGTGCCAATTCTGAGCTCTGTTAACAAATTAAAGGTCCGAATTTCAGATTCTCATTCAGTACAGGGCAGAAATTCCCTGAGCTAAGTCACTCACATAAATAGTGAGCTCTTCTGATGTAGACAAACAATAAGACGATGAAAAACTCAAGCTGTTATATAACAAAAGGAGACATGTCATTTATGGCAAACAGCATCTCTAGAAACGTGTTAGATCCACATGGCATGAACTACCCTGTGTGACATGTGTTAGATCCAAATAGCATGAACTTCCCCGTGTGACACATGTTAGATCCACATGGTATGACTACCCCATGTGACATGTTAGATCCACGTGGTATGAAATAGCCTGTATATAAATGAGAAGTATACAAATGTGAACCCGTGTTATTGTTACAACATTCAAAGCTAACCAAATATCCAGTACTTTATAGTTGAGTGTTAGAGAAGTGTCTGGTCCCATTCCATTCCTACCTCCAGAGTTTTTAAAAATTGAGGCAATTTGTACTAGATTTTCCAGGCTGCCATTTTTACATGTGCAATTAGTTTAACATAAGATCTTGAAACTGGGCTAATTCAGACCTCTATATGTAGATGATCCCCAACCTGACAATTCAGACAGAAAACAAACTAAATTTACTGCTGAGCACCACAAATACTTCTGCCAACAGACAGGCACCTTGCTTCTTCACTTTCCACAACTGGTCCTCCCTGTTCTTACCTAAATTGCAGCTCTCCTGTCCCCGGACAGAACCGCAGTCCTGACCAGCCACTCTAAAAACAGAACATCCGACCTCAGGTCTGCCTCTTCCTCCATCACAACAAAGCCCACAAGAGACCGGCCCCAGCTGCAAGCTTGCCTGAGGGTGGGGGTGGAGGGGCCGGAAGGGCTGACAAAGGGCAGAAAGAACTTAGACCAGCAGAGCTTGGGAATGTCACAACTAGTATTTCCCAGCCACTGACCCCATACTGAGCCTCTGCGACTAAAAGGCATGGCCTGCAGCTGGTCCCAGCTTGAACTGCACTCTGCCAAGAGCGAGGAATAACAGCAACAGCCTCTGACCCTGCTAGCTTCTAACTGGCCAGTCCAATTGTTCCCTCTATCTCCCACCACTTGATATTCCCCTATCTCCCACCAAACAAGCCCAAAGCCCTGACTTGGAACGACAGCTGAACCAGTCGCTAACACTGATGTTCCAGGGGCCACAGACATGAGCCAGCATGTTACTATTCAATCAGTGTGTCAGCCCCCTTCATATGGTATTCTTCGGGTTGCAAGGAGTTACATCAAAATAAACCCACTTGTTATGGAACAATAAGTAAAGCGTTACGCTATTTTGGATGCAAGGTGCTGGCGAAACCTCACTGTATCATTAGACTTAATTCTGCTCCAGATCCTCCGAAAAATCTATTTACCCTTTTCTGCATCAGAAGTTCACAGCAAAAAAGTCTAGGAAGCATGCCCCTGGGTGCGCAGGCAGCCTGATACTCATAACAAACCCCTCCTGGGGAGCACATCTTCTATATGACATCAACGTGGCCACTCAGCGCTTTCTCGGCATCCATCTTCTTTCACTCTCCCTAGTTGTTGACCTGTGTTTGCCTGGGTATCTATGCCTCTCACACTCTAGAGTCAGCTGATTCTGAGAGTCTGTGACTGCTGTAGCAAATCACATCCAGAGCAAAGTACCTCTCAGTTCTGTCAGAACAGACACTCTGGGGGCGGGGGGGGGGGGGGTGCGCTGAAAGGGAGAGGGACACCAGGATGGAAAACAGAGGTCCCCAATCTATGGCTGAATCACACAGGAAATTGCTCGCACTGTGATCACAAGTCTAGGCCAACTTTCTGGTCACTGCCAGCATTGTCAGTATAAAGTTAACATGCTTACAGGATGGCTTATCCCAGGTAGTTAATTACCAGAGGAACAGAGTAAAGCTATACGTGGACACAACGGATTTCAACAGCATCTTTCTAATTCTGAGAGAGAATTAGAAAACACACACACACATAGTATGATGACGATGCTGCGGACATTTTTAACTTAAGCTAAAGTTCCAAGCCAAACAATTTTACAGCACTCCATGAAGAAAAGAAAAGCAAGAATATTATCAAAATAAGAGCCAGAAATAGGTTTCCTACAGTAGGGTATATGGTGTTTGAGGCTGGGAACCATGATAACCATATATCACACAGTTCTTGCATTTTTTTTATTGCAAAAACAATATATGCTTAACTTACAAAATAGAGATGGAATTCTCCTGCACTGTATTCGGTTAAGAAGCCTTGCTCTATGTGGGCATCAGTAAAGCATAGTCAGACGCACTCATAAATGTCCTGAGGGAGCAAGAGAACGCTATCTGCATTACTCTAGAACCTGCCTTTTACCACTGGAAATACAGACACCATTGTCATCTAACATGACATGTTTAAATGCATGGAAGGGAGAGCACACAGCTCACAGAAGAGTAGCCATCAAGTATCATGGAAAATGACTGATGTCAATATCTACAGCGAAAGTCAACTTTCTACTGTCATATAGCCAGAAAGGGCATTCAAGAAATAGTTTAGAAAATAGAATTAGCTAGCGCTGAGACCCAGACATTTTGTCTGCTAGATCCACTTTGTTACGAGGGAGACTGTTTTATTTTTAGTGGCCACAACAAATCAGGTATTCAAATGCACAGAATGCCCTTCTCTCCTAGTTTCAATTCATCTAAAAGGGAACTGTGCTGCTTAGAGCCAAAAAGAAAAACGATCGGCACCATTAGTTAGGATATAATTGATTCCTCCTGTCTGAGTCTCAGAGACCAATGTTTAAAGGCCATCTTTCATTTGATATCAGACCATCTTTCATTTGATATCAGACCATCTTTCATTTGATATCAGACCATACTTTCAATTAAAGCCACAGAATGGCCAGGCTTTCCCACCTGAAGCCATCCTGCTACACCAAGAAGGGAAGTGACACCAAGCCAAACAAGGCCATCCCCCTGCTCCACAGTAGCATTCAATGCCCTTTCCATTTGGATCAGCATCTTAAGGAGACCGAACTGTTACTATCCCCAGTTTAGCATTCAGTTAGCAAAGAGATATCCTAGAAGCGGGAGTCACAAGTCTCCCTTTACTGTGAAACTTCCAGATGAGGACTTATTCACACACACAAAAAGTAATCAGTGAGAGCTTCCCTGCAGCTGCCCTGAGTGCTGTGGTCTGAGTGCTTCTGTGGTCTGGAGGGGGAGTCTCTGGGAGGTGAACAGGTCATGTGCTGAATCCACAAGAATGTGGTTAGTGCTATGAGCCCCACGGGCATCCCCTTTCCTCCTGGGAGGACACAGCAGCATCTGTATCCATCAGCCAGGAGGTAGGCCCTCCTCTCAGAACCTGCTAGTCCTTTCCTCCTGGGCTTTCTAGATTACAAGAAATAAACTTGTGTCACCTACAAGATAGCATTTATTACAGAGGTCCTAAGGGACTAAGAGAGTTGACTACATAGAAGAGATAGCTTTGTGTGACTAATAATAATAATAATAACAATAAAGCTTATAATTTTCCATCTAAGTTCTAGTTTGTTCTACAAAAGTCAAAGCTTTGCTAGTTCTCACCTTTAGGTCTCTCCTTCTATTTATTTCTAGTTCCTCCCAACACCAATAAAGAAAAATGCTTCCTGTCCCTATAATGCAACTCATTCTGATGTCCAGAGCACATTTTTTAAAGAAGAAAAGAGCTCAGAAGCAAGGCAAAAATCTATTCCACTACCTCTGCCCAACCGATTCTGTTTGCTTCTAGGCCCCTCGCATTGAAAATCAATACCCCATTTCATTGGTTGAATTCACACTACACCTTTATGTCCACAAGTGCAAGGGCTGAAGATAAATCTATTTTTTTAGCTCATGTTTTTAATATATTTGGAGAGCTTAACACCGTGACACTGTGAAGTCCCTTTTCAGGAATCTTGAAAACATACATTTGTGTACTAGTGGATATGTTTACAATCTGCCTTTTCGTGCCTGCCATCATACCAACAGCAACCATAATGATGCCGATCTCCAGGAAACGTATGCTAATGTAGCAATCTACTGCAGTCCGTCTATAGACAAGTATCAGGAAGGTTCCAGTCTTTCCTGATAGCTCACGGCCCTGTTTTGGTGAACAACTTCTGAGTGATTCGTGTTCTAATCCTCCGAAGGTATCCAAGATGGCAATGGATCTCAACGCTGTCTGAACTGACGTCCTCAGAGGGAGAAACTGAAACACCGCCCTTGTGCTAGTGTGACCTCAACCCATGTGCAATATCTTGCATACAGCTAGTGTTTAAACTTGTTGGGAAATACTCACTGGACTTATCAGTGCAGTGCCTATGCCAATCTAGTAGACTCTCGAAACTGTCTGAACACTCAAGAACAAAGAGCAAAGAAAGCAAGTGAGAGGCAGAAAAGCCTCCACAGACTCACATATATCTCATTGTGGTCGAAGCGCTTCTTCAGGTTGTCGATGAACGTCTCCTCATTGAGCGGCTCTAAAAGAACCATATCTCCAACACCGATCATATTGTCCAGAAGTGAGGATTTCACCTCCATTTTGGCCATGGTTTCCAGCTGGAAGAAAGAAGAAGAAGTCAGGTCTATGAGCAAAACTTTCAGATGAGTTCTTTTATATGACCAGAGAAATGACCTCTACCTGCCTAGCAATCCAAACTGCTGAAGTTGCCATGATGCCATCCTGCTGCCAAAACAAACCTATGACCCATCCATCCTCCCAGGCAAAGTCCATCTACAGAAAATGCCAACTGGAAACCAAAGTCACTGTTGCCCTGTGCCATCTCTATCGCCAACCAAAACTGGCACACTCCAGAAGAATCTCTTTCCAAAACCACCTTTGCCGCCAGCCCTTGCAGAGCGATGTCAGACTGGGCCTTGTATGAACCAGCTTCCTCTAAGATGACAAGCCTCAGCTTTCCAAGATTAATTTACAGTGCATTTCTCCAAGAAATTGCGTTTTTAAATGATGCCAGTAACACTGACTGCTCACCATACCAAAGGGCTGTACGTTCAGTAATGAACTTAATCCTCACAATAACTCCACTAGAGATGTGGCTAACTCCATATTAATATGAGCTATCCTGGGCTGGGGAGATGGCTGAGTGGGTAAAGGACTGGCCACCAACCCTGCTGACCTGAGTTCAGTTCCCAGAACCCACAAGACGGAAGGAGAGCCAACTCCTGTAATTTCTCATCTGACTCCTGTGCACACATACCCACTCAAGAACATATTGATTTTAAAATTTGTATGAGGAAACTGAGCCAGTAAGATGCCACAGTGGGTAAAGGCATTTGCCACCAAGCCTGACAGTCTGAGTTCAATTCCCAGGGCCTAAGGAGAAAAGAGGGTCTCAGCAATTGTCATCTGATGTGCACATTACCCGGTAGCACACGCTCACCATGTCACCCAGCCAAACACAAAAGTAAATAAATGGTTTTTTTTAAGTGAGAAGAAAACTTGATGCTCAACTTGTTAATACTTATAAACACTTTGTATGTGGTGTTAAAGAACCCCATAGCATGGCTGGCATAGTGGCACATGCCTTTGAAAGCAGCACTCAGGAGGGAGAGGCAAGCTTTATCTCTGTGAGCTTGAGACCAGTGTGGTCTACATAGTCAGCCAGAGCTACATAGTAAAACCCTGTCTGGAAAACAAACAAACAAAAAGAATCCCATGGTTATCTGGATACTGTAGCTATGGGAAAGTCTCATCCCAGGTACCAGGCGCTAACTTACAAAGAGCACAACCCACGGGTAAACAGGCTGCCTAGACAGTGCAACCTGCCAGGAGTCACCACTGTAGTCTCAATTTTCATCTTGACTAGCCAACCTCACAGAAAAAAAAAAAAAAAAAAAAAGTTTAAGCCATAATGACTAGATCCAAATACTACCTTCCCTTCAGCTCAGTGGGAAAGGCTACCCACTTGGAAGCAAAGGCGCCCTGGAACCGTGGCATTCACAACTTGTATGTAGGATGCTACCCACAGCTCACAGAGGAATGCTAAACCAACAGAGACCCCAACTTCCGTGCTGTCAAGAAGACCAAAGTCCCTTCAAATGTCTTAACCAAGGAAAGGGTGTGGCATCTCTTAGGTCATGCACGTTTCGTTAGCGTTCCCACTGCTAGATGCCTTTACTGTCTCATTCCCAAAAAAAGTGTCTCCAGGGCAGAAGTCAAGCTTAAACTGACATCAAGTTACTAATACCCACAACATGTGTGGATATTATAAATATGTATGCAAACCCCTGGCACTAAGTGCAATGTTCACACTTGATTCTTTCCATATGGAGTGCCCACTTCACACTAGACCATAGGAAGATCTGCTTGCTTAAATCTTAGCAATAAGTAAATCCTCATCTTCTGGTGTAAACAGCCAAGAAGACCCTTAGAGGCAAGGGAAAATCCATCTTCTTGAAGTTATAAAGAGAAACAGGAAGACCTAGTAACTCACTGTTATTAATTACTTGCAGTCAATAGATAGCCACAAACATGTCTGTTATTTCTGACTCTGTTTTAAAAAAACAAAGCCAAACAAAACAACAAACAAACAAACAAAAAGGCCTTGGAAAGCCAAAGAAGAAACTATGAAAGAACTGAGACTTTCTCCAATACAAGAGAAAGGTTCAAGAGAAAAGATCCTTTTTATTTTATTTATGTATTTACTAATTTATATATATATGATTTAGTTTCAGGGCGAGCACACCTAGAATAACTAGTCCCAGGCACCACTAAAACCCACCAACCGCAGAACAAGGACCGGCTCCTGCACTGAGGTAGGTCAGGCTCCGTTGCAGAACCGAGCAGGGGCAGGTGGGGGGTGCCTGCCATTTTCAGGGACTGAACAGCAGCCAAGAGACCGCCACTGCAGGACTGGGAGCGCCCAACTCTGTCACAATAAATTAACATTTAAATCAAATCTCAAATTCTCAGACTCATACAGTGCCAAAACCACTCTGGGTCTGTAAACTCATTACACCTAATTTGGCAGGTGAGGAAAGAAGAGGGCTTAGGGATTAAGGGAGAAGTCAGCTTGAAAGGGTTTGCAAAAATAACCATCTTATACCAGGAACTTGAAGGAGCAAAGTGGCTGAATGGGAGCTCCGCCCTGGGTGGATTTCTGAATATAGTCTATTTATAGAAGCAGCTGGGAAGACAACACCTGCTGGCTGCAGGTGATGGTAATTAAGCAGCCAGCCTGCCGCCACACTAACTAAGCCTGCTTCACCATCTCTGCAACCTCAAGTTTCAAGGAAGTCTACAGTCAGCCAGCTTTGGCATTCTATCCTAACTTTATAATCATACACAGGTACAAATCAATTCGGAAAACTGATAAAAACTGAAAATACAATTTTTGCAAAATATACTAATAAAACAAACCAAACTGAAAAGCCAATATAAAATTCATTTCGATAGAAGACAAGTTTGTCTTTTTGGCATCGAAGTTCCGGGGGCATGACATCATGATGGTTCCCATCATAGAGGCAAAAGGAGAACACGGGAAATGTGGTGGGAACCCTTCTGTACCTTCCTACAAACGAACTGCACCTTCCTAAAAACGAGTATCAGCATCACAGTTCTGTCCACCTCTGATGGGCAGGCTTGCAGATTTGACACTTGGGATGGCTCAACCACCCCTGCTCACACCAAACAGGCTAGTCCCAGGGGAAAACCGCACATGGAGGAGGCAAGGCAGGAAAAGTACTGAAAATTACTAGTGAAGGAATGAATCCTAGTGACATCATAAGTCTCTGGATCAAAGTGCACTCATTCCTCATTCCTCAAGGTTTCCATGATGTGAGCCCCTTAGCTCTCTTAACTATTTGCACCAGAAGGCATCTTATGCTGAACCAACGAAACTGGTGCCAGAAAGTGGGATGTCAGAAGCAAAGGCTCGACCTAGCTAAGGCACGGGGTATGAGGTGGAGGACACAGAAACAGCACATCAAAGAACAACAAGATTTGACTGCTATTACTGGAATCACCAGCAGAGCCATGCCTTTGGGACTCAGACCTCATACCTGTAACATTAGAAGATCTGAATACAGGAAATTCAGAATACCAGAGTCATGTGTTCATGAAAATGGCCTTTCTGAAAGGCACAAGGGAAGAATTTTCTACTCAGAAGGGTCACTGTGCCTGCCACAGCCCAGCCCAAGCCTGTTTGGCTTCCAGTGCTTAGAAAATAGGATAAGCCCTCCCACCACCACACTCTTTCCAGTTCTCCATAACTCTCAACCAACCATCAGCCAAGACTGACAGCTCTCTGCAGGGAAGGAAGGAAGGCCAAGAGGCAAATTCTCAGGTTAGCTTCCTGAGGCTTGGTGGTATGTTCAGTGTGTATTACAATCCATGGAAACAAGTCAACCTTGAAAACAGTTCCATCTTTAAGGAATGATAGTGCAACAGTCTAGCTGGGAGTGATACATGCTTGCTTGACCCTTACCAACAACCAGCCGTCAAGATGTCTAACTCACAAGAACTGCTTAAATATAGAAGCCTCGCAAAGACTCCTCCCCAGTGTTTCCCTCGGAGGAGGCCATTAAGTCAAATGACAAAAGAGACCTTCTCAGAGAACAGTGGGGTCAACACATTTTTAGCCATGCAGAAAAGAGCTCCGTCATTTTCTCTGCAGCATTTTCTTTTCCTACGTGTAGCTATGATAAGAAAGGCGTATGTGTAGTCAGGCAGCTCCTGCTCTAACAACGTTAGGGCGGGACAATTTATAGACTGACTACATCGCAAGACCCTATCTCAAACAACAAACCGACCTGATCCAAAATAAATAAGCTGTTTGTGTGAGGTCAAGCTGATCTCCACAGTAGATGTGGGTCTTGCAGGCACTGTTGGCCGCTCAGTCCTACTCTTACTTGTCCCTGCTCTACCATGTAGGGAGTTCCCAGCTACAATGACTTTTGTAGGGAGTTAATGCCAGTTTTCTGGCAGATCTACATTCTCCCAATCCTAGAAAATAAGCAGGAGAAGGGAGCACAGCTTGTGCACATGCACCTAACCCTCCTGGGAGTGCGGACAACAGATGGTCAGGGCCAGGACTGTAATCATCACAGCAACGTGAAGACCACGCGGCCCCTTCAGCAGCATAGCTTCTGCTGCTCAGCTCTGGCCTGTCCTTGCTTCCTGCCCACTGCATCCTTGTTGATCTGTGACCTCTTGCAATTCTCGATCTGTCTATTGTTCAAACCAAATCTGTAGCTAACGTAAAATTCAGTGTACCTAATGCAGAGTACCTAGCCACTGATAGATTTTATTATTTTATGAAATCTAACCTTCCTCCCTAGCATGAGGCCATCTATAAGACACAATGACTGGGGGACCTTCTGAGGGGCCACAGGAAGCAAGGCCCCTGATTCGCAGGGTAATTGAGCCAGCAAGCAGCCCACTAACTAGCCAGTGCCAGATGAGCCCATGGCTGTGTGAGCTCTTTACAGCCACTGTCCATGTATATGAGACTGCTGCTTTCTCCCCTACCTGCTCTCAAGTACTTCTAAAATGACTACTGCTTATTTCAATGTTACCAGCTTGTGTACTGGAAACCTATAGAGCACAAAACACAATTAAAAATATTAAAAGCATCATTTCAATCTGTCTTCAAACCCCCCCAAAAAAGAATGTAGGATAAAATATCCTGAAGCATCTTGGGACCACTGTAACCTACCAACAGTTCAACAAACTAGTCTACCCCATCACTCACCCTACATCACAAGCTACCTACCATGCAGCTCACCATAACTATGAATATTGCATATACCGGGCAGTCATCCCTCTGCCTGTCAGCCACATACATAGATGAGGACCAAAGAACATGGGAAGTACATGAGCACTCCACCATTCAATATCAAAACAATAATACGGAAAGCTATTCCAAATCAATAATCAATCGTTAACAAGAAATGGAGAACATGCAGAAATAAAAGGTATCTTATTTCCCCCACAATGAATTGAAGTCCTCAGCGTACCACAGGCCAGCAACAATGAATACTTTAAGCGGAAAACACTTCTTCATTTGAAAGAGCATGAACAAATAAGAGCTGACATCTCAATGAGTAACAAGAATATTAAGTCATAGTATTTTAAATCTGAAACAGCCTCTACAGCAAAGCCAAAAACAACTTACGAGTAGGAAAACACTGAAAAGTTATCTTCTGCTTGCTAACTCAAAGAGGAAATTTAAAACACCATAGAGCTTTAGAATTGTATTGTAGCAACTACATTGATCCCATTGTAGCATCTTTAGATCTTGCGCCAGCCGCAGTAGCTACAGGAGTACTTCCTAACAGCACCAATGTCTTTAACTGACTCTGGTTCTACTCATTAACCTACAGTGGCCCTGTTTGCTGGCCATTTCAGCTCTTCAGTGTAAGAATCATGTCTTATTCCTTGGTATTTCCCCAAAGTCTATGGCACTTCCCCATGTACACGGCAGGCAGCCAATAAAATACAAACAACAGACACAGATGCAAACCACTATTAACGCCTGATTCATACAACAATGGGCATTCTCAGCGGCCACTGTACAAATTTGGTCACAATTAGGAGGCAGAAGAATGATAAGAGCTTCGAGCCACTGGAGGATTTCTCCAAAAATCATAATACCAACAATAGGACAGGAAATAAAACCAAGCACGTAGCTCCAAATGAAGTCATTAATGCCTTTGAGAATGACATGGGAAACACATTTAAGATAGAAAACTGGGCCAATAGGACGAAATGCCATGAACAAAATAACTCTCATCAAATCAAAGGCAAGAGAGAGACCAAAAGAGAGAGACCTCGAGGTTCAGAACCTAACAGGAGCAAGCACTAAGAACTGGAATTTCCTTCTTCAACCTTTTCAAATAGCACCAAAAATCATCTGGGGGTGGGGGTAGGGAGTGATGGTGGACTAAATGTCCATTTTATTCAGTTAGAGCGACACGTACAAAGCTTATCCTGATAAGAGACTGGCACTGTATGAACGGTTAGGGACACAGGAGCAATCATAGAACCTCCCTCCCCTCCCCCACACCACTCCCAGAAGCCAGAGTTCAGCAGGAGCAGCAACAGATGTCAAAGTTTTAACAGCACCCCATGTTAAAGTTTTTTGGTGACATTTATTTCGTGTGCACATGAGCGTGCCGGGGCACACTTGTAGAGCTCAGGACAACGGTGCGAGTCTGCTCTCTCGTTTGACCACGTGGGCCAGGAATGGAACTCAAATAAATCATCAGAATTAGTGGCGAATGCTTCTACTACTCACTGAGCAACCTGACAACCCAAACTGTCCACTTTTGACATTTCAAATGACCTCTCTGATGACTAAGAGAAGTATGTGCCCACTATAGAAAAGAGAAGAGAAGAGAAGAGAAGGGAAGGGAAGAGAAGAGAAGAGAAGAGAAGAGAAGAGAAGAGAAGAGAAGAGAAGAGAAGAGAAGAGAAGAGAAGAGAAGAGAAGAGAAGAGAAAAAGAAAAGAAAATGCAGATGACCAAGAAATTAAAAAAAAAAACTCAAATCAAGATGCTTACTTTGGCCTAAATCCTTAATTTACTAGAATTCTTATGAAAAGCTAAACTCATAAATTTCATTTATATATATTTTACTTCAAAAAAAGAAACCGATTTCTTGGCAGAGAACCCATGCCCTCACAACTCTTTTGCCTTCCTCATTCATTTGCTCTCTTGAAGCCCCTCCACGCTAAGACAAACCCCACACAATACCCAGCATGCCAACACTTCTAATGGTCTCCAACAGCAGCATCTTCATCCAGGCCACAGCTAACTGGGCAATGCACTCTGGTCGGAACAGTGCTGGCTTCCATGGGCCTGGGACCAAGCCACCCAAACCACAGTCAAGAGGCTGCAAGCACTGACGTAGAAATTGGTAGAGATGCTGAGAACAAGTCATTTAGGGGAGCCTTGCAGAGGCCACCCTTCTGCAGGAAAGACTGACTCCTGAAAACAGAACACGTGGGGCAGACAGAAAAGCTTCAGATGTTGGGGTAGTTCCAGTTCTGAGCCTCAGGAGGTTCAGCTGAGCTTCTTGTCTTAAACATGGCCTGGCCTGATTTAACCCAGTGTGAGGAGTCATTGATCCTAGGTAGCACACTCCAAGCAAGCCAGCTGTTATGGACTGAATGCTTGTGTTCTCCCACCTGAAGCTCTATTTCCCGGTTCTGAGGTACTAGAGGCCACCAGGAAGGACATAGGGAGATTTTGTCTTTATAAAAGACATAAATGTGAGGGGACACCAATGTTTCTGCAAGCCAGCAAGAGAAGACGCAGCAGAAACCAAATTTTGAACTTCCCAGCTTCCAGAGCTATAAGAAACAAATGTCCATTGCTTAAGTCAACTCTGTCTACAGTGGACGTCACAGCATCTCAGGCACTGTGACACACCAATCAATAATACAGAGTGAGTGTATGTCCCTGCTCCTCCCCTGAGAAAGACAGGCTGGCACTCTGGATGCAGACAGGTCCTGGCACATGTAGTTCTTTAAAGAGCTGGGTTTAGTGGACACACAACCATAGGGGTGATTTCTGTTGTTCAATGCATGTGAGAAAGAGGGCTGACATACATTTGTGACAAGGTTCAGACCATGCTAATTTTCACTCCTACCAACATGCTTGCTAAAAGAGATTTATATGTGTAGTGTCTATCTCCTGTATTTATGTCACAAATTATAGTTAGCTGAATTTCCAGTCTTTTATTTCACTGGTAAAGCCAATACATGGGAGAGAGGCCCACTGTCGGCCTTTCTCCAAGGTCTTCTGCTAAGACTACTGAATTGCTGCTCAGGGGCCTTTCATTAGAGTTCTAGGGAACAGGCAGCGAAGATCAAATAGCTTTGAACAAGGCCTGAGAGTAAAGAAACAACACTACAAATGTAAGTCCATCAGCCAACAGCCCTGTGTAAGGGTACGGCTGTGACATTACGGTTATCTCAGGGTTAACACCCCAGAGGGTGTCTCTGCAAAACCAGAAGTGGACAGAATCACCACTGACCAAGGTCAAGGTTGGTCTCCACCTGAGCAGGCAAACCGGCTTGATCAACAAGAGCTGCCTAGGAGCCAATGTCCACTCGCTCACTCCCAGGCAAGCCGTGGGGACTGGAAAGCAGCATCTAGACTTTGCAGTTCATAAAGAGATGGAGGCTTGGGAGGCAGGGAGGCTGTTTCTAGCTGTGGAAAGCAAATATGACTAACATATCATCTAGACTAATTAGAAGGATTCTTGAGGTGCCGGAATAGTGAAGGTTTTAGATTACCAACCACCATATCTCCACCATTATCTCCTGATGGAAGAGAATGACTCGGCGGAGAGTCAGGCATCACATCCCAGGCCAAACCTCCCTCCCGACAGAAAAAGCACTGGCTCCAAGAGGGTTGCTCCTCTGGGAGAGTCAGGAAAGATGGACCACTCTAAGGGGCTTAGAGCCTCCCTGCACTTGCAGTAGTTATGTGCACACCCTTTGAGCTGAGTCCTAAATTGCCAAGCTCTTC
The DNA here is from genome assembly GCF_978045245.1 of Mus caroli. NCBI lineage: Eukaryota > Metazoa > Chordata > Mammalia > Rodentia > Muridae > Mus > Mus caroli. The sequence continues at coordinate 48,700,211 of NW_028227256.1, forward strand.
ACAGCAACCCAGAGGTAAGATGTTGTCTGTCTCATTGTGTATTATCCAAGTCATGCAGAAATAGTTTACCTGGCACCTGACCTATAGATAACGCAATGCAAGGTCCTCTACAAAGGTCATGCTCGGAAACAGTAGAATGATGTTACTGAAAAGAGACTGTGAAAAAAAATTAATACTTCAATGAGTTTACAGTTTTGTGTTGGGCCATACTCATAGCTCTCCTGGGCCACAGCTGGCCCACAGGCTGAGGGTGAGACGTACCAGGTACAAGGAAGGACCCCAGATGCATACTGGTACAGTCTGTATATCCATCTGAAGCTTGGCAATGGTAAAATCAGACTGTAATCCAATGGAATTCATGTCTGGAATTCCAGCTTCTGGTCCCCAAACTCAGGACGAGAGCAAGGTGTACACAGATTGGCAGAGAAGATATGCAGCAGAAACGGCTTTCTTCTTTTGACCTTAAGAGCACACATGCTCTTCCACCGGTCTTTCCCCAAGAATGTCCTGGTACCTAATCTAGTCACCTCATTTGCAAAAGACCTCTTCCATTCTCCTGGAGTCCTACCCTGAATCTCCGTTCTTCTCTCTGCCAACAAACAGGATCTAGAATCCCCTAGAGATGAACTTCTGGAAGTGTCAGAGTGGGAGTTTCTGGTTTTGGTTTTATCAGACACACCCTACCTGTGTGGTACCATTCGAGAGTTGGGGGTTCAAGACTTAGCTGGGTGCCTGCATCCCTCTCTCTTTGCTTCCTGACTATGCGTACAGTGTGTCCACCTCCCTCACCATGCCATGACTTCTCTGTGACAGTCTGCACACTTGAATGGTGAGCCAACATAAATGCTTCCTTTTTTTTTAAAGCAGCCCTTGAAACTTACTTTGTGACAGCAGCAAAGTAACTAGCACACAATCCCTAGGAGAACGCAGAGCCAGCACCAGGTCCCTACTGTCACTTCCCAGAGTTAGGTCCACTAAGTCATGTCAGGAACTTCAGGAAGGAACATCTCATCAAGGCTCACCAAACAGCCACATCCTGTCCTTCCCCCCTTTGTTTCCTCACACCCCACCGAAGCGTCCCTCGCCTTCCACAAGCCCGGGAGATGCAGAAGACATCTGTGTTAAGAGGGAACCTGTAATCATGCTACACAACTCACAAGAATCAATGAGCTAACGTCTGAAGGGCTACGATCCCTGCGGGACAAGGTAGCCAAACACCATAAACCGCTGCTCCATCCAGAAACACAAACTCAGCTGTACGAGGGAATGTGCTAATTATAACTCTTAGACTTCTCAATCCATTACCTCAAGGCGAATAAAAAAGATTCCAAGGAGTCAAATGTTTAGATTGGCAAACCGTGGGACCCCAGTGTGAATGTAAAACTGCTCAAATATAACTGGCAAGCTGACAGCTCTCATTGGCCCCTTCGGATCCACAGGTGCCAAGAGCGCCAAGTAATTATAAAACTGAGTACAGCCTTCGGGAAAACCAACTGCCCTTCCAAAAGAATCCACTTACTAACCAGAAGGTACTAAGCTCATTTTGTTCCACCGGATAAAAATCCCACCAAAGTCCTCTAGTGCCCTGCCGGCCCTCTCCCTATACTTACACCACCTGTCCACTCAAAGCCTGGACCACTGAATGCCAGAACAGTGCTCTACCGCTAAGCTATATCCTTAAGACTTCTGCCCACTGTACTACTTCGTCAGAGCATTCAAACCCAGAAGATCCAAGGTCCACCTCCAGTTCCGTGTGCCCGTGATAGCTCAGGCCTAATGCTACCTCTCCAAGCCTCAGTTTCCCCACAAAACTACATACCACAGTCTCCCCAAGTTTGTTCCTATAGTCTCCTGTCCCTGTTTCCATCATTGCTGACATGATTAATTCTAGAGAGGCTGATTTCCTTCATTTGGGGAATTCTAAAGAATGTTCTTAAAAAAAAAAAAAAAAAAGTCAGCATATGCCAGTCCACAAAAATCTCAATGTCATTTTCTCAGAAGCAAAGGAAAGCAGCTATCTGTTTCAGACTCATCATGAAAAACATGTATTAAAAGTCTAACTACAGACACCACAGAAAGATATGCATAAAATAAACAGGACAGTCCAGCACGCAGCTCCCCAGACATACACGGATTCTGTGTGCTTACAGCTATCCACACAATCGTCGGCTACCTTTAAAAATCCATCTGGTTATGAAAGAACTTAGTTATGACATCAAAATTCCAAATTAGTAAGTCTACATATTAGCAAAAGTACATCCCTTGAAAGTGCAGCTTCAGTAATGGCTCTCTGTAGCTGTGGCTAAGAAAAGTCCTTAGGAAAAAAATTCAGAAACTCCCTGAGCAGCAAGCTACTGAAATAAAGTCTAATAAACTATGTAAACAAAGAGAGAGATGTTTATACATTTACATTAGGATCTCATGAATGTTTATTAGCTGAGAAGCGATCAAACAAAAATAGCTAGGATGTTCCCCCAAAGACCCCGATAATATAAATTCAGAGGGCAAAGCTACTTTGTAACTTGAAAAGAATTAAAAATAAAAAAAAAATTTGCTAACTTGCTACAGTGTATTGATTCACATAAAGTTGACTAAAATCAACAACCACATTAGAATTTGGAAGCATTTTCTGTATCGATTTCTGGGTCCTTTTTCCTTGCAATGGTAGGAGTGACACTCTATTTAAGAATCAAAGCTATCACGACTCTCACTGAATGCACTCTGCTCAATTTATGAAGAGCTGAGAGACAACAAATCAGTCTTTACAGCACGCCATAATAATTTTTAAATGATGCCAAACATGTTTCCTAAAACCTACGTTTACAACACATCTACCTACAAATGTTAACTAAATTTGAATGACAGTTCACTTAAACTTCCAACCAACGCAATGCAATGGCAGGACTTCCCCTAAATGTCGTCATTCACAGCCGCCAAAGGGCCACTTGTACACCTCTCTCCTCGAACAAAGCATACCTATTACTTTATACAAAAATCCACCTTAGTCAGCTTGTCCATGCAAAGAGCCATCCAACCTGTGTCCCTGGAGGACACAGAACAAACTGCACCGTCAAATCTAGATGGGGAAAAAAAGTTCACTTCCTCTATAGGTACTTGGTCAGAAAGCATTTTCAAAACACATGAGATTGTGAACCAAGAAATTAAAAGGCTAAAACCTTAAAATTTACAGTTCTACTCTTTACATGTTTCATAATATGTGGTTAGAGAGATGCTGAGAAAATCAGTCACTTTGAACTAAAGTAAGAAACTAAGCTGCTTACCAACTTTTCCCCTCCATTGTCTTTTCCACAGACTTCACCAGCGCTTTAGCACGCGGTTCACACAAGAGGGAGAGACAAACACTCGTTGTAACAGAGAGAACACACTAAATACAACAAATAGTTTGCACACAGATAAGAAGAGGAAAGTGGGTCAGCACCAGGCTGGCAGAGGTAGCCAGAGCATCTACCCAGGGCCGACCTGCATGATGAACTGCAGTGCACTGACTGCTGTCGAACACCACTGCCGAGCACTGCTGCTGAGCAGCACCTAGCCTGCTCAGAGCACATAAGAGCAAGAATCTATCCACCGCTTCCCAGGCATTTGCAATCAAGCTGGGACAATTACAATCAACAGTGTGCACGCCACACAGCCTCTTCACCTCAAGATGAGAAGGAATATGGGGATTCGATTTACATTTGCAATTACCAGTCGAGCAGTTGGCATGGCATAGGCCGATCGATCAGAGAAAGACAACTTAGGGCAAAACCTGACTGGATGACCTGGATGACAAAAGATGACATGGAATGTGAACACAGAGAAGGACCCTTTAAAGCGGTAAGCGTAAAAAACGTTTAGCAAAGAGCCACTACATAAAAATGGCAACAGGGGACAGCTATGTACAGCCCTAGTGGACAATGCAGCAGAAAATAAAGGGATCCTGAGGCTAGACTGGGAGTCTACCTAAAGAACGTATACCTGTCAGAGTGTTGGGAGCAGGAGAGAGCTGAGAGGACTATGACTGTGTCCACACTGCAGTGTTACTAATGACAAATCACGGTGATCTCAGTCTGAGAAAATGCTACATACAGGTGATAGAGAGCCACCTAAGCACCTCTGAACAGATACGGGAACTGGGAAGCTGGGAAGCTGGGTTGGTCATCCTTCTGTTAGTGTAACAAAATGCCTGAGGTAATCCACTTAAAAGAAGAAAAGGTTTATTTGGGCTGCTCGTTTCAGAGGATTTGGTCCACGTTCGCTTAGTCCTTATTAGAGCGGTGCATCATGGCAGAAGTTTGTGTTCACCTCATGGTAGCCAAAATAGCTCTCCTAAGAGTGTCTCAGGCTGGCAAACAAATGGTTAACACATGGGCTTTGGGAAGACATTTCAGATTTAAACAACAGTCTAGACAGCAAAAAGAATGTTTAACTCATCATTTGGGTTACTTGTGCCGAATACTAACTAACGGAGCAAGGGCTGCTTGGGATAGCTGTTCGGATTACACACTACATAAAAGCAGGCAAGTCAAGGGGGAAAGAGGCTCTAACTAAGGGGCGGTGGGGGCATATCGCAATCTAGCATCAGGGACTCCAGCTGGGGCTCCAATCTAGCAGCTTGAGAATAAGAACTGGAGTGAGATGAAATAGAAAATGCACAGAAGAAATTAGACAATTAAAATCTGGGAAACTTACCAATGAGAGGGAGCAAGCCTGGCCAAACCAGAAGACCTTCCTCTCTCCCTCCTTGGACTACCCCCTGAGCTCTCCCCCACCCCCACCCCCACCCCGAGCTTCCCCCCCCACAACTCCCCCCGCCCCTCTCCACTGTGGCTCCACTTGGGCTGCAACGCACTACATAGCCCAGGCTGACCTCAACCTCCCAAGTACTGGGATTATAGGTTGTGCCAAGGAGCCTGGACAATTAAAGAATAGAGTGTCAGCATGCTATTCAGCTAAAAGTAGAACTGGCCTTTCAAAACTATATCCGGATGTATCTACTCAGTTCCAAATGTATAGTCACAAGTGCTCAAGTCACTGAGGCACAAAAATATCACTTCAAATCCATAGCAGAGCATAGTCAGGAGCACACGGCCACATGTCATGCCATAGCTGCGCACATAAAGATTCAAAGAATCAACACATCCACTGCTATTGGAAAATAATTTTGAGTTTCATACTTCAAATTTTTTTCACCTTTAAAACTGCCAGCAGAGATAAACATTGCCCTCAAAGAGAATTTTACTCTAGCAAAGACTATAAAGGACCTTAGCAAAATGTGGACATCCCTGCTCTAAGCAGTCAAATAGTAAATCCATTTATAACTGCTCCACACTTACAGATCAATGTCTCAATGTCTTGAAAATAACATGATGTTTAGCACTATCGTAGAGCATGTGCCTATCCTGTGTGAGGGTCTCAGGGTCAATTTCTTATACTGGGGAAGGGGGGGGGGAAGAGGACTCAATTCAGATGACATAAGGTTGGGTGAATTTTTAAAAAGCTAAGACCTTCCATGTAGAAATAACATTAATGTATTTCAATAGACTACTGGGTGAAGAAAACGACCTACACTCATCGTTACGGTGTGCTCCAATGAAAATCCATGCTAAGTTTTAATTGCCCAATGTATTGATGTTGAGAAGCAGTGGCCTGTTGGGAGATGAGGAGGTGATTAAAAAATATCAGTGTGCTTCTCCAAAGACTGGCTTAGTCCTGCAAAGAGTGGGTTACTACCCAGCAGGACCACTCATCTGGTTCCTTTCCCATGTGGGCCCAGATGTCTTCCATTGTCTACCATAAATCCAGCAAATGCTAATGTGTGCTCTTGGCTCTCCAGAATGATGAGCTGACATAAGCTTTTAATTACCCAGCCTCCACTATTCTGTTACAGTACTGAGAAACACTCTAAGACTCACATACATCAGAAATCCCCCATTTCTAGGTGAACACATACCCATCAAAATCTAAGCAACTTAATGCCTATGGTCTACACCTACATCAACCCTGATTCCTTTGTTAGCATGCAATGTCTGTAGGTCCAGCTCAGCATCAAACAGGGTCTTAACATCTACATAGCTTTAATCCTCTACGCCATGTACGTGAATGTGTGTGTGTTTATGTATGTCTATGTACATGTGTCCATATGTGTGTCTGCGTTCATGTGCCTGTGTATGTGTCTGAATGTATATGTCTGTGTACATGTGTCTATGTCTGAATGTATGTATGTATGTATGTGTGTGTCTGTGTACATGTATCTGTATGTGAGTCTGTATAGTCTGTGTGTGTGCCTCTGTTTATGTGTCTATGTATATGTGTGAATGTATATGTCTGTGTACATGTGTCTGAATGTATGTATATGTGTGTCTGTGTACATGTATCTGTATGTGTGTCTGTATAATCTGTGTGTGTGTCTCTGTTCATGTGTCTGTGTATGTGTCTGAATGTATGTGTGTCTGTGTGTGTGTCTCTGTGTGTGTCTGTGTGTTCTTATGGATGTCTGTGTGCCTGTATGTGTCTGTGTGTCTTACACACATATGTGCACACATACACACACATATGTATATATATATATGTATATGTATGTGTATATATATGTATATGTATGTGTGTATATATATATATATATATATATATATATATAGAGAGAGAGAGAGAGAGAGAGAGAGAGAGAGAATGTATGTCAGTTTTAACACACCCACTGAAATAATTCCGCCCCAGACTCTATTGGGATTACAACCCACTCAGTCTAATTTTAACTAAAGTGGGCTCCTGAAAAGAAAAGGAACTCAAAACCAAACTCTGGAGGAAAAAAATTAATTTGTGAAACACAAGGCAAACTCAAATGTACATTTTGGCTGAACCTTGACCTAAAGTGATATTCCCACTGTGCTTTTCCTTTAAACCACAAACCAAGGGACACAGTAAGAAAAGCCAAAAGCTCGGCGTCCCATGATCGCTCCGTGCTACCATCAAATACAATTTACCACAGTTCAACTCATGTAAATTTCACAGCCGGGACACTGAGCATTTCGCCATAAAAGGTGGAGTTGTGACTTAAGTAGATCAGGAGAACACAGGAGAGAAGCCCAACGAATGTGCAAAGTGTGGTGCAGCTTTTATTTCTAACTCACACCTCATGCGACATTACAGAACCCATCTTGTTGAACAGCAAGGAAGAGTATGATGCCTGCTTTTGGTCATAACCTACTGTTGCTAATAGTAGGCACTTCTGTTCTTTATTCTTCCTTTGCCAAAATGAGAGCTATACCCTTTAAAGTTATTTTTCTGGAAGGTAATGTAAACACACATTCAGAGGCTAATTTAAAGAAAATAAAACTTAAACACCAAAAAGAAGAAGAAGAAGAAGAAGAAGAAGAAGAAGAAGAAGAAGAAGAAGAAGAAGAAGAAGAAGAAGAAGAAGAGCCGGAGACAAGAGAGATGAGGTGGAGTTCGTGGAGGTATAGGCAGGGAGAGGCAGGTGGGCCACTGGGTTCACAGTCCATGTATGCTGGCCATTATTCCTACTAGCCTTACTTGTCTTAGTAACTCCTCCTCAAGGTTCACATAACGAAGCCCTCGGTGCCAGTACCATAAAATGTGATGGTCTTTGGAAAGAGGATCTTTCAAGTTAAAGGGGAGGACTAGAGGAGACCCTTACAAGAAGGCACAAGACACTGGAGAGATGTCTCAGCAGCTCAGAGCACTACCTGTTCTTCTAGAAGACCTGGGTTTGATTCCCAGCACCTAGAGAATGGCTCACAACCATTCGAAACTCCAGTCCAGGGGATCTAATGCCCTCTTCTGGCTTCTGTGAGCACCAGGCTCACAGATGGTACACAGACACACGTGCAAACAAGCATCCATACACAGAAAATAAAATGTTTTGTTTTGGTTTTTTTTAAGTAGAGGTGACAGATAAGACAGATCAAGGGATGACCTAATGGAAACAAGGCAGTTGCCTGTAAGCCACTCAAAAGGCGTTAGAAGAGACCTTTGGGAAGCCTGCTGACATTTTTGGTCTTCAACTTCTAGCCTCCAGATTACGAGAGAAAAGGTCTGTTTAAGCTGCTCTGTGGCATTTAGTTATGGAAGCCTTAGCAAACTGACACAACATTCCACAGTCCCTTCTAGCAACCGTCTGTCTCTTCACCCATGCCTAAGGTTTCTAGCAGTCTACCTTGGGCAGGCACTGACCTTCGTAGAAACTTGTCTCTGTGTCTCTGTACAAGCCTTAAAACCATCTCAAAGTTTGTCACCATGCCTCTGCAGCCCACCATTACCCCACTCCTTATGACCACCCTTTCTACAATATGACTATTCCTTCAAGACTTACTTGTCTTGGTAACTCCGCCTTCCTCTACTCACAAAACAACGTTCTCCAGAGTCCTGCCCTCCACCTCCTCTTCTCATTCTATGCTCTAGTCAGGTGTCCAAGGCTTAACCCCAAATGCATCTACAGCCTGAAGCACACCTGGACATCATGATAGCTTTTCCTGGATCCCAGGTCCTGACTACTGTACAAGCTCCAGCCCAGCAATTCAACAGTGTTGAAACTTCCTCACTGCCTGAATAAGCTACACAAACCAAAATGAAGCCCCCCCCCCAATCCCGGTCTGCGCTAACATCACTCAAGCCAGAAATGAGTGTTTTACTACATTCCTTCCAACTCCCCGTGCCCCTCCCATCCACCTGCACCATCCAACCCATGATGGCAATCTTCATGAAAACCTTTGCAGTCCTCTCAGTCTTGGTCTCTATTGGTAGAAAAATCAGCTAAAATCTGAAAGAAGTTAGTTACCAAAAAGGTCACCCACCGTATTATTTATTTATTTACTTATTAAAGTATGGAATAGCTTATTTAGGGCATGGGGAGGGGAGTTGAGGAGGAAGTAGAGACAAAGTAAGGGGGGAAGGAGGGAGGGGGAGGACAGGAGGAGAGGAGGAGGAGCGGCTGTCCATAAACACTTGGAGGGATGAGGGGAGGGGAGTGGGGAGTGAAGGAATAAAGAGGGAAGACAGTAATAGCTCACAGTATCATTTATGGCAGCAAACCAATATAATTGGAAAATAAAGGACTGTGCCGAAGAAATTATAGTGCCCAATGGAATACGATGTGGCCATGAAATGTATTTGAATAACTGTGCATTCCCAGCACAAAGAAAAGACATGGTCGTTACATATAATACACAGTGTTGCCTGTATTAAAGCATCTCACGGTATGAACTTGCTCAACTAGGTGACAACTCAATTAGTTGACAACAATACAACATTTTAAAACTAGGCAGCAACAGAGAAAACGTCTTCTATGTTTACAATTATATTTCTAAATATAAACATACGAGGTTAGAAAGTTCAGAAGTGACTATAGTTTTCATTTTAAGGTAGGATGATTAAAAAAAACAACAACAAACAAACAGAAAAACAAATTCAAGATCAGGTTCAATGATGACTCTGAACTCCTGACCCTCACTCTGCCTCCTAAGTGCTGGGCATACAGGCGTGATAAACTACCAGGCCTACCTTTATGTAGTGCTGGGAATAAAACACAGGGTCTCCTGAATGGTAGATAAATATTCTACCACTCTATTAATCCCAAATCATCCCTACCTCCCTCTCACCCACCTTCATGTTCTTTCTCTCTCAATGTGCAAAATCAAACCAGAAAATGAAAATAAATTTTAAAAAGAAAAAAAAAATCAGAAAAAATTTAAAAGGCCACTTCAAAGAAAGTCGGTCAGTCAGTCAGTTTTGTGTTAGCCAACTACTCATGGGCATAGGAGTTACCCTGGAGTGTGGCTGGTTGATATTCCTAGTGACAGCTGGTTGGGGCAGGGCTGGTTAGGGGCCGGGCTTTGTGTTCATGTCCCTTTCTCAGGGCCCAGATTTTATCTGGCTTGTGTGGGCTGTCACAGTCTCTGATAAGTCTCTTTTTTTAACTCTACGTTCCAAACTCTATGTGAGATGTTCTTAAAAACTATTCTCTAATATAAAATATCCAAAAGCGTTCTAATAATCCCATATTCTATGAATGGCTCGGGGACAAGTTGGAAGTTTACTAGAGAAGTCCTAAATTCTTAAATCCCTTTGACTGACCTTCCATTTCCCTGCTACATCTGCAATAATCTCAATACAAATTTTCACAAGACATAATCTGCCCTACACCCAACTATTCTTGAAAATTGTCAGTGTGAGACACTCAAAACTGACTCTTTCTAGAAATCCAACTCTGCCCAACTGAACATAAAAACAATGCACAACTGCAAAGCTGGAGCACCAGCCAAGGCTGCTGACAGCTCTAGAAACAAAAACTAGCCAGACACAAGCCGGGGCTAAAAACAACGGTTACGGTGGAAGAGATCCCTCAGGAGGCAAAGGTGAACCAGGTAGCCACTGGCCACAGACTGTGTGCAAAAGGAAGGAACCTAGTAAGGAGCTACACTCCAGGGCCATCGAATACAAGACAGGAGCCACAGAACTGTACAACTTGCCTCTAACACCCTCCCTACACCTAGGTCTTGTTTTCTAATTGCCAAGACAGACCCAGCATCAAAGGAGAATCCACGATGTCACTGGGTCTCCTCAAGGCTCAGGCCTTAGCCTTGCCATGCCCAACTTGAACTCGACACCACAGAATTAAGAGTACAGAAAAATCAATCTGCAAGATCGTGCCAACTCCATGTGTCTCTATAACACACCAAGCATCACTGACAGACACCCCTGTGCCTCTGCCATGCTCAAAGAGATGTCAAGAACCACTGTGACGAAAGCTTTGAAAAGCAGCAAGCCCTAGCTATGTCCACACTATCTACCCAGATCCTGCTGCAGTTGCTAAGACTTCCTAAAACAGAGAACTAATGCAAATAATTGTTATATTCAACGACTGCAGGATAAAAACAAATTACAGAACAAGATTTTTAGAAACAGGCCGTACTTCTGTTTATTTAAATGCCCACCTCAAGTAAGCAACTCTCCCCTGATGCCAGGCAACGCAGGCTCCCCAGGTACCCTTGCGGCCTGATAGGATTACTTTCAAACTACCTGTAGATAAACTTCTCAGGAAAAACCACTTCTCCACGCACAGTTACAGAAAGGGAGAAACACAAGGAGGGCTGAAAAGCTTGGTGAAGTCTCCATGAGAGAAATTAAAAGCAATGAGGTTTTGAGGAAACTTATCAGATTGGCATGGTTTCCTTGTGAAAATGCATTGGGTAACTTTCCAGAATTCTAGTCTACTAGTATGGAAAAGTTCAAATTTTCTTATACATACACAATGGTAATGCAATGGAGACAAACCCTAAGTAAATAGGCAAAGAGAAAAATTCATGCCCAGCATGCCCTTGACCACCTCTTTCAGAGTCCAACCCTGCAAGGAAGGCTCTGGGTGTTTTGGGAACCTTAGGCTTAGTTCATAACTTCTCTTGCTGAATCTAGGTATGCCTAAATAAAAGGCCACTTGGTTTGGAAGGTGAAAAGCATTTTACCAGGTGGTAAGAAATCAAATTTACTCCTTGAGCATGCACCTCAGACCTGCATGACAGCAAACACAGGGAGAGAGGTGGGATGAAGAGGAGCGGCATCTAAGGGGAGATGGAACAGAAGGGAGCAAAGGAGTGGGGGGTGACTGGGAGTCCTTCAGGGAGCACAGAGACAAAGAGGGAAAAGGACACCAGAAGCAACTCTCAAAGAGGGGCTCCCAATGCACACAGCCCTTCTGCTAACATTGGGGTAGCTTCTGTTGAGGCTGTTTGGACACAGTTGAACACACCATTGCATTTCTGCAACGCCTAGACACGCCAGGAAAGCTCTGTACCAGTGAAAGTTGCCAGCACCAGGCTGTCAGTCAATCCTTTTGCTCTCCTTCACCATGCAGCATCTGAGCTAGCTCGGTTGCTCCTTTTTCCAGTAAGTGTATTATAATCAGTGGTCAGGGGAAAACCAATAAGGGGGGTAACAATACAAGAGTTGTTGCTCTACTGTCCTGACAATCACTGCCAACCTTTCTTCCTGTGCCATTTTCATCTTACATACGTGCCCAAGAAGTATGTCAAAGTCTCTGTTAGTCATAAATTATGCACATGGCTTGGATTAAACAGATCTCAATATCCCAGGGAGGAGTGAGTGGCCTTAGGAATCCATTCTCAAAAAGACTGAACAATAGGAACTAACAGAGTTCTTGCTTTGGGCTGGCACTACACATGTGTGCACACATATTCCTCACACAATCCCTACTACAGCCCAGAGTCTGTTACTACTCACATTTTGCCGATGAGGAAACAGGCAGACACAGACTCAACACTAAAGCACAGACACAGGCTAGCAACACTAAACACAAAAGCCAACGTTCAAAGCCAATGCTTATTTGAACCCTGCACCAGCACACCACACTGTTTTTCACTCATAAAGCTCAGATGGAGTTGCCCCAAGTGCAAAACCTTGACCAAACAGAGCTGCACTGCCACGTGAACAGGGTGCAAAGACCTCAGGGGAATACAAATCCCTCTCCCCCTCCACCCATCCTGCTTTGGGAAGCAGACTTGACCTCTAAGCAAAGACAGCTACTTCCCTGGATGCTTGGATGCCCCACAGAAGCAGTCAGTAGAAGGGCAGCAGCAGTAAATGTTCAACTAATGATGGAGCTTAGTCCCCCCAAAACCCATCAGAAGCTTAAATATCCTGAGCTGAAACTGCATCTAGTCTACCTTGCCTGGGGAACCTCACAACACAGCAATGCAGGACACTGCAGGTTTTAGTTCTCTAGCCTGCAGCCCATGTTTGCTGAGGAAAGTTATGGCTCCCATCCTGCCCGGCATCTGGACAGAGTAACAAGATAAATATTGTTAGCTGGAGAAAAATCAAACTCCAAAGTACAGTTCCCACTGAATGCATATTGCTTTCACACCATCATAAATTCAGTCCATGAGGTAAGAAATAGGGGCTGTCTGAACGAAAAGCATCGGTGGCAGAAAACCTAGAAGTAGGGTGTCTATTCCACCACAAAGGCAGCCCTTTCCCTATTCAGGCAGCTTGTTTGGGAGAGAGGCATACTGACCAGAAATAGGTCGGCTTACCTTAGGTGGTAATTCCAAAACTCACCAAAGTCAGAACTTGACTTAAGTCCATGATGACTGGTGCTACCCTCGACCCATCATGCACCTGAGGACCCCCACCTCAGGGCTCAGCAGTCACCCTTGGTTTAATTTACTTTTCGCTCTAATATATGTGGATCTCTGAGTAGACAAGAAGAGGAGAGAGGAAGAGGAGGAAAGAGATGTAGTGATCTGTATTCCTCTCTACAGCCAATGTCTCCCATGTGCGCTCTCGAGCTTGCTCTTCCATGAAAGTACAACTATACCTTCTCTGTTCACGATTCTGACCCTGTTATGGTACCCACGACATAGAAAGCATCCGAATATTTGATGACTACATCAAAATGAATGCATTTAAATAACTAAAAGTCACCTTTCCTTACTTCTAAAAGTATATCATTTTAAATTAAAATGAATTGTGACATTCCCAACACATGCTCAAGTTACTTCCTGCTCCACTGAAAGCCACCTGACTTCCGGTCCCCACAGCAAGTACATATGAGAAGACATTTAAATCAACCAAGAGCTATCTAATAAACAAATAAATACCCAGTCAATCCCTTCTTGATACACCAGAAACAGCAATCACAAAGGCATTAAACACTGACCACAAGAGCCATAAACACCCTAGAAAATCTAACAAAAGATGAGAAAGACTTTCACACATAAAGTACATATTAAATTTCACTGGAAGGTTGTAAAAAACCTAAGTAAACAGAGAGGTTTATCAGGTTTGTGGCCATAAGCCATAAGACTATAAAGCCGTCCATTCTCCCTGAATTTCTATTAAGATGCATGCAATTCCAGTAACACAAAACTGAGGGTGGAGCGAGGTGGGTGTGGGGAGCTCCCAGCGAAGTTGGAGAAAACACAGGCAAGTGACACAGACACTCAGCTGCGTGTGGCGCTGATACAAGTATAGAGAATGCTATGAATCCAGTAACTGCACTATGATAATGCTTAGCGTTATTTTTACCATATGATTGCTTCAAATATGGTCTCTTCTCTTAAGTTCAACCAGGGCGCACTGTAAACTCAAAAGTATAAGAACACCATGAATCTGGGGTAAAAACTGGTAAAGAAAATGGGGAAAGAACTGGATACTCTTAAATGTGTTTAGTGGATGGGGCACTTGAAAGAAACAAGCTGTTTTGTTTTGTTATTTTAAAAAAAAAAAAAAAAAAAAAAAGCTGGGTGTGATAGCTGGGTGTGGCACACAAACCTGTAATCTCAAAGGAGGGAGCAGAAAGATCCCGGTGAGTTCAAGGCTAGCCAAGGCTACAGAGAAAGCGTGTGTGTGTGTTTGTGTGTGTGTGTGTGTGTGTGTCTGCATGTGTGTCTGTGTGTGTCTGTGTGGTGTGTGTGTGTCTAAAGAAGGAAGGAAGAAAGGAAGGAAGGAAGGAAGGAAGGAAGGAAGGAAGGAAGGAAGGGAGGGAGGGAGGGAGGGAGGGAGGGAGGGAGGGAGGGAGGGAGGGAGGGAGGGAGGCAGGCAGACAAAAAGGGCATTATGAAGTTAACAGGATGAAGCATATGCAATTCATGCAGGACATATTCTCAGCAGCGTCAGAGAGCCATGGATCTGAAAACGTCCAATGAAGTGACAACAGCAGTTGTGTAGAAACAGGTTCTTCAAGAGGGTACCGGAGGCATCAGGCAGACGTGTGACAGCCACAGCTCCTTCTCAGAACTTCAATGCACAAATCCACAAAGGCCAGGAGGTCATCCCGAAAGGAAACTTACTTCAAAGGAAGCAATTCAAATGAAGTAGTAGCAACATTGGCCAAGGAACCCTCTTTATGTAATTTATGAGAGTCATTTTTCCCACTCTGCTGCTCTTTTTGTGGAACAAGCTATTTGGGGCAAGTGCTTTTAAAAGTCTAAACCAGAATAAAGGCTTCAGGGTTCCAACAGAGAGCGCAAGCTGAATTCAGCAATGACCTAGGTGGATAAAAGGTCGTAGAAAACAGAGAAGTGGGTGATAAGGATGCTTTTTAGTAAAAACAGTCAAGCTAAGCACAGATTTAGATGGGTCTGGGGGACAGTGAGCCATCTCCACAGGAAAGAAAACCAGCACTTTGTGCCTGGCCCTGTCTCAAGTACGGCCAACATCCTTTCATCTGCATCTCTGCAGAACTTGGGGATTCAAAATCAAAATACCAACTCCACAAGTTCTATCTTTAAGGAAGGGAAGAAACATAGAGCTTATAAGATAAAAATAAACAAGTCAAGATTAACTTCACTAGGCCTGAAAGGTGTTTTAAGAAACTGCCCTAATAATGGATATTCAAGACCCCCTTGGACTTGCATAAAAACCTACATGGGAAGTCCCACTGCACTTCCGTCCCTCAAATGTCACAGAACATGAAAGGAGGAAGCCCTAAGTCACAACCCTTCATGGCAGTTCGCGTGCTTCTATGACTACTTCTCCGCACCCTGGAGATGTCAGGCAAATGAGAACTTTTTCCTATGTGGCTCACCCTGTCACGTGCACATTCATAACTATGGTTCCTCTACTTGAAATGTAAGTGGATTACATGAGGACTGAAAAATACAGCTAGCAATGCAAACTGGCGCAAACCCAATGTTATGAAAATTAAGCTACTCCTCAAGGCAGCTGGGCTCTGGCTCTAAAGTGAATGGACGCTGGCAATGCTTTTGAAGCTCTTTCAAGGAGGAAGAAATGGTCGGCTAGGATGCAAGCATGTTTCCTATCTAAACATGGCAAAGAGCTCTGCAGGGGAGAATAGCACAGAATTTAAAGGGAAGGAGCAGGGAGGGGAGATTACACACTGGGAACTGTGAGTGGGGCGGTAGGAAGCACTCAATCAGTTCTCTGGGGGGGAGGGGCGTGGGGGGGAGGGGTGTGTGTGTGTGTGTTTAGGTCTCACTGCTAGAAGGGGCATAACAGGTCCATGACACATGTACATAAGGCCAATAACTAATAATTTCTTCCATTTTCTTTCAATTTAGCTTTCTAAAAGTTACTTAAAGATACTAAATTCTAAACTGGGAAATGGTGGCACATGATTTTAATCCCAACACTCCAGAGGCAAAGGCAGGCAGATCTCTGATTTTAAGGCCAGCCTGGTCTACAGAGTGAGTTCTAGGACACCCAGGGCTACACAGAGAGATCCTATCTCAAAACAAACAAACAAACAAACAAGGAACAAAACAAAACACAAAAGAATGCTGAATTCTTAGGCTGGATAAGATCAGGACTCAAGAGTTTGTCCAAAGAATCTCAAGTTCAAGGCCAGCCTGGACTAAACAGTGGGTGAGACCTTGTCCCATTTAAGACTAGGGGCAGTGGATACCCAGGTGATTTGGGCTTGCTGCTGCTCCCCTCCACTCCCTGCCCTTACGCCACCCCACCCCAGTGCTACAGATTAAACTCAGAGGGGATCTAATACTAGGCAAGGGCTCTACCTATACCACAGCCCCAAATATTTTTATTATATATTCACGGGAAATCTGTGTGGTAGTTACATACATGCATCCAGCATGAAGGACAAAATATTAATTGCCTGAATTTCTCTTTTGAAAAAGTTCAAAACTTACAAAAAAAAAAAACAAAAACATAACCCTAAATTTTATTTTCATGTTAATGGCAAAACTCCATCATCTCCAATCTCAGAGCACCTAGCGCCCCTGAAAAACCCAGCTTGATATCCTCTTAGGCTTGTCTGTGCTAGAAGGAAAGACAGACACCTGACTGCCTGTCAGGTGCAGAAATTCTACTAGCCCCCCTTCTCCCCCCCCCCCCCCCCCCCGCTTTCTCCCTCAGTCTCTCAGGCCAACCTCTGCAAGGGCAGACACACACACACACCATTTCACACCATATTACCCTGTACTCACTATGACTACAGCACACTGTTCCCACCTACACTGATGGCCTGAGGCCAGCTGAGCTCCCAGGAAACTCCTAGACAGCGCCCAGTTCCCACAGAAAGATGTGGGGCTGTGGGCTTTGGGGAACTGACAAGAAAGATCACCAGCCAGAGCCTGGCTTCTCAGAACCAAGTCTCGTAGGGATAGGAATCAGGATTGGGGAGCTAAGCACAGGATTCAGAAAAGCTGGAGAAAGCAAACCATTTTCCTAACTACAGGCCAGCCAGGGCACACACAGGAGGCCAGGCTCTAGATGACCAAGGACACAAGCAAGGAAGAAGGAGTCTCTCTCCGAAGTGGTTGCTCCCTCAAAAATCCTCAAAACTCATCCCTTGGAAGTGGTTCAAGGCTAGTAAGAGAGTTCAGTTGGTGAAAGTGCTTGACACTCGAGCTCTATGACCTAAGTTTGATCTCTGGGACCCATGTAAAGGTGAAAGAGAAAACAAACAAACAAAACCCTATGCCACATAGTGTACTCATGCATGCACTTACAACAGCATAAACCATGCACTTCCTGAAAAATATCATGAACGGCCCGTTAGCACAACTAGGTGAACTAGGAAGGTAATGGTTAGCATCAAGTTGACAGAATCTAGAATTACCAAGGAGATGGGCCCCTGGGCATGTCTGTGGGGATTACTATGATTGTGCTGAGGTAAAAAGACCCATCCACTGTGTGGGTCACTCTGGCTGGGATCCTGGACGGTGTGAGTGGGAAATGTGAGACCAGCAGCAGCAGCAGCAGCAGCAGCAGCAGCAGCAGCAGCAGCAGGCATTCACTGCCCTCTGGCCTTTGACTGTGGGGAAAATATATCCAGCTGTCTGGAGCGCCTGTGGCCCTGAAGTCCCAGCAAAGAATGACAAGTACCTTGAAGTGTGAGCCAAAAGGAACAATTTCTTTAAGTTCCTTTGTCAAGGTATTTTAACACAGCAACAGGAACAGAGACTAAGACAGAAATATCCCTCCTTTATGGACATTTCTGGTTCAGCACAGCCTTTAAAACACAAATACACCTGAGGTAGTGGTGAAATGACAGTCCCAGTGAACTCAGGACATAAGGATGCTGGAGCTAAGACCTGACAATTACCCATGTGTTGCTCACTCCTTCTCACACGAATTCCAAGGATTGGACCTCAGGGTCCTGGGCCTGAATCATCTAGAGGGAAACAAAGCCAAGGATGGAGCGGGCACCTGTGCCACACTTCCTTCCTCTCTTCCCACTTGGTTATTTTCAGCTTCTGTCGGAGCAGCATGTATTGCCTTGGCCTTGATCGCCGCAGCTGTCACAGCCATTTTCTTCATCACAACAACATCCACTCTCTAGGCAAATCCATCTGCCCTGCTACACTGTCCTTGGAGACACAATGGATTTCCTTTATTGCTTTTGAAAGGTGTCAAACACAGGGTCTCACTCACATCAACTGGGTGCTTAACACAATACGAACTGATGAAGAAAGTACCCAAAACTGTCACAGGTGACCAAAGTCTGAAAGGAGTCTGCTGAGCACCTTTCTCCCCATCCCCCAAGCACTGCTTCAGTGCTGGTCTGTAGAAAGATGCTCACAGACAAGAACTCACATATATTGCCTGTCTTGGAGAATTAATGATGTGAAGAGACAGACCAAAGTCGCTGGTATGCCATTGACCCTGGAGACCAGATAGTATCCTGGGCTGAAATACTTAGACAGGGCACAATTTACAGTCTCTAAATTCTTATCGTAGGAACTAATATGTATGTATGCATACACATATTATATATATATATATATATACACACATATATGTGTGTGTGTGTCTGTGTGTGTGTGTGTCTGTGTGTGTCTGTGTGTGTATCTGTGTGTGTGTGCACTATAAGTGGAGGGATGTCATTTTTTTTTTACCTGCCCCAGGAGCATTCTGAGAAGACCATAAATAATTCACTACAAATCTCCATCCTGTACTTGGTGGTTACTCTTGGGCCAAGGTCTGGTCCTTCTGCCCAGCACCACTCTCTGTTCCAGCCCAAGGATACAGGTCACTTCTGTTCCCCTTTTATACTGATGTCTAAACTAGTTCACTTCCCAGTAGGGAAGGACTAAGTACACAAATCATGTGGAATGTGTGTTCCCACAGAGCTCAGTAATGTGATGATCTCAGAGGATCCAGCGGAGGAAGACCCTTGACACTTCTCTAAGGAAGAATGTCTTCTGTAAAGAGCTCTTGCCAGGAGCACGGGAAGCGTGTGCTGGGAAAATCCTCAGCCTGCGGCTGCCTGTGCTTCCAGCTCTGATGCCCCACTTCCTCTCTGCATCACATTCCTCCTGGGTCTCAGCTGAGGAGGAGCAAAGGGCAGTGTTCTCAGAGGCCTTAAGAGAAAAAAGAGCCAAAATGGATGTCAAGAAATAGGAAATACTATATATAAAGTCAACTTCTAGTCTACCAATTTGAAATGTTTTCTTTTTTTTTTTAAAAAAAGAACTTAATTTTAAATGTTGGCCCCCCGAAATAAAGTTGTTTCATTGAAGCTTATGTAAACTGGGTGTGGTGGCATATGCCTATAATCCCACTGTCCATGGGATGTAAGGATGGCAAATTCCAGGCCAGCCTCGGAAAACACCAATAAAGGGAGCTAGAGACACATTCCCTTGGGAGAGTGCTTGCCCAGCATGCAGGAAGCAACACCTCTGAAAACCCAGTGAAGCAGTAGGAAGCAGAACAGATGTTCAGGGCCATCCTCAGCTACATAGTGAGTTCTAGGCCACCCTGGCCTACATAAGACCCTGGTGGGTTGTTGTTGTTGTTTTAAGTATGCTTATAAACTTTTCAAATATTGCCATTTTAAAGTCGTGGTGCCACTTATCTGGCCTGCCAAAACTATTCTGCAGTGGCTTTAGGAAGGATCAACTATAATGCACATGAAAGTGATTTGGAATCTGCAAAAAGCTAACCAAGTAAATAGGCAAATTATGATTATTCATAAGATTTTTGCTTTATGTGTTTGTTTGCTTGTTGTTGGAGACACAGTCTCCCTACATAGCCCTGGAACTCAGTAGTCCAGGCTGGTCCCAAACTCACTGTCTGCCTCTGCCTCCAGATAACTGGAATTAATGACATAGCGCAATTATACTGTGTTTAGTTAGAATACTGACTTTAGGATTGAGCACTCAAGACTTCATTTCTGTCCCTTCCTGGATACTGTACAACTATAATACAAGAAGCAAAGTACTAAGCAAGGAGCATTGGCTCACACCTATAATCTCTCAGCACGTCAGAGGCTAAAGCAGGCGGATTATCTTGAGTTAACAGCCAGCCCAGGGTATATAGTGATTTCTAAGACACTCTGGGTCACAAAGACCTGTCTCAAAACAAAAACCAAAAAAAAAAAAAATTTAAATAAAAATGTAACTGGGCCTGGTGGGTTGTTAGCCCTAGATGTGAAAGACAGGCAGGATGATCAAGAGGTCAAGCAATCAATCTCAAGCTCCATAGTGAATTCTAGGCCAGCCTGGGCTGACACCTTTGGCCACGTTGTTTTATTAAAGATTAATATAGTGATGATGCCTATAAAATTCTACACATAATAAACCTACTAAATGGTAACTATAATTAGTGTTGGCCTATTTAATTCATATGTAAATGTCTAGCTATTGAAAATAGTGGATCAGAGGAGGGAGACAAACCTCACCCAAAGCAGATCAAGTGGTACCAGCATGGATATACAAGAGGATGTTACAGTGCTCTTAGACAAATGGCCATCTCACTCGAAGCCCACACCCTTCCCCAGGGAAGTCTGTCCATCCCTGTTGCTTTGCATAGCTCCGTAGGGAAAGTTGGTGTTAAACACCAGACTTGACAAAGTGATGACTCATCCCAGAGGGGGTGCAGCGGAGTTGCCAGGCTTATCACACAATCCTGCATCCACTGGGACAGCCAGAGGCCAGAAATCAGCTATTTAAGGAGTCTCCCATTCAGAATTCCTGCAGCAGCAGTAATGCCCTAGCCCTTTACATTTTGTTGATGTATAGACCAAAGAGCACTTGGGAGGACTCCAATTGAACTCACTTAACAAAACAACTCCCATGAATGAAAAGCCTAGAACAGTAGGCTAACAACAAAAGAGCGTGTCCATGGCCAGGCAGTGTGACAGTTGTAATGGCACACAACTTGACATCTGGACACGGTCCTGCTACAACCTCACTCACATCATGATGGCTTCTGAGGACATGTTCCACTCCTCTACAGCCTGGCTTGGAAGCGAGACCACATCCCCCCTCAGAAGCGGACAAGCCCTCGGCAGGCGGGCGCTTGCGCAGCTCTTTTCCATTACCACTTAGTGGGCACAAAACATTTTTTCCCCCAGAGTAAGCTCCCAATTCGCCTTCTAAGGTTAAAAAGCTTTCAGCTTTGGTTCCTCTTGACAGCAAATGACCAAAGTGGTGGTTTCATGGTGGCCCCTCAGCTTGTCCAAAAGGAAACACTGGTCCCAGCCAGAAGGCTGTAAGTTATCACCACAGTAATTCTAACCTGCATTGGACTTTGGGTCTTTTCCATCAGAGTCCCACAGGCTTAACTATGAACCTGGAAATGTCAGCCTCCCCTCCCCACCCCACCCCCAGTTTTGCTTGGAAACCTTGTTCAGAAACACCCATAGCTTGATCCCCCAGGCTTGCTCCCACTCCCAAAGTCAGTTTATCCTTCTGGAACTCTTGATTCCAATCTAGGACTGGGTCACTTTAACAAACACCCAATTTTACTCCTAAAAACAGAGAGAGAGAGAGAGAGAGAGAGAGAGAGAGAGAGAGAGAGAGAGATTCACTGTCAGCCAGGGTTCTCTCTCTCTTACTTCTGTAGGCTCACAGGAAAGCCCAGAACACTTGAAGCCATGACTCCAGTACAAAAACCCACAATGAGTGTCGGGTGGGTCTTTTCTTTCTTCTGGGACCAATGAAAAAGAATCTTCAACTCAGTGTTGCATCATCTTACTCATTTATTTAGCAATCTGATTTCCTGGTGCTTCCCAGGCCCCAAATGTTCTTGGAAAAGCATCCTAACTGTACTGTATGATAACGGAGAAAACTATTTTTTGTCAAAAATGGTTCTATACTCACCTAGCAGGGTGTGGTAGTGCACACCTGTAGTCTCAGCTCTTAGAGGGCAAAAGCAGGCAGTATCTCTGAGTTTCAGGTCAACCAGGGAATAAACCATGTCTCAAAAAGTTTTTGGTTTTTTTTTTTTTTTCCTTTTCTTTTCTTTTTAGACAGGGTTTCTCTGTATAGCCCTGGCTGTCCTGGAACTCACTTTGTAAACCAGGCTGGCCTCGAACTCAGAAATCCGCCTGCCTCTGCCTCCCAAATGCTGGGATTAAAGGCGTGCACCACCACGCCCGGCTTTGGGTTTGGTATTTTGTTAGCCTATCCGAGCCACAATAAAATCCACAGATACACATGCACACATATATCCTGATTCATTGCGAAAAATATTTCAAAACAAAACAAAAGAAGCCCTCTTCGTCCGTTATAAATAACAAGATCTGCCTTCAGCAAACTCCCATAGCCAGAGCCTAGAACTTCAAGGAAGAACAGAACTTGCTGCACCAATTAGTGCTAGGCCGTAGTATGAACAAAGCACCGCAAATAAACTCCACAGGCCTTTAGACAGAAGGTTGTGTTTGTAATTAACTCCAACGCACTCTCATTACCCCCTCCCCAGAGCTCCACCCAGCCCAGCGCCCTCCAGGGCTCCCGTTCCCAATCTGGTTTCCATTCGA
Source organism: Mus caroli (assembly GCF_978045245.1). Taxonomy (NCBI): domain Eukaryota; kingdom Metazoa; phylum Chordata; class Mammalia; order Rodentia; family Muridae; genus Mus; species Mus caroli. Next base: position 48,722,931 of record NW_028227256.1, read on the forward strand.
GCCCCGCCCCCTTCCCCTTGCCTCTCTGGGACTGTGAATCAATCCCATCCCGGGCAGGAAACGGGACCCGGGGCAGCCCCCTCCGCTGTGGCGGAACAAAGGAGCGGAGCGCAGCTGCACTCGCAGGGCGATCCATCGGGTCCCGTCGCCCCTCCGGGTGCGCCGCGGCCGGGGCACACCGCACCTGAACCCCACGCCCCAGGACGCCCCATTGTTCCACCTCCGCCTCCACCTCCGCTTCTCCTTCCCACAGGAAGCCATAAGCTTGTCCTTCCACAGAACCCGGGGCCGGGAAACTCCAGTGGGCCAGAGGGATGGAGGGGGATGCGAGTGGGCCCGCGGGAAGCAGGGCTCCCCAGTGCCCGTAGGTAGGAAGCCAATAACACGAAGTGAGAGAACAACTTAGTTTGTAAGCCCCTTCCCTCTCGTGCCGCCCCCGAAGCCACACGGGGCCGCGATCACCCTCGACGACCTCGAGCGCGCGTGGGTTCACGGTGGAGTGCCTCCGCGCCCCACAGGAGCGCCCCGGGAGCTGATGGACCCGGGATTGCAGGCTGCGGCTGAGCCTGGGGCCGCGCGCACAAAGGCACGGGCGGGAAGGGAGCCGGCACGGGGGAGTGCATCGTACCTCTCCCGGCAACCGCTCGGCCACTCCGCCTCCGCGTGCTGCTCGCTGGCCGCCGCCTGGGGAACGCGGGTCAGATCCGATGCGGGGCTTGTGCCACAGTTGCTGCGGGGGATCCCGCGCCGCTCAGCCGACCGTGCGTTCCGTGCACCCACACCGCGTCCGCCGGCTGGGCTCCGAGTGCGCTGGCTTGAGGCGCGGCGGCGGCGCGGCCACTCCCCTCTCCCGGCGGGGGCGGCGACCTCACCGCCCGGACGCGCCCCTCGCTCCCTGGCCGTGGTTCACCCAGGCGCGCAGGCCGCACAGCGCCCCCCGGTGAGCACCCGGCGGGCGGGGACACCCAGGAAAGAGCGCTGGCCCTTCACCTTGGCCACTGCATGATCCGCGAACTGCAGACCAGAGATGCCGGGCAGAACAGCTGCAAGAGCCTGGGCGCGAACCCCAGCAAAGAGAATATTCTTCTCCACATTGCCTACCCTCCTAGGTCCAAGTTTGGGTGCCCAAAAATATCACAAAATGACAATTTAATGAAAGAGAAAATGGCCTGCCATGTGAGGCTTTTATTGTCTCTGTCACTGACATGCATATTGAATATATCATTAGGTACTGAGCAATGACTGGCAATCACTTGGCCATGGTAGAGGGTCTGAAGACTCAGGACTTCTCACTCCATGTGTCCTCACCACGCTGGGATTCGGGACAAGCCACATGACCCTGGGTCTGGCTTGTTCCTGGAAGAGGTAAGGGTGTTCATCAAACTTACTCATGGGGTGAGGTGAGGATTACTTGGCTGGGGTGTTAAAAGCACGGCAGACACAGTAATTATTACTCATAAATCTGACGACTTTATCCTATAATGAAATAAATCGCCATAAATGGGGCCAGGTTTAAGTGCACTGACCTATATCTGGATACTGTCACTGAAAGGAGGTGAACCAAAGATTTCCAACCTTATATAGTCACTCTGTCCCGCCAGCACAAGAACCACAGGCCCCAGGACTTCTCAGAGGCTACCAAGACCCTCCTCTACAAACTGACCTGCTTGGAATTCTAGCATCATTGACTTAACCGGCCTCAGTTAGGTCTTCAGTCGGAGTGATAATGGTATAAGCTAACATATTTTGAGTAGTGGGTACCATTTTATTTAATCTTCACAAAAACCTGTGAGGTAAGTTACTTTTTTATGTTTGTTTTTGAGGCCAGGACAAACAAAGTCTGAGAGTTCTTCCTTCCAGCTTATATACAACTATGGAGAACCTCCACAAATTCTTTGGTACACCTCTCATTGAGGAGTGCTATTTGATTGCCCTCCTCTTGAATACAGGCTGGACTGAATTCTAACAAATGGGATACCGTTGGTGGTATGACCAACCCACAGCTCTCTCTCTCTCTCTCTCTCTCTCTCTCTCTCTCTCTCTCTCTCTCTCTCTCTCTCTCTCTCTCTCCCTCCCTCCCTGTGAGGGAGCACACAGAAGCCAGGTATAGCAATAAATTCCAGAGTAAGAGTGCCAGCATCAGCTAGCTGTCCCAGCCATGCGGATGTGTGAGCCTTAAAGATGACTTAGCCACAGTCACCTTATACTACATGAAGTAAGACCTAGAGTGAAACCTCAGCTAACTCAAGTCAGTCTCCAGAGACATGAAGTGAAGGAGGGTTTGTCATTGGTGACTTGGCCTAGTGGTAGAATATTTGTCTCCACCACAGCTTACCAAGCAAGCTACCCTAGACCTTGATAACCTGGTACAGTGAAGACACGGCTCTCAGCTTCCAGACAAACAAAATATAGACCTACTACATGGCAACATGTTTTAATATGTGCCAGATCTTTGGTTCCATCTGCTTATAGCAACTGGGCAGCAACAGGACCTCTGAACCCTCCTGGCCAATCTGTCTCCTTCAAAATACAATGACAGGTTCCTAAACTATAAGTCAGTGGCTTGCGGAGTAGGGACAGGAAACTTTTGAGTCAGGAGTCTGTGTATCCTAGACTGGCTTCAAACTTACTGTAGCCTATGATGACTGAACACATCTCCTTTGCCTGTGCTCACCTCGAATGCTTAGGACTACATGCAGACCCCCTGTTCCATGCAGGGATGAAAATAAGTCCAGGCCTTTACATGTGCTCAGCAGACACTCTGCCAACTCAGGTGAATTCCCAGACCAAAAACTTCGGCTTGCCAGATTTTGGTGAAGAGTTAAGGCAATGCTCAGTGCTCTATTTGGAGCAATAAGAGGAAATCTTAAGGATGCCTGCCCCAAGGAGAGATGGGAACCTAGCTAAGCTAGAACACTTCTGATCTCTCATAGCAGGGGAAACTGAGGCTTACTTCCTGCTTTTATGTAGTTCTTTAAAAAAAAAAAAGTACTAGGAACTGTTGGCTTCATCTAATAAATACTGAGAAAATTAACCAAGAAACTACTAGAAAACCTTGCAAAGATCGGCCCCAGAGCATGTCACAATTATTTTTAAAAACACTATTAGCCTAGTTTTCATAAACTGCAAGCTTTCTGAAGACAGACTATAACATAAGGGTTTGAAATCACTTTACCTTCCTGATTGTACTTCTTAAAAGCCAATCAATCAAGAGATTTTAAGAAAAGATTAAAGCTGTTCTAACAGCTGTCAAAAGTTGATAAATCCACCAACTACAAAGGCTTTTTTTCCCCCCAAACTTTCCCTTTGGTCTTTTTGGAGGAAATAGAGTGTATAAAGAAAGACTATTGGTAAGAGTTCAAGGTGGAAAACATAAATTATCAAGTCCCAGGAGTAAAGGCATCTAGGGCCTGAGCTTCACCCAACAGACCAGAGCGCAGGCTCCCACAACAGTGGAGAACTGCCCTGCTGTGTCAAGCAGAGAACTGAAAGTGTTCATGCAAAAAAGCACTTCGGTCCTGTAGGATTTCTTCTCTTTAAAAACATTTTTAGGAGCCAGCGAGATGGTTCAGTGGATAAAGCCCTCTGGAAGGTCTGCCAACCTAAGCTCAACTCTTGGAACCTATCTAACTAAACTGAAGGAGAGACAGGACCCCACAAAGTTGTCTCCAAACTCCCCAAGTGACCCCTGGCACTCCAGTGCCTCCCCCAACAATAACAGTAATGAATAAATAAAGTTTTTTTAAATATATATATATATATATATATATATATATTTTTTTTTTTTTTGGTTTTTCGAGACAGGGTTTTTCTGTATAGCCCTGGCTGTCCTAGAACTCACTTTGTAGACCAGGCTGGCCTCGAACTCAGAAATCCGCCTGCCTCTGCCTCCCGAGTGCTGGGATTAAAGGCGTGCGCCACCATGCCCGGCTAAATATATTTTTTATTACATATTTTCCTCAATTACATTTCCAATGCTATCCCAAAAGTCCCCCATACCCTCCCCCCGCCCCACTTCCCTACCCACCCATTCCCATTTTTTTGGCCCTGGCGTTCCCCTGTACTGGGGCATATAAAGTTTGCGTGTCCAATGGGCCTCTCTTTCCAGTGATGGCCGACTAGGCCATCTTTTGATACATATACAGCTAGAGTCAAGAGCTCTGGGGTACTGGTTAGTTCACAATGTTGTTCCACCTATAGGGTTGCAGATCCCTTTAGCTCCTTGGGTACTTTCTCTAGCTCCTCCATTGGGAGCCCTGTGATCCATCCACTAGCTGACTGTGAGCACCCACTTCTGTAAGTTTTTTTTTTTGTTTTTGTTTTTTTTTTTTAATAGCATAAAATGTTTTTCAAGGAGTTCAAAAAAAAAAGTGACAGAACCGCAAAACCTGCTCCTACCTTATTTTGGCATTAAAAAGCACAAGTGTGGGCTAGATGTCAGAATTTCAGAGTTCTTCAGTGTTCCTGGTTGAGCTGGCTTTGCAACTTGAGCCAGAAGACTCACTTCTCTGCCTCTGCTGGTTAGTTTTTGGTCAACTTGACACAAGCTAGAGGCACTTGGGCAAAAGAGACCTCAACTGAAAAAAAAAAAAAAAAAAAAGTTCCCACTGGATTGGCCAGTTAGGCAAGACTGTGGGGCATTTTCTTGATTCATGATTGATGTGAGAGTGTCCAGCCACTGTGGATAGTGCCATCCTAGGCTAGTGGTACCAGGCACTACAACATTGCAAGCTAAGCAAGCCATAGGGGTTATGCCAGGAAGCAGCACTCCTCCATGGCTTCTGCATCATTTCTCCAGGTTCCTGCCCTGTCTTCCCTCCATGAAGCTGATTAAATCCTCCAAGTTGCATTTGGTCATGGTGTTTTATCACAACGATAGAAATGGTAACTAAGACATCGTCTTAGTCTTTTATAACTAGCAGGGAACTTCTGGCTATGTCACAGTCTCTCTCCTCATCTGCCCACTTAAATGCTTATTTTATTTATTTCAAGCTCATGTGGAGTTGAGCATGTGTGAAGCCCTAGGCTCATTCTTAACAGTGTATGAAACGGGGGGTGATTAGTGCGTCGGCATGCAGTTCGCTCAGGAGGTGAACACAGGGAAAGCAGAAGTGTCCAGTCATCCGAGGCTACACAGTGAGTTAGAAGCCAGTCTGTGGTACACAGACTCATGTCTCAAAAGTCTCCTGTCCCTATTCTCAAAGCTTATTCAAAGCTATTTGTTTGAGACCAAACTCAGACTCCTCTTTTCCTGAACAGGGGTGCTAAGGTGAATCCTGCTGTCTGCATAAATCCATCTTGATCCTGCATTTGCTCAAAGTTGTGAACTCTACATGCTTGTATTCATTTGAAGGTTGGCTTCTCTAACTGAGTAATATCAACCTGCATATCAGACCAGCCAATCACTCTGCAAACACCAAATCCCTGGAAATACCACATTTTACACCCAAGAAAATGTCTTAGTTATTATTTTATTGTTGAGAGGAAACACCAGGACCAAAAAGCAAGTTGGGGAGGAAAGGGTTTATTTGGCTTACACTTCCATATTGCTGTCTATCATCAAGAAAGTCAGGACAAGAACTCAATCAGGGCAGGAACCTGGAGGCAGGAGCTGATACAGAGGCCATGAAGGGTACTGCTTACTGCTTTATTCCCCATGGTTTGTTCAGCCTGCTTTCTTATAGAGCCCAGACCACTAGCCCAAGGATGGCACCGCCACCATGGGATGGGCCCTTCTACAACGTTACTAATTAAGAAAATATCCTACAGCCAGATCTTATGGAGGCATTGTTCTCAATTGAGGTTTCCTTCTTCAAGGTAACTCTAGTTTGTGTACCACGTTGACTAGCCAAAACAATTTCCTACTCAAAAAAAAAAAGAACCACGTTACAGAGAACCTCCTGGCCTGAAGAACATTTCTGAGGCTTCACATACATGCTGTCTCATGCAACCTTCACAAGAGAGGACTATTGTCCTTATACTAATTTAGAGATAGTGAAACGAAAAAGGATAAGCACAGTGTATTAGTCACATTTCTCTAGAGTTGCAGATTTATGGATAGACTTCCCTTATATATTAATATATTATATATTGTTATGACTTACAGTCTGTAGTCCAACTAACCCAACACTGGGCAGCTGTGGATGGGAAGTCAAAGAATCGAGTAGCCCCACAAGGCTAGGTGTTTCAGCTGGCAAGTAAGTGCAAGCAAGAGGAGTGAATCTTCCTTCTTCCAATGTCCTTATTGTAGGCCTCCAGCAGAAGGTGTGTCTTAGATTAAAGGATGTACCACCATGCCTGGATCTCAGACTGACTTTGAACTCAGAGATCTCCTGGCCTCAGTCTCCTGGGATTAAGGGCGTGTACTACCTTGCCTGAGTCTAAGCTTTTCATGGCCACTATGCCTCAAGATCTCCATGCCAAGAACCAGGTCAGAAACCTGTGTCTTCCAGCCTCAAGATCTGGATCACAGGGTGAGCACCCCACTTCTAGATTGTATTTCATTCTGGGTATAGTCAAGTTGACAACCAGGAATAGCCATCACACACAGCAACATCCAGAGATTGTACTCAGTGTGGCTCCAGCCTCTGGCTTCTGAGTTCTGCCTCTTCCCTCCTGGCTTGCTTCCTCTCCTTAGCAGGCTTCTTATCTGTGAGCTATTGTCACCTGAAATTATTATGTTGTTTTCATAGTCCTCCACATACCTGAAGCACTAACTTAGTGGGGTTTTTGTTGTTGTTGTTGTTGTGGGGTTTTTTTGTTTTGTTTGTTTGTTTGTTTGTTTGTTTTTGTTTTTTCGAGACAGGGTTTCTCTATGTAGCCCTGGCTGTCCTGGAACTCACTTTGTAGACCAGGCTGGCCTTGAACTCAGAAATCCACCTGCCTCTGCCTCCCAAGTGCTGGGATTAAAGGCGTGTGCCGCCACCAACTGGCTAACTTAGTGGTTCTTAAATGTTCTCATGCAGAAGAAAAGTTTTCCGTAGTTAAAGAGCACTTTGATATGTGCTTACTGTTTATGGTGTTCTTTGAAGTCAGGTTAGGTAGTTTGTTTTTTGTTTTTGTTTGTTTTTAATCTTTGTAAGGAATTTTCAGCCTCTGAGACTCAGCAGTAAACATGCAACTCTCAGCTATAAACTTAAAAAAAAAAATCCTGTAGATAAATGGCAATAAGAAACAGAAAATTCACTAACACTTCTGGTGATAAAAAGAGAGAAGTTCAAAAATACCCCAAATACAACTTGAACTTGACGGCTCTAGGTCGCTCACTGTCTACTTAGACTCTCCTAAATGTTGACCTTCATGACTAGATAATAGGCCAGCAGATTAGACATCTCAGTTTGAAAACACTAGGTCCATGCAATTAGAACATTCCCATATCCTGGAAAAATTCTTCCTAAAAATAAAAATGAAAAAAAAAGCAATTATTCTTTATAAAAACACACACATGGAGCAATGTAATTGAGAACCAGCACACCGTTACAGAATACAAAGTATACTTTTTTTCCTCCAGAAATGGATTTGTCTGACCCAGATTACTCTGAACTTCAAATGAATTATAAACCTCTTGCCAGAAATTCAAATTGCTGAATCTCTTTTCTCCTGACATTTTATAATTTAGCATTTTGTCGTTTCAACTAGTAAAAAAAAAAAAAATGGTTTTTGTTTTTTTTTTTTTTATTTCCTCTCAGGTAGTGGCAAGTTAGCAATATCATGGCAAAGCCTCTCGGTGGAACTGTGAATCAACCTGGAAAGTGATTAGATTGTCCCAGTCTTTTTAAGTGGTCACGTTCATTTTTTTTTTTCCAGTAGTAACTGGGGAGCTTGTCAAGTCACTGCTGAGGAGACGTAAGGAGGGCTGCAAGGAGCAGCAATATAGTTTGGCTGCTGTGGAGTACTCGTCAGAGAAGAGTGCTCAGGCATGGGGTTAAGCCAATAGGAAGTCTTTAGTAGCCAGCCGTTGCCTAGACTGGGTGTTTGGGGTGCCAGTGTAGCATTTAGCCTTTCTCAGGGTGAGCTTTTAAGCGCAAGAACCACGTTCTGAGTTGACATACTTCAGTTAACAGCCAGAAAGACTTCTTCAGCACTAAATGTACTTTGAGGAATTAGGCCTTTTACTTTTGGCAGATAGTGCTGCCTACGAGCTAAGTTTACAGCCTGAATGGTACTTCTATCATAGAGTCAGTTGTGGTAAGGTCTAGGGTCGTGTTACAGTGACTAAGTGAAAAATAGTGGCTATCTATAGCAAATGAAAACCGACTTAGTCAATATATGAAGCTGTATTTTATGTCATCTCCAGTCCCTAAAACTAAACGCATTTACATCCGATGCCTTTATTCATTCCACTTACCACCGTAGAAGAAAGAGAAAGACATTTGTGAGTTTCAAAAATACCTTAAGCCTAGTGACAAACCTAGTGACAAAGTCAGCCAAAGTTTATCCCAGAAATAGGAGAGGGGGGAGGGGAGTTACCAGCAAGCTCACTCATTGGCTGAGGGTTACCAGCAAGCTCGCTCATTGGCTGAGGGTTAACAGCGAGCCAGCTCATCAGTCCAGCTGCCTTCACTATCTTGACCCCTGCGCACGATAAGGAGAGCCTTAGGATGAGATTTGTGTCTGTTCAGTTCACCCTTCATCCTGAGCCTGTGAGCACACCAGAAACTCAGTCCGTATTTTTTAAAGGAAGAATTGATCTCACAGGTTATCGTTATTTTAGGCAAAATGGGCAGCCTATAATCTCAGCCTTAAGATTTTCACAAACTTCAGAGCATTTTTTTTTAATCCCATAGAATGAAGTAAATCAAAAGCGAGAACTGCTGATGGATTCACAGTAGTGATCATTTAAGCATCAAATAAAGTGTGTGTGTGGAGGGGGGGGGGGTTAAAGCAAACATAATCTTATGCCATGGAAGAACTAGACCATGTGGCCAGAGCATTGCCCAGAAAGCTGACTCCCTAAAACAAGCATAGCTTTTATTGAGTAGACACATAACCTACTTTCCCACAAGACACAAGCTAAATCAGTCTCCAGAAACCCATTCAGGGCAGGAGAGATAAGAGGAGCAGGGGACTCTGTCTGCCCTAGGCTCTCAAGAACCTTCTTGCTAGGCTCAGCTTCCACATCTGTTGAGCGTGAGCCATACAGAGATTCACAGATCTTAAATTCACACCTGAGATAATACTGATGCTGCTCACCCGCTGAAGCCCTTCCCACTCCAGAGTACTAGGAGGCTTCACAGTGTTTGCTTTCTTTCAGTGTTCTCATTACTCTGGTCTGCCTACTCCCTGGGGGAGTTCAGGGTCTACCATGTTTGTAAAAGTCTACCATTTTGTTTCATTGGAAATCATATTTTATAACTTCACAGTTTTCTGTATGAGTCTTTATCAGACAAATGCAGCAGTCACCATACAGACTCCCCTAACAAGGAAGACACTCTGTTTATTTTCTTAGGGTCTAAAATGCTCTTTGTCCTACCTTGTCTCTTTGATTAGTGGTGTGGTACTCTAAATTATAAGCCCAGACTCTGAGGATTCCTTGTGTCCCAGTCACTGCTGCCTCAGGACAAAAGTGTAGAGCGGATGACATTTGACCTACATCAAGAAGCACAGCTAGCGTTGGAAATCCTGGAGGAATCCCAGGCACCCCCGAGATACCAGGATTTCCTTAGGTAAAAGTGACATGGAATTAACTATGCACCTCTCCCTGTACATTTTTCATCTCCAGACGATTTACAATACTTAATACATTATCCTTGTAATGCAAATGAGTGCCACACTATATTCTGTAGCAAATAATAGTAATCTGTACATATCCAGAACAAATACAGTTTTTTTCCTAAATATGTCCTGTCCTAACCATTCTATTCAGAAGATGGAAGAACTTGTGTGTATGGCAGCCCAACTGTGTGTGTTTGGTCCTGTCCAAAGGTTGGAAGGATGAGGATAAATGTAGGCTCTGGGACCACAGGAGTGAAAGGTCCCACTTCAACCTTTGGCTGTAACTCCCTTGCCTTTGTACTATTCTAGTTTCCACAAAGTGGAAGCACAGATTTTTCTCCCAGCCTTCTCCAGGACTCTCACCATGCACAGAAACAAACCCTTATATGCTATCTCAAACACTTTACATTAGACCCACACACTTTGGAAGAACAGGATTCAGCTATGGGTGGGGAGGGTTTAGGCGATTATGTTTATGTTCCTCCCTCAAAACATTTAAATATCAAAGTTTGTATACTCAAAAATGAATGACTAAAAAGATATTTGGTCTCACAATCTTTGGACTTAACCTATCATAGTAACCACTTGTGTTATCTTTTAAATGGCACCCCTACAAACACACACACACACGCACACATCCCCTGGACTTTGGGATTTCAAGCTTTATTTGATGCCTTTTCATTCAAATAATCTTTTAAATTTTAATAAAATGCAACATGCATTCATCTTATGATGGAAAATACTAAAGTTGTCTAAATACACATCCTAGACACGGCCTTCACCACTGTTTACTGAATTGACCTTTTCTAAAATGTTGCCTTCTGAAAATTCCAGTTCTTGCTGAGCTGTTTCTTCAGAATTTGGTCTAATGAGCTCAGGCTAGCAGGGGCTTACACTAAGGACCTGGGCAGAGCTATTGCCTGAGTGCCAGGCCTAATCTTCTTTTTGTACTACACATGTTTCTAGCATCTCTTTTAGAAATGTGTGCAGTTCTTTCTGTTTCCTGAAACCCTGTGCTCACTGGTAGCAAGCAGAGGGAGGGAGACAGGAGTGGGATGCTGAGTGGGAGCTCTGTGGCCTGCCTGCAGAGTGTTACCAGGGAAGCTGTAATTTACTAAGGCTTAGTATCCAGGGCCCTTGGGCCAGTCTGACAGACGTACTCCAGAGCAAAAGAGCCAATCAGGCAAGATTTTAGATACGACAATAGAGATGGAAGGGGGGCTATGTATCTCTCAAATATGGCCCATCACTTGCACATGAAGACTGTATGTAGTATATGGATGGGCTTCATAATTCTGCTCCCCAAAACAAGTAAGTTGAGATTCGAACCACCTGTGGGATGGAGGGTAGGGGCTTTGGGAGGTCATTAGATTTAGATGAGGTCACGAGAAAGGAACTCTAATGGTGAGTGAAATTAATGCACTTATAAGAGAGGAAAACTGAAGCCTGTGAGGATACAGTGAGGAAGCCTATAAGCCGAGCATGTCCCTTATCAGACCCTGCCAGTGGTTCCCAGACTCCAGAAACACAAAAACTAAGTGTTAGCTGCTGAAGTCCCCTGTCTTCACTGTTTTCATTACAGTGGACCAAACTAATGTATACAGCGTCTTCACAAGCTGTTTATTTCCCATTTTCCTGTATAGTATTATTGTGTGTAGTATGCACGCACATGCATGTGCTACATGTATGGAGGCCAAAGGACACCTCTGTAGAGTCCTTTCCTTCTGCTTTCATGTGGGTTCCAGGGGATGAATTCAGGCCACTGCCCTTTAGACAGGGGATTTGCCCACTGAGCCATTTCACTGATCTCTTTGAGCAGCTGCTTTCTAAGCTTATTGTGACAGTGAAGGTGACTTCCACTGGGTTTCCGCTTGACACATTATCTATGATGTCTTGCTTTGAAGTCAAAAGACTATACCCCTCACCTCAGCCCCTGTTAGGTGCTGGGTGTCTAGGTGAAATCTGTACCTGTAACCTCAATGACTGGTAGGGCCTGTCAATACCTTGGAGAGTAGATATATTCTATTATACTAGCAATATATTTGGCGTGGGGGGTAAGGGGCTTTGCTTTTAATATATAACAGAAGGTCAAAACAAAACAAGTCTTCTGGGTGAGGGAAGCACCCAGAAGTTTGAGCTGTGGTCCTCTCACATAGAAAGGGCTTCATCTTGTGTCACTTTGGAACAAACAAAGTTGAGTTCTTATGTTCGCTGAAAAAGGAGCCTCGGTCTTAAAAACTCTCTCTCCTTCCAGTGAAGTGTTTACAAGTTTGGTTTCTGATTTCTGTCTATGTCCCCATCTCCTTTCCGTCAGTCCTTTCTGCCTATGACGTCATTAAAGTGAGCTTCCCAGTGTCCTCACAGGTCTTTCAGTCAACACATCTTTGAGGCAGCTTTGGGTTCAGGCATCATTTCACCCACTTGCTCTGTCACAGTGCCTCTCTGCTTCACTGCTACCCGCGTGACCCTCTGCTCTTTCTCTCTTGCCATCTTCATTACTTTCTCTCAGTATCATTTAGCATTTATCCTTTGAAGGCCCCTTCATGAGTCTTTAAATGCCAGTTCTCCTTTAGGGTCTTTGCTCCATTTCTTCTATTTCACCAACTATGTCTGACTTCCAGATTTGTATTTCTTAGCTGGGGTTCCCAGGGTTCGAGCATTTGCTGCACTTCTATCCTAAACTCAGCGTCATCTACAGGAACTCACAGGTACCCAGGACACACAAGAGAAGAGAAACCATCATTTCTGCCCATCACAGCCTGAGTCTTTCCTTCCTCCTCGTGGTGATGAGCCACAGCATCATCGACCCAGTCATCAAAGTTGAAGTGAATATCATTCTTGCCCTCTGTGAGTTGTCTTCTGAATCTCATTGCTCTGGGATGAGATTCATTGCTGGTCTACCTACCAGCTGCCCTAGATCCCAGCTCACTTCTCTAGATGCTCATGGCTGCATTTTCTCACGATAAAGCTTCAGGGCATTCCATTTCTAGCCATGAGCACATGTGCTGTGTGCTTTTCTTCAGCTTAGCCCTCATCAGTCCCCGCTGAGTGATTTTACTCTGAATTATTCCATCTCTCTGATCACTGGGGACTCTCTACCCTTGCCTTTTCATATACTGTTTCTGCTGCGTGGGATGCTGTTCCTGCCCTTGTCCTACAGCCAACTCTTTCATTCTGGAAAACATTACTTCCTGACACTCCCACTTTCCAAGACAAAACAAACAAACAAACAGACAAAAAAAAAAAACCCAAAAAACCAAAAAACAAATAACAAAACCAGAATACTCTTGTGTTCCAACAGTACCCTGTGCTTCTATCTCAGAGTGTATCATGCCACAATAAATTACCTGTTTACTCACTGTTAACAAGTTGTGACAGCAGGCACAAGGCCTGTGGAAATCCAAACCATACAAAATCTTAGCATTGAAAGAGGGATTGGGCATGAAGCCCCACCCCTAGATGAGGAGCTATTGGCCAATGGTAGCCATGGTGGGAAGGATAGTCAATTTTCTCGGACTGGAGTCCCTGGTAAGTCATCTGTGCTCAAATGGAGAGCTACACATGCAAGAAAATTTAAGCTGCACATATTGGTCTTGATGGATTTAAAAATTAAAAGGACACAGAGTAGGGAACAGGGGTGTATATGAGAATAGTTGGGGAGCAGAGAATATAATCAAAACAAATTCATGAAATTCTTAAAGAACTGATAAAATATATTATACAATCAATTATTAGCCTCACTATATTGAGACAATCCAGAGCAGAACCATGTCTTTCACCCCCTAATTCCTATATTTAACATAATTCTTAGAATATAATAGGTGTCCTGGCTAGTTTTATGCCAACTCAACATAAGTTAAAGTCATCTGAGCGAAGATAACCACAACTGAGAAAATGCCTCCATAAGATTAGGTTCAGCCAGTGGTGCAAGCAGAATCTTTACTCACAGCAGAGTAAAGATTTTGCTTTACTTTACTGGGAGGCAGAAGCCAGCCTGGTCTAGAGAGTAAGTTCCAGGACAGCCAGGGCTGTACAGAGAAACTGTGTCTTGAAAAACCAACCAACTAACCAACCAACCAAAAGTAGGCTGTGACAAGCCTGTAGAGCATTCTCTTAATTAGTGATTGACATGGGAGGGCCCAGCCCACTGTGGGTGGAGCCACCCCTGGAATGACAGTCCTGGCTTCTATAAGAAAGCAGGCTGAACAAGACATGAGGAACAAGCCTGTAGCACCCGGCCATGTCTTCTGCATCAGCTCCTGCTGCAGGCTCCTGCTTTAACTTCCTTTAGTGATGAACTGTTACCTGGAAGTGTAACTAAAAGTGTAAAAGGAAATAAGCCCTTCTCTTCCCCGGGTTGCTTTTGGTCATGCTGTTTCATCACAGCAATAGAAAAGCCTGACTAAGACAGTAAGGAATTAATAATGCTTGCTACATGCGTGGGTGAGTGAATAAGTGGATGCCAGTGTCTTCACTCTCTTCCCTCAAACTTCCTACATAGCTTTTTACCCCTCAGTTTGAAAGATTAACTTTTGTTATAGAATGCCCCAAGAATATTTTTTCTGCAATATCTTATTTCCGAAAGCAAACATACAACAAATAGCTAGAATGATTAAAATTAAACTTGCCTTTTTAATTAAGAAAAAAATCTTTGAATTCATTGGATACTTCCCATACTTCTGTTATACATTCTCACACCTTGACGTTAGAAAAGTCTCCTTTTTGTAGAAACAGCTGTGCTCAGCTGATCACAATCAGTTCATCACTAATGCTTCTTTAACAGGCCATAATAGTTTTTCTCTTCACTTCAGAGCCAATACATAGATATTCCTCGTCTTCTTGCCCAAGTCAATTCATAAGCACTTTTAATCTATGAACTTTCAAGCTCAAAAAGATGTATTGGGTCACTAAATACTTATGTCTTGCTTACACAGGATTGAGAGCTCACAAAGGTTCAGGATCAATTATATTTCATCTCCCAGTACTTATTTCACAGCTGAACACTTCTCAGAATAATGAACAGGAGTCCAGTTTCTGACAAGCCATGGCAAAGGCCAAATGAATGAGCAATATTAGTTACCCTGGACCCACATGCTCTAGCGAGTGTGTGTGTGTGAGTGTGTGTGTGTGTGTGTGTGTGTGTGTGTGTGTGTGTGTGTGTGTAGGGAGGTAGTGTGGCTCTGACTCATTACAGTAACCATGTATGCTCAGACCCAAATCAGAGTGGAAGTCTGAAGCCATGGGCCTTTTATCACAGGAAAGTAACACACACATTTGTGTGACCACACCACCTCATAAATCTCTGCCCTAGTGCCAGAATCTCATGTGGGACCACTAAGCTCATACATGAACCATGAACTCCTCTGGGCTGAAGTTAAGATGGTAAGTGTCATCTATCTGTGAGTGTTGTGTTGTTGTTGTTTGTTTGTTTAATATCGTGTGTCTGTGTGTGTGCCTGAGTATATGCACACGTGTGTGCAGTACGTGGGGAGAGCCAGAAGAAGGTGTTAGATCCCCTGGAACTGGAGTAAGAGACAGCTGTTAGCTGCCTAATGTGGATACTGGGGACTAAATTCAGCTCCTCTGGAAGAAGCAAGCACCTTTAACCACTCAGTCATCTCTCCAGACCACTGGTTGTTTTGTGTCGTTGCTTTGTCTGAGGCAGGCTCTTTCTGTGTACCCTTGATTAGCTTTTGTAATTGTTATGGAGCCCAGGCTAGCCTAGAACTTAACGGCAAACCTCCTGCCTCAGTTTCCCAAATACCTCTGCCACCATACCTGCAAAGATGTTAAGAGAGCCTAGAAACGAGTGCAAAAAGTCTTGGCAAATGCTGAGATGTAAAAGGTGCTGTTTGAAAGCAACTGGAGTCAGAAAAGCAGCTGCTGGCTGCCAGGAAAGCCCACATAAAAAAGAGGAAGTGAAAACTCCCAGCTTTCCCCCAACTTGCAATCTCCTATGCCTCCGACTGGCTCGGCCTATGAAAAGCCAGAAGACAGGGAAAGGGGAAGCTCCAATACTCTGTGGAATTAGAGAACAGAGCCCTGGAAAGGCCAAGCAACCAGGCAAAAGCCTGGCAGATTCCCTGTAAGTAGATAGAGTTGGAATGAGGCAGAAGAAGCAAGCCAAGGCTATGGAAGTCTTTGTTGATATGCAGTGGACAGGAGGTGAATTGAAGACAGACAGTGAAGAAGAGGGGAGTGGCAAGGACCGGAAGAGAAGAAAGAGAAGACATGGCTCCATGTCACCTAGAACAGTGGCTCTCTGTGCTGGGCTAGGCTAGAAAGACCACAGAACAAACAACTCAGGCCAACTCAGAAACCCACAGGGAACTAGTATGTGCTTTGATGCACTGAAGTTTATTTATATCTAATAAGTAATTGATTGAACTGACTGTAAAATTTAAAATCTCTCCTGTCAAATGAGGTTGAAATCTCTTTTTTAAAAAAACAAAACAAAACAAAAAAACTTGCAGAGGGATTTAAGAAAGTCAACCCCACTGTAGGCCACTCGATTGTGTGGTGCTCAAAGAGAAAGAGATCACCAACAGAACATCAGGGTTGCTGGAGTAGGATGAGGGGGTGGGGGAATGAAGTGGGAGGAGAGCATCCAGGGGTTTCATCTCTAATGTATGTTCATCGCTGTTTCATATTTAGGAACTAGTTTTGGATTAGGAATAAATAAGGAAGTTCCCTGAGAAGTAGAAGATCATTGCTGAGAAGGGAACTCAGTCTAGAGATAAGGAGAACAAGCCTGACCACCCTTTTACCTGGCTGCTCTTGTGCTGTTAATTTGTTTTTGAAAGGAGCATAGCTCTTTCCTCCAAGTACTTCCGTTGAGCTGTCCGTCCAAACGAAAGAGCAGCACCTAGGCCTCTTACAAAGGCCACTTACACTGCACAAATTAGAACCTCTGTCCTGTGATCCTGGAGCATCAGATACTGAGAAGTAGCTGGCACTTTGCATAGCCTCAGTTGGGTTATTGTTCACCTCACAGGGCTCATCTGCATAACAAAGAAGACAGAGTATGGGGGGCGGGGTGTAGTCGGGAAAGATGCTCTGATACTGCTGTGTGGGCAGGGGTTGGGTTCACAGTACCAACGTGGAGGCTCATAACTGTCTCTAACTTCAGTTCCAGGGTATCCAACACCCTCTTCTAGATTCCTTGGGTGCACACGATACACTAACACATATACAATATTTTAGTTAAAAAAAAGGGGGGGAAGAAGACAAAAAGTTAGCTTGGCACTAGAATGCTTTATAAAAATTATTTTGCTGTTATTACAATGAAGACTTCATTAAGAAATATTCCTAGCTTTTTTTTTGAGTCATTCAAAGAGAATATTGCTGTGAGAAGGTTTCTGTTTAATATTCAGTCTCATCCTCTGAGTTATTAATAGGAACGCGTTAACAGAAACAGTTTCTATATTGTGCTGATGGATGCCCCTGGAAACAACCAGCGAAACTTCAATCTTCCTATCTGGATTTTCTCACAACAGAATGCCTGTTGTGCCTTGCCGCTGGGTCACTTGTTCTAGGGAAAGGCAGTCTGCCTGTTCGAATGCTTTAAAACATGCCATTTCAGAAATATATCTTCTTAGTGATTCTTCCGGTAGTGTACAGGACTCGTGTTTCACACTCCTTAGCATGTGAATCCTCGCTGGAGGGACGGTAATATAGGGGCTGCCCAGCCCAGGAGGTGCTGTCCCTGCTTCGAGGTGTTTATGACCAGTAGCTAAATAACCAAACTTCAGTCTTCACCAGCTCTTCACTAACGCCAGAAACCTTTGAAAGGTTATCATTATAATAGCAGTGTTACCAAGTAAGCCACACAAAGGAAGGACTTCATTCATTGTTCTAAAACAGAAGCATCCCAACTGATAGGAAACGTAACTAAGCGTGACCATTTTAGAGAAACGGAAGTTAAGGTTCAGAGATAGTAAATTGCTTTCCTGAAAATTACTAGTTATTCAACAGTGGGCCTGGGATTCAAAGCCCACCGCTTGGTCGCTGTACCCATCACTGAGCATGTAACACTTGATTTAATGTTCTGTCACTGTGTTGAAATGGTTAACACTGCCTATGTAGGAGTTCTATATTTTTTATTTTGCAATGAGCTTCTCAAATCCCGTAGCCAGTCTTGACTATACTGCATTTCGTGACACCCTGGGTAGATACTGCATATGAGGGCAGGGTTTCAACACTGTCCACACATTCTGCAACAGTTCTTTCAAAAGACAAAACTGATTTCCACCCACACTTGACTCCGTCATGCCTGCTAATGAATGGCATCTGGCAGAAGGAAGGGTGTGTGTTTAAGAGTACTATAAAGAAACACTGCAGCTTGTGCCTTGCCACTGAGTCATTTGCTCTAGGGAAAGGCAGATATCCTATCATGAGGATGCTCAGTCAACATGTGGAAAAGTCCACGGGGTGAGGGACTAAGGCCTTGTAAAGCCCAACCAATTCCTTTTTTTAAAAGAAACTCCATTTGTTCGAGGCCAGGGGCTAAACTCCAGTTCCAGGAAGAAAATCAGAGTCCTCCTGAGCAAGTACCCTATGACAACCCATCCCCCTTAGCAACAGCCAGTGAGGCTACAATAGCAGGGTCAAGATAACTCAAGACATCCCGCAGAGAATAAGTAACTTATGCATCCTGTTGGTCCCATGGCTTCGTTCTCATCTTCAGTTCCTACGGATTACAGCAGAAATGTAGTTTTTAAAATATTAACTTGCTGACCCGTATAGATGCATGCCCCAAGTTTTCTGTATCCGAAATACAAATCCTGAACCCCTAGACTCAGGGCTCTCACTCTGACCCACTACGATGGTGAGAGAGACCTTGCTCACAATAAAGACCCTTAGGTGTTTTACATTGGAATTGGCTCCTTAGTGGTCTTTGGATACATGCAACTTGGGCTTAACAGCCTCCTGACAGCAATCATTTAAATCAGCTATCTCTTGAAAACCTTGACTGCCTGACTCCGCACCCAGCACTTGCCTTCTGAGAGGGAACCATCTAGACGCTCCACTTAATTACTGATACTCAGGAACTATGTCATAAGTTTGTTGTTTTGAGCTAGGATAATTTATTTTATGTAGTAATGGATAATTCATATATTACGTAATGGTAAAATATTATATGTTTGGTACAGTATTATAATTGATTTGATTATGCCATTTCAGACCCTGTGGGCATTTAATCCACAGGACACTGTAGGAATGCTCTTCTGTGAGCAACAGAGGGTTTCTCTCCACCCTTTCCTTGTGCCAAGGTCTTCTTTTAATTTGGACCATGGCCTTTGACATTGTGTCTTATTCTTAATTCAAAGACTGCCAGACATGCTCCTCCCACAAAGAGTGGCCTCCCTTCTAATTGACCAGTGTTGCTCCAGTTACCAGTCATGTCATAACTCTGTGACATGGCCTAGAGTTGCAGTTCAAGATTTTATAGCCATGTTTTTACTGCCTGCACAGCGTGGAATGAGGCCAGCAGAAGTTGTACCCCATGGCTCTATAATCTGCTCTAGTCACCCAGTTTGGCATAGGACTGATTAGAGGAGCTTCGAGAGATAAGCCATCTAGCTACGGCCTAGCTCCATGCCATGCCCTTGTTCTGTAGGATCCTGTGTTGGTGATGAATGAGAAGGGTAGTGGCTTGTGCAATACCAATAGACACATTTGAAAAGTGAGTTCCTCGCTGCCTATGCCGTAACATCAGAGCATCTGGGTCCTAAGTGTAATTTCTGATCCAGCAAGCTAGACGTTTAAAATCTGATGGCCACAGTGTCTGGGTCTGGGACTTCCTCTCATACGTGTACCATTCAGAGGGCAGATGCGAAACAGGAACATGAACAATAGATAGAGTGGTCTGCCACTTCCTCCTTCTGCATGTTGGGGAAGTTTCATTCACCAAAAAAAAGTTATCACTGCTCTGTAAAGTGACAACTATGTCACTTTACAGCACTGTGTCAATACAGAAAACCAGGCAGTCACAGCTCCCTGGCACAGAGGCACCCGGGAAGTGGGAACTGTCTAGTGTTAGAGAATAAGGTGAAGATGTCTTTTTTTTTTTTTTTTTTTTTTTTGGTTTTTCGAGACAGGGTTTCTCTGTGTAGCCTTGGCTGTCCTGGCACTCACTTTGTAGACCAGGCTGGCCTCGAACTCAGAAATCCGCCTGCCTCTGCCTCCCAAGTGCTGGGATTAAAGGCGTTCGCCACCACGCCCGGCCGGTGAAGATGTCTTACTAAACCACCATCTTCCACTTTTAATTCAACTTTGTAAAGCAAAACTGGTCATGGGTTGGAAAGAAAGGAGAGAGCATCTATGATCATCACTGCACTACAGAATCTACCCTAAGCTCTGATCTCAAGGCAAACCCTTCACTTTAAATGAGCCTATTATGCTCACAGCAGATGCAGCCAAGAACAGGAAAAGCCAGGTCTGCCCCACTGAGTATTTTTCAACAGAAGGCTTAGGAAATTTGTTTACTATCCTGATAACCTTTACTCCAGACCAATGGCCCTCCTCTGGTTCTGTTTTTAAAACCTAAGTTTGTCAGATGAGGAAGGCTAAGCCAATTAGCCAGCTGAGCTAAGTCAGAGTTCAAGAGGAGTCCCTAGAGAAGGCCCCATCCTGCCTCTCATGTCAAATCTATCCTAACGTGGTGTCTCCAGAAGTAGAACCACAAAGACACTCCATGAGGACATTGACCCACCTCTGATTTGGTTTTACATTTTCTCTTTGTGTTGTCTTTGTAAGGTATGATGATTATGATGTTTGAGCCTGTCTTCCCAAATACAGATCCTAACACATGATTTCAGAGTTCACAGAAAGAAGGGAGAAACGAGAAATGGACACGTGTAATGGGATTAAATGAGACTTGGTTTTGCAGTGTTCCCGGTGGTTCTCAACACAGCCTATATGATCCCAAACAAGAAGAGCCATTCTGCAGTTTGCATTATTAGTTAATGAGCACCTACTAAGCACATGGAACTGAGGTAGTGCATGATGCTCTAAGGACATTACACTTCTATTTCATGCACACAGTCTTTCAGCTCCTTCTAAAGCTGAAGACAGAAACAATCTTGTCGTTAACGTCAGCAGAAAGTTCCACACACAGAATATTTTTCAAAGTATCTTCTTCCCCATGGAAAGGTTCTCTAAGCAGGCACTGCCTATCTTTATGAATAAATTGTTTTGAAAAGTTTACCTCACCACTCATATGCAAATTCTTATTGGTAGATAAGAGAATAACTAATTGCATTAGATGAAGAAGTTTTCTCACGTGATGCATTTAGATACCATGATGGGAATCTTTGGGGTGGGAGGGAAATGAGAGAAATTTTATAATTCAAGGATATGGACCTTTCCGCACACCCTCTTTTCCTTATAATTAACTTATTTCCTCACTGAAGAACAACACATTTCCTCAAGCTAATATAGAATTTATTAATAACAAAGAACCCCTGTTCCTTCTGTCTTGGAAGTAAACCCTACAAAGCTCTTGGGATAAAGTCTGGGAGTGCCACACAGTTCTTTGAAAGCTGGAATTTGTATCTTTAGAGCGTTTGTGAAAGAAACATAGCTCAGTGCCCTCTGGAGTCACTTGTTGTCTACCACAGGCTGCAGTAGTTATATTGAAAAAAGTGAGCATAGAATGTTTGAAAACATTGTTCTGAGGTATGCTCTTCGGGGCTCTCTCAGAACATGCTCCAGCAAGCTCTTCCTAGCCAAGGAGAACTCCTCTGGGACTCAGAAAACCTTTACCATCCCAATACAGGTCTTTTAGGAAATTTGGGAAAGGGCGAGGGAAATGAAACTATTTTCCCAAGTCAAAGACTCTGGTTAGTAGGAACAAGTATAGAGTCTGGAAGTAAAATAATTGAATGGCTTTTCTTATTTTAAACATGTCTTTTTAAAAACACATTTCCTGCAAGTGGGAGACATGGGTAAATAGTTGGTAAGTGACAGTAATGTTGTAGTGTGGATGACCTGGGATGAAATATTCTTTTTTGGAACCAGTTCGTTTTTTATTCAGAGTGTCTTCCAGTCTTAATTTTATGTACCTTACAGGTGGCTTCAATTTTTTTCAACAGTGTGATGTGACTTCTATTTTTAATGTATTACAAACCTACTTCAATATCAATAGTTACGGCTGTGACTGTCAGCAGAGGGTGTTCATTGGCTCCTTTGAACAGGGCTCTGCAGGAAAAGATCCTCCCAAGCCCTGGTTTGGAGCCCTCAGCAGGGGTAAAATCACTAGAAGCAAGAATTTCTCTTGTTTATTTTTATAGAAGAGAAAAGAAAGACTCTTTGAAAAGACTTCTATACTAAAAAGAAAGAAAAATACATGGTTGTCTGTGTTCTTCACTTCCTGTCCAGGCAGTTAAACAGAAGGATGAAGGTCTGTCTAAGAATTTACTCTGGAACCCCGAAAAAGCCTCACAAATCCCAGAGCCCACAGCACCCTGTCTGGGCCTCCCTTATCTGTTAAGGAGGACAGAGGATCTAATTCATGAAGTAGTTTGAATAACATGTAAAACACTGGAACAGAAAAACAGATGCACGAAAACTGCTCATTAAATATTGGCAGCTTTGGGTAAAGGTAGAAATAGCCTTGTAATGTTGGTTGGCAGAGTTGAAAGTTTGGATGTAGCTCTGTGACAGAGTGCTGGCCTGCCACATGTGACCCTGTCTTCAGTGCTAGAATTTTCACTAGATCACTCAGGGACAATAAAGAACTTGTGGAAGAAAGACGCTTGGTCTGGCACTTTCCATAGTTGGTTTCTCTTCCAGCAAGCTCAAGCAGACTGCTAGCCTTCCATAATCTGGGAGAACAAGAGAAGCTGTTAGAACAGAAGTCATGACCCAGGCAATCGACATCCATAGAGGGCATGGTACCTCTGTAATGACAATAGTTGTACCCATTATTTATTGATTGCCTTTGGGGTGGGTTGGCATTATGCAAATATTGTCCTATTTGCCTTTGAACGGACTCTCTGAAATAGCTTTACAACTGACAGCAAGAATTCAGAGAGCCTAAATAATTTTAATGTGATCCACTAAGACCCCAAATGAAAGCACAATCCTACATTTACTCATTAAAATATATAATAGACATTATATAGAGATGTATAGATTATAGATGGAGATAGGCAGATTCTCATTATGTAACCCCAGCTGACCTAGAACTCACTAGTAGTGCAGTCTAGTCTCAAATTCATAGAGGTCTCCGGCTCTGCCACCTCACCTGACCACTGGGATAATATATTACATTTACCAGCATAATGAATTATATAGAGAACTACTCTGCCTAAAGGAACATAGACGAGGCAATATTTAAATTAAACAGTGGTCTGATTTGCATGGATAGGCCACAGATCAGACTAATTTCCCTTTCTTTTCATCTCAAAAAAACAAAACAAAACAAAAAAGAGAGAAAAGAAAAAGAAAAGAGAAGACAGAAACAAGATTTTCTTTCTATCTGAAATTAATTTATACAATTTTTTAGGCAGTTTTTGTGATTTTATTTAAATACAAAACATACACACAAGCCATTTATTCATTTTCTTTGCTGTGTAGCCTGGCATTGGGATTGGTGGCTCTGATGGCCAGCTGTGCTGCTCTTTCTGCGATGGCTTCTCGGTTCTTAGAGGACACACTGTGAGCCACTTCAGCACAGTAAAATTTGTTACACATCAGCAACACTTCCAGTTCCTTGACATTGTGGACCAGAAACTTCCAGAAGCCACTAGGCAGCATGTGCTTGGTTTTCTTGGTGCTCTAGTAACCAATGTTGGGCATTAGGATCTGGCCCTTGAATCTTCCCTGCACCCTGTTGTCAATGCCTCTGGGTTTACTCCAGTTCTGCTTTCACCGATTTTCACATATCGGTCTGACTGGTGCCTGCTGAACTTCTAGGTCTTCTTTTTGACGATCTTGGGCTTCACCAGAGGTCGGAGGGCAGCTATGATGCCTTTTACAAAAGTCAGACCCACGTTAGTAAAGAAATTGGCCCAGTACTCGGGAGGCAGAGGCAGGTGGATTTCTGAGTTCGAGGCCAGCCTGGTCTACAAAGTGAGTTCCAGGACAGCCAGGGCTATACAGAGAAACCCTGTCTCGAAAAACCAAAAAAAAAAAAAAGAAAAACCCTGGAAGGTGGGGCTGCCTGTCTCAGGCCTTGAGTGATGTTGCAGAGTGTCTTCCAATCACCAGCTACCGAGCAGAGCAAACTGGGAGTGGAGTGGGTACCTCTGCTAGACTTGTTCTCCCTCCTGCTTCCAAAGCTGACAGAATACTAGTAATTTACATATTTTTTTATCAACATCATACTGTTTAGTAACAGGATATATGTTTTCTGAACTTGAGTTTATCACTCCTACAATTAGATTATTATATATTATACATGATATCATACATTATATATTTTGTTACATGCTATGTATTTATCATATATAATATTATATTAATATTATCTATTATACATTGTACATGATACATTATATCATTGTAGTGGTTTGAATATGTTTGGCTCAGGGAGTGGCACTATTTGGAGGTGTGGCCTTGGAGTAGGTGTGTCACTGTGGGCATGGGCTTTAAGACCTTCCTCCTACCTTCCTGAAAGCCAGTCTTCCACTAGCAGCCTTCAGATGAAGATGTATAATTCTTAGCTCCTCCTGTGCCATGCCTGTCTAGATGCTGCTATACTCCCACCTTGATGATAATAGACTGAACTTCTAAACCTGTAAGCCAGCCCCAATTAAATGATGTCCTTTATAAGACTTGCCTTGGTGGTGATGTCTGTTCACAACAGTAAAACCCTAATTAAGACAGTCATATATTATATTTAATAATATATAATATAAAATTATATATTTGTATGTATGTTATACATACACACATTTAAAATCATATGTCTGCGATAAGGGGTCTCAAAATCAATGTATGTTCAATACACTCAGCTACAACATATCTCTGTTTCTTGTAAGAAGTCCCTTGATGGACTATGTCCCAAGGAAAATACCAAAGTATGACCTTGACCATGATAGTGTGAAGATTGGAAAAAGAATGGACTCCATAGGTTCATATACATGAATGCTTGGTCAGCAGAAAGTTCGGAAAGATTTTCACACAGTTTGGAACTGTTTGAAAGGATTACCAGCATTCTGAGGCATGACCTTTGGAGTGGGCGTGACCTTGTTAAAGGAAGTGTGTCACTGGAGGTGGCAGGAGTTGAGTCTTCAAAAGCCCATGCCAGACCCAGTCTCTCTCCCTTTCCCTCTTCTCCTTTCTGTCTATGGATCAGGATGTAGCTCTTAGCTACTCCTCCAGCACATGTGTGCCTGCATGCTGCCATGCTCCTAACCATGATGATGATGGACTGAACCTCTGGAACTGTAAGCCAGCCTCCAGTTAAATGCTTTTCCTTATTGCTTTGGTCATGGTGTCTCTTCACAGCCACAAAAAAGTGACTAAGACAGACAGGTACTGGACAAAAATTTTTCATCACTTAATGTGAAAAATGAATAGCTGGGGATATTATGCATGTTCCAAATGATGTCCAAGCTGAACAACTGGATGTCCTATCCATTCTATGCTATAGGGCTTCCTCCTCTCACAAGGGGAGACCTCTTGTTAACAGTGGACACCAGTCATTTAATGCAAGGAAAGATAACTACTACACAGGAATGGAATATAAATCTCTATCCACAAACTCAAATGTGCAAGAGATGTTTTATTTCTCAGCAACAAAATGGTACAATAATATAAAAAACAATCTACTCTGAATGTCAGATTCAAGTTTTCTGAGTGGCAAAAACAATTCTGGGACTCACTTTCTTTTTTCTTTTTTCTTTTTTCTTTTCTTTTTTTGACTGTCCTAAATTGTTTATTGGATATGAATTTTACAAATATCACGCGTATTAGCGGTAACGGTGGAGCTGGAGAGTAGTGCGCCTTCTCCAGGCTGCACGGCGGGAACCACCAATAGTGTGGTGGAACTTGTGGCCCTTTCCAAGGCCACGGCTCTTTCGGCCAGCAGATGTCAGTCCACGCATCATTCTGTTTGTGGACTGGTTTGGTGATCCTCTGGGTGTCAGAATTTCTTCTGATAGCTTTATGGAACGGATCAATGAGGATAACCTCAAAAAATTTATATGTGGAATTTTCACCAACCCAGTAGGAATTCAGAACTCTCAAAGCCCCACAATGGCGCCCAGCTCTCTCCTCAGCAACAGACTGAAGGCTCCGGGCAAATTTCAGCTGGTTAACACCATGGTGGACAGGCTTGCCGTAAGTTGCACCCTTAGGAACTGGGCGTTTACAACCACCACAGCAAACACGAATCCTGTAAATGACATAGCCTTGCTTAGCCTTGCACCCTAGTCTTCGAGCTTTATCAGGCTGGGTGGGGCGGGGAGCCCTGTGCAGTGCAGAGAGCTGGCGGTGTTGCCAGCAGCGGACCCTCAGAAGAAAGCGCATCATGTTGGACTGCTTCTTCCTCCATAGCTCCTGGATGTATTTGTATGCACCCATCTTGGCTCACCTGATGGCTGCCGCCAGAGGAAAGGAGGAAGCCTTTCTCGGGACTCACTTTCTATGAGCTATAAGTTTGAAAGGAAAAAGATGGGGAGCAAAGGGAAATAGATTTATCTCTGCTCTTTGGAGGTCCAGCAACCCAAAGGGCTGATTGGATGGACACTGGTCACATATAATGGGCTTCGGGAGGGCTCTTGCCTGTCCCTGCTATCAAAGTGTCTTCTGAGTTCCCTGTATGCCCCTAGGGTGAGGCTGGGGCTATGCAGAGCACTTCAGAAAATCTGTGCTGTTTATGGGTACTCAGGAACCATTCTCCCACCTACGTCAAGCTGGTTAGGGCACTCTGGGATGCAGCCTCAGCCCTCCTGAGTCAGGACATATTCTATAGGCAGATACTATAGCTACTTCAAGCATCGGGAAGCTTTCTCAGGCTCTAGCTGCAATTAGGGGCAGTCACCCTAATCACCCAAGGTTTCTGTTGTCCTCATTGGAAACAAACTGGCAGCTGATGTTCTTGATTTCCCCTCTAACAGTCAGCAGAGCCCATTGCACTTGACCCATCAGCTGACCCTTTGCGGTGGGAAATCTGGTTCCTGTGTCATGGTGTTTGCTGAGACCATTAACTTTGCTTGAGAACACTCTATTCCCTGTAGGTTTGATACATTTGAACTCAACTCAGAAAGACATGTGTTTATTCTTTGAGTCAGTAGATGCCCACAGTCTGGCTTCAAAATGAAGAATCTCTAAAAGACTACAAGAAAACACAAGAATGAAATTCTTTTGCAACTGTTTCCATGAACATTCAAGCTGCTAAAGGAAACTGGGGGGCTGCTACGGACTGAAGCAGGTCCTAGAGGAATGGGTCTGAGAAAATGACATGTTTCACTCAATCTGGTAATAGTAGTCAGGAACGCACAGTCTCCTCTGCACCTGAAGGGCTGGGTGCAACTAGTTTGTACAGGAGTCAGGCACAAGAAGGGATCAGCTGAAATTTATGTTTCCATAACATAGAAGTGGTGCCATTTCTCCAGGCATGACCCTCGGTTCCTGGGGAGCAAGCCTCCTTACGTTTTGTATTCTTCATCAGTGCCACCTACCCCCTGGAATAAAAATGTAAAATGTGACACATAAATACAGATATTGTTATTCTGGTATGCCAAATCAATTAATAATGGTAAGAGTCCCCTCTGACAGGTGGCAGCTGCCTGAGGATGGCAACAGCTCTTGAACTCTGAAGCTACAGCCACAAATGGAGAACCCTGGGTGCTTATGCAGCCTGTCCTTGGAACTACAGCTTGCTGTCATTTGACAACCCACAGCCACAGTTGGATGGGTCCAAGCAGAGAGGGAAGCTTTTCCTGCCTAACTGAAAACATATTCAAGCTCCCAGACAGAACAGGCCACTTTGTTTGTTTTTTGGTTTTTAGACAGACAGGGTTTCTCTGTAGCCCTGGCTGTCCTGAAACTCACTCTGTAGACCGAACTGTCCTCATACATAGAGATTTGCCTGCCTCTGCCTCCCAAGTGCTGGGACTAAAGGCTCAGCTCCTGGTAAGATTTTAATGTACTCAAGTACTCCCTCCCATATCCATCCTCAATTCACCCCCCAAAAATAGATGGCAGCACCCTCTATTTCCAGGAATAAGTCATGTATGATCTTGTGTTACACAGCTTGTGTACCTGACAGATGGTGTGGTGTGTGGGTGCACCCAAGGGCCACAATCTTTTTTTTCTCTCAAAATAGAGCCAAACGTTATTTGTAAAATGGATTTTCTAAGGCCAAGACACAGCTTGGGAAACCTCTGTTGTATACAATATGGAGTAACTTAGAGTAAGGTGCAGCCTGGACTCAACTGTTCCTCTTGAACTGAAAATTCACCTAGAAATGAACACATGAACCTACTTCCCAAACTGCTACTTGTACAAGATTCTGTCTTGGGAGATGACAACCCTGTCAGCTCTTGCCTCCACCCTTCAGACATCTAGTCTACTGTCTGGTTGACAGGTCTACTGTGCCTCTTGCATCCATCCATTCCCTGCCTCTGTGGCTGATGAGCCTTCATTCTGGGGTTGAAGTAATACAAGACTCCCAAAGCAGTGTCTCCAGCCCCATCTCACTTCTTCAATTCAGCCTTTTCATTTCAGTTCTCATGATGCCTCTTAAACAAATTACCAGGAAAACATAACCATCTGGGCAGGAAGGAAATCATTTTAAAGAAGTACGTGCCCCTCTCCCTCAACTATCAGACTGTTGAAACAATAGACCCCGAGAAACAGAAATAGCCTCAGGAATCTCATGCTGGGAGAAGGAAGGGCTTGGGACATAAGGGCGGCTAGAGGAGGAACTTGTCTCACCTTGTCAGCTGGCCTTGCTAGAGAACTTGAGCCTACACATTGGTGTTGAGTGGGACCTCGAGTTGACTGGACTGCTTAGTTGTGTAGAGCTCACTCTTTCTACTTATGCCTTTCCCACCCGTTAGGAAACTAAAGAAGATATATTTGGGCAGGGAGGTCACTGGATCTCTTTGTCTCCTTTCAAAATGTTGCCACATTGAATAGATCTCCTTTCTGTTTCTCACTAATATATTTTTAAAGATTTATTTATTAGTATACATAAGTACACTGTAGCTGACTTCAGACACACCAGAAGAAGGTTTCAGATTTCATTACTGATGGTTATGAGCCAGGATTTGAACTCAGGACCTTCGGAAGAGCAATCAGCGCTCTTACCCACTGAGCCATCTCTCCAGCCCATTTTTTTTTTTTTTAAATTGTTCTTCTTAGTCAGGCGGGATGGTGCACGCTTTTAATCCCAGCACTCAGGAGGCAGAGGCAGGTGGATCTCTGTGAGTTCGAGGACAGCCTGATCTACATAGTAAGTTCCAGGATAGCCAGGGGCTGTTATATAGAGAAACCTTGTTTGGAAAAAACAAAAAACAAATTGCTCTTCTTTGAGCAATATTGCATGATGCTTCTGTTTAAAACCCTCTCATGTGACCTTCTCTCCAGTAAGTGGTCCCTTGAGCCCTCTGTCCCTGGACTTTGATCACATGTTTGAAATTACCTTCTTTCTTGCCCATGCAAATATCCTTTCTTTCACCTGCAACTGGAAGCCTTTGGCCCAAGGCCAAAAATTTTAAATTATTTACTTTTTAAATTTCTTACTTTTCTCTCATTATTTTCCTCCCTAGGTCTTCAGCTTGGAACTAGCTAGCTTGCTGGAGATGCAAAACCAATATCTCTTGCTCTTATGCAGTAAACACCTGTCTTAGAAAAGGAAGCTGGGTTACTGTCCTCAGTAGTATATTCTGAGCCAAGAGAAATTGCTGTTGTATTTGATAGTCAGCCATAGAGTTACATGAATATAACTTCATGCAAAGAATAGGCAAGTAGGTCTAATGACTGTCCCTCATGGGTGAGGACCCTAAGGTCCCTGAGGTCATATAACCAGTAAGCAATAGGGCTGCAACCAGAAAAAAACTGCACTTAAAATTGGATTTGAAGCTGAGCCCTACATTCACCCTCTACAGTGGAGAGTCTACGCCATGCTGACTGCTCTGTACCCAAATATATTCTCACTATTAGCAGAACAGGTAGAGTTCACTTGAGGATATCTTGCTCCTCAATACGCCTCAATAAAAGCTCTCAACCTAGGAATTTGAAGGCCATCCTGCAGTTGAATCTTAAGCATCTTTGAGAACATAATCCCCAAGGGTTCCGACCCATGCCCTTCATTCGGAGGGATGAGTGCCACCTAGTGGACAGTTTTTGTTTCTCTTTAACCTCAGTTTTTTTTTTTTAATTAGGTATTTATTTCATTTACATTTCAATGCTATCCCAAAAGTGCCCCACACACTCTCCCACCCACTTCCCCACCCACCCACTCCCACTTCTTGGCCCTGGTGTTCCCCTGTACTGAGGCAGATAAAGTTTGCATGACCAATGGGCCTCTCTTTCCTCTGATGCCCAACTAGGCCATCTTCTACTGCATATGCAGCTAGAGACATGAGCTCTGGGGGTAATGGGTAGTTCATATTGTTGTTCCACCTATAGGGTTGCAGTTCCCTTTAGCTCCTTGGGTACTTTCTCTAGCTCCTCCATTGGGGGCCCTGTGATCCATCCAATAGCTGACTGTGAGCATCCACTTATGTGTTTGCTAGGCCCCGGCATAGTCTCACAAGAGACAGCTATATCTGGGTCCTTTCAACAAAATCTTGCTAGTGTATGCAATGGTGTCAGTGTTTGGAGGCTGATTATGGGATGGATCCCTGGCTATGGCAGTCTCTAGATGGTCCATCCTTTTGTCTCAGCTCCAAACTGTGTCTCTGTAACTCCTTCCATGGGTGTTTTGCTCCCAATTCTAAGAAGGGGCAAAGTGTCCACACTTTGGTCTTATTCTTCTTGAGTTTCATGTGTTTAGTAAATTGTATCTTATATCTTGGGTATTCTAAGTTTCTGGGCTAATATCCACTTATCACCTCAGTTTTAGTATCCACAATCCATGAGGATTTCAAGAGTTACTTGAATATACTGTTATACAATAACAGTCTTAGCACAGTGCCAGGATCCTAAAGGATTATCCACCTTTTTATTATTTTATATTAGGTTTGATTTCTATTGAGTAAACTATGAAGTGTGCTTAGAAACAAGTCAAAATTTTATCTTTTTTACTGAATACCTTTCTCATTTTTCATAGAAAGGGAAATGTATATGCAAAATACTTATATTCTAATATTTGGAATTTCTGTCTGTACAATGGTGATAATAACATTTATGTCGTGTGGGCAAAGTGATTTAAATAAATTCATGCATGTAAGGTGCTAGGACAGCTCCTGACATACAAAAGATATTCAATAAAGCATTATATATTACCTTCATTATCCCATTGAGAACAAAAATACAGAATTAAGAGAAAATAAACGTAGTAATTTCTGGAATTCCTGGGGATCATCCCTTTTGTAAACAGGCTGCTTTGAGAGAGAAGGTTAAACATTAGAAGTAGACTTCAAGTTACTGGTTAGTTCATATTGTTGTTCCACCTACAGATTAAAGTTCCCATTTATTCTAGAAACCTTTTCCAGTTATCTGATGAAGCAGGCTAGAAAGCAACAAGGAGAGACAAGAGTCCCCACCCACTAATAACTTAGATTCCACAGACTTAATTTGTGATCAGTAAGAAGTGAGGTCAGATCTAAGTGGAGATGCCCTTTATGTCTGGTAAGCCCAGCTAATGCCCCTCCCTTCCTGAGCCAGTCCCCCTCCCTGCCAGGTAACTTACATAACGTGCCTCCATTTCTGATACCTGACTATGATGAGATGCCATGATGAGATGCTTTTTGCTGTTTACAAGTAAACAGGACCCTTCCAAGGCATATGTTCGTTTGAAGGAGTGTAGATGGCCTCACACAGGGAACCCCAGATACAAAAATGCCAAATGTCCCCTTTTGCTGTAAGGTTTCTAGTTTCAAAATGTAGTGCTGTGACATGATCTATGGAGTAGCAGCCAAATGATCCTTAGGAAGAAAAAAATAAACCAAAGCTTCACGTTTTACTGGGTTGAGAGGCCTTCACAGGGTAATTCCAGGGCTTGGGAAGGTGAGGCAGGAAGATGGCTATGAGTTTGAGTTTTGGCTGTTTAGTGAGACTGTATCAGTGAATAACTGAAGAGTGAAGAACAGGAGAATGACAATAGAGGGGCAGGGAGGAAGCACCATGAACATCAAAGCTCAGTCTTCCTCCCTGCTATTCACACTTTCAAGGCTTTGGGTATCAGGAAGTTTCTCTGGGGTTGTGTTTCTGGTAGCCTGCTCTAGACATCATGGTTTTAACTGCATAATGAGTGCACAAAGCCAGTGCAACTTTTATAAGATAAACACCACCTGAGTTTCTAAAAGCATCTCTCTGGACAAAGCACACAACAACTAGGCAGGAAGGCTCTAATTATACCTGTGTTAGCTTCCTGTACCAATAACAGGTCATAAGTCATAAATGGATTTCTGTTATGATTTAAACATTTAAATAAGTGGGGTCTTTATAAAATGCTTTTGTCTGCTAGCTTTTCTAGCCACTTCTGACTTCTCCTGCTCCCTTTCATCCACCAGTCACCAAATGATACAAATATAGTCTTCAAGACATGATCTCTCACTAAGGAATCTAGGCTGGCCTTGAACTCTCTGCAATTGTCCTGTCCCAGTCTCCCAAAGGTGAGATTACAGATGTAAACCATTATGCTCATAGAAAAGAGCTTGTTCTGGTCAGAAAATGTCCTGTTGTGCTTAGGGAGAAAAACCCCACAAATACCACTCTATCTTTAGGAGCAATCATTGCTACTCAAGTGGGGATGCAGAAGAAAAGGGTTTCAACCCACTGAAGTAGCCTCTCTCAGTAAACTCTCAGTGCTTCATGTCCTGTTCGGCTTCAGTTACGGGTCCTTGTTGATCTCTTCAAATAGTAGATTTGAGGACTTTACCTGTGAAACCCTTCTGAATTACAGAATACCGCCCGGCACTTAGCTCTCTGCTGCATGTTTCTTAAGTTTCCACTGGGGAGGATAGGGCAACGGATGTTCTCATTCAACTGTTTGGAAGACAGAATGGTATCTTCTCTTCACCATGATACATGAAGCCCTGCTACAAACTGTTGAGATCCTCGTATGTTGCCCGGCCCATTGGGGAAACAGTCTGGCAGCAACACGATACCTAGCACAGCACTTCCATATAATGGACTAAATGAATGTTACTCTAATTGAATTGGATAGGCTAAGGGCCCACAGCCAAGTCCTGGCATGCAGCAGCGCTGAGAACTATCAGAATGTCACCACCGGTGAACGCTGCAAACTTATCTAAGGCATTTTATCTCCCAGTAAAAAGACTGGATTTTCTAGTCTGCCACTTTGGTGAATAACCAGTTTTTTACTAGAGGAATTGTTTGACTGAACTGCGAGAAACCCAGGAAGATATTGACTCTCTAATTAATATGGCCATTATTAAACTCTACTGTCATTTTCATAAGTGATCATTATATATTAATATTTTTAAGTTCCTGCTGCATGGTTGCTTTCTGATCTAGCAAGTCCAACCATTTTGCAAGGCTAATTGCTGTGGCACAAATGATTTTCTGGATGGAAACTGCTTCTTCCAAACCACTTTATTTTGCTCAAATTTCCCAGTCAGAGTTGGCATGAAGATTTGGGGAGTACCCAGTCCATGTTCCTTCCAGTGGGTGACTTTTTAAAGCCAACCACAAATTACAAGTTAATTACTTTAGTCTCAATAAAATTGGCTAATCCAACCCCTTATTTTAAAGTTAAAAACTCCCTCAGCATAGACAGCCTTGAATTAACTACAGTTTGTAAACACCAACCACATCAGTGGGGCTTCCCAAGAAAAAAACTCTGAAAATAATAGTGATATTGTATAGACTGTTTGCAAAAAAGACCACGAGATTTGTGTTTGAAAACAAAGCTGGGTGTGGTGAAATTCAAAAGGCAAATTCAACTTATTATGGCCTAGCAAGAAAGACTTATCTCAGCATTAAACAGCCAAGATCTGCATATTATCTCTCTGTTCCGTAGTAAGATCCTAGGGTACCACCCCTTAAAAGACACTCCAGAGCAGACTTCGCTTTCTTATCTTAAAAAGGCATGAAACACACTGAAGAAAACCCATGGCTTTGATTTTCCTTGTTCTTCCAAATCCAGGGTACCATGACTACAATAATCAAATACAAAGAAAGATTTTGATATTTTTAATATTAGAAATCTTTATACAGTGCCAATTTCTTAAGAAAATCTGATTTTATAAAATACATTTCTTTTCAATAGTCCCTTAGTTTCAGCCAATATACCTTGAAGTGGCTGTATTTTAGCCTTTCCTCTTCTGACTTCCCTAATCTAGGTTCTCACTGTCTTCTGAGACTAGGACAATTATCTGCAGGTGTGTTTAGACCTTTCTGCTAGGACTCACCATCTAAAGCCCAAACCCAAAGGTAACGAGTATACTGATAACGGCTTTCTGTTGCTACAACAAAGTACCTAAAGTTGATTCTTGATTTTTAAAAGCTGGGGGCAGGGGGACAGGTACTTACTGTACAGTTTTGGAAGCTGAACATCTAAAATCCGTGGTCCTGTCTGTCTGGCCTCTGTTGAGAGTCCCTTTGGTGGAGACTAAACCTAGTGGGTGGTATCAACGTCAGAACACATGCCAGTTCGAGGGATTCCAAGACAGGAAGACAGGGATGGAAAAGGGGATCAATCTGACTATTTTTAGAACACCATGTTCTTGTAAGATCTTTCCCTAGAGATGATTGTTGTTCCCTCTGAAGGCCAGGCTCTGATACCAGAATCACACTCTCACTGAATCCCTGGCTCAGTACCACAACACTGAGCAACACTGTAGAGGACACATTCAAGATGGATCAAAATCGTGGCGAGCCTATACACAGAGAGAGAGTTGATAATACTCCGAAAAGCAGCAGAATTAGGAAAGTGAAATCCAGGCTAATGAAAAGAGCTTAGGGAGGGAAGGAGGTGATCCGGGGAGCAGCGTATAAACAGAGCATGCGAACTGGGAAGGTGTGTTCATAAGCGGAACAACAATGCTTTACTTCGAACATTGGAGAGTCAAGAAGTCCTTGTCATACTCTCTACTTACCTTCATTTATATATACTAATGCATTAATTTGAAAGTAATAGAATATTATACAATAACATTTTTTTAAAATCAGACAAGTTAACATTGACTTAAAGAAAAAAGTTATTAAAAACCATTGACTAGACCTGGCAATAGTGTGAAATTAAGACTACAACTGAGATTTATGGACTTGGGCGAGTGGGAAGAAGTCTATATTTCTTAGCAGACCATCAGAAGTGCAGACTTCCAGTGAGATGACTCACCTGAAAAAAGTACTCGCTTCTAAGCCTGGCCGTCTGAGTTTGATCCTCAGAGCACACACGCTGGAAGGAGAGCAGTGACTTTTCAAGTCTTCTAACCTCTACATACATGCATGTGTCACCGCACCCCTTGCAAACAAAATAAACAAATATGTAACAAATTTTCTTTAAATAAAAAAAGTGCAGACTCTAGTT
Source organism: Mus caroli (assembly GCF_978045245.1). Classification (NCBI taxonomy): domain Eukaryota; kingdom Metazoa; phylum Chordata; class Mammalia; order Rodentia; family Muridae; genus Mus; species Mus caroli. Next base: position 48,758,266 of record NW_028227256.1, read on the forward strand.
TTTATTTTTTTCCCTACCAATTTCTTTTCATAGCTCCCCTCCCACACAAACCATAATTTTTGTGTTTCCATGCTGTTGTACGAGTTTGGATGAATATGATCTGCAACAGGAACAAATTGGATACGAGGACTCTGATCTAATCGATATGTCCTGAGATCATCGGGAAGTGAAAAGCAGGAGATGAGCCATTGTGGAAGTCGTGTGTCACTGTGTTCTCAGAGGGTGCATCTTGCTCACAGTCCTTTTGTCTCTGTGTTTCTCTGCCATCATTAGCTGAGTGGATTTGCTCCATCTCACCCTCTGTCCCCCGATGCGTGGTCTCACTTAGGTCCAAAGCCACTGCGTTAACTGCCTGCAGACCAAAACCTCAGCTACCCTAAGCTGAAGACAAACATTTCCTAGCTTATATGTGTGCCCCAGGTGTCTGCCACAGCTCTGTGACATCTTCCTGCTGAGCTCTTTGCTCTCCGCCACTTGATGAACTCCTATTCAACCCTAGAAGGCTCAGCCCACATATTCCTTTCTCTCCGATATATTGTACTTCTCACAGGCAGAATTTCCCTTTTAATTTCCAGTTTCCTATCTGCTACACACACACACACACACACACATGAATTCACACATATATGGGTGCACACACACATGAATTCACACATATATAGGTGCACACATGATATGCACATACACACACATTGCATTGAGTGCTCAATTTTGCTTACTAATCTTTTATCTAAAGGAGCACCTTAAAATCGAAGCTTTCTCAGTGTTGAGCCTCCAGGACCTCAGGCAGTGCATGATACGGAGAAGGTGAGGCTCTGCAACACAGGAGAAATTGACTTCAACAAGCATAGCCTTTTTCTGATCAAATCGCTGGTGGCCACCACCTCACTCAGATGCCCAAGTAATGCAGCGGGTTGAACTTCAGTTCTGCAGGTGGAGAGCAGTCAATGCCAAACAGGCAGACGTGTTACAGAGAGGAGAGGCTAGAGACAAAAGCTCCTGAGCAGGCTCCTAGGGGGGACCTGAGGAACTCTTAATGGAATTTAGTCTTGGGCAGACACCTCTGCGAAACCTGTTACCCATTGCTTCTAAACTAATGGGGCCTGTTACCCATTGCTTCCAGAAGCTTTCAGGTCCTCAGCAACCAAGAGAGACTGAAGGAGTGACAGGAGGCAAGCAGATATGGTCACTGAAAAGGAGAGAGAATGTGAAGCCTTCCTACCAATTCAGTGCACACCTGCACTGCACGCACTTCCGAGAGAAGTTGGCATGAGCTGCACGGCCACCTTTACAGCCCTCATTGGAGAACAGTGGGGTGCCTGCATGACTAGACTTAGTAGTTGAAGTGAAAGCAACAGACTTAGGCTGTTTAGGGGCCTGTTCATTTTCCTCCCCTATGCAGTGATTTACTAAGCACTAGATTTGACAGCCATGGTGCTAGGTGCTAGGTGCTAAGTGCTTGAGATTATTACAGTTTAGTCTTTATTTTTTATGAACTCACATTCTACTAGAGTTTTCTTTTCTTTAATTAATTTACTTTACACCCCAATCTCAACCCCCCCTCCTCCCAGTGCCCTCTCACGCAGTTCCTCCCCCTCCCTCCCCCCTTTCTTCACTGAGAAGTGAGAAGTGTGAGGCTTCTTCCGGTTATCACCCTATCCTGACACATCAAGTCACTGCAGGACTAGGGGCATTCTCTCTTGCTGAGTCCAGCCAAAGCAGCTCAGCTAGGGGAATGGAATCCATAGGCAGGAAACAGATTCAGGGACAGCCTCCGCACCAGTTGTTGGGGGACCCACATGAAGATCAAGCTGCACATCTGCTACATGTGTGCAGAGAGCCTAACTCCAGCCCATGCTTGCTCTTTGGTTCATGGTTCAGTCTTTGGGAGCCCCCAAGGGCTCTTTGACTCTCAGCTCAAGGTTAGTTTGCTCTGTCAGTCTTCTTGTGGCATCTTTGTCCCCTTTGGGTCCCTTAATCCTTCCCCCAACTATTCCACAAGACTGCTGGGTGGAGTGTCAGAGGATAGTTACGATAGACTCCTGTCTACAAGAATAGCAGAGCATTAGTAGTAGTGTCAAGGATTGGCTCTTGTCCATAGGGTGGGTCTCAAGTTGGGCCAGTCATTGGTTGGCCATCCTCTCAGTCTCTGCTGCATCTTTGTCCCTGCACATTTTGTAGGCAGGGCACATTTTGGGCCGAAGGTTTTGTGGGTGGGGTCCTTATCCCTCCACTGGGAGTCCTGCCTGGCTATAGGAAGTGGCCACTTCAGGATCCATATCCCCCACTGCTAGGAGATTCAACAAGAGTCATCTCCTGGGACCTCCCCCAACTCCATCCCAGGAATGTATTTTATAACACACAGAAGAAATGGCCCACAATAGAGAAAAAAGTCATATACCACAGTTGTGAAATGTAGTGAAAATTATGCATTGCTGAGTATTTTGGGTTTTCAATACTACATGCAATCAAAGAGAATATGTATATAGAAAAATTCAATTTATTTGAAAAGGGCCTCTGGAATATGAGATTGGATTAGTCATTTAGGCCCATGATAATATTTTAATTGGCTAGTACATATGTATATACTAAAATATTATTTGCATTTTTAATTGGATAATTGTTTATAATTGGATAATTGTTAATAATAAAACTAAATTTGTGCTTCTGACAAAAATGACACAGTAACTGGTATTGGACTTGGGTTCTAACTGCCATTAGAAAATGGAATATAGAACTGGGTGGAAAGACAGCCACAGCGCAGCTCAGGCAGGCACCACCCTGATGAGCAAGCATATGATGGAGAGATGGGAGAATAAGAGAAGTTCATGTGCCATGGAGAGAGGCAGAGCTAGGGATGAGGTTCCCCAGTGGTGATGAAATTCCCTGGTGCTAAGGAACTGGCAGATGTGAGTGGCCTGAGGCCATATAATATCCTATTACCACCAAAAGCTATGGGGATGCTTGTGGTCTGGCCCTGAAACCATGTTGCTGTCTGAAGGTGCTGACCTCACCCCACCCCAATGACCACAACACTTGGAAAGCTGGTCACCTCTGCCACAAGGCAGTGCCTTTGGTAGCCTTGGTAGGGGAGAGCTGTAGGGAGGTAATCATAGGATCCCCATGATTCCAGGCAACTGCAGGATAATAGAGAGGAGTCTCAGTGAGGGTTCAGTATTGATGCTGTAGCAGAAGCCAGGAGTCTTGAACCAGAACAATGACTCATTACAATGAACATTTGTAAGCAAAGCTGTTTGGGGAGAAGGATATCCTGCAGGATACACTACAGCTTACAATGCCATTCCAACAAATCTGTGATGAAGAGGCAGGAAAGGAGGAGAAGGGAGGCGATACACACTCAAGATGAGACAGCTGTGGGGGTGTGAGAGAACACTGGCCAGAGGGGTTGGCAAGATTTCTTTTTCTAATTTACTTTTTTGTGGAGGTAGGTTTCAAGGGTGGGAAGGCTGATATGGGAAATAAATGGAATTAGGATGCATGATGTAGAATTCCCAAAGAATCGAAAGAAAGAAAGAAAAAGAAAGAGAGAGAGAGAGAGAGAGAGAGAGAGAGAGAGGGAGGGAGGGAGGGAGGGAGGGAGGGAGGGGAGAGAGAGAGAGAGAGCGCGCAAGCAAGCAAGCAAGCACATCTCAGAAGCTGCAATAGGAAGTGCAGGACAGTAATGCCTGATGAAAAGCAATCAGATAACATGGTCATCATGGTCACTCTGGATGGTTCATAGAGACACTTTATGGACCATGTCACAAGGTGAGGAATAAAATATGTTTGGGGGTATAGTTTATTGGTAGTGTTAATCATGATTGAGATCTGGATTTGATGGCTAGGACACTAAAGGAAGAGGGGAGGGAGGGAAGAAGGGAAGGGTAGATGGAGAAAGGGAGGGAGGGAGGGAGGAAGTAAAGAAGGAAGGATGGAAGGGAAAAGAGAGCTGGAAGAAGGGAGGGGGGTATTTCAATGCATAAAATGTAAATAAAGGATATTCAACATCTAATAATAAAGGGGCTTATGCGTGTGTGTGTGTGTGTGTGTGTGTGTGTGAAATCTCTGGATTTTGTCTAAAGCATTGAAAAAAGTAATATAATGTGATTAGTGACAGGAAAAAACATTAATGTGGAAACAGAATGATACTTTCTGTCAAGAACATGAGTCAGAAGATATTTCTGACACACTGAAAATCTAAATACCTTAATAAAAGTGAAAGTGCTACCAAATCTAGAGTTCTGGTCCCAGAAGAAATGTCTTTCTAAAATGAAGGTAGAGCCAGTAATGGAGACCTGCTCATCCCTACATTGAACACTGAAAGAAGCCAACCAGCATATATAAGCCAGTGCAGGAGGATGACCCCTGAGAAAAGCTAAAGGAGCAAGCTCGACTTTAATTATGATAGAGAGATTCCACAATGCAATACAAAGAGGAAAATCCCACAAAGAGCCTGAAACATCAAATAAAACTTGGGGTGCATAAAATCAAACTTCTCCCAACAAAGGGGTGCTGAACATGGCAAAGATTACTGAGGAAGGTTCAAAGGAAACTAGAGCAGTCAAAAACAAAACAAAACAAAAACAACAAAAAACCTCAGGGAATCCAAAGACAGAAACCATCCAAAATGAACTATGAGGAGGGACAAAGGTTGAATTAAAGTAAGCAAACCAACCAAACAGGGCTGGGGATGTGGCTCAGGGACACAGTTATTGTCTAGCATGTGAGAGGCCTGTATGTGGTGTACAGACAAAACACCCATACACATACATTTTTTAAAAGTTCAAAATGTCTACAGTTCATGTGTCACAAACACACTTAGAAGATCAGGAGGAGAAGGGACTTTGCTGTGGCCATGTACACCTAACGGTAATGCCACCCCAAATGATGAAAAAACTGAATCCTTTTGCCTTAAGATAGAGAACAAGAAAAGGATGTCATTTCTTATAAACTATAGTTAATATTTCTTTAGACCCCATCCAATGTATTAATGGGAAGAAAAAGAAGTAAAGGGGTTGCAGAGCTAGAAAGGAAGATGAAGAAACAGCCATACACAAAGCTTGTCTTCACACAATGTCTAAATCTGGTACAAAAGGGAGCTGGAGAGATAGCTCAGTGGTTAAGAGTGCTAACTGCTCTTCCAGAGATCCTGAATTCAGTTTGCAGCAACTTCATGGTGGCTCACAACCATCTGTAATGGGACCCAATGCCCTCTTCTTGTGAGATTGAAGACAGCTACAGTATATAAAATAAACAAAATCTTAAAAGATGATACAGGAACTACTAAGTATACCTGGAAAGCTTTAGGCACAAGGTCATTACTCAAAGATGGAACCCCACCAAATGACAAGTATAAATCAAAATACAACACTACAAATACAATCATAGAGAAACCAACAAAAGCCATGTGCGCCTTGCCCAGAGGAAATGCAAAACTATCAAATGTTGTGAGAAACAACAAAGTTCAATGGTGGTAACCAACCTGACAGCTCTCTTACAATAAAGCCACAGTCATTAAGATCTCTGTGAACTTGTGAAAGATAGGCAAGCTCACAGTGGGGTAGGCTCCCTCTGCACTGAGGGAAATTTGATGATAACAGAAGTGGTTTGTAATACATAATTTCAAAAAGATGTACTTTCTACTAATCAATAATAAAGCTACATAAAAAAACTTTAAAAAATTAAAAGTCATTTTTAGATGAGAAAGGCTACAGTCAATGAACATGTGAAGATATTCAACATTACTTAGCTATCAGGGGAATGTAAATTATAATTTAGTGACATACCATTTTATAGCTATTTTGCTGTCAAAAATACAAAAGTGGTAAGTTTTTAAGCAATAGGAGTCACATGTATTCCAGTTTGGTTGAAGGGGATTATAATTATAATGAAAATAATCTCATAGATGTAGTTTGAGGCTATTTCGTAGATGTTAAATGCCAGCTAAGCCTGGTGTGGGTGACTGACACCTGTAATCCCAGCCCTCGGAAGGCTGAAGCAGGATATATCACCTTGAATATAGGACCTGCCTGGGCTATAGAGTGAGACTCTGCATAGGTGGTTTAGTCCCAGGTATCAAAGGTCTGATACTCTGGCTCAACACTGGCTGCCCAAGTGTGAGTGAAAGTTCCTGTCTTTCATACATCTTTTTATTTTAGCATGCAGCTTTCAATATCTCACTGCAAGGGAATGAGGAAGGAAGGGACTTTGGATATTTTGGTAAATGGAAGAAACTTTAAATTTTCTTTCAATGATGTGGACACCTTGATTGATTGAAACATTTGGCCTCTTTCACCACCTGGAAAGTCCCATAGGAAACAATGGATTATATGTCATCTAGATGTTTTTTTTTTTTTTTGAGACAGGGTTTCTCTGTATAGTCCTGACTGTCCTAGAACTCACTTTGTAGACCAGGCTGGCCTCGAACTCAGAAATTTGCCTGCCTCTGCCTCCCAAGTGCTGGGATTAAAGGCGTACACCACCACCGCCCAGTCTTAGATATTTAAAAATGTGTTTATCCAAGGACTCACATTACAGCAAATGTAGCTATGATTGAACATGACTAACAATGCCACGTTGTATCACAGAATACATCCATAGCACCTTTAAAAGTCCTTTCGTTTATTTTTTTCATCTACAAGAATTTTGTGATGATTAAGAAGCTGACGTGGAATCACATGACTCGGAATGACAGCTCTTGAGTGGAGAGGGGGAGATTAAAGCTACCTGGCTGTCTTGGGGGCTCCTTGTTCTTTCCATCTCTTGTCTCAGTATCAGTGTTATTTGCTCTTCACCCCCTTTCATGTCTTAATATTAATTTTAAATTCTTCCCCAAACACATAGTTACTGTTGAGAATTTAGAAATGAGGACAGGAAACTTACACCTGCCTGCAGCCCTGTCACTCAGAAAGCTGCTATTGGGATGCCCCTGTACACTTGTTAGTCTTTGCCTTTGATCATATATGTTTTAAAGATATTTGCCAAAACTGGAGGGGGATGTGGCTCCAAGGAAAAGGCACTTGTCACCAACCTTGATGACCTGAGTTCCATCCCCAGGTTCTATCTAGTAGAAGGAAACAGCTTATTCCTTCCTGTTGTCATCTGACTTGCACACACACACACACACACACACACACACACATGCATGCATAACCATACACATACAAACATACACCCACATACACAATCCATACATATATATGCACACACAAATGCAAATTCACATACAAACACTAAAATAAATGAACATAATAAATTTGAAAAAACCATATTTTATTGAATTTGGTGTGGTAATCGGTCTGTCTGTCTGTTTGTTTGTTTTGGTGTCAGTTTGAAGTGTGTAAAATCAAAATGGGAATAAACCTTTGGGCATGCCTATGAAGGAATTCTTGATTAAGCTTATTAGGGAGGAAAGGCCCACCCTAAGTGTGGGTGTCACCATTCCATGAACTGGGGTCTTACTCTCTGCTTTCTGACTGTAGAAGTCATGTGAGCATCTGCCTTCTGCTCCTGTCATCAGGATAGCATATACACCCAGACCATGACACAAAACAAACACTCCCTTCACTAAGTTGTTTGTTAGAGCACTTTGTCATAGGAATCACAAAAGGTTAAACACTTTAGCGCCACACTTTTTTGCTTAATGAATAATGTAAACCTTTTCCAGATTATTAAATACCTATGACTTGCAAGAGCTTTAGATTATCTAACAAAAACTTTAGTAATGAGCACGTGAAACCACCTTTCAAACTGTTGTTCAGAGGCACTCAAGAGACTCACAGAACAATACAACCTACTGCTGGTGATCTTGGCTATCTCTCCGAACTTGAAGCTAAGCCTGTATTGCTGAAGACACCACTTTGCACAGAGATACAGAGGAATTGAGGTGGATCTTGCTAAAAGTCTCCTCCTGGAAGATTAACTTTCCTAGAACCAGAAGAGGCTATGCAAGCTGACAAGGGAGGAAAGCAATCCTTAGTCCTACTCAGCTGTGACATCTATGATCCACTATGACTACTATGGCAAGATATCCCCAAAGGTGCAATGGTGGCACGTATATCTTGGCATTGACCAATAACTGTCTGCTTGGACTTAAGGCCCACTTAGCAAGTGGGAAATCTTGCCAGGTGCTAGTGAGGCCATGGATCACAGAGGAGAAACTACGGCTGCTTTACTAAACTGGTGTATTCTTAAATACTTCTCTTTATACCCAGAGATCCGTGCAGCCCTCACCCCATATCACAGAAGCTTCTCTTCCCAGCAGATGGAGGCCATCACAGAATGCCACAGCTGGTCTAAATACAGAGAACTGCTGACTGTGGGGTGTCCAGCCCCAACCAATAGATCAACAACACAACCTCCACACCTCCAGCTCATGGAACATCTCAGAAGAGAGGGTAGAAAGATCATAAGAGCCAGGAGATCAGGAAATCTGTTGTGAGAATGTGTTTCCTTGACATGGCACAGAAGGTACAATCTAAACAATATCTGTACAAGAATACACCACCAGACAGACTAACATGGAAATTATAGTCTTCAAATTTTAAACAGCAAATAGCATTATAAGATACTTCTGTTTGTATGGAAAGATGGCATTGGGTGAAGACAGAACCAAACAAAATATATAAAGAACATCTGATTTATGCAGGTTGGTAGATGAGTGCAGGGAAGAGTGGCAGGTGAAAGATTTACTTTCCAGGGTCAACCTGTTCTTGAATATAAATGCTGTTTTTTGCCAGGCATGGTGGCGCACACCTTTAGTCCCAGCACTCGGGAGGCAGAGGCAGGCAGATTTCTGAGTTCAAGGCCAGCCTGGTCTACAAAGTGAGTTCCAGGACAGCCAGGGCTATACAGAGAAACCCTGTCTCGAAAATCAAAAAACAAACAAACAAACAAACAAAAAACAACAACCATGTGTGAGCAGAAATCAGCTCTGCCAGGCCATTTTATTTTATTTGTAAAGACAGGGGAAACTGATTTTTAGTATGTTGTGCTGTAGACCTTGCTATCCTGGCTAATTGTATGTCAATTTGATGAAGCTAGGGTCAGTTGTGAAGAGGGAGCCTCAAATGAGAAAACGCCCCTATCAGAGTGGCCTGTGGGCAAACCTGAGGTACATTTCTTGATTGATAATTGATGTGGGAGGGACAGAATTACTGTGAGTAGTGACAAACCTGGGCTGGTGTTCCTGGGTGCTATAAGAAGGCAGGCTGAACAAGACATGAAGAGCAAGCCAGTAGGTAGCGCTCCTCCTTGGCCTCCAAACCAGCTCCTGCTTCTGGATTCCTGGAGCCATCTGCAGCTACAGGAACCGGTTCCTGAGAGGGAGGCTGGGGCTTTATGGGGAAAAGATAGCGAGAGAAATAGGAGACCAAGATAGAGATACTGATCAAGGCCCAAAGTTTACTTAAGATTCTGGGCTTATAAAAGGGGAAGGCCCACCCCCCACCACGCCAGGCTCTTGTTGCTTTGTCGCCAGACTGTTGCTTATTCAGGATAGTCTCAGGAAGGCAGGTCCAATCTCTCAGCGGGTTGTGGTGTCATGGAGATTCCTGCCCTGATTTCCCTCAGGGAAGGACTGCTACCTGGAAGTGTTTCCTCCTCAAGTTGCTTTTGGTCACAGTGTTTATTGCAGCAAAAGAAACCCTAAGACACCCACCCACAAGATGGGCCTCGACTTTGAGAAGCCAAGGTCCAACATTGGAGAAGGGACAAAGCGTGAAGCCTGCATTGCATTTCCAGTTTTATGGATGTCACTACAGATGATGAGTACAGCACGTCAGAGCCCGTACAGCCACCAGATGCTTTAAACATACTCAACCACAAGACTTTTATTCCGCTAACATTTGTGGAATATTTACTATGCCCCAGATACCGGGTAAAAGTGGGAATGTGTCTCATTAATAACTCGCTATTTTATGATCTTCTGTCACTGCTCATGCTTGTTCCTTCTTAAAAGCCAGCTTGCTCATCTGCCCTAGCACTTCCCCTACCTACTCAAGCCTGGCCGTTCTCTTATTTCTCCATGAAGAGTTAGCAAGATGCCATGGACTTGGTTGAATCTCTAAACACAATTTATTTGCCCATGGGGTACTTATATTTTTGAAATAATGGAGAACATAATTGAATTTTCTGAATGGCAATTTGCTACTGTGTTTTAGATATGAAAATCTGCCACAGAGGGGCTGGAGACATGGCTCAGCAGTTAAGAGCATTGGGTACTCTTCCATAGAACCTGAGTTCAGTTCCCACCACCCATAAGGCAGCTCACAACTGACTATAATGGCAGAGGATCCAACAACCTCATGCAGAAAAAGTCATGGAGGGCTGGAGAACTGGCTGCTTCTTTAGAGGACCAAGGTTCAATTCCCATCACCCAGATGGCAACTCACAAGTGTCTGTCACTCCAGTTCCAGGGGATCTATGGCACCAGACATGCACATGGTGCTCATATATATGAATACAGGTAAAAAAAATACCCATACACGTTTTAAAAAAATCTTTTTAAAAAGTGAGCCACAGAAATTTCACTTCTTTTTTTTTTTAATTTTTAATATTTTTATTACATATTTTCCTCAGTTACATTTCCAATGCTATCCCAAAAGTCCCCCATAGCGCCCCCCACTTCCCTACCCACCCATTCCCATTCTTTTGGCCCTGGCATTCCCCTATATTGGGGCATATAAAGTTTGCAAGTCCAATGGGCCTCTCTTTCCAGTGATGGCCGACTAGGCCATCTTTCGATACATATGCAGCTAGAGACAAGAGCTCCGGGGTTCTGGTTAGTACATCATGTTGTTCCAACAATAGGGTTGCAGATCCCTTTAGCTCCTTGGGTACTTTCTCTAGCTTCTCCATTGGGAGCCCTGTGATATTTCACTTCTAAGAATTAGTGATTACAAAAGAATCAGAGATGTATTTAGGTACACATCACCCACCAAGCGTATACACACACACACACACACACACACACACACACACACACACAGAGAGAGAGAGAGAGAGAGAGAGAGAGAGAGAGAGAGAGAGAGAGAGAGAGAGAGAAGTAAGTCCTAACAATAATGAGACTCCAGGCTTTGGGATCCAGGGGACCACTACAACCAAGCAAAGCTGACTGTTTTTAGCTAGACTTTGTATATCCTCTTTGACACAACCCTCTTCTATCTCCTTTCTCTTCTTGCCTATTCCTGAGAACGCAGAGATTTCTACACTGTTTAAGATAGTGGCTGGGAGGAGATGCTTGGTCATGACTGCTCACATCCTTGATGGCTCGCAAGTGACCATGAAAACATGGGTCTTTCCCATTCCTGTCAGCACCAGCAGATCCCTTCTCATGAACCAGGTGTAGTTTCAAGAGCCGCAGCTGGAAAGAGAAGCAAGGACCTTCGCCAGGGAACGAAAAAAGGGGGCAGTGGCTAAAGGCTTGGAAAATAAAGCCTCCGAGGCAAGTTTTAAGGAACTGGATTTTTTTTTCCTGCAACATGGGGGCGGGGCAAGTGACCAACTGAATTCCCATCTTCAAGTGGCCAAGGAGTAGTTATGAAGGGAGTGATACCCAGCTGCTCTCAATCCCAAACCCAGTCGAGGAGACAGGTTCGTCCTGTGACAGGAAGAACACAGCTTGGTGGGAGAGCTCTCGAAGGACAGAGGCTGAGGGCAGCCTTCATCACCTCCAGTCACCAGGAGCACCGAACACGCTTGTCTTTATGAAGCTTAAGACGTCTATCAGAGTCGGGCGGTGGTGGCGCACGCGTTTAATCCCAGCACTTGGGAGGCAGAGGCAGGCGGATTTCTGAGTTCGAGGACAGCCTGGTCTACAGAGTGAGTTCCAGGATAGCTAGTGCTACACAGAGAAACCCTGACTCGAAAAACCAAAAAAAAAAAAAGACGTCTATCAGGTGAGCCCTTCAATTCCTCCCAAGTTTTAATTCTGAATGTCTTCTTCAGACATTTCTATATTCTCCTTTCTTTCTCCAGACTTCTCAGAAATAATTCTTCCTGAATAAGAAAACATGGCGCGACACACTTGAAATTCTCTTTAACTGTGTCTTTCCTTGATGGAACCCAGTAAACAAAAGAGTGTGTCTTCTCCCTAAGCACAAATCCAAACATCATTAGGGAAGTATGGAGGACTGCTTTCCCAAGATAACTCTCACGGGACGATAATGCTGGGTACAGTTTGTTCAAAAGCTTTATGGAAATACTTTAAAATACTTAAGTTCTCCATTTATTTTGATTTAAAAAATACATCTCTAAAATTTAGAGTCTAGATTATGCATTCTTTCATGTTTTTACTCAGTGATTTTTTTTTTTTTAATTGTCCCTCCTATAGTGAGCTCTGGCAATCAGTGAACGAGAGATAGGAACGTTTCTCAGGATGTCTCAACCCTGGGGCACCTTTGGCTCACTATAGACTCTGGTTGATAAGTAGTTAACAATAGCCACTCTGTTATGAGCCGTAGGGATGCCAGGTACTACTCACCGTAATCTTCATGATGACCCTGTGAGGTGGGTATCGATGTCCTCATCCGGCAGGCCAGAACACAGAGAGATGAGTAATCTTCAAGATCACATAACTAGGAAATGATGACATCCAGGTTCAGCTCCAGGTCTCCTGGACTCAAGGTCCTGAGCTGTTTTTAGATACCTGTTCCTAGATGGTTGATTCGCTTAGTTATATGAGCCCCCAGCACAGGAGTGTACAATTTATGGTATTATTTGGTCAAGATTTTGATATCATTATTTTGTTTATTAAGTCCAAAGGTAAATAAAAGGTCAAGTTGAATGGTGACATCATAGTTAATCAGTCTGGGTTCCTATCTGCATCTGAAACTTAATTTTCTACCTTAGTCATGCTATACTTTGCTCCTATTTTGCCCTAAAACTTTAAATGTTTACTGTTATGACTTAACTCTTACCAGTAAGCCTAGATATTTCCCAAGTTTCTTAAAGGCAATGCTGACTCTAAGGGGTCCTTAACAGAGTGGCCCAAGGATTCTCTGACATGGCATCATGCATATTTGCTGAAAACATAAATCCTGCAACATCATTGATACTTTTGAGTCAAAACCCTCTTTATTACAAGTTTTTATCCTTCAAAAATTTTATAGGTGTGTACAATGAAATATGATCACATCCATCCCTATATCCTCCCTATATTCCCCAACATGGCTCCCTCTCAACTTCATCTCTCTCTCTCTCCCTCTCTCTCTCTCTCTCTCTTTCTCTCTCTCTCTCTCTCTCTCTGTGTATGTGTGTGATTGATTGATTGATTGATTGATTGATAATTCACAAAGTCCAGTGCGTGCTCAATAGGTTGAGGCCATTCACTGGAACATAGCAAACCTCTCAGTGGCTACACCATCAAAGAGGATTTATTCTTCTTTCTCCTGCAGCTATCAACAGCTGAGAGCTCCTCAGTAAGAATTGAGCTCTCCCTATCTATGCTGAAGTTCTGGCTGGCTTGATCTTGTGCAGGTTTTGTGCATGTAACCATAGCTGCTGTATTTTATGACTGTACCAGCAGTGTCACATCTGGATTCAGACAGCAATTTTTGACACTCCTCCCTATCCTCTGGCTCTTAGATTCTTTCTATCCTCTCTTCCACAATGTTCTCTGAGCCTTGAGGTCTGGAGGAGGTCAACAAAGATGCTAATTTAGGGATAAACACTCAAGTGTCTGGTTATCACCCCCTTTACCAGTCATATACCTCTGCATTGACTGCTGTAGAAAGAAATGTCTCTGACCAAATGTCTCTTTGTATAAACCAAAGTGTCTACAAAGCAAGTTGACATAACCATCTAGTGAAACAATACCATAGGCCATTCCCACTCAGAGCCTATAACCTCTCCAGCCAAGAGCTTTTGACCAGGTATACAGTATTGGACACAACTTGCCTCCTGTGGAGCAGGCCTCAGTTTAAGTCAGAAAGCTTTTAGTTCTGCCATAAGAATTGAGCCACTATTGCATATGTGGGCACATCTTCCCTGACAGGTCAGCATTTCAGCATCCGGGTCCTATACTGAGCAAGACCAAGGATGCCTTTCCTCCCCTGCAGCCTGTATAACCACTTCCAGCTATGAAACCTAGCCAGGAAGGAGGAAGTTTCTCAATAAGGTTGAGACTGATCTATGTCTTATAACTAAACTGTGTGGGTGTGGTGTCAGCAGCAGTAAGGCTTACCATATAGTTATTTTAGGTAACCAAGGGCAACACCAATAGTCAGTGTTGTTGTGGAGACCTGAGTCAGAATCTTTAGGGATGTATACACACTTGAATAGTATGATAGTTAATATTAATTGATAACTTGACAGGATCCGGGATCATCTAAGAGACAAATCTCTGGACATGTCTATGAGGGAGTTTCTATGTTGGGTTGATTGGGATGGGACAATTCACCCTAAGCATGCGTGGCACTACTCCTTAGGGTAGGTTCCTGGCTGACCAAAAACTAGAAAATCTGAACACGAACATTCCTTTCTCTTTGCTTCCTGACTGCAGATGCTTTGTGGCAGAGTATCCCACTTTTGCTACCATGATGGGCTGTGCTCTTAAATTATGAGCCCAAGCAAATGAACCCTTCCTGTGAGTTACCATTGTCAGGCATTTAGTCAAAGCAACAAGAGGGATGACGAACACGGTATCATCTTCACACACATATAGACCTCTTTACTACAACTTGCCAAGGTCTCTATATCTCTATAACTCCAGAATAATACTTAGTCTCCTCACAACCTATCATGAATAATAATTCCAGACAGTATAAATATAAACTCATCAAGGTCTGCATGGTACACCTGCAGTGGTGCTTGGCACAGCCTCTAAGGCTAGTTGCAGTGACTTGCTTCTTGCCAATGGTCCCTGTTGCCTAGAGCATCAGTTCCATGCCATAGTGGCCCAAATGAAAAGGCAAAGATTCCCCTGTGTGCTTATTCAAAACTATTTTCTTTTCCATGGCTTGTCACTGCAGGCGCAAATTATCACTGGAGATGACCTCTACATAGCTATAGAGCTCCACGGATTGGATTCCTTCCCACTTGAAGGGGAGAAATTTGCTTAGGAAGCACAATTATTTATTTCAAGCAAATGCTGATTTCCCTCCTGCAACCTCAGGCTAAATCTCCTCTTAAAAACATGTCAGCGAATCTGCTTATAATCAGTCCATGGTGGAGTAACTCATCAAAAGCATTTACATAGGAATGGAAGGTGAAGCTGTTGCTGACACCCTCTTAGACCTTCCCTCAGTAATTCCCAGCAGTGGGTGCACTCAGGATAGAGCTGGTGGCTCTGAAAGTCTGTCTGCTCAACAGCTATAGGCCTTGCCTGGGAACTTCACTAGCAAGTTCTTCTGAAAGTCCGACCTAGGAACTACTGGATCTGAGACTGACTGACTGAAGGCCCCTAGCCTGGGCATCCACAATCCCACAGGTGACTCCAATACCCAAGACTGAGACATACTCAGTATTGATCTACGACAATAATTCTGCTCTTTGATATAATACATATTTGAATCAGCTGGTGAACTCTGAAAAATCTAGTGTCCAGACCACTCCACACACAAATCAGACCCGAACTCGTTAGAAGAGTATGGCTGCATTTCGAGACATGTGACATAAGAATGGGGCACCAGCCCACTATGATTAGTGTCCTTATAAGAGAAGACCCTACACAGCTTGCTTTCACCAGCTACCATTTCAGGCATGTGGCTCCATAATAGCTTATCATTAGTCCATATGTCAAGAAGACAGCCTTCGCCAGAAACAGAATCAGCCAGAACCTTGACCACACACCACAGGGCTCAGAAATGTGAGAAAAATAAATGGTTGTCAGTTAAGCCACCCGGTCTGTCATATTTTGTTAAGGCAGCTGTAGCAGATGAATAAATCCACATTTTTAGTTTCTCCTATCCACAGTGCAGGGTTCATCAGGTTTGAGCTCCTCATTGCTCTTCCTATGGTGGCCCTGCTCCATCACTGCAGCACTATAAACACCTGAGGGGAAAGACTTAGTATGGAGGACTTCCAAAAACTGCACATCCCTCCACTGCACTGGCTCAGACAGAACATACAAGCGATGGGTAGCCAGCCATAGAGGGTGCAGAAGAAAATATCTGTGATGCCCTGTTTGTCCTTCACCTAGTAGTTACTGCCAAAGCATCTACTGAGAAAGTTAAAGCTTCAGGTATTGTAGCTGGGAATGGCAAGGATCCAGGAGCAAGAACAGAATAAGCAAAGGTTAGTTATCATGTCATTGTGAAAGCCTTTGCCTCATTGTCATAGCCCTGGGCATCTGCTTGTCATGCTTGGCCTGGGATTGCCAGACTTCCATTCTAGTGGACAGCCTGAGATCAGGAATTGTTGTGCAGGGAATTTTCTCATTGGGGGGTTAGAAGTCACATCACTGTGTTCCTGTTTTGGGACAAGGATAGCACAGCTAATCCCTAACACCACACCAGACAGCTGTGCACACAGTGAGGACAGCTGTATCTGCACACAGCCGATCACAGCTCTGAGTGGGTGAAGTATCACATCTACCTTTCCTATTTGTTTTACCAAAGCCACATATGTAGGGCACATCTAGACCTGAATGGTTAAAACCCAGCCTGCCACTCATCAAAAGACTATATAGGTGCTACCATGAGTTATCCAACAGCTAAGCAATTCATAGAGGTGGGAATGTAGGGTCCAAATCTAAATGAGACACATGCATAACTAATGCAAATGTTTCTTCTGACTGTAAGCCAGGAATAGGGAACCAAAGAAACAATGCCTGTTACAACCTGGCCAAATGCAAATAGACTAAACAGACACACAAACTGCTGCCTAATTTTCATGTAGACACATGAAGCTTGAACAATTTGTTTGGATCCTTGATTCCAGTTACATTCATTCTATCACTGAGTTTCAGGTTGGGAAATTTACACACTAGGCCTTCTAGAAATAAGTTCTCATATTACTTTGCATGGTTTCTGAAGGATAAACAAAACTATTACGTTTGGAGTAATTCTTAAATACATTTCTTTAAATATATTTATTATATTATTCATATCACAGTGACATGGTAACCTTTGCTTACTCTGCTATTGCTCCTGGACCCTTGATGTTCCTAGCTACAATATCTTATATTTTAGCAGAGGATAGATGCTTTCTCAGTAACTACTACATAGCAGACAAACAGGAAATCACAAACATTTTCCTTCTAAGTCTTCAAACATTGAAAAGAATATATTTAGAGAGATGTACTTAAGAACTACTCCAAACAAGATATTTTGTTTATTCTTCAGAAGCCATGCAAAGTAATATGCCAGAGGTATAGCAAGAAAAGAACATAAGAAAAGCAAATGAAGCTATAGGCTTCCTTCCATGGAGGCACACTTAAAGCCTAACATTCTAGCTACTTCAATGTAGGAAACAGCCCTGCAACTCTTCAGTAGGTGCTAAGGATACCAATATGCCAAAGGAACATTGAGTCACCTGAATCAATTTAAAAAGAGCAGATTGGAACTGGGGAGATGGCTCTGTGGGTAAGGCACTTGCCATGTAAGCAGAAGGATCTGAGGTCAGGTTTCTGGAACCCACGTAAAGCTGTGTCTATAATCTTAGAGTATCCATAGAAGAACCTCTGAAAGCTCAAGGGCCAGTTAACCCAGCTAACGTGGCTCACTCACACAGCAGCCGCAAACCACACTGTGAGGTGAGGCTTGATACCAGAGGTTGTCCTGCGACTTCTACATCCACCCAATCCCACATCCACATGTACCTGTGAATGCATGCAAGTCATAGCGTGTACACACAAAAGACACAAGAAAGAACAGACTATCTTAGCTTTAAGAGCTATCATAGAAATATTTTAATTAAAACTGCTTAGTCATTCAGATTTCTTTTCCAGTGAGCAAGCAAAGAAAAACCATTGACTGAACACTTTATACCAGGGAACATCTTTTTCTTGGACTGCAGGATAAGTGACTTCTTACTGCACACAACTGTGCTGACTGGAACCTTGCTTTGAACATGTGAGAATTATTTTGCTAGAATAGTTTTATACTCAAGTATTGCAATAGTCTCATTTTGGGCTGCAAAATTTTGTTTTCCATAGATAAAATAAAATAAAAACACAAAACAACAGAGAATAGAAAATTCTAAAATAATATACTGAACTTTGGAGATAAGAAATGAAAAATTCAATATTTTTCTTCATTATTATTTCCTGAGTCTGTCTTTTTTTGTTTGTTTGTTTGTTTGTTTCTTTGTTTTTTCAAGACAGGGTTTCTCTGTGTAGCCCTGGCTGTCCTGGCACTCACTTTGTAGACCAGGCTGGCCTCGAACTCAGAAATCCGCCTGCCTCTGCCTCCCGAGTGCTGGGATTAAAGGCGTACGCAACCACGCCCGGCTCCGAGTCTTTCTTTCTTTCTTTCTTTCTTTCTTTCTTTCTTTCTTTCTTTCTTTCTTTCTTTCTTTCTCTTAAATCATGTAAAATTCTCACCTGAGCAAGATTCTGTACAGTCTGGGAGAGAGCCAGTGCATCTTGGCAAGAATCAGGGGCAGGCCCCCAGGCATCTTGATCTTTAAGCCAAACTCAGATGAATGGGAGAGCTATTACAAGTGGGGAATCTACTGAGAACTTGCTGGCTGTATGCCAGTCTCCAAACAGAGCTACAGATAGCAGCAAAATAAACAGCAGAGAAAATGTTTAAAGAACAAAGCCATTTGAATAAGCCCCTTAGTGCAATTCTTTATTGAAGTTACCAGGAGCCCATCCCTCTAACGCTCTGCTTCCAGAAGCTGCCCCAGCTTCTTACTCCCAGTATCTTCCAATTTCTGGAATTTGCAGAACTATTTGAGCCCCATCAGTTATCATATTTTTTTCTCATAAAGTTATCATGAAGACAAGGATGGTACCCCTTATTCATGGCTTATGTAACAGCATTAAATTGCCTATGTTGAGGTCTAGCGAATAGTAGGCTATGCTGTATCAACAGACCAGTGAGAAGACGAGAAAAGAATGATGTAGAAAGCAAAACTCAAAAGAAGCTATGGCTGGGTGCATAATAGGCGAGGGATATTTAACCACAAGTACCATCAAGTGTCCCCTTCATCTCTCTAAAATCAGGAAAAACCAGGTTATATTTGGAAGAAAAGGAGAGAAAATTTAAAGAGGAAAAGAAAACCAGTGAGAAAATATGAGCTAGGCTGTGAGAACATTGGCCAAATTGGCTAATACTCAACAACTTTCCACCCACATCCTTCCCTCCTTGAATATACATAGCTGTCCACATGGAGCAGATATTGTTCCGTAAAAAGGTTGTGTAAATTGCACAACAATAATGTACACATCTCTAATCCCAAGCCTGACAGTGACCCCCAAAAATCAGCCTCCTTATGTGCCAGGGTAAGGAAGGCCCAGGGCCTGACCTGGAGGTGGATGATTGACATTTTAGGCTGTCTTTTCCCTCAGCCTGTGAGGCTCTCTGGCTGCTGAGTGCCAGTCTGTCTAGATGCTGGACAAGAACAACAGGAAGAGGAGGGAAAGCAGTCCACTTATCTAGAAAGTTATTACCTGAGCTAAGCCACAGGCTTGTCACTCATTTTCCTACCTAGGAACATAAAGTTCATAAAAATACAGCCGAGAGAGAGAGAGAGAGAGAGAGAGAGAGAGAGAGAGAGAGAGAGAGAGAGAGAGAGAGAGAGAGAGAGAGAAATAACACGTGACCCACATCCCTACAGCGATTGGTGCTTTCTTCTCCTCCACTGAAAGAGATGCAGCTATGTGATTCTCTACTCAAGAAGTGACATCGGTAACATTGAAACTCCAATGAGTCATCACTAACGGAGAGAGACAAAGACAGTAAGGACAACTCAATGCTGAGGAAAGTGGTTGAGTCACTCAACCGTTGCCTCAGGGATGTAAAATGACAGGGATGTTCTGGGGCAAATTTTGATGATTCCTCGTGAAAAGTAGGGTCCCTATGCCACTAAGCAGCATTAATGTTCTGTTTGTGACTTAGTTAAACCACCCACTTATCCAAAGACCCTTGATTTCTACTTTGGGTTCTGAGTACAGGATTTTGTACAAAACATGTTTTCACTTTCTGAGATAATCACCTCAGGAGTACAATAGGGGCCCTATCATAGAATCTTTAACCTCATAAAATGACCAGTAGCCTATGTGTGATAAGGCTGCATGCACTGAACGCATGGCGCTCACTGTGCTGTATAGACCGAACGCTCTGCAAGTGCTGCTGGATATGTACGAGAAAATGAATAGAAGCAAAACTGGGGAAATCAGGATAGCATCAGTAAATTGTACCAATGTCAATATTCTGGTTATGCTATCAAATGTTTAGCAAAATGTTAGCATTGGAGTAAACTGAGTTGTGAATAAAAAGTGTCTCTTTGCTTTATTTCTTTTAAGTGCGGAAAACTACAATAGTGTTAATTTAAGGTGTGTGTGTGTGCATTACATGTGTGCGTGCGTGCAAGTGTGTTTGTTTGTTTGTTTGTTTGTTTGTAGAATGATGGAATAACAATGAGTATACAACACTTTTAGCAAAGTAAGGCATTTTAAAAAAGGATAACTTACCATTCTAGGTGTCTGTATTTTATCTGTGTCTATTTTCAATTTTACACTTGTATGCTATTGAGCCCCATCCATGTCATGTTCCCAAGAACCTTGTTTTATTTTTTAAGGGTTAAAATTTTGTGATACAAACACTATTGAATTGAAAAAAAAATATATTCAAACCTACTTCTACCACTCAATGGTAGTCTGAACAATATGCTGTAAAAAGTATACCATAACGGGGGCTGGGAGATAGCTCAGGTGTTAAAGTGCTTGTCACACAACCCGAAGGACCTTGGGTTAGGATCCCCACCACCCCTGTGAAAAAGCAAATGGTGGCAGCATGTACCTGTAACCCCAGAACTTGGGAGGCAAAATCCAAACTACCCTGGAGCTTACCAGCCTATCAGCCTAGTTGAATAAGCAAGCCCTCAGTTCAATAAGAGACTCCATCTCAAAGAAGGTGAAGAGGCTGATGAGATGGCTCAGCTGGTAAATGCACTTGCTATGTAAGCATGGTGACCTGAGTTCACTCCCCAGAACCCATGGAAAGGTGGAAGGAGAGAACCAACTCCACAAAACTGTCCACTGACCTCCACAGGTGCACTCTGATACCTGCACATATGTGGGACCACGTTCTACCTCATTGCTGGTGTATGTGAAGCCCACTAGGGCAGATGAAATGCAGAGGCACATTCCATCCTTGCCATCATCAGGGTGCTGGACTCTCAGAACACTGACACTGTTCAGAGGAGGCAGAGAGGCAGCCTAAGATGGGAGCCCTAGCCAGGGTGAGAAACAGAGCAGGCTGGGGCCAAGACCACAGTTCCCCAACTCCCGGGCACCGAGATGCCACTAGAAACCAAAAGGAATTGGGAACAGGCCAGTGATGGGGATGGGGGTAGGGATCTGGCATAGCTCAAGGATGTCAGGTGCATGGAGGGGCCTTCTGCAGGAGACTTAAGTGGTACAACTCAGTAAGGAAGACTTGCACCCATGGTGGCCCTTGATGAGAGAGACAGTCCTTGCTTGTCCAAACTGTTTATTCATGGTAGGAACATGGACACATACAACTTACTCAGGATGGACCAGAGGTTAAATACCTTTTTCAGGAGGGAATGTCAGGAAGGGAAGCATATTGGCTAAACCCTTGAAGCCCATCTAGATACCTTGTTAGCATGGAGAACTCTGGGCTCTATGCTACGTGACCAGTTGTTATGGTCTTCTTAGTGGGGTGTCGTGTCTTGTGCTCCAGGATAGGAACCATGTTGGGAGCAGATGCAAAGGCCTACCATTCTCAATTATGAGACTTGCTGGGGTTTCTTAATCTGCTCCACCTTACGGTTTTCTGTCTGGTGACACGATTCCACTTACCCCACACACATACAGCATCATCCCATGATAATTAATTTGAAAAAAGTAAGGTGAAGTGTAATTGAGGAAGATGTCTTACATCCACTTCTGGCCATCACATGTACCTGGGCCTCCCACATTAATTGTTAATAAATACACCAAGGCTTGCCTAAAGGCCAGCCCCTTAAAGATAACTGAGATCCTCCCCATACCCCAGCAGAAGCCATTAACTGTGAAGAACTACATCTTAGCATCCTTATCATAGTTTTAAAAGACTCTCTTCAATGGCTTCCTGTCTTTACTGTTTCTTCTTGGGGGTTTGCAGGGAAGTTGTCACAGAAGCCTTCAATTTCTACTTTCATACCACCCTGAATGTGCCTGATTTTTAAGGGTCTTGTAATTTTAGACACATAAAAGCATGGCTGTTGCTCTTACCCAGATAGATCCCCAGTACCAAATAAACTGGTTATGGTGGTTGTCTTAGTCAGGGTTTCTATTCCTTCACAAACATCATGACCAAGAAGCAAGTTTGGGAGGAAAGGGTTTATTCAGCTTACACTTTCACGTTGCTGTTCATCACCAAAGGAAGTCAGGAGTGGAACTCAAGCAGGTCAGGAAGTAGGAGCTGATGCAGAGGCCATGGAGGGATGTTCTTTACTGGCTTGCTTAGCTTGCTTGCTTATAGAATCCAGGATTACCAGCCCAGGGATGGCACCACCCACAAAAGGCCCTCCCATCCTTGATCACTAATTGAGAAAATGCCTTACAGCTGGACCTCATGGAGGCATTTTCTCAAGGGAGGCTCCTGTCTCTGTGATAACTCCAGCTTGTGTCAAGTTGACACACAAAACCAGCCAGTAAAGTGGTACATAGGAGGTGGAGACAGGAAGATCAGAAGTTCAAGGTGACCTTCAGCTACTAGCAAGTTGCAGATACTAGCAAGTTGGAGACCAGCTTGGGATACATGAGTCCCTGCCAAAAACAAAAACAAAAACAAAAAAACCCACAAGCTTCAGAGACTACTCCTCTTGGATTTCTGTGGGCCTTGCTAGCTAGAATTCCTGGGTCTAAGAAGTATGTGTCCTCCCTTTGGGACCTTAGATGAAAGGCCCAACAGTAGGGAGAGGGAACTTATAGAGCCAACCTCCAGCAGGAAGACAGGGCATCAAGTGAGGGATGGGGTTGCCACCCATCCCACAGTCACATCTCTAACCCATACTTGTTCCTGTCTGAAAGAATTACAGTGATGGAATGGAGAAGAGCCTGAGGAAAAGAAGGTCCAGTGACAGGCCCAAAGTGGGATCTAGCTCAAGGGGAGGTCCCAAGGCCTGACACTATTACTGAGGCTATGGAGAGCTTACAAAAAGGGAACTATCATGATGGTACTCAAGAAGACCCAAGAAGCAGCTGAAAGAGTCAGATGGAGATATTTCATCCAACCAATGGACAGAAGCAGCTGACCCCTGTTGTTGAATTAGGGAAGGCTGTAAGAAGCTGAGGAGAAGGGCGATCATGTAGGAGGACCAGTAGTCTCAACTAATCTGGACCCTCGAGATCTCTCAAACACTGGACCACCAAACAGACAGCATACACCAGCTGATATGGGGCCCCCAACACACATACAGTAGAGGATTTCCGTGTGTTCATTGAGAGATGATGCAGCTAACCCTCAAGAAACCAGAGGGCCCAGGGACTTTAGAGGTCAGGTGGGGTGGGGGGTTGGGGCATCCACATGGAGACAGGGGGTAGAGAGGAGGTATGGGATGTGGAACAGTTGGAGGGTGGATTGGGGTGGTGGTGGTGGCAGGGAATGGAATATCAAGTATAAAATATAAATTAAGTTAAAAAAATAAAAAGAAGTATGTGTCCTCCAAAAGTACTAATACACAATGAGACAAGGAATGTGGCTTCTGGATCGTGTATATTTCAATCCTCAGCCCCAGGAAGCCACAGGAGGGCAACTGCCTCCATGTCAAAGGGATAACACGCACAATGCCACATGCATGGGGAGAAGTGGCTATTCTGGGAGGCCCAGAAACTGGCTCACATTAGTTCAAATGCTTTCGTTGAACAACTCATGAGAAAATATTGCTTTCTGTGAATTGTGTTTATCTGTATTTTCTGTTTATTTATTAGTATATCCACCTGTGGTGGAAGGAGACTTAAGCTCTGAGAGCACAGAGGTACTTTCTCCCCACAGTCCCCTGCTGACTTCTCACTCTGGTTTCCTTTACCACGAAGTGAGAAATGACATGCTTCCTTTGGCAGAAGACACCCTGAGCCTCAGGGCACCTCAGGGCATGTGGTGATTGGAAAATTTGAAGCCAGCTTGTCAGTTTTTATCAAGCTGAACAGGGGTTAGGGGGTGGAGGTAGGGGCAGATACTCAAGCAATTAGGTTGCCACTCATTTAAAACATGATAAGAAACAGATTTTAGCATGCCAGAAGTGTGTGTGTGTGTATGTGTGTTCCTCAGATGGAAAGTAAAACAAGAAGTTTTATAGGATATTACTTGGGACATTAGAAGAAAAGAGGTTGGGGCTTTTGATATGACTTAGTGGACAAAGGTGCTTGCTGATAAGTCTTGTTTGATCACTAGGTTCTACATAGTAGAAAGACGACATAGTCAATTCCCCCCTCAAGTTGTCCTCTGATCTCCGCACCTGCACTATGGCATGCACCACCCCCATCCCCAGCAAAATAAACAAGTTAGTATATTTAATCCTATGACAGCTCTTGTAGCTACATACATTGGGTATGGAAGACAGAGTTCAGACTTGTACCTTTAGCACCCTGTATCCTTTAGTTAAGGTGTCAGAAGAGTAAGAGTCTCCAAGTGATGCCCCAGGCCACGCCTCTACTAAGAGAAAGTAACCCTGGAGACATTTGCAGGAGACATGATGTTACTGTCCTAGGTGCACATCGATTTTTATGACAACCATAAATGTCTTCTTGAAAACTATGTTAGAGGAACACGGAGTCCCAGGCTTCTGCTCACACATGAATACAAAAGACCCTGGAAGGAACCCCGAGTTACTCCTTGATCGATGCTTCATGTGATAGAAGGAAAAGAGGCAGGCACCCCAACCAACACATTTGCTTTTGTTGACAGAGCTTCCTTCTCTGTTCATGCATGATCTCATCTCTAAAGATTAGGCTCTGCCTCTGCAAATGTAGCAAGAATTCATCTTGCTCCCCAAATGATGAGTTCAAAATTGCATAATGTTTTTCTCTTAAGATGGGTTCTAGACACTACCTCACTAAACTAACACCTTCAAGAGACTAGCAAATACAAGAGTTATATGCTGAGCCCCTCCCGCCTGCCTTATCAGTGTGCCGCTGTGGAATGAAGGCTGGAATGGAGGCAGGCAGATCCTCCACGCCATGAGTGTTTATTTGACTTGCAAGTGTCTCTGAAGGCTTCTAAAGAGCATGCTCTCAGCTGATGATTTATACAGAATCTTCTAGCTTGTTAGGCTTATAAAGTTCTGAGGTGAGTGAAGGTTCTTAGTGAGACTGGCGGGGACCTATCTTTGCATCTTTAACATTTAGACCTAACTTTTACATCAAGCATTGTTTCCTTCTAGGAATTCAAACCACTAGAATCTGTACATCAATTGCCTTTTTGGTGTTTGGAATTATCCCCAATTAAAAAAAAGTCCCAATAGTTCATCCCAACACTACCATCTGGGTCCTGGTTTCTGCTAGCATCCTTGTTACAGGTTAATATATATTAGCAGAGACCAGCAAACAAGAAAGATGACCACCACAGGTACATGCTGCCCATGCAGGATCTCAGAAGTGCAGTAGTGGCTCCATAGGGTTGATGTGACTCAGATTGGGGATGGGGTGTAGGCATATGATAACTCTGACCAGTAAAGGATAAGAAGTAGGAGAACTTCTGGATAGGATTGCTTCCACTGCTGCTTCCCCAAGAAGCCACTCTTTTTATGTGGTTTCTTTGCAGATGTCTTTGCAAGGCTAATCGATGGCTGCACTTGTCATGGGTTCGATCAATACGCCCCTTCGTTCGTCATGGGTCCTAGCCAGGTTGGCCACACACCTTTTTTTGTACTTGTTCTTCCTCATGCTCTGTCTCACTTCTTTTTTCCTCTGGAATCCTACCCTGTAAGTGACAGTTTTCATATACATGTATGTAGTAAATTAACATAGTGTCTGCATCTCCTTATCCTAGCCAGTTCCCAATAACAACACAGAGAGACCAAGATTTATTTCCAAGCTTCCCCTCAATGGGCAGTCAAATGATCTATCTTAATCCCCTAAACTAATCTGACATCCCAGCCAACATCCCCACAATACTTGCATTGTTGGCCTTCCATTCACCAGCTGAATTTCTCTTCTGGCAGATCTCAATCACCTCCCTCTCTCTCTTTTTCCCTGGCTGGCATAAGTCCCACCCTCTTCTCTCTTCTGCCCAGCCATGGGGTGATCAGCATTTATTGACAAGACAAAGAATAAATGTTAAGAATTGTTTACACAAACTTGAGACAGGAGATTCTTGACATAAGCATTACGATGCCATATCCAGACCGAAACAAGGTATGAGGGCAGAGAAATAAGCATTTGAATAACACAAGGATAATTTTCACACAGTGCACAAAAAAAGTTATGCCTACACTATCCTATAATAAAAACTAGCACATTAAAATTTTCACCTCAATTTCTGTTTTCTATAAAACCTGGGCTAGGACATTGTAATAGGAACATCTACAGAACACAGGCCTCCAGAGAGAACCTTGGGTTCCCACTGACTGTGGTAAACCAGCAAGCCTATCATCTCTGGTCTCAAGGATAATATAGCAGCTAAAACACCTTTATGGACTTGACTGACATGTTGTGTAGGGAAAGGCCAAGATGTTGTCATTTAAAATGGCTGTTGCTAAACGTGATCAGTACAGGGAACAGGATAGCAAGAAAGGTTTTGTGTGGAAATGATTTTTGATGACAATGGACTGTTTGCAAAAATGAGAAAAAAAATAAGAAACTCAAGGAAGCTAATTGCCTACTTAAAAGACTTTGCAAAAGCCTGCGGGGGTCTCCTTGACAGCCTTTAAAATCTCTCTATCTCCTGTACCTGCAGAGCAAATGAGAAAAAAAAATCATGTTCAGGATTGCATGCTGTAAGGTAGTAAACCTACAAGAAATAAAAATGCACAGCCTCCAATATCTCCCATGTCAAAGTGAGGGCTGATAGAGAGAATGGGTACCTGGAATGGGGACAGTGGGTGGTTAATCTTGATATCTTGAATATCCAGTTTTCCCTGACCCTTGCTGGAGACTAAACAAAGGCTTCACTTAGAGCAGTGGTTCTCAACCTTTCTAATGCTGCAACCCTATAAAATGTAGTTCCTATGCTACATCATTGTGGGGCTGTGAAAAGCAGCCTGTTTTGATTGAATGAGGCTTGCTCCAGAGACCCAGTAGAAAACTATACAAGAGACAGAACAGTGAGACACATTCCCAGAGATAGATGCCTGACACCACAGAGCCCCCAACTTCATAATTCTGTGACTATCAGTCACTCAGATAGAGCTCCAAGCTCCTGGCATTCTGGCTAGACTCCACCCCCACAGTTACCTGACAATAGCCAGGTATGCTCCTCCCCATAGTTACCTGGCATCAGCAAGGTAGCCCAGCCCACTATAAGAGGGCTGCTTTGCTCCTTCTCACTCTTTAAGCTCTCACCCTTCTTACTCTCTTTAGCTCTCCTTTCCCCCTTCCCTTTTCCCCCTCTCTCTACATGGCCATGGCCATGGCCGGCCTCTCTCTTTCTTTTACCTTCTCTCTTTCTCCCTGCTTTTCTACAATAAAGCTCTAAAACCATAGACTGTCTCTGCTCATCAAGGCACTCTGTGCTTGAATGATGAGATAGGCTTTTCTCTAAAGAGCCACGTCTAACCTCCCGCCAGACGGCCTTCCTGCGCTCCAGCCACAGACCGGACCAAGGACTATCGCCCTCTTTGGAACCACCCAGCGCCCCCTCTCTCCCTGCCCTCTCCTCCCTTCGGCTCTAGGGATGACCGAGTCGCCCCTGGGGCCCCCATTTTGTTCTCAGCTCTTCTGCGGTGTCCAGTGTCATCTGGGATGCCTGAGACTGAGAACCTGTTACCTAGGACTGCCCCTTGTCCACCGCCTGGCAGGCTGGGTTCAGTGGCTTCTCACAGCCAGGCACCCACCCGGGGCTGTGTGGAAATCGAGCAGCAGTCCTTCGTCTGCCCTCCCAGAGTGGGATACAGGTTTTCTCCCGCTCCCTTTATTCCCCCATGCCCAGTGCCCTATAATTTGCTATGGTTATGAATCATAATGTAAAGATCCGTGTTTTCCAATAGCCTTAAGCAACTTGGAAGGGATGTGACCCACATGTTGAGAACCGCTAGCTTAGAGGCTGTATGATAAGAAGTCATAGTGAATTATACTTGTTTTTAATCTAGGCCTGACTGCCACTGCTACTCATGGCCTTCAGGCTAGTAGTCATGACAGAATCTCAGAAGGATATGATTTATGATGATAGCAAGTGCATAATGGCATTGCTGGGAGACGCATAGACAGCCAAGGAGGGTGTGGAGTTCTCTCTTTCCTTTAAAACACATACACACAAATGCTCCATCCAGTTTCAAATGCAAACCAGAGGAAGACAGGGATCTCCAAGTCCACCTGCAAGGAGAACTACTCTGTCTCCCGTGACTGTGACTCACCTGCTGTCTTAGTTAGGGCTTTGATGCTTTTAGAGTTATCCATGGATTAGAGTGCTGTGTAGAATCTAGAAGACCACAGGTTCTGGAGCAAAGCCATATCTTTTGTGGCAGAAACCAAGTCCCCATTTGGCAAACCAGCGTGATACTGGTCACGGATGTTTCACCCCACCATGGAACACCAAGTGACTAAAACTAGAGCGCTTTTTATGAGTACTATCAGATCTGCCAAGTAACAGGGCTACTTGAATATGACAGCAATTCTTACATGATGGATAAAATACAATTGAGGTCAGATTGGCAGTAAATTGATACCTGAGCAAACTTCATAGACAAGTACCCTAACTTCACATGCCTCTATTATAGTAGTATCTTTCTTTCAATCCACTTCTAATGAATCAAGAAGTCACCAAAACCATCTGACAGAGGGAGAAAGAATTAGAGCCTACTTGGCATAAACACAGGTACGGTGTATTGCTGCTAGCCAGAAATGGACTTGGGCTGTGTTAAAAGCCCACTGAAGACTGCTGGGGCAGCAGCTGAGAGAGTCTGTTGGGCAGAATTCAGAAGAACTCATTTTGTTACCATTTCACATTGAAGAAGTGGCTAGAGGAAAGGGTAGATACTCATCACTCAGAATAGAAAGATGGTATGTGATATTGCCATTGTGCAAACATCATACTTATATCATCTACTTACAAAGGCTAAGATGGATATAACATACCTAGGAGAGATAAATTTTGAATATATCTGATCTATTCTTAACCAGACTATTATACATCATGTGACTAGGCCTTGGTAAATAATCTGATGTTAGTCAATATTCAGATCAATTCAAATTGTTACTTTTTTATAAAAACACATTTACAGAAACATCCAGAGTAATATTTGTGTAGATATCTAAATACAAGCCCAGTCGAGTTGACACATCAGGTGACATTATGGTATGGCACAGAGATTTCTAGTATAAATGCATACACACAGAAGTATGGAAGTACACATGATGCACACAGACTTTTGTCTCATACTAACACAGAGAAGATAATAGTAACAATGTCATATAAATATATCAAAAATAGGAGATAATGACCAACAAGATGGCTTGTGGGTGAAAGTGCATGCTATACAAGCCTGATGTCCCCAGTTTGATCCTCAGAACCCCTGTAAAGACAGAAGAAGAGAACTCATTTCACAAAGCTGTCCTTCACACAGATGCCATGGTATGCACATGCACAGAGGGAGAGGGGGAGGGGGAGGGGCAGGAGCGGGGTGGGGGGAGGAGGGCAGAGGAAGGGGCAGAGGGAGGGAGATGGGAAAGGGGAAGGGAGAGGGGCAGGGGCAGGGGGAGGGGGACGGGGACGGAGACAGAGAGGTACCCTTTGAAAAGGCAAGGACACAGCAGCACCATCTGTCTTTTGGATGTCATCTCCTCACTACAACAACCTAATGTACAAGGGGACCAAGAAGACATGGTGACAAAGATGGAAAGCAAGTGGGAATCAAACAGCATGGGTGGGCTCCGACTTTCAAGGCTTCCCTGGCTGCTGCTACTATGAATCCTCACTCTCCCAGGGCCAGAGACTGGTAAGGGTCATGGGCCTCTAAGATGGCCAGTTTGGGAAAGACTTGCTAGTCACCTGCTGGCAAGTCATCGTATCAGATCCCTTACACCTCAGAGAGAGTAGAGACCAACACTCCCTCAGCAGAAAAGACCCATTTTGTAGTGGAAAAAGAATACAAGAATATATAGGATATAGAGCTGCCTACATTTAAAATATATTTCCTACATTATAAAAGTGCAGGCTTAGATTTTTCAAAACCTACTTTAATAAGAGTTCTTAAATTCTTTAGCCTCCCTTCTATCCCTCCACCCACCAGAGGTAGTGGAAAAGAAAGGCTATTAGGACATGGGGGAAGTGGACTTGTTTAGAAATAGTTCTTTGGGGCGATTCCAATCTTCATTGTCAGGATACAACAACTCCATACCACCACACAGGAATCAGCAGCTGCAGTCCAGTCCACTAGGCAGACACCACACACAAGTGAGCAGTGGCAGCTCAGTCCAGAATAAATTGAGAGCCTCTATCAGATTGGCTTGAGTCCTTGGAAGCAGCAAGAAGCTGCAGGAATATCATGAGAAGTTCTTTGGCAAGTTGCTCTCTATGAAGTTACAACAGGCAAAGATCAGCAACACGGTTCAAGGCCAACCAGTGCCAGAGCATTGCCAGCAGAGACTAGCAAAGCAGTGCAAGGCAAGCCACGGCACAAGCCGTGTTCCACTGTCTCTGGTCATATTTATATTCTTTCTGAACATCGTGCATCCTTTTATGGGTCTGCTTCAGCAAAACATCCTCTCACCTGCCTGTGCTTCAGCAAAACATTCTTTCACGTGTCAGCTTTAGCCTTTAGCAAAACATTCTTTTACCTGTCTGCCCTAGTAAAACATCATTATGACCCGGTCTTAAAAAAAAAAAAAAAAAAAAAAAAAAAAACCACAAATTTCCACTTCACATCCCCCTTTGTTTAAGAACTGTCCTTTTCTCTCACATTAACTCATCTACATATTATAGAAATAATTATAAGAACAATAAAACTAAAACTTCACATCACATTTTAAACAAATGGTTTGTATATAAGATAGTCAAAAGATAGTCTATCAAAACAACCACAAATTTCTATCAATACCCAAGTAAACATCTGGAACGAGCTAAGAGGCCTATCAGGCGAGTGAGGCACTGTCCTTCATGGGTGCGATGCATTAAAAGGTGAGATATTAGATGGACAGACAATAGATGATAGATAGATAGATAGATAGATAGATAGATAGATAGATAGATAGATAGATAGATAGATGATAGACAAATAGATAAGAAAGATAGATAAATTGATATGACTTAAGCTGCATTTTTGTTGCTTCAATAAAATACTGTGACAAGAACAAATTTTTAGGCAAGGAAGGGTTTATTTTATCTCAGAATTCTAAGTTGCAATCCTTCCCATTAGGAACATCAAGGAAACAGGAACGTAAAACAACTGGTCACATGACACAATGGTCACGAGCAGAGAACTATGAGTACACTGCTTGCTTGCTTGTGCCTAGCTTGATTTTCATTAGTACACAGCCCAGGACCCCCTTGTATAGGAAATGGTGCTGCCCACAGAGGGTTGGGTTTTCTCATATCTAATAACTTAGTTTAGACAATCCCCCATAGACATGTCCAGAGGCCAACCCAATACAATATTCCTCAGTGAGATTCTCTCCTAAGGTGATTCTAGAGTATGTCAATGGCAAATTTATCACAAATAGATAATATTAGAAAATAAAATAAGAAATGATAGGCAATTAGATGATAGATAGAAGATAGATCTTAAGAAAGCTTGAGAATTTGAGCTGTCCAATACCACAAATTCAGTCTCTAGTACTAGTTTCCAGACTGGAAAAATATTGCACATTTTGTTCATGCTAAACAAAACTGGTGTGTGTGTGTGTGTGTGTGCGTGTGCCTGTGTGCCTGTGTCTATGCATGTGGTGTGATATGGACATGGTTTAGTATACACATATAACAGTGGTCCAGAGTAAAGGGAAAATATTCATCTCTATGAAGTAAGAAATATTAAAAAATCCCAGCAAGAGTTTCTTCCTTGCCTTAGACCACTCATGTTCCTGGATAATATTTTAAAATACGCCTTATGCAGCACAATAGCTGGGTAACTGCATACCCTCCATGCTGTTAGAATCTACCTTCCCACTGATAACCCTAAGTTATCACTCACTATTTACTGTGTTCCATCTGGGCTTCTCTCAACTCCAACCAGGCAGCCCTTTCAGCCATATTCTCTTGGACCCTAGCCCAAGGTGGCTTCTACTCCTCTCTCCTCCTGGTCCTCTCTCCTGCAAAGCCTGCAGAGCTTCAACCCTACTCTTCTGCCCAGCTATTGGCTGTCAGCATCTTAATTCACCAATCAGAATTAACTTGGGGGCAGGGTCCCAGGAGCTATGTGCCAACTCCAGGTTTTGGGGAGCCCACACTTAGTATTATAATAGATAATAAAAGACAAAACCTCACAACTCTAGGTTTTATTGATATTCATATATATCACATATTAATATATATGAATATCAATGAAACCTGATATCCTGATATGAAATTCATATGTAGCATATATGTGTGATGGTTTGTTTATGCTTGACCCAGGGAGTGACACTTATTAGAATAGGTGTGGCCTTATTGAGTAGGTATGTCACTGTGGGTGTGGGCTTTAAGACTCTCATCCTAGCTGACTGGAAGCCAGTCTTCTGTCTGCCTTTGGATGAAGATGTAGAATTCTGAGTTCCTCTAGCACTATGTCTGCCTTGATGATAATGAACTGAATCTTGAAACCTGTAAGTCAGCCCCAATTAAATGCTGTCCTTATAAGAGTTGCCTTGGTCATAGTGTCTGTTCATATCAGTAAAACCCTAAGACAATATTAATATATATGATATATTATACATATGTATATGTGATATATATCATATATACATGATAGCTCTGTGCTCCAGTGTAATTGATGATAAATCCCTTGAGGGGTGAGGATGGCTGCACAGAGAAGTATGTCTAGAGTCCAGGGCATTCCCTGAGGCGTCTTTAAGCTTCTGTGCTCATCGATATATCAACAAATAACTGCATAAAAGTGACTTGATGTGACTAAGACAACTGAAGACAGAAGCTCCTCAGCAACAGAGACCTGAGTCATTGCCCCAGGTAAGCAATAAAACTGAAGAAACTTGGGCAAGAATGAGAAAAATCAAGTTGGATGATGAGATGATTGCTGCCCTTAGGGTAGCTGCGATGGCAGACACAGTAACTGGACCTGCTGTTTCCAAGCCTTTTGGGGGTTACCATGGATAATGCCCCAACAGGCTGGACTCACTCTTCTTTTGGGAGGAAGACCTACAAGATCTGGATACCACGTCCAACTGGCCAGGAGAAGGTTTGCAACATACCTTGCCGCCACCACCTTCTTCTTCTTCTTCTTCTTCTTCTTCTTCTTCTTCTTCTTCTTCTTCTTCTTCTTCTTCTTCTTCTTCTTCTTCTTCTTCTTCTTCTTCTTCTTCTTCTTCTTCTTCTTCTTCTTCCTCTTCTTCTTCTTCTTCTTCCTCTTCTTCTTCTTCTTCCTCTTCTTCTTCTTCTTCTTCTTCTTCCTCTTCTTCTTCCTCTTCTTCTTCTTCTTCTTCTTCTTCTTCTTCTTCTTCTTCTTCTTCTTCTTCCTCTTCTTCTTCTTCTTCTTCTTCTTCTTCTTCTTCTTCTTCTTCTTCTTCCCCTTCTTCCCCTTCTTCTCCTTCTCCTTTTTCTTCTTCTTTTAAAAAATTATTTCTCTTATTTTTTGAGATCATAATATAATTACATCATTTCCTCCTTTCCTCCCTCTAAACCCTCCCATATAGTGTTTCTTGTTTGCTTTTAGATTTATGGCTTCATTTTAAAAAAAATGGTTGTTACATGTATATGTATGTGGGTGCATACATATCTATTATTAAATGTAATATGCCCAGTCTGTACAATGTTATTTGTTTATATGCTTTCAGGGCTGATCATTTGGTATTGGATAACCAATTAAAGTGATTCCTCCCTGGGAATACTGTTTCTTGCACTCTCTGTATTCCTTAGTTGTCTATGGTTCTTTGTGTAGGACTGAGGCCTCATGGTCAGTGCTCCCACCCCAGTGCATGTTAGCATGGCTATGGTTTTTCGCTTGACTCATCTTTAGGCAGTCATGTTGGTGAGACTTCATGGGTATAACCTCCCTCCTCTTCATCTTGCCCATGAAAGGAGAGTACCATTAGCAGAAAGCGAAAGAGTCATGGTGCCAGAACCGTGCTCTTCCTCAGGCTCTGTCCTGGGGACTCTGTCACCAAGAAGACAGCAGGAATGTTCCTGGGAATCCTTCTATCTGTAAAGTACAAGAAAAGAAATCTCTAATATGAGGGTGTAGGGCGATTCAAGAGCTAGCTGTGTCTGTCGTTAAATGCTTGCCCTGGAGCTGAACCTGCTGGAGCCATGTCTTGATTTCAACATCAGGTCTAGAACAAGAACCTATGACTGCTGCCCCAGGGTGTAAATTGAACCCAGCATCTTAAGTGCTCTGCAGGAGCATCAAAGCATTCTCTGCTGAGGCTGCTCATCACGTTCCTCCAAAAATTGCATGGAAAACTGCATCATCACCAAGAAAGCAACAGACCTCCTGCTTGGAACTGTAGCGCTGACTGAAGGAGAAGAGAGGAAAAACTTTTACTTTTGCACACTTGGCTCATGCTAAACAAAACTGGCATGCACTTGTGTGTGTGTGTGTGTGTGTGTGTGTGTGTGTGTGTGTGTGTGTGTACTCACCTACAGACTGATATGGTATGAGCATATTTGTACAGAGTACAATGGATAAAAAAAATGTTACTTTATCTCTCAAGAGAACCAAGAACAGCCAAGTGAGAAGACTCCAGAAAGAATATAGATTCATATGAGTTTGCTGAGATGTGACCCAAAGAAGAGGAAAGGGGCTCAAACTCTGCTCCTTATGGGAATCTCTGGCCATAGGAAGGACCATCTGTGGAGTAAGAAAGTAAAGTTTCTCTGACCCAGGAACAGAGAAACATTCAGTCTGTGGCAAGCTAGGATTCAATAAACTAACCTGGGTGCCTATGAAGGCATGGATTTGCATGTTTTGTACCCTCATATATTTGTATTCTAAGCACACACGTTTCTGGTGAACTGTAAGAAGTCAAATATTCAACAAATATTTGAGTGACATGTTATTTTGAAAAATTGTGGAGAAATTGCTCTAAACAGTCAGAGGCCAGCTTTAGCAGGCTAGTTTTCAGTAAAAATCTTCCCCCCCCCATTAATTCCATACATGCATTTAAAGGTATAGGCATAAAATAGACGGGAAGGACTGAGAGAGGAGACAGGAAACAAGAGAAGGGAGGTGGGAGGAGGAGGAAGAGGGAGAAAGAGAGAGGAGAGAGGGGAAGGGAGAGAGGGAGGGAAGGGGGGAGAGAGAGTTATTTAGGAGGGCTCAGGAAAGGGGTACAGCTGGCTTGTGAAAGTTCTGCTGGCAGAATACATACTGCCTTTGTGGGAGCAGAGGGAATTTAGCATTTGTTTTTTATTTTTATTTGTATTTTTTATTTTTTGTTGTTTAGACCTTCATTTAGTTGGATAAAGTCCACCTTCATAATGGAAATAATCTGCTTTTTTTTCCCCCAGAATTTGACTTGAATGTTGTATGTTTAAAAAATGTCCAACAGAAACATTTAGAATGACATTTGGGTAAATATTGTAAACAGTGAGCCAGTGTGTTTACCTGGATATCCATTTGTTTTTCTGCACTGAGACATTGAGTGCATTTTCTGAATCTGAGAGGAGAAACGTGAAAGCTCTGGCTAGATTAGCAAGGCGCACATTCAGAGCGTGTGATGGACATGTTCTCTGTGCAGTCCCCAGCTAGCACTTGGTCCTAAGTGTCAGATCAGCTAACAGCCTCAAGTCTGCACTGTGGTGTTAGAATGGTTTTCCTGGCTTTCTTGAGACTTTTGGGAAGCTGATACTCACAAGACCCCTCCCATTTCAGGAAAACCAGGGTAAAGATGATTGTAATCTTCATGCTAAAATGCTTCGTGCTTCCCCCAGGAAGCTGAGAATAAGATTATATTTGAGCAGATGGAAATCACCTTGCAAAGTTGTTTACCCTCCCTGGCAGGAACACTAAAGTAAGCAGAAGACCAGAAGTGTAGTATCATCTTGCATGACTTCATTATTTTGAAGGGCTAGTCAGAGACTTCACCAAGAACTCTCCTGGTGATCTACCACCCAAGCTCAGGTTTGTTTCTGTGGCTTCTGACAGAAGCCAGGGCCTCTCTAAGGGGTTGATGCTCTTGTTTGAGTCACATAAGTCACCCAGGTCTGTGATTGGCTCTGGCCTCCTGTAGGTCATAGGAGCACTTATGACAATGGGGAGGGGTCCTCTGGATGTTCAGAGGAGTCCTGCCCAGCCACAATATTCCACCTGACGCAGAGCTGTCCCCTTCAAATGGCATTTGTTTGCTTCCTGGACCCATTCGTTCAAGCGGTATGTAGAAGTACTTGGAGTATTCTAAATTTAATTTGTGAGCCAAGGTGTCTGTGGAAAATGTCTGAGGGGAGCGTGGGCTGGAGCTTATGTCTTGAGGATTCTCCCCTTCCTCCTGGACCACGCAGCTCCCTTTCATCTATTTTCGAATTGGGCACCCACACCAAATTGTTTAAAGAGAGTATTTGATTCTACCAAAAGTGTGTTAAATAAAATATAGGATAAAGAATATGTAGGATGCTCATCTCTGTAGACATGATTATGGACACTTTCAACTTGAGTGTTAAAATGAACTATATAAACATCTTTGCCTTTCGCTGTCATTTTCAAACATAGAACTCTTCTAGCTTTCCAATTCCTTTAAATTTCAGGAATGAGAGCTTCCATAGGTAAATTCAAGGGCTGTCATTTTCCAGCTTTGTGATTGTACCAAGTGAGCAGAACCTGTTGGAGCCTCTGTTCTCTTCTGGGCTCTGTGGGGAGCACATGAGACACTTCCTGTAGAGTGTAGATCCCTGCTAGGAGGATGGTTGACAATACAGCCCCCTCTGTGTCCTTGTCCACTCTGCGCAATCCTTTCTTGCCACCCTCCTATGTCTGCTTTGCTCTGGTTTGGGGAGCCTCTCGTGGTCTGCTAATGTCACTTCCAGAATAAAGACACTGAGGATCTTCTGGAAGTTTCCATGAGCTTAGGGAGGAATGGCAGAGGACAACATTCATTGCCATTCTGCCTCCATGATCCTTCCCTGCTTTGGATCTGAAGTTCCATTTTCTTTTATACCTCCCTCTAGCTCTGTCTTTCTTTACTTTCTATTGTTGTGATAAAGCATCGTGACCAAAGGCAACTTAGAAAATAAAGGCTTTATTTCAGCTTCCATTGTATATAGTCCTTCGGGAAGGGAAGTCAGGGGAGGGTCCTGGAGGCAGGAACGGAAGCACAGACAACAGAAAAGCGCTGCTTACCGGCTTGTTCTTGGAGGTTTGCTCAGAGTAGTGGCTATTCCTGGTTATCAATTTGACTATATTTGGAATGAACTACAATCCAGAATTGGAAGGTTCACCTGTGATACTAGTCTGGAGGCTGGGAGATACAAGTTTTTGACCTGGATCTTGGCTATTATGCTCGGAAAGGCTAAATGGAAGCCTTTAGAGTTGCCACTGTCAAAAAAAAAATAGTGAATCAAAACCAGCATTGTATTCATGGAGGAATTGCAGAAATTATTGCCACTATCAAGGACTTGAAAGATGCAGGGGTCGTGGTTCCCACCACATCTCCCTTTAACTCTTTTATCTGGCCAGTACAGAAGATAGATGGATGGTGGAGAATGACAGTTGACTATCGAAAACTAAATCAGGTAGTAACTCCAATTGCAGGTGTTCTACCAGATATAGTTTTGTTACTTGAGCAAATTAACACATCTCCTGGTACCTGGTATGCAGCTATTGATCTGGCAAATGCCTTCTTCTCAGTACCTGTCCATAAGGACCACCAGAAGGAATTTGCTGTCAGTTGGCAAGGCCAGCACTATACCTTCACAGTTTTGCCTCAAGGATATATTAACTCTCCTGCCTTGTGTCATAATTTAGTTTAGAAGGGATCTTGATCATTTGTCTCTTCCACAAAATATCACATTGGTGCACTATATTGATGACATTATGCTGATTGGACCAAGTGAGCAGGAAGTAGCAACCACTTTGGACTCATTGTTAACACATATGCATATCATAGGATGGGAAATAAATCCAAACAAAATTCAAGGACCATCTACCCCAGTGAAATTCTTCGGAGTCCGGTGGTATGGGGCATGTAGAGATATTCCTTCTAAGGTGAAAGATAAGTTATTGTACCTGGTCCCTTCCACCACCAAGAAAGAAGCACAATGTCTAGTGGGTTTATTTGGAGTCTGGAGACAGCACATTCCCCACTTGGGTGTGTTGTTCAGGCTCATTTACCAAGTACTCAGAAAGCTGCCAGCTTTGTGTGGGGCCTGCAACAGGAAAAGGACTACGGACTGTAAGTCATCAACAAATTCCCTTACTATATAGAGACTACCCATAAGTTCTGTGACTCTAAAGAACCCTGACTAATATGCTCAGTCTGTTTTCTTACAACACCTAGCACCACCTGTCAAGGATGGCATTGGCTGTAGTGAGCTGGGCTCTCCCACACCAATCAGTAATCAAGACAAGGTCCCAGAGTTGCCAAAAGTCCAATCTGATGCTGGCAATTCCTCAATTGAGATGCCTAGACATATCTATGTTCGTGTCAAGTTGAGAAAACCCAACTTGCACACCCTCTTGTGTGTGTGTGTGTGTGTAAACGAGAAGTCAACCTCAGATGATGTCTATATTACCTTTCATTTTATTTTTGAGAAACTGAACCTGGTGCTCACCAGTGTGGCCAGCAAGCCCTGGGATCTGCCTGTGTCCTCCTATCCCCAGTGCTCAGGTTGCAGGCATGCACTACCACACCCTGCTTCTACATGGATGAGAGGAATCTGAGCTCAGATTCTCATGGTTGTACAGCAAACACTTTATCTGATGTCCATTGCGCCAGCCCCGGATCTGCTCCCAACTGTGGTCTTGTTACCCTTTATATTTATTTATTTTTAAGTTAGTATACAAAGGTTTTAGTCCTGACTTAGAATTTTTTCAAGTATAATCTGCTTTTTAAAAAATCCCCTCCCTGCTTCTCTGGCTACATCCTTGTGCCCTCTTACCTTTAGTAGTCTCTTACTATTTCTACTTTTTACACTCTTTTTTTTGACTAATTAACCCAAAGGATCAGTTCAGGTGCCAGCTCCTCAGAGAAGTGTCCCGTTTCTCTTCCCATCTGGACTCAAGATCCTCATCAGTACTCTACACAGAGCACACCTGAAGACCATGAGTGTGTGCTTAAATATTTTACTTTAAACCGGGCATGGTGGTGCACGCTTTTAATCCCAGCACTTGGGAGGCAGAGGCAGGCAGATTTCTAAGTTCGAGGCCAGTCTGGTCTACAAAGTGAGTTCCAGGACAGCCAGGGCTACAGAGAAATCCTGTCTCGAAAAACTAAAAAAAAAAAAAAAAAAAAATTTTTTTTTTACTTTACTATTCTACTGTAGCAAATATGCTTCAGTAAGTTGTAAGAGAATTGTGTACTGGAGACGGTTGGTGGCCATGGTTTATGCATTGTAACCCTGCTCCCCAGTCCACCAACTCTCTTTAGCTGAGAGTAACTGGAACTGCCTGAGTACCTGACTAGAACCCCTGTCCTGCCACCTTACCTGTAGCTCCAGTCCCATGGGTGCATTGGTGTTGCCCTGGAACACAGCAAGGCAGGTGGCAGGATTTCCATTCTCAAAGGTCTGACTCGGAATAGCTATGAGCCCAGAGTTTGTTTTAAGCCCCTGAGATGATTCTGAGAACAACCAGAATCATCTCAGGGGCTTAAAACAAACTCTGGGCTCATAGCATGGAAAGAAGAACTGGTTTCATTAGATTCTCTTTATTGAAAAATATGCAACAAAATTTGTAATCAATAGTGGAATGGAGCACAGGAGAATTTTATGAGACCGAGTCAAGGATATGCAAAGTCAAAAGCACCGTCTGGATCTAGCAGGAAGCAGGAGGGATGTGCTTCATGACGAAGGGAGTCACTAGAGAAAAGAATAAAAGTCACATGTAGAAAGAAGCTCACACCATGAGGCAGAGAGAATACGCAGAGACGGAGCCTCACAGGGGGAAGAAGAAGTAGAGAGAACAGAGGTGGGGAGGGGGCGGGAACCAGGTACACAGGAAAACAGAGATAGTCATCTCTGGCTGCTTTGTTCCCCAAACTAGAAATCTTTGTGATGTCTCACTCCTCATCCACAAACCCTTGTCAGTTCCACCCCTGAGATATCTTTTGGATGTGGCATTCTTCTCCACTTCTGCAAGTGGGTGCCTTGATCCAGGCTTCCAGCAACACTGGAACGAAATGATGAAAATGTCTGAACTCCTCCATCCTTCGGATTGTAAAGGATGGGTCTTTTCTATCTGCAGGCCTGTTTTCTTCTGCCATTTCTGGCAGCCTCCAGCAGATCTGATTTTTCCTGCCACAGTGTGTCTGGCCTTTGTTCCTGGAAATCCCTAGCCCTTTCTTCTGTTCGGCATACTCCCACACTAAAGCCTTTAAAACTCTCAAAAACTATCACAGGGCAAGTGAGATGGCTCTGAGGATAAAGGTACTGTGTGATCCAAGCCCATAAAGGGGAAAGGAGAAAAATCAACTCCACAAACATCTATTTGTGTTCTGTGACAGATAGATAGTCTCCCAATGTATTACAGGCACACACATGTGCATACACACACACACACACACACCTATACCACCACCACCACTGATGATAATTTAATAATAATAATAATAATAATAATAATAATAATAATAAACACCTGTCTCAGTGCTGTCTTTTCCATCAATTCACAGTGGTTCACAGAGGCTCCTCCAGGGGACAATCCTGTGCTATAAAAGAGAGCCCTGGCCCTCAAGGGAATCTAAACCACATGACAAGAGCCCCATGACAAGAGGAGAGAACTGACTTTTGTAAGTTGTCCTCTCCCTCAGACTGAACCTTACTTAGTGTTCTGTCAGCTGAGAAACATAGTTTCACAAAAATTACAGACAAAAAAAAATCTTAAGTTTAAAATGAGGGGAAAAAATAGTGTGAAATGGGTCATTCCTCTGCAAAGTGATGGAGATAGAAACATTTTTGTCCAAGAGAGGAATCCCCGTAACCTGGATGGAGGTACTGAACTTGGAAACCTCCTGTGGCTGAGCAGGATGTGCTAGACGAGTCCTCGAGGACTCCTGAGACTTGGGTGCTTCTGTTGGCTGAAAAATGATGTAAAGTCTTGAATTACATGGTAAGTATTTTCATTCTGGTTGTGATTTCCACTTGATGATATCAGATTGAAGTGGGTGGGGTGGATTGCTGCCAGTCCAAGGGAGAAAAGCTAGACTGGGCATAGCATTATTCAAAATCGACTGCAAGCCAACTTTTTCCAGTCTCTATTCTTGTAAGCCAGCACGCGGCCTCTCCTAAGGTGAGATTTCAGAGATGCATATAATGTTTGCCATCTGGAGAGGGGTGTGCTTGTCATCTAGAAACTGTGTAAGTGTGCACTTGACGTTCTTTCCTGAGATGAACACGGAGAGCATTCTGGGAACAGAGGTCAGCTTCACTGGACAAGAATAGAAGGTCATTCCAGCTGGGAATGTGCTGACAGCCACTCTGTCCAAAGCCTGTCCCTCTCAAGAGGATTCCAGGGAAAGAAAGGGTTCCCTGTGCAGCCAGAACACTGAGAACTCCCTCAGAGTCTTTTGCTTTGATGGTGTCCAGAATTCCAGCCACCCTAAAGCCACGGATCTGTCCTTTCTTGCTGCAGGTCAGCCTTTCTCCATAGCTTGCATGGCTCCGGTGTCACTAGCCACAGAACTTCGGAGTCACCAGACATCCTCGAAGCCATTTCCTACCAAACCTGTGGCTATAATTTCAGTGTTTTCCACACCATTTTCTTTTACATTGAAGGTCTTGGACCAGCTCACTGCTTCCCACTCTCTGGCTGGAAAATGAAGCACAGATTTTGTCGACACTTCAAGCAGGCCAGAGCCAACTTTTGATTCTTGTGCTACTACTACTTTTTTTAAAAGTCTCTCTCTCTCTCTCTCTCTCTCTCTCTCTCTCTCTCTCTCTCTGTCTCTGTCTCTCTCTCTCTCTCTGTGTGTGTGTGTAGTGTAGTGTGTGTGTGTGTGTGTGTGTAGTGTGTATGTGTATACCTCTGACAATTCCTCAAGAGTCATCCACCTGGTTTTTTGTTTGTTTTGAGACAGGTCTCCTCTTCACCTTGCTTTTCCAGCACGGCATATCATTGTCTCTGGCTTTCTACTGCTAAGCTTACACACACATGCCACTATGCTCTGCTTTTTATGTAAAGAGCTGTGGGAAAAACAGCCCATCAGGTATTTTAGTGAAGGAGAGCCCTATCATGATGAAACACATCTTCTCCACATGGACAGGAAATGTTTCAGCCTCACTCAGGACTTGGGAAACGCTTCAGATCTGGGGAAGGCTGGGAAGGGATCACACAGACGTAAGGGAACAGGAGACGATTGGAGAAGTCATAGAATCAAACTCAATTTAATAAGACCATAGTCTAGAGTTTTCACCTGCAGTGATGCAGCCAGAAATAAGTGCTGGGGATGAACCGAGATCCTTGGACTTCTTTACTTTGATGTCATACAACTGTCATTTACAAATTAATATTTTTGACTACTTCTAAATCTGTGTGTGCCAACAAGTCAAACTGAACTACATTAGAATCCCAACTTAGCCCTTTCACTCGTGTTTGGCCTTGAGTAAAGTACTTGAGCACCCCCACGCCCATCTCCTCATCTATAAGTGGGGATTATGAGTATCTTGCGAGGATTATCTTAAGATGAAACATTGCCAGGTCGCTCCACTCTTTTCACTGCAGTGAAACCTCTGAAGCTGCTTGCTCCCCAGCTTCCTGCTGAAATCATTCTGCTTGCCTGCCTACCCCGCCTTTCTCTTCACACCCAATAGACAGTCTTCAGGTTTTAGTCGGAAACTTAAGTACCAACCAGTCTCTTGAAAATAACTTAATTACCTTGCACTGAGGTATGTGTGTGCAAGCCTGATTTGTCTGTTCTAGCAGTTGGAATACAAAATAAAGGAAGGTGCATGCCTTATAGAAATTAGTGTCTTGGTTTTACCCTACTATGGCCATTTTTCACTGTTGAATAGTGTAAAATGAGCTAAATGAAGAGACAGAGTCTATACACTGTGTCATCTTGTAGGCAACTGTCCAGATCTGTAAGGAAAATGTCTAGCTCCTGCTTAGTTTAGATGTTTTGCATCAAATTTGTAAGTGAAATACAAGGATTCGGTTTGGAATGCAGAATCTTGGTGGAGCTATCCCGATGAAGTTTCTTTAATGGACGATTTTGCAAAATGGCATGCATAACAGCAAGCCACAGGAAGTGATATGGAAACATGCATTCCAGAAAAGTTCACAGGCTTATAAGGGAGGTAAAAATAAAAGTGAACATTGGGAAGACTGAAATAATTTTCTCTCCATATGCTTTGTTCTGTTTATTTTTGAGCGTGACAAAAGCAAAGATGCTGATAAAATGTAACATTTTTGTCGTTGTTGACATGCACAGGGCACTGCATTAGCAACAACATACAGAAACTGTATA
Source organism: Mus caroli (assembly GCF_978045245.1). Classification (NCBI taxonomy): domain Eukaryota; kingdom Metazoa; phylum Chordata; class Mammalia; order Rodentia; family Muridae; genus Mus; species Mus caroli. The sequence goes on from NW_028227256.1 coordinate 48,802,235, forward strand.
GAGCAACAGGTGACTAGTACTTTAAGAAATCTGATATCCCAATAGTCAAAAGTCAAAATCCAAGACAGCACAAAAGAGTCCAAGTTTTAACTGATATGGCTGATTTTAGATTTTTTTTTTTTCTGAGACAGGGTTTCTCTGTATAGTCCTGGCTGTCCTGGAACTCACTTTGTAGACCAGGCTGGCCTTGAACTTAGAAATCCGCCTGCCTGTGCCTCCCAAGTGCTGGGATAAAAGGTGTGTGCCACCATGCCTGGTGATATGGCTGATTTTAAACATTATACATATTTACTAACTTAAAAAAGATCATAGCTTATTCTAAATCTTCGTAGTAGTAGAAAAAGGTCATCAGAACTTAGTTATGTTATAACTGCTGTTCTTTGATACATTTTATATACTGTTAGTAGTGCTGACATCATGATTAAAATGCTTTCTCATACCACTGTCATCATTAGGGTGATAGCTAATCAACCAGCTATCATTTTTACTTTCTTTATCCTTGGGTATAATTACAGTTAAATATGTAAGTAAGATACTCAATATTGGGAGCAAATGAAGTCCTGAGTGGCTGTGTGTTGTTGATATGGACACAACCATTTCAAAATCCAAATCCTCAGATCCATATGAGTGGCAAAGCCTTGTCCAGGCTAGGGTGAAAGGGATGGCAAAGCCCTCCTCTGGTCTGAGTGCAAATGTGTGTGTGTGCAGAAGATGTCCACCTGACTTTCTCCATGGACATTTATGGTCTGAAGAATGCTCCCTGACAGAAACCATTCCTGCTGAGATTAGCTAAGCCTATCACCTTGTTCAGCTGTCTATCATAAACCCTGCCTCCTTATTTGTAGGTAAGAGTGCTGTATGCAATAATCCTTGCTAACCCCCTGGTTAAACTGTACATAGTAAACATGTCGAGTGTGAGAGGTGCTGCGGTTCCTCCATCAGAGAGCCCAGACCATCTGATCCCAGCTTTTCTGTGTCCCTATGTCCCTATGTTCGTCCTTCATTCATCACCACCCTAGTTAGACAATCCCTTAAACCATGAGGAGTGAGGTAATTTAGGCTTGGAAAGAAGGTTTAACTAGTAAAGTGCTTGCTGAGTGGGGTGTGGCAGGGCACACCTGTAATCCCAGCCCCAGGGAAGCAGAAAGGTGACTTCTCCTGGAGCCTCACAGCAAAGCAGCCTTGATGAACCCCGGGGCTCCAGGTTCAGAGATAGACTCTGTCTCACAAAATAATGGAGAGCAATCAAGGCAGATAGTATTGACACTGACCTCTGACCTCCAAACTCACTTGACTATGTACACACATGAAATAAATAAAAATAAAACAAAACACTTGGTAAGTATTAATAAATAAATGAATTACTGAGCTGGGCAGAGGTGACTCATATCTTTAATCCCAGTACTTGGGAGGCAAAGGTGGGTAGATCTCTGAGTTCAAGGCCAGCCTGGTCTACAGAGCAAGTCCCAGGACAGCCAGAGCTACACAGAGAAACCCTATCTTGAAAAACTAATACATACATACATACATACATACATACACACACATGTACACGCATACAATACATACATGCATGCACAACACTACATGCATGCATACATGCATGCATATACTCATACATACATATGAGTTACTGGAAGGATAATGAAGAAACAGTACTATCAAAAGTAATCAATGGCAACTGTTGTCTCAAAGGAACTAAAGTTGAACTTACAGGTCTTTATTTTTTCTACTAAATATTTCCCCCATTTTTAACGACTATGTTATGTTGGCTCTTTCCCCAGTGTCCTGGCACTTCCCCAGTCCTCCAGGAAATGTTAAACAGCTGTTACTCTGCAGAAAAGTCAACCACTTCAGCAAGTGTTCTGTAAAGTAAGTCTTACCCTTACATGCTTGGCTATGACTGCTTTGTAAACAATGTGCTTTCTTTCTAAAACTTTCTCCATATCCCTAGGCTTACTTCTCAATCATAGAGTCAAGACTGGGTGCTCTGATTGGTTGTCTAAACGCATGAGTATAAAGTGTAGGTCATTAAAAAAAAAAGTATGTTGCTGTACTGAGGCCTGTGTATTCTTGACAAAGAAATCTAAGGTGAATTGAGACTATGGCAACCGCTCCAGAAAGTTCTAGTCTCACATCCTAGATCTTATAAGACACGCCCTGAATATTTTGAATTAACTACAATCAGAATGTAAGAAGGACATATATCTCTGAAGGAAGACTGTTCACTTGCTAGAAAGCCCACTGTCTAGAGGTGAGAAACTCAGGGTTTCAGCTGTGATGTTGAGTAAATTCTGCCAGCTGGGTAAATAAGCCTGAAACAATGGGCACTCTGAGCCAGTGTTTACACAATGCAGCTACAGCAGAGGTGACTGTGTCACTCTTTTTCCCAGGTTGGCTTTGTCTCCTGGTGTTCTCAGGGGTAACCTGACCTTGACTCTAGTGCCAGCACCATTTATGAGTGGCTAATTGCCTGCCACTAGATAGCATTTCTGCCATTGGCTATCTCCAAGGCAAAGAGCAGCACCATTGGAAGTTCCCATTTAAGGCATTAAGTGGGGCATGAGTAGAGCCAACTAAAACAGTTCAGTGCTGTCAGGATTGAATGGGAAGACAACGGAGTCACTGTATGTCTCTCTTGGCTCATGGCCCAAAGCACCGTGTTAAAGTCCCAATCTGAGAGCCTGACCTTTGTAGAAAGATCAGTCGTCTGGATGACTTAATCGGGTTTCCCCTGTTAATCTCTGTATGTAACTCATTGTTAGAGCTATTAAGCAGCATCCGGTGGAAATTTCTGGAAACACTATAGAAACGGTCCAAAATCTAAACACAGGGAACTCAGCCTGCCCTTATGATGTCAGTTTCTGTTTTAGTTTAAATATTTTTAGTGGAGAGTCAAGTTAAGCCAGACTTCTTGTTTACAATGGAACAGTATTGAATTTGGGCAAGAGGACAATGTACTTACAGTAGAGTTACCACTGTGCAGTTGGTTATGTCAAAATCTCTTCTTACAGCTCATTAAGTGGATGTTTCTGACAGGGCTAGACAGGACAAGCTTCTTTACCCTGAGGGGATGGCAGGCCAAGAGCCATCGTTCAGGGAGCCTGAACATACAACTCTGCGGTATTTCACCATGGATCTTACAATCCCTTCTTTTGTTAATCTCTCTTTTGTATAATTGTAGCACTTGGAATTTCCTATTCTATGCACTGATAAGAAAGTGAGTGTGTGGGGGGGGGGCATGTTTATATTATAAGTGAATTGGAGTGTTGGAGTTCTATGCTGTTAGAACTTTCTAAAAAAAAAAAAAGTTCTATGTGACAAACCAACCAACCAACATGGCTGGCTTTAGGCTTCCTAAACAAAGAACTTAAAAAACAGCAACTTGTTTGTAAGATACGGCCAGAGAGCACTTGTGTAAGAAAGGAAACTTTGCTATTGTGACTCCAGCATCTTTATTTAGATGATTTTTAAATGTAGAAATTTGCTACAGTGGATTCTATGAAGAGATAGAGAGATAGGAGGCCTGAGCCACCCTTTGGCATCACCACCCTTTGTAGATTTGAGATCCCTGAGCAACTAAGGCTTAGAGGTGTTTTGTTTTGTTTTGTTTGTTTTGCCTTTTAAAAATATATTTCTTTTTTAAAAATATTTATTTATTAATTTCATGTATATGAGGATAGTACACACTGTCACTGTCTTCAGACACACCAGAAGAGGACATCAAATCCCATTAGAGATGGTTGTGAGCCACCATGTGGTTGCTGGGAATTGAACTAAGGACCTCTGGAAGAGCAGTTAGTGCTGAGCCATCTCTTCAGCCCTTGCTTTGCTTTTTGTTTGTTATTTTTGTTTTTTTAACCTAAATTAATGGAATACCTAGCTCAGCTCTGTCTCAAGTATGAGTCATACCAGAGGCATTCTTCAGGTGCTCAAACTCAATAAGGCCAAGAGTTAAACTCTCACAGTCATTTGGCATGACTATTGTCTCTTTCCTGCATCTTCCCTCCTACACTCATCGTGATGGATGTATGGATGTATGGATACCAAAACAATGCCTTTAGTCATACAGCAAGTTGGTAGGGTCCAGCTTGGAGTCTCTACAAAATCTGTGATACCACAAGGAAAAAAATCTGGGATATATGATCACAAGTGAGAAGCAGTCAAAGAATAATACCCATGCTGTTCAAGTGTGAAAGGAACCCTTTAAGGGTAAATGCACAATAAAGCCTTGGGTCCCGCTTGCTTTCCATGTGAAAGTAGTGCCCCCTGGTGCACAGACAGAGTCATCTTCAGAACTGGCCAAGGAAAAGGAACTTTGACAATTCGACCGCCATCTACATACTTCTGGATATGATCGAGCACCCATCCTTAAAATTGTGCTTTTCTATTAAACATCCTTCTTTCACTGTGTGTAAGGCCACTCCCCAGCAATGCTCTTACATGAAACCAAGACTTTGCAGCCCCCACAAGGATCAATGAAGGACTTCTAGGATAGCTGATCATGGATGATCTGATTTCATGCAATCAAATACTTCTGGGAAAATTAGACATGCTATAGAGTTTTCTTAGTTTCTGAGATTGAGTCCATTGTTTTTACACATTGTGGGGCCACCTACCTACTTCTGTGGAAATAGCCAATTTGGTTTGGTTTCTCTTAGTTTCAGAGAGACTCTTGATTTCTCTTAGCTATTATTGACCATTTCAACATAAAGGAGACAGAACACTGTACTCTACTTTCTTTCTAATGTGTTTTCCATGTGATGTTAGTTCCTCTGAGTAATTTCAGTCTGTAGCAAGGAATATGGAGTGGGTTATGCTTATATTAAGTCTTTTGGGGAAAGGTTTGGTACAGTCCTTGCTCTCTGCCCTGCAATATGCAAGCCTGAAGTTTTGTATTAAAATCAGTCACACCATCAGGTGTGTCTATGTTGGGTTGCCTTATTCATCATAAAAAGATCAAACTGATTAGACCAAAGAAGTTTTTCAGTTCCCATCATCCCAAAATGCTTAATGTCCAACCATCTTTCTAAAAGAGGCAATGCTTGTCTGAGTTTTTTTTTTTTCCTTCTTCACATCCCCTCACCTCTTGGAAGATCCCCAGTAGACACTAGAGATAGTGTACAAGTGATTATTGCTGCTTTAGCACAGGCAAGGGAAATTAGCATCCACACCAGCAGATATACATTACTTGGCTACAGTTATATAGATTGTATAGGTTATAGGTTATATAGGTTATATAGGGCTGCACTATATCAACAGCAGGGCAGAGGTAAGGAATTTCAATTTATGTTAACAAATTATAGTTCAGGCAGTTTCCCTCAAGCCCAGACTGTTGCTGCCTGTAGGAACATGCTCCCTGGGCCCCACCACTGGCTGTCCCTCCAAGCCTTTCAGTTTCCAGCTATTGATTTCACTGAATGGTCAGACCACAGGGCGTTGGTGCTGAACATGAGTAAAATACTCAGCTCCTTCACACTTCATCTCCTTTGTTCTCTGTACCTAGGAGACCAAAGTTCCTCAGCCCCTTCCTTGCCTTTATTTCTATAATAACCCAATACAAAAGTGTTCATGCTCAGTGAGCATGCCTCTCACTGTAGCGATAGCCCTAAACAATATAGTCAACTAAGGAGGCAATGACTTGGGATTGCTTAGGTGGAAGACACTGAGGTTTCTTTCAAAACCTCCTATGTCCAATGAGGTACGTTAGCATCAGAAATTCACCCTTATTCAATTAGATATGGCTCTACAACAGCAAGGTTCCTACCTTGGAATTTGGAGCTGTTTATATATCAGTCTCACGCACCTCCTCAACAAGATTCTCTTGCTCAAGGGACAAACTGACTAACTTAGAAATGCCAGCGCTACCTAAATTTATTTACAATGATGCTCCCACAACACCTCATATCCAGGGTTTTTTCCTCATGGTGCAGAATGATTCTCCTTTGATGGATTTTTCTTTTTAGACAGAGTCTCAAGGAACCCAAGTTGGCCTCAAACAACTAGATGGAGATCATCTTGATCTCCAAGACCTAAAACCTTGCCCCCAAGAGCTGGGATCATAGGCATGTACCACCACTCCATATCTGGCTAAGGATACCAGTTTCAGTCCTGCATCAGTGCCTTCTTTAGAAAGGCTGAACCTAGCACCTTCCTCCTTGCCCAAATAAAGATGTCCTTAAGCATTACACTCTTGACTGAGCCATTAGGTCTGATATTCTTTGTTGTCAATAAACGCCTGGTATTTTTCCTCTGCAGTTCCTTTTAACAATTCTTTTGAACTATTGGGCATTTATTTTGTCTTATTTGTCTTTTTTTTTTTTGAGACAGGGTCTCTCTATATAGTCCTATCTGTCCTGGAACTCTCTATGTAGACCAGGCTGACCTTCAACTCAAAGCTCTTCCTGTCTCTATCTTCCAAGTGCTGGGAGAATTAATAGTCTGTGCCACCTCATGCCACTAAGCTGGGCTGGGTGTTTATTCTTTTTTTTTAATTTTTAATATTTTTTATTACGTATTTTCCTCAATTACATTTCCAATGCTATCCCAAAAGTCCCCCATACTCCCCCCCCACTTCCACCCGTTCCCATTCTTTTGGCCCTGGCATTCCCCTGTATTGGGGCATATAAAGTTTGCAAGTCCAATGGGCCTCTCTTTCCAGTGATGGCCGACTAGGCCATCTTTCGATACATATGCAGCTAGAGATGAGAGCTCCGGGGTACTGGTTAGTTCATCATGTTGTTCCCCCTATAGGGTTGCAGATCCCTTTAACTCCTTGGGTACTTTCTCTAGCTTCTCCATTGGGAGCCCTGTGATCTATCCAATAGCTGACTGTGAGCATCCACTTCTGTGTTTGCTAGGCCCCGGCATAGTCTCACAAGAGACCGCTATATCTGGGTCCTTTCAGCAAAATCTTGCTAGTGTATGCAATGGTGTCAGCGTTTGGAAGCTGATTATGGAATGGATCCCTGGATATGGCAGTCTCTAGATGGTCCATCCTTTCATCACAGCTCCAAACTTTGTCTCTGTAACTCCTTCCATGGGTGTTTTGTTCCCAATTCTAAGAAGGGGGATAGTGTCCACACTTTGGTCTTCATTCTTCTTGAGTTTCATTCGTTTAGCAAATTGTATCTTATATCTTGAGTATCCTAAGTTTCTGGGCTAATATCCACTTATCAGTGAATACATATTGTGTGAGTTCCTTTGTGATTGTGTTACCTCACTCAAGATGATGCCCTCCAGGTCCATCCATTTGGCTAGGAATTTCATAAATTCATTCTTTTTAATAGCTGAGTAGTACTCCATTGTGTAAATGTACCATAATTTCTGTATCCATTCCTCTGTTGAGGGGCATCTGGGTTCTTTCCAGCTTCTGGCTATTATAAATAAGGCTGCTATGAACATAGTGGAGCATGTGTCCTTCTTACCAGTTGGGACATCTTCTGGATATATGCCCAGGAGAGGTATTGCTGGATCCTCTGGGTGTTTATTCTTAACACCATCATTTAGTGACCATGTGTTAGCTTTTGAGACTGTAGATGTCCTATAACAACAGACATCAGTCAGTTTTCTTCTTCTTTCTCTTCTTCCTCCTCCTCTTCTTGTTCTCTTTCATTGTTTTTTTTTTGGGTTTTTTTTTTTTTTTTTTTTTTGAGATAGAGTTTCTTTGTGTAGCCTTGGCTGTCTTGGAACTTGCTCTGTAGTCCAGGTTGGCCTTGAACTCAGAGATCAACCTGCCTCTGTCTCCTCACTGCTGGTATTAAAGGCTTGCATTATCACCACCCAGCTCAGTTTTCTCTTCCTATCATGTGGATTTGGGAAATGAACTCAGGCCATCAGTATTGGCTGAAAGCACCTACTGAGCTATCTCACCAGTTCCTTACAGATATTTAAAAAGAAACTATACTTTTATGCCTATAATACCTTAGGTAATAAAGGTAAATCATTTGAAAGACATATGCTATTGAAGTTCATAAGAGATAAATTGACTCAAGATAGATAGATAGATAGATAGATTGATTGATAGATAGATAGATAGTAGTGTCAGCCTAGTGGGGTTTACTCCACAAATACATGAGTAGTTTTAACATAGAGGTCATGATGGCAGAGAGAAGGAACAGCTGAGGGGTCACATCTTGATCCGTAATTACAAGGTAGAGAGAAAGGCACTAGAAATCACAATCTTTTGGATACTCCAGACCCAATGACACACCTCTAACAGGGCTACGTCTATTAATCCTACCCAAACAGTTCTACTAAGTAGGGACCAGGCATTCAAACATATGAGAGCCATTCTCATTCAGGTCAAAACAGTCATGTCAATAGATGATGATAATCTCACACATTTACTCATGATAAAAATTGTCAAAATATTTACAGAAGTATCTTTGGTGTTCCAGTTAAGTATATATCCAAAATCTACAGTTAACACTACAGTTACTGGTCAAAGACAGGGATACTTTCCCCAAGAATGGAAACATTGCAAGGCTTATTTTCTTACCAATCCTATCAATATTGTTTGAGAAATCTTACCAACTGCAATAAGACAAGAAAAATTAATAAAAGGAATACAGACTACAATGGAGAAAAATTATCTTTATTAACAGAAGTTATGACTATGCATGCAGACATTCCCAAAGAATTTAAAAAATAACTCCTGGAATGTGAGAGTTTAGCTACAGTACAGAATATAATCTCGATGCACAAAAGTTCATTGCAGTGAACAATTAGAATTTAGAATTTTAATTGTGCCATTTTTCTCACAAGAGAAATAACTTGACATAAATATATCTAAATATGCATAGAATTCTACATTGAGGAAAGAAGACCTAAATATATTAAAGGACATAGCATGTGCATATGTGTATACAATACATGTGTGTTCCTATGGGTGGGTGCAAGGGCACATCTGTGCATGTGAGTTTGGGAGTCAGAGGACAATCTAGGTGCCATTTCTCAGGTGCATCCCACCTTGTATGTGAGTCAGCGTCTGTGATTGGCCTGATCTTTGCAACACAGGGCAGACTATCTGACCAGCAAACTTCCTGGGACCCCTGAATCCACCTTTCATCTCACACAGCACACTTTAAGATGTTTTTTCTTTCATTTTCTTTAAACCATGGTCACTAGAGAGGAATTGGCAACTGGGGCACAGCTCAGTGAGGATCATTTGTCATTGACTATTCAATCCCCACCCCCAGGAAGCTTTTCAATGCTCTCTCTTTCATTTATGAGTCTCAGATCTTATTTTATTTTTCTCTTTCCTCTATCGTTCTTATGTAAAATTACTTATGCTAGTTAGTGGAAGTATTTTCGTGTGTGTGTGTGTGTGTGTGTGTGTGTATGATGCATGTGCATTTTGTATGTGTGAGAGCAGGCTCACAGATGCCATCTGATGCATATGTGACCCACACATATGGAGGTCAAAGGACAATCTTGTGTGTTAATCCTCTTACTTTGTTTGAGGCAGGGTCTTTCCTTGCTCACTGTCATGTACAGCAAACTAGCTGGCCTATAGATTCTATAGATTACCTTGCCTCCACCTTCGACTCTCCTTAAAACCATTGGAATTCCAGATGTACACTCATGTGCCCCACATGGGATTCCAGATGTGCATTCATGTGTCCCACATGGGATTCCATCTCAGGTTGTGATGCTTGCACAGTAGATGCTGCAGCCAATGAGCCATCTCCCCAGTGCCCAAGATATATTCGTAAATGAAGATACCTTGCTAAAGCATTTCAGAGGGAGGAAGAGGAAAATTGCCTCAGGCTGGAATATTATGTAACGATCCTAATGACTTTGCATGGCTATTTGTAAATTTATAAAATGTAAAAGACTCATAAATTTCAGTGGCAATAGCAGTCTTGTGGGAATGAAGAACCTGGATGAGACATGTCACTAGAAAGCCTTCTTCAAGGAGGACAGACTATGGAACTGTTGCTTTCTGTCAGCCCTTCCCTCTCTTTACTGGGAAAGTATTATATCTAAGTACACTGTAGCTATCTTCAGATGCACCAGAAGAGGGTGTCAGATCTCATTACAGATGGTTGAGAGCCACCATGTGGTTGCTGGGATTTGAACTCAGGACCTTCGCTGAGCCATCTCTCCAGCCCCTCCTCCATGGTTTCTTATTCATTTCTGCCTCCAGGTTCCTGCCCTGACTTCCTTTCATGATGGGCTGTGATTTGGAACAGTGAGCTGAAATAGACCCTTTCCTCCTCAAGTTGCTTTTGGTCATGGGTGTTTTATCACCACAATAGAAACTCTTACTTAGATGGGTAAAGTCTATTTCCAACTAATAGACTATTGTGAGTGTTGAGAACTGGGCACAACTGTGTAGTGTTATGAGGATTAGGCAAACAACGCAGATGGAGTTCTTAGCACCATGTCTGTCTGACAGAGTTCCAGCCAATGGTATTGTCATTTGAAAGAATCTGGTAGTTTGCACATTGCAATGCTTGGACACGTCAGAAGAGGGAGCACAGTCATAGGGAACTGAGTTTGAGACACCTTGGCTGTTAAACCCTTTTTACAAGACTTTGTCTCTCACGAAGCTTTAGTGACTGAATACAGTGACCTGGGAAGAGCAGCATCAAACTATCTTGTCCCGGAAATGTTTACAGGACCATTACCTGGTACTGGCACACACTCCCGAGGAGTGGATATGGTTTTATGTATATGCATGTCTGTTTGTCCATCATCCAAGTCTAACTCAAGAAATGCCACTGAGGAAGAAGAGAGATAAGGTTCTACCAAAGATGAGAACCAATTAATGCTTACCTATATTGTTTATGCAAGAAATGTCAGGAGATGGCGCTGACTTGCTTCTCGTTCTGGCACCCCCACCCCCACCCCATCCTTGGTAGAATAGAAAAGTACAGTCAGGGGAATGGATGCGGAATCCACTCTGCCTCTCGCTTGCAATAGTGATGATGCTTCCTGATGCAATGGACCTCTCCTTGGCTTCTAATCGCCACCTATAAAATAAGGGAGAAGAGAAAGGTCGAAAACCAACCTTTGACCTCCAAAGTTCCTTAGAACTTGACAAATTACTGTTACCAACAGCCAGTATTTACTCCCCTATCTGGTTGCCTACATCGTATCTCTGACTTCATAGCCACTTTACGTGGCATATATATTCCCATTTCTACAGAAGGGGATTTGGCACTCAGACAGTTCAGGTAGGTTGCATTACCAGATCCTGGCACAGCAGAGACTGAATCTAATGCTAATAGAGTACCCAGCATAAGCTTTATAATCCAGCACTGGGGAATGTGTTTGGGGAAGAGATGGGGAGTCTGTGGGGGTTTTTCAGTTTGAGATTCTTCATAGGAAATTCATTTTAGAACTTAGTTTGCTTGTTTTCCTTGGATATTTTGCTTCGTTTAGCTCTAAAGTGAGCCAGGGCAACGAAGGGACTCGTGTAGTTAGATTTGATTCAGAAAGAGGCACAGTGGCATTTGTGTACCTTCTGAGATGCCTCCATAAAATAGACCAGAGGATGAAGGCAGATACCTCTTTCAACCAGTCAATCAAGAAGAAGGTATTCCTTTAACAGAGGAATACACACTCCCTTAGGAATCCCCCTTAAGTGACTGCAGTAGATAGGGGATGTTCCATATAGTATGTGTTGTCGGTCATCTGCAGATCTCCACGTGACCTCCAATATATCTTGAGGGGCTATGAGAGATTAAACTATTTTTATAATAATGTTTTGCTTTTCAGTAGGTTGATATTTGCACTTGCTATCAAAGAAATGTTGATCAAAACAATTGATGCTTTAATATGAGCAAAGGAGGCAGTGCCAAATGATATTAAGTTTTACTAAGTCCCAGACCTTCAAGGTACAACTTTTTAGTATGTATGGCAAAGTAAGACATTATATTTGAAGGCATACCTGGGCCTCTCAAGGAAAAGCACTTGTTCAGTTATCTGAGTGACCAAAGTGAGCCTGTCACTGCAGGAAAGCTGGCAAAACCCAAACAGGGAAACTCTTACTCGCCATCACGAGCTCCACAGCTTCCCAGCATGTGAGAGGTCCATAGAGACATTACCACATGTTGATTTCTTCCATTGTAGATGAACTGTACCAGCATTCAGAGTGTCTGCATAATTCTGTGTACAAACGATTTCCAAATGACTACAAAACCACTTGTGGATAAGAGTTCCACTCAAAATGCAAGATACAAAGGGCTGGGGTAAACCCACTGGTAGAGTTCCTGCCTAGCATGCCCAAGGCCCTGGGTTGTTCCCTAACCCCACAGGGAAAAGCCATACAAAGCAAGAGGCAGTCAAACTAATGGGTTTGCTGAATATATATATATATATATATATATATATATATATATATATATATACATACATACATACACACACACACACACACACACACATATATATATATATATATATATATATATATATATATATAAAGGGTTTGATGTGGTCTCAGGTTCTACAATGCAGTTGGTTCCCAAGGAACCACCACTTACTGACTGTGTGGTTTCAAACAATAACTTTGGCAGCCAAAAAGCTATCATGATGACTGTTTTCCATTTCTATTCTAAGTGCTGTCAGTCTGGATTTTCTTCAAATATCTCAAGCAAAATAATATTATACAACATATTAAATGCTGGAGCAGATATGAGGATCCGGTTGTGTTCTCAAAACAGATATTAGAGAGACTTAAAGTGTAACTCAGGTCTAGAGAGGTAGTGCAGGCCTGTAATCCCAGCACTTGGGAGATGGAGACAGAAGGATCAGGAGTTCAAGGTCATATTATACAGTGAGTTTGAGGCTAGCCTGGGCTACTTGAGACTCTGTCTCAAAACAAACCCTAAAGCCACTCTTCTCACTCTACTTTTTTTGCTGGAAGACATTTTTGTTGTTTACAAAGCATGTTCATTCTAACATAGAATGGGCATATTATTGGAAGCATGAATAGCTTGTCTCAGATCTGAATTTTCATAGAGTGAATAGTTGCAAAACTGTAATACACAAATACGGGGGTTCTCAACAAGTTTTAAAAAGCAGAGAACTAGAAGTATCTCAAAGAGAAAGAGAGCATACCCAGTTTTGTACAGCAGGCACTGAACAGTTAAATATAGCAATAAAGACACAAAAGACCAATGTGATTAACACTCTAAGACAGGAAGTAAAAGTGTCAAGTAGTGGTCTCCACCTTTGCTTTCCGGAATGGCAGCCACCAGGGCTTTAGACACTGGAATGAAATCCAGTGTCAACTGAGGAGTGTAAGCAGAATCTAGGTGTTCAATAGGAAGGAATACAAAGGATCTTAGGTAGTAATTTAAGTGTTTGCATTGATTACAGTCAGAAGTATTATTATTTTGAAGATATCAGGTTACTTGTGCTATTGATGCTGATTTCACCCATTTTTTCCACTTTAAATGTGTCTGGGTCTAGGGAGATGGTGCAGTGTACTTACACACGGGTAAGAGGACATGAATTTGGATCTCCATGATTCATGTAAAGCCAGCTGTGATGGTGCCATGGCAAGATGGGAGACAGGGAAACTCCCAGAAGCTTCTAGGCAGTCCAGGCTGGCTAACTCAGTGTCAACAGGAGACCCTGTCTCAAACAGGGTTGGAGACAGGGGCAACAGTGGATATTGTTCTCTCATCTCCACTTGGGATCTGTGGCAAGCCAGCACTCACTCATGCTCTGCACACAGGCCTGTATCCACACACAAATCGAAAAAGAGGAGTGGGGAGGAGGAAGAGACAGAGATTAAGAACATGAGGGGGATCAGAAAATGCAAGGAGTGTATTCTGTTTCTCCCAGACAGCTGGTCAAGAAGAGTAAAGAAATTCAATGTAAACAAACAAACAAACAAACAAACAAAACCTACCGTGGGTTTGGGGGCATTGTTGACATCTTCACAAAGTCTAGGATTTCACTGTGTGGTGGCATGGGGAGGTGTACCTGGTGAGAAGATGCAGTGGGGGGAACATCAGGAGTGAATAATGACAGTGCCCAGACTTGTCTGAGTCACAGCCTCAGCTCCTGGGAGGGAGAAACCTTTCCTGTGTGGGGTGTGAATGACTTAGTTGTCACTTGGGAGAGAAGAATCCAGGTGGCACACCTGTGTGATGGCTGGTCATTGATATGATGCAGGCTTTTGCCTAGGTATACTACCCTAGACACATGTGTATACAGTCTGGCCATTGCTTTCCACCAGTCTGATTTATTTTGCTGAACTCTGGTAGAATTTTTTTTTTCCTGTTCAAGGCATTAATATCTAAAAGAATCCGCTGGAAGTCGGTGATCCCTGAGAGATGACTGCCTATCTTAGTCCAGCGGCTATGTCTCTGAGTAACTTTGTTCACCTGCCTGGTCCTCAATGTCTTCAGAAAGTGAAATTTAGAACCAAAAGGAACCAAGGTTCCACCCAGCTCTGTGATTCTAGAACAGACCCATGTCATAAAGAGGGAAGCACACACACTACAGGTACCAAGACAAGGTGGAAGCTGGCCAGAGAGGGCAGACACCGAGAACTTTCACAAGAGTTGCCACAAACCTTACTCAGCCTGTCTTCTCACAAGACAGCAGACCCTGCTGTTGGTTGGTGTGTTGACGCTGGCTCCCTATAAAGAATGGAGTTAAGTCTAGGAAAACAGGAATCCCAGTCCTTCAGTGTGTACCTCTTACTCTACACTCTTGGGCCAATTTGCATTTGTAAGAGTGGCTACTAGGGATGGGGCGGTGCTCTGCAAAGGGGGGCTTCAGCCTGACTTTGTAAAGCGTTTCTAGAATAGAGTGGATAGGAACTGACTAAAGTCCCAGGGACTCAAACACTGACGCACAGGAAAGCCTCAAGTGGGTGGAGAAATGCAAATCCCCTAGAGGAATGGCGTCAGCGGCTGTGGACCCTGAAGGCCGATTCTGACTTTGGACCTGTGCAGTGCCACTACCTGGACGGAGAGAGAGCGAGCCAGGTAAGCCAGGCAGCCCGCATCTGCGTGTGGCCTCTCCACAGTGGGAAACACCCAGGCAGGATGCCTGGGGCGTCTTTCTTCTACAATTGGTAATGTGTTGCTTGGTTTTAACCCGACTGGGGAGGAAGGGATGTCTATAAAAAGAAGGGTCCTACTCATTACACTCAGATCACTCAGAAAAAAAAAGTCTTCCAAAGACTTAAATGGAGATCTGGCTCCGGATCTTTACTGAAGGAGGGAGAAGTCGAGGCATCTCCGTGAAGCGGAGTGGGTTTAGTGGGTTGTGGGCTGTGCTGCTGCGGAGGTGTGTCAGCTAAGGGCTGGAAGACAGTCCTAATTTTCTTTAGCCAGCGGAGAGCTCTGATGTCTGACCCGAGATTGGCACATATGGGTTTCAGAGAAACACCATCCCGCTAGGGTAGCCGGTGATTGTGGCTTTGAGAAGTGTGAGTGATGCTTAAAGTAGGTCGTCCCTTTGCAAAGAGGTCAAAGAGTCATCAGCACTGCTAGCACCCGGGAAATGGACCTGAATGCCGGAATACCAGGAGGGAGCCGGCAGGCATCCAGGTTTTAGATGGAAAGCACTTGTCCTGAGGCAGGACAATGAACCCCTAGAGAGTGAAAACAAAGACACCCCGCTGAAGGTCTGAACACCAAACAACAGCGACAACACCAGAACAACACCCCCCCCCAAAAAAAACCCCAACAAACCTCGCTTTACTTAATTTCTTAAGGTTTTAGAAAAGTAATTTAAAAAGGAACTTATCAAATCCACTCTCATCCGCTACCCTCCGGATCTTTTCCTTTTCTCCCTAGGGCATTTATTCCCTCTCAACTTTATGTGCTGGTTTGCTTGTTTGTTTGTTTGTTTGTTTGTTTGGTTGGTTCACGTAGTGATGCCTGCATGTGCATGGGTGATGATGTGAGATTGGACGCAGACCCTGAACTATCAATTGCCAATAACTCCTCAGCCAGGGGTGGGACTTCCTGAGTTCCAAACGAGGTCTGAAGGTTTTCCTCTTTAGGGTACGCCAGGGAGAAAAGGGTCCTTCTGCACCTTGCTTCAGCCTTGGTTGGCAAGAGGGACTTATCTGAGTGATTTGACTGTAAGATAAGTAAAATTATCCTGCATTCAAATAATAAAATAAGAAACAATAGAAACAGTGAAAGCGGCGACCCTGTCTTCAGCTCCTGACCTCCCGATGCCACTGGTAGAAGAGAATGCTCCAGTTCCCTTCCCAGACCTGGGAAGTTTGTCAGAGCTGCACGTTTTGGGCAGGATTCACAATCCCTCTTTGGCGCTTGATTGTTTGTAAAGCCCAAGGTGCTTGCTATCCTCCCACCTATTCAGGGGCCCATCAGGAGGCCCAAATAAGGTTCCTTAAATAAACATTATTTACTAAGCAGTCACAACATACCTGCAATGGCCAGCCATAAGGGCTCATGAACATAAAGTCATATACAAGTTCAAGATAGCTTCTCTCCCTATCTACATTTTTCTGAGAGAAACACAACTTTTATTATTTTATTGATTGACTTATATTTATACATTAGTATAGTTTATAACATTTAGTGGAGGCTCAAGGAAAAGGTGTTTTAAAATGTTCCCACTGAAATCTGAAGACTCAATTTGTTCTATAAGCAAAGAGAAACGTCATACCTCCAAGATGTATTGAAATTTTGGGGTGAAAGTTTTTCCCTTGACTTACTATTACTAATCAAGAATTCTGCATTCCAAAAAAAGCAAAGACGATAACTTAGTAACGTCAGGGGAATTAAGTCATACAGATTTTTCTATGCTAGAAAGTACATCTACAGCCTCTGTGCTGGACAGAGTGGGAGCATATAGGTTACACTGGAGGAGCACACTGCTCTGTGTTTATGTCATATAAATGGGATAGTTTATTCTACTTTAGTTAATTTGAGGGCTCAATTGCTGTCAGATACAAGGTGATGTTGTATCTAAAAAAAGCTCTGCCCAACCATAGATCACTAGAGAACAATAAAAGTGTATGCTGGCTTAGAAATAATTTTGCACTGGTATGACTCAAACTCGGGAGTGCACACATGCAGTTCTTCAGGAAGCTGCCACAGAATGGAACTCTAGTCAGGTACATAAAGCTGACTGTAGAGTCCCAACAAATATGAAATAAAGAAAAACAGGTTTGAGCATTTTTATGAAAAAGAAGCTCTGGGGAAGAAATGAATGGATAGGCCTCAGAAGGTACAGTCAGTGTGTGTGTGTGTGTGTGTGTGTGTGTGTGTGTGTGTGTGTACTTATTTGCATTCAGCCTGCTCAAGGAGGGAGGGATAAGGAAGAATTTTGCTGACAATACAGTTTCTGTGCTAATCCCTGAGTCTATAGGGACAGTTGGGTAGGGTAGGGCATGGGGTGTTTGGGGAGGAGGGTGGGACTTCCTGAAACAGCAGCCTAGGAGGTCATGGTAGGGCAAGGAAGGATGTGGTTGATGCAGAGGAAGAAAGCTGTCCTGCACAAGGGATAGCATTTAAGAAAACACCAAGAGGAATCACTGGATGCTGAGTTTTAAATGCATTTTCTCCTTTCTTCGCTGAGATGCTATAAAAGTTGAGTTTTTCTCCTTCCTTTGAGAAACTATAAAAGATGATTTCCCCCCTCCAATTAACTAATAACTAACATGTAACTGAGGTCTGAGTCAAGAAGAAACGACGTCCCCTGGCTCCCAGTAAGCAATATTTTAAAGCTCTTCCTTTACCCTTCTTTTGTAGCATGTCTCAGTGGAATCAAGTCCAACAATTAGAAATCAAGTTTTTGGAGCAAGTAGATCAGTTCTATGATGACAACTTTCCTATGGAAATCCGGCATCTGCTAGCTCAGTGGATTGAGACTCAAGACTGGTAGGCTCAAATGCATTCCCTAGAAAATGATGGGCAGATAATTTGTGTCCTTTTTGTGTCCTAGTCATATATTCTATGGTCTATTTTTGACTGAGTAGATGGATTCCTTTTGGTGTGTGTATGTGTGTGTGTGTGTATGTGTGTGTGTGTATTCAAGGTTTTGGAAATGCATCTCAAAGGCAAGGAACCATTTTTTTTTCTGGTTTTATCTACTATAAAGGGAAACTTAATGGTTTTGTCTGTAATTACCTCCTATTCCAATTGGCTTAGTCACTGTTCTATTACTACGAAGAGATACTGTGACCAAAACAGCCTTTATAAGAGATGAATTGGGGGCTTGCTTACCATTTCAGAGGCTTAGACCATTATCATCATGGCAGGAAGCATGGGGGGCACACATAGTGCTAGAGCAGTAGCTGGGAGCTCTATCATGGGCTGCAGGTACACACACACACACACACACACACACACACACAGAGGCTGGGCTTGGCTTAGGCCTGGCCCTTCCCCAATGACACACTTCCTTCAATAAGGTCACACCTTTTCTCACAAGGCCACACCTCCTAATCCTTTCAGATATTGTTGCTACTCCATACTGAATAAGCATATATGAGCTTATGGGGGACATTTTTATTCAAACCACCTCATCAATGTTTTAGGCAAGTCCTAGAGAAACAAACAATTTCATTATGATCGACTCAAGGCCAGTATATATTCTTTTTAAAAAGCCTTTTCACCTTCAGTGGGAAATGCTCACTCTTCAGCATACCATGCCCCACCCCTCCCCCATTTTATTTTCAACGCTCTGTCTGGCTGTTTTTACCTTTTTACAATTAGATCAAGATGAATCAAGGGCACGCTCAGTCAGTGTCTCCACACCAAGCCATTGGCCGTGGGAAATAATGCAAAACAGCTTCTATATGAATGTGAAACCATCCAGCTAACAAACATTTACAAAGCTCTATTCACCCCATTTAATTAAACTTCCTCCTCTCCCTTCAGTCATCTTTCCTATTGTGTAAGAATACAAATCGCAGGGTCTTAACCACTCTTAATTGTACAGTTCGGTAGTGTTGACTGATCTTCATGTTCCGCTGTTATCATCCCACCCATCTGCACAGCGTGATCATCTCAGTCAGAAATTCTGCCTCATTAAACAGTAACCCTGGTTCTCAAATCTCATTTCCAATCTGTTCTTCTTCTTTTTCTTTTTTTAATGAATTTGAGTAAAGGAGGCACTTTATATGAAGAAATCAAATATGTTTTATTTTGTGGCTTACTTACTGCATGTACCAGAATTTTATTCAAATCTGAAGCTGAGTAGCATCTTACACTCACTACCTATGGTCAGATCCATTTACTTATTGACAGATATTTGGATCATTCTACTTTTACCTCTAGACCATGCCAATAAAGTTGCTATGAGGGACCAGATGTCAATACCTGGTCTCATATGTGGTGTTTGAATATAGACCCAACTACAGAGCTGCTGAGTCATGTAATTGCGTGCAGTATAAGTTACTGCTAAACTTTTCACAGGGGCTGTGTCATTCATCAGCAATACACAAATGCTTCGGTTTCTTACTATTCTTGCCAAGGTTTATTTTCTGGTTTTTGTTTTGATTTTTTTTAAAAAAATAATAGTCATCCCAATGAGGATGAAGTACTATTTTATTGTAATTTTAATTTATAAAACCCAGAAGATGTTGAACAGCTTTTCATGTATTCAATCTAACTTTTATAACATCTAAATGATTATCATTGTAGAATAAATCTGACATTTAAAATGTATATGGTAAAGAAGTGAATATTGTATTAACTGTTTCTTATTAAGTAGTAATACCTGGACATTTTATTTATTTTAGGGAAGTAGCTTCTAACAATGAAACTATGGCAACAATTCTGCTTCAAAACTTACTAATACAATTGGATGAACAGTTGGGGCGGGTTTCCAAAGAAAAAAATCTGCTATTGATTCACAATCTAAAGAGAATTAGAAAAGTCCTTCAGGTAAGAATATATTCTATTTTTAAAAAATGGATGTACAAGCCCTAAATTTGAGAGAAAATTTGAATATGTACCCTTAAACGACTTTCAAAACAGATTTAAAGGTAAAGTTTTTGTTTCTTCATTTAATTTTTTTCTACTCAGTTTTTATTACCTATGTTTATTTAATTTTTTTGAGTCTAAGATTCTATGGAAGTGAGAAAGTGTATGTGTGTGTGTACACATGTGTGTGTGCACATGTGTGTGCACATGTGTGCATGTGTGTGTGTGTATGTTACTTATCTTGCTTATATCCCAATTATTACCAAGTTCAATATCATGGAAATAAATTTAAAAGACCAACTATTCATGTCTGTCCTCTGACCGTTCCATGTCTTCGTTTCTTATATAACAAACAGTAGTCTCATTCATTAAGTATAAAAATCTATGTTATAATTGACTAAATAATGTTGATACGCTATTATTAGCTCAAAGTTCAAGATATGATGAAGATGAGTTAAGTATACTCCTATGGATTTTAAGCAATGCATAGTCAGGCATCTATAATCACAGCACTATACACAGAGGTTCCACAGAGGAGAAATCGCCCAGGCTTCGGTTATTTCTCCTCTCTTTCTTCATACTGAGCACTTGAAAGTAGAGGCCATTTCCTCTCTGAAGTTTGTCTTCTCTTCAATGTTTTACAGTTAGAAACATACAGTTTATGGCTTTTAAAATGACTGGTGTCTTCCACTTAGCACCAAGCACTGAATGTTGTTTGCATGGTGCACCAAGTACTGAAAGTCTTTGTTTTCATTATTGTGATAGCTTTACTGTTAATCACTAAATAATATTCTAATGCATTTAATTTATTCATTCTAAATAAAGCTACTGTTAGGAGTTTGCAGGGGTCTAAGTGTCTAAGTTTTCATTTCATTTGAGTCATTACCCCAAACCGTGATTTCTATGTTGCTATTCTAGGACTTTGTCTTATTTCACTTTCTCTCTTACTCCCTCAGATAGCATGATGTATATTCATAATAAAAATGGAAGCAATATAAAAAATACAAAGAAAGCTAGAAACAACCCAAAACTTAGTTCTTAGATGTAACCATGTTAATATTTGATGAGTGTCAATCTAAACATTTACCTATATGTATGTATTGCAAATAGAGCAATAGAGTAAACAGCAACTAACATCTGTAACAATATATCATGTGCAAAAGAAAGGTGAGACTATACCTCTCTCTCTCTCTCTCTCTCTCTCCACACACCACACCACAAACCCCCCAATGTCTCCTCCTTCCCTTCATTTCCTCCCCCACCCTTTTTTCTTAAGACAGGGCTTCTGTGTGTAGCTCAGGCTGTAGTGGAACTCACTCTGTAGACCAGACTGATCTCAAACTCATAGATCCTCCTGCCTATACCTCCCAAGTTTTGAGGTTAAAGGCACGTGCCACCACATCTGACCTGTAATTTCTACATCTGTCTATTTCTTGTCTGAAAAATATAATCTCCATCAAGGGAAGGACTTGGCTCCTTCACTCTTATATTCTAATGCCTACATAGTCCTAGGAGCATGACAGGTGCTAATTATAATAAATGCCAATATAGAATTGGAGTAAAAGTAGAATGGTCTATGTGTTCCTGAAAATAAATTTTTATTTGTATTGATGGAATATTAAAAGTTGTTTATCAAATGAGTATTCTCCCTTACCTCAAGAAATTTTTTTTTTCCAAAGAGATTTCACTCAAGCTGATGAAACTGTGAAAGGCATAAAATGATGGTCTATGTGTACTGTCTCTTAAATTATTGTTGACTTTTAGGCAAAGTTATCTGTTGACTTAAAGATATTAAATGTGAGCAAACCTGTCACTCTACCTTGTTGGTGTTTGTTACTTTCTCATTTTGCTGTCAAACTTTAATCTGTATTTCTTTAATTTTATATTTAATTGGATGTGGTGTACACAATAACTTTTTACTACTGGTTCTTCATTCATAAAATTTTACAATTTAATTTATTCATAATTGCTTAGATTTTATCAAGTAGTTTTATTTCAAGAAGGTCTAATTCATTATATATAATATCTGAGAACTTTTATGCCTAAGAACATGTGATAGTTTAATGTTTAAAAATATTTATCTTTTGTATATATGTGCATGTTTGTGTATTCATGTGTGTGGAGGTCAGTAGTCAATTTTCTCCTTCTACCACATAGGTTTCAGGAATTAAAGTGAAATTACCAAGTTTGACTATAGCACCTTTACTCTTTGAACCATCTCTTCAGCCCAAGTTTGTCACTTTAAGGGACACTGTGGCTGGGTTTAAAAATCCTAGATTGTTTTTCTGGAGACATTGTTCTATATATACTGAGGGAATGCTAGATAAATCTGAGATGTTTGTTATAGTTAGGAGCAACCATGATACTACTTTATTAAACTATCACATGTTCTTAGGCATAAAAGTTCTCAGATATTATATATAATGAATTAGACCTTCTTGAAAAAAAACTACTTGATAAAATCTAAGCAATTATGAATAACTACTTTATTCATAACTACTTTATGAATAAGCTTATATAGGCACTAACCCTTCAAAAAGATGCAGGGCATAATAATAGGATATTCTCACAGATGGCCTGACAGTATGATACCCACTGAGCACAGCACTGCTTATAGCATCATCACTGAAAATTAAAAAAGAATAGTTTGTTCTTTTACAAATCTGCATAATAAACTGTCCTTTAATGTGTACTGGTTCCCTCAGTTGATTACATTACAATTGTTTCTAGACTGTCTGGAAAAGGTATGAAGCTGAATGTACAATGCTTGTTGGTACAGTCTGAATATTCAAATGATAGCTTGCAATTTGGCATCTGTCTGCTCTTTCTAATACAAAAAAACATGGATGGATCTCTAGAGCTTTGTAGACATTTAAATCCTCTGAAAACTTCTATATTTCCTAACTCCAATCTGTTATTTCCCCTCCCAGAAGATGCTATAAAATGAGTATTTACCAGTCTCTTCCATTTTGTTGCAGTTTTACCTTGGATATTTTCATCCCTAAAGAATTTAGAGTAGGTTTGTGAACTGCTGAAATTCTCATAAATGTGATCACACTATTTCACATTTCAACAATTTTCATAGTTCTCAAGAGTCATCAGCATCAACCTTGACTTCAATAATCTTTTCATTTTTATTGCTACACTGTATTTATGTATATGGATATATCAAATCTATCCATTTTATAGTTGGTGGACACCTGAATTATTTACTATTTTCCTTTTCTGCTTCAAATATTGTTGCTCTGAACATCATCATCATGTGTCCTTTGTAAGGACATATGGTACATTGTAAGAAATTCTCTATAATACCTATCTAGTGGTAGAATTTCTGAACTGTGGAGTTTGTAAGTCTTTAATTACATTGAATATTGGTGGTATATGCCAGCTTACCTTGTGTACTTTCTCTAGCTTCATTCATTTAGTTCCTTTTCAATGTTTTTCTTTTTCATAAGTGCATTTAAATTCACACATTTTAGCATACTTTTTGTATACTTAATTTTGTTATGTGTATGGGTATTTTGCCTACATGCATATCTATATGTGCCAAGTCACATGAATGTCTGGTGCCATAAGTACCCTAGAGCTGAAGTTACACACAGTTGTAAGTCTCTACACATGTTCTAAGGATCAAACCTGGGTCCTCTAGCAGCCGCTGCTTCCAACCGTTGAACAACTACCTTCTCCAGCCCCTACTTTTATTCACAATGCTCTCACTGCATGTAAATAAACCATAATTCTATCCTTGACAATTTCTCCTTAGATAATCTTCAAAAGTTCTCCACTACATACAAATACAGTAAAACAAAACATAAACACACCCAAAACTTAGAAGAGAAATGTAGAATAATATTTAAGAAAAAGTATATAAAGCTACTTTAAGTGGCAATGGGCAAGATGATTTCCATACACTCTAAGTAAGAGCTGCCAAGCATAATAAAACAGAAAGTCACAATAAACACAAGGTAAAATAAAATACATGGCACTAGAGCAAACAATATGAATCTGAATATATATGAAAAACAAAACCCAAAACCAAAAAAAAAAAAATGAGGTTGAAAGGTAAGTTGAAAGCTGTAAGAGACCTGGGTGTGGTGGCGCACGCTTTTAATCCCAGCACTTGGGAGGCAGAGGCAGGCAGATTTCTGAGTTCGAGGCCAGCCTGGTCTACAAAGTGAGTTCCAGGACAGCCAGGGCTATACAGAGAAACCCTGTCTCGAAAAACCAAAGAAAGAAAAAAGAAAGAAAGAAAAGAAAGAAAGAAAGAAAAAGAAAGCTGTAAGAAGTGAAAACTTAAGTCTCTTTATAAAACTTAGACGTCTACCTTAATTCCTCTAGGACTGAAATGTTTCATTGAAGCTTGTTTGGCCATCAACTATTTGAGTACTGGACATATACCTGGCCACGTTTTAAGTACTAGGGATTCAACGAGAGGAAGCTGTGATCTCTCAGCTTAAATAGATCACACTTCCTGTGTTTTGGTTTTAAGTTTAGATGAAATTTTATGAGTACTTCTCAGGTCTGAGAGAGATTTGGGGGAGGGGAAGGCAGGGCACGGGGTGGGGGGCGGGGAGCAGGCACAGGCATCTGGTGTGATGATAGAATCTCTTTTCCCTGTCAATCACAAAGCACTGTTGTGAGTTTTGGTGTTACTTTTGTGGTTAGTAATCTCACCACCTGCAGGGTACTTTTCACAGACCATAGTTAGGGTATACCAAAGTCTACAGTGGGAGGGTGAAACTCGGGTGGGTGAGGTGACACAAGGAAGTGTAACCTTTTGCATACCTGCCTACACTCTGCCTCACCATGCTGAGAACACCTGAGTGTGCTTGAATAAAAACGTGCTCTTAGTTCTGTTGACATGAGCAATGCCAGGAAGAACACAACAAAACGAATTAGACAAGTATCATTTAGCATACTGATCCCCTCTGAACCCCATCAGATCTTATTCTCTAACCCACTGTTTTCTCACTTCACTCCTCTTCCTTTCCCTCTGTACCACACACACACACACACACACACACACACACACACACACACACACACACAAAAGTCAAATCCTGATGATTTGTTAATCCATGTGATGATTGTTAATCCATAACAATCTTTCCTTTCCCTAGATCCTGAATGTTAATAATTTTTTGGCAGAGTTTAGGGCTTCTCTTTGGAATTGGTACTTTGTGTATAATATAGAACCTGGATCTATCTATCTATCTATCTATCTATCTATCTATCTATCTATCTATCTATCTATGTGGTGTGTATGTTGTAGTGTGTGTTTGTATGTGCATTCATGCACATACAGAGGCTAGAGTAAGATGGTAGATGCCCTCTTCTATTGCTCTCTACCTTGTTCCTCTGATGTGGAGTCTCTCACTGAGCTGAACTTCACCTTTCACCTGTACTGACTGGCTCCTGGGATCCACCTACCTCTGTGATGCCCCCAATGTTGGAGTCACAGGCACATGCAGCCACGCCCATTGTTATGTTGGTGCTGAGGATTTGAACACAGGTCCCGATCCTTGCATAGCAAGCATGCCTAACCAGTGAGCCACCTCCTTAGCTCCTGTGAGTGAGTCTTGAATATTCTTCAGTCATCTTGTTCCATAATCATCTGATTGCCTCAATATCCTGTACTTGCCAGCTGCTCTGCGCTCCTCCAAGTACAATGCATAGTGAAGTATAAATTGGTATAGGTGGGAATGGAGAAATGGTTCAGCATTTAAGAGCACTGGTTGCTCTTCCAGAGGTCCTGAGTTCAATTTTCAGCAACCACATGGTGGCTCATGACCATCTGTAGTGGAATTTGATGCCCTCTTCTGGCATGCAAGCTCTCTATGCAGACAGAGCACTCATATACCAAAAAAAAAAAAAAAATTACATAGGTAGCTGTAATGGTTAGTATTGATTAACTTGTTAGGATCGGATGTCTTTCATGGAGTTTACAGAGTTAATATTTAACTAAGAAAACTCTCCCAAAATGTGGGTAGAGCTATTCCTTGGTCTGGGATCCCAGACTGAACAGAAAGAGCAAGTCAAAGCTGAGTGCTCACATTGGTTTCTCTCTGCTTCTCAATGGTGCATCTGATGTGACCAGGTGCTTCATGCTCTTGCTGTCACGCTTTCCCCACTGTGATGGACTGTACCCTCCAAATGTAAGCCACAATAAATCCTCCCTTAAGTTGTTTTCCTCAGATATTTTACTCTGCACCAACAAGAAAAGTAGCCAACAGTATGTTGGTACTTAAAGAATGAGGCCTCTATAAATGCTCTTAATGTCATGAAACTGCCTGTTTCTTGTCATCTAACCTGGATATCTGCCTTAGTGGATAGACATGGGAGGCAAACTATGCATTGTTTGTGAAACAATCTGCCTGCCTTTTGTAACTTGCTCTCTACTGTCAGGATGGACCTTGGAATTCTGTGTCCCACTGGCTTTCTGTAGCTGAGCACGTTGTCACTATCCTTGCTGTTTGCTTTAGGTTCTTGCATTCCTTGTCTGGAAATACAGGTGATGAGAGAGATTTCCATGGCAACAACGTGACTTTAGCATATCAGGCATAGATGGGGGCTTTGGGGGGGTGGAGACCTATTTGGTCATTATTATAAGTCAGCAAGAAAGAAATGGGGACGAGTCAGTCGGGATGTAGACTGTGTGCTGGAATTGTGAGGTAATTTGGTAAAAGGAATGACATTTAATGGATGAATAGATGCAAAATGTGAGAGAATTAAAAATGAGACAATTGTGTCACTTAATTTGGGTTATTTCACATATAATAATACATCTTAATTAGTTTGGGGAAGGGAGGAGAGATAAGATGAGTTTGATACATTCAGTGATGCTGAAAACTAGCATAAAGGACTTGGAATTACATTGTCTACGTTGTCTATATACTTAATGCCACAAGACCCAGCTGCCATCATACACTGTTCTTCACATTACCAGCTCTTAGAACACAGCCTAGTGTGTAGTAAGGTGCTCTGTGTCTTGTTTAATAATGAGAAATAGAGCTGACATTGAAAATATGATCATTGCCTTATTCCAATAAATATCCTTTGACTAGCAGATCAAATGTCACATCATTGTAAATACAGTTCAGAGTCCACAAAAGCAATTCAGATTGTACACTTTGACTTCCTGATGTCATCAGTTTCTGAGGATGGGGGAACTAGTTTTGCAAAGTAGTGTTTACAACAAATGGTGTGAGAGAGAAGGTTTGATGTGGTAGCCAAAAGCAGAAGCTGGGGAAACCTTTCAGAGGAAGAAGGCTAAGAGAAAAAACAATAACTGAAGACAACAAAGAACTGAAGTGCAAGGCAGCCACACACTAACACCCTAGAACTTCACAGGAGAGGCACTAGTGGTCTTTTGGAACCAATGCCCACTCTCCAGGAGCTAAGTCAAGTGCAGTGACTCTTCATAATAAAGGACCACAGGCTTTGAAGTTCTTCACTTGCCAGAACAATAAAGCAACCAACAGATGGAGAATCACTTCGAGACTGGACATGAGACATTTACCTCTTTCCCTTCTCCACTTTGCTATCATGAAACTGGTGTGTACTCAGCCAAAAGAAATGCTAATGCAATGCTCTTAGGGCCGAGTACATCACTTAAAAAGCTTTTTACTCGTGTATGATATGCATATAGTAGAGTCCTCAGATCCTGGTGCACAGCTCAGTGTGAGCACCAGGAATGTTTCCCTTTGTCAACTCTGCTATAAATTACACCATTTTCTCCACATAGTACTATGGAGGAAGGGAAGAATGTTTTACCTTTTATAATTTTTCTTCATGTTTTATATGTCCTATATTTTGGAGGCTATTACTTTCTCATATCTATAATGCCTTTATTTTTATAATCTTTTTATTATTTAAGAATTTAAAAATGCATATAATTCTTTTTGGTCAAATCTACCCCTATAGCCTTTCCTTCAATCCTCCCTTATTCTCCCCCAACCCCAACTTCTTTTAAAGCCCACAGATCCCACTTGGTACTATTGTACATGAATAGCTGTAGGGTCACCCAGTGACCATTGGAAACCTCCCAGGGGTCACATCTCTGAATAAAACACTCTTCCTGCCTACAGTCATCAATTGTCAGTTGCCCCTATGCTTGGGGTGGGACTTTGTGAGCCAGTCCCCTGTGCATACTGGGACTTGGGCTTGATCATGTGCAGGTCTTGTGTATGCAGATCCAGACCTAGTGAGTTCATGTGCACAAGGGTTCAGTCACCTTTAGCTGTAGATGTTTGTAACTCTTTTGAGCTCTACTGAGAATCTAAATGAACATACATCCTAATCCCAGCATTATTGATGAGTTAATAACACATACTTGGTAAAGTATCTTACACACAGACTTTGACAGGCATGTGAGTGTTGTTGGTTTCAAGTCTTTTCTATCAGAAGTATCCAATTCGCAGATGTTATTAAAAATCCTGAATGAGAATCTAGAGCCATGGGGGGGGGCATTTTTGAGTTCTTTTATATCTCTTTTTACAATGCAGTTTAATATATACCAACTGAGTTTTGAATAAGTAGTTTTTAATTTTTTAAAAGATGTATCTGTTTTTATTTTATGTGTATGAGTGTTTGCTTGCTTGTATGTCTGTGCACTGTGTGTGTGTGCCTGGTATGTGTGTACCTGGTGCCCACAGAGGCCAGACGAGGGCATCAGGTCCCCTGGAATTAGAGTTATGGATGGTTATAAGCAACGATGTAGGTGCTGGGAATCAAACCTAGGTACTAGCAGTAAGTGCTCTAACCACTGTGCAATCACTCTAGCCCCAGAATAACCTTTTAATTACCAAGGTTAACTATTAGCCACTATGATCGTTACAGTGTATTTCTTGACCATATTAACTTTGTCAAGGGTTAATTTTATTTTGCCACTCTCTTAAACAGCCAACATCTTTTCATATCATTTAAAAAACCTCTCTTCCTATTCTCTTTTGAGACAATGTCTCACTGCACAGGCCGAGCTGGCATCGAATTGTGTCAGTACTCCCCCCTCTGCCTCTCATGTGTCAGTCAGGATTAGAGACATGTGTCACTGCGCCTTATTTGGAATCATTTTTATTTACCTGTTAGTTGGAACTTTATCTTTTCACTACTATGATAGGTGCTTTACGTAGCAGTCTTAGTTAAAGTTCTACTGCTGTGAAGCGATAGCAAGGCCGTGGTAAACGGTTTTCTTTTTAGTTTGACTTTCTATTGATTGGCTGTGAATTTTACACCGTGCACCCCAAGCCCACTCCTCTACCCCTCCCCTTGTGTCTGCCCTCCACCCTCGCACCCTCACTCACAACAGAGAAAGAAAACCAGTCTCATTGTGGAAGCTGTAAGGAGTCACAGTGTGGCCCACAGTCTACCCTTTTGTCCATGCTTTTTAACTTGCAAATGTCCATTGCAATGGATCATTGGTCTGGTTGGAAGCCTCTGGCTTCTGCTACACTAGCAGTACTGATTCCTCACTGAGATAACCTTGTTGCCCTGTGTCACAGAGCTCCTGAAGCTTTGGGTCTGTAGGAAGGGCCCTTTCACACCCTCTAGCAGTTCATGGGATAGAGGTTGAGGTGGGCCAACTCAAAGCCCTGAATCTGGGCCTGGGTGGTAACTGAGCTGGATTGCCAACCCACCAGTTCTTCCACACCCACACCACCAGGGCGAGCTCTCCAGCATTGCTCCAGCTAAGTCACTCAGTGCCACAGTGAGTGAGTGGGCAGACCCAGCTCTCACGATCTCAAGCCCACATGGTCATCCATACCCACACCAGCATGGCCGGCTCTACTGTGCTGCCCACTCGAGGTGCAGAGCCTGCTCCCCTGAGTGCTGCAGCTGGTGAGGAGCAGGGCCAGCATTCCCTTGTCGTGGCCTCAGGGATAGTTCTCCTACTTGCTATAAGTGTCAAGGAGTGATATCGGAGGAAGGCATCTCTCGGTTGCCTGGACTTAACACACAGCAGGCCAGCTTTCCCACACTCGTGCCTTGGGAGTTGGCTAACCTACCCTCTTCCCCAACCAGGGTCAGCTTTACTGTACTGCCCAGGTGAGTTGCAAGGTCTGCTCTCCCAAGTGCTACAGCCAGTGAGGGGCAGGGAAAGCTCTTCTGCTCTCATTACCTCTGGGCCAGCTCACTCACCTGCTGCAGGTGGTGAGGGGCCAGGGTGGAGGAGGGCATCTCTCCCTCTCCCATGCCACTGCATGATATGCAGTGGCAGGGCCAGCTTTCCCATGCTCACACCCTTGAGGCTTGCTCACCCACAACCCCAACAAACAGAGCCAGTTCTACTGTGTTTCTTGGGAAAAGTGTGGGGGCTGCTTTCCTGAGTGCTGCAGCTGGCTAGAGGCAGGGCCATCCCTCCTACTCTCATGCCTTCAGGCCCAGCTCGCTCACAATGTTTTGAGTGCTGGGCCCAGCTTTGTACAGACCTCAGACCCTAAGCAAGACCCTGGACTAGAAACATCTGCCTGGCCTTTGGTGTTTACTGCTGCAGGGCCATGGACCCAGTCATGGCAACCCAGGCCAGGACCTAACCATCACAT
This sequence comes from Mus caroli, assembly GCF_978045245.1. Classification (NCBI taxonomy): domain Eukaryota; kingdom Metazoa; phylum Chordata; class Mammalia; order Rodentia; family Muridae; genus Mus; species Mus caroli. Next base: position 48,832,659 of record NW_028227256.1, read on the forward strand.
CAAGCTATTATTCCTCACTACTCTTGAGTCTCCAATTCCACCTCTCTTTATTGTACACACATCCTTTTGTTTTTCTTTTTCTTCCATCTCTCCAACACTTGCTTGTTCATCTTAGTGGCACCCTGGGCCTCTGGGTGTCTGGGGTAGTCTCAGGAGTGCTATGCCTACCCACACCCTGCCCTGGGTGTGCACAATCCCAGGGGTGCTCTGACTGCTGGGAACCTCTTAAAAAGGAAAACATTTTACTAGGATTAGTTTATAGTTCAGAGGTTCAGTTCATTATTGTCATGGTGGGATGCATGACAGCATGCAGGCAGACATGGTGCTGGACAAGAAGCTGAAACTTCTGTATCTGGATCAGCAGGCAGGAGGAAGAAGAGAGCCACCGGACCTGGTTTGGGCTTCTGAAACCTCAAAGCCCATCCATCCCTATTGATGATCCACTTCTTCCAAGGTCACACCTATGCTAACAAGGCCATATGTGCTAATCCTTTCAAATGATACTATTCCCTATAGGGCCAATGTTCATTCAAAACCATGACAATATCTATTATTTTTTGTTCATGTTTGTGATTGTTTTGTTAGGGCAGTGTGTTTTCACTCCAAGCATCACAAATCACTTGTGATTTTGTAACTATTTCCAATATTATTTTTTAATTTTGTTTGTGTTGTCCATCTGTGTGTGGGGATGTGTGTATGAGTATGTGTTTGTGAAGTCAGAGGTGCCAAATCTTCTGAAGCTGGAGTTGTTAGTTGTCTGGCACGGGTGCTAAACTGAGCTTGGGTCTTCTGCAAGAGCACGGTGTACTCTTAACTTCTATCCAATCTCTCCATTCCCCCAGGCTGCAGTTTTTAATACTCACTGTTATGATGTTAGCTGATGTATCAATACGGACAGCATTAGCTACCATCAAACAGCAAAATTTTGTTTATTGCACAATTCACCACCTAGTACTAATTCATTTTTCTTGTAGATAAATGGGTAACTTATCCCCTAATGGTGATTAGGAAGTCTAAGCTCCTCCCCCACATGGCTCAGCTATTTCTAAGAGACCTGAATGTCTCTGCAGACAGGGAGACAGAGAAAGAAACAAGTCCACAGCTACATCATTAAACCACCAGATGCTTTACATCTGCATCCAGTTGGCAGGAACTCCACATCTTATCCTCAACCAACCAGAGGGGATTTAAGTGCAGCCGCTAGGCTGACATCACGAGCATGCTATGTTTTACTTCGCCTTTTCCAAGAGGAGCTGGGCATTATGTGGGTGGCTAGGTGTGGCACATTTGGCAAAGACATAAATTTTTTTTTTTAATTTATAAGATAAATTTTCATATCCAAGTTTGATGACTAAGAGATTCCAATTCTGAGGGTATATCTTATATAGGTCAAGAAAGGGATGGATGTTCAAGAATGGTCATTGTCTTACTAGTCATAATAAAAATATGAAAATTATCCTAATAATAATATCCAATACAGAGATTGGAGTATTTTCCCATATACCATTATTCTACCAAAATATTAAAACCTAACACCTTAATGTGGTAGAATAGAAGAAATTATTTCAACTGCAAAGGCTCATTTATGGCCATCTTAACTGTTAATCTTTGTGAATCTGTAGTAAATTGCATAATGTAGTATTCTCTTTAAAGAAGGCAATTACAACCAGGTAAAAAATACTTATGGCTCATGGACGATGAAATAAATATCTACCATTATCAAGCACCAACATAGAACAAAAACGAACTAGACCTGGATACAATGATTCCTTGCTTAGTGGTACACACATTCTGAGAAATGTGCCATGAAATGATGTCATCGTGATGAGACCATCACTGAGTGGTCCTATGCAGTCTGCATGGTGTTCACCAGTTACTTACCATGGCTCTGGTATAGGCAAGAGGCTTAGTCGTGAGACATAGGAGGATGCAGCCTGTGTTTCATGCATTCTGTTTTACTGTCAGGTTTGCTTTCTCAGTAGAAAAAGCAATGATTAGCATCGGTGGTTGTCTTAGTCAGGGTTTCTATTCCTGCACAAACATCATGACCAAGAAGCAAGTTGGGGAGGAAAGGGTTTATTCGGCTTACACTTCCATGCTGCTATTCATCACCAAAGGAAGTCAGGACTGGAACTCAAACAGGTCAGGGAGCAGGAGCTGATGCAGAGGCCATGGAGGGATGTTCTTTACTGGCTTGCCTTCCCTGGCTTGCTCAGCCTGCTCTCTTATAGAACCCAAGACTACCAGTCCAGAGATGGCACCACCCACAAGGGGCCTTCCCCCTTGATCACTAATTGAGAAAATGCCTTACAGTTGGATCTCATGGAGGCATTTCCTCAACTGAAGCTCCTTTCTCTGTGATAACTCCAGCTGTGTCAAGCTGACACAAAATTAGCCAGTACAGTGGTATAATTTTATACAACTGGCAGGGTGGCATCTACTTACACTGGTGTCACCACAAACACAATTAAGGGATTGCACCACGATACTAAGGCAGCTATAGTGTGGCTACCCCATGACATTTTCACATCCATTGTAATCTTATGGAATCATTACTAAACTGAAGCGTTACCCTGTGGCATATGACTATGTACTGAGACAGAAGGACAGCTACAATGTGTGTCACTGACAGTAAAAACATTAGGTACTGCCCAGTGTGGCTGGGCAGAGGCAGTAGGGGAGAAAGGCATTCCCACCAACTACCAACATTTCTATTAGTTGAACTTAAAAAAATAAACCCCAATTATGTGTGTATTAAAACAAAAATGACTAGATTAATAAGCCTATTCTCAGACACCCCAGGGAGAGGGGTCCAGAAATCTGATTCATAAAAGCTTCACCAATGAACTGCTAAGGTTAAAATAAACAGAAACAAACAGCTTTTGGGTACATTTCAAGAAGTGGAATTGGTATGTCAAAGGAGTGAAAAATGTTAAGGTTTATAATAAGAATCGCCAGACTGTCCCCTGGTAATGTGCCGGCTCACATTTCCCCACAGTGTGCAACAGCTTATTCCAACATTGGCGTGGAGTGGGCACAGGGTTTTCATCTTTGCCAGTTTGATAAATGAAGAATGGCATATCTGATTTATTTCGACAGAGGCAGTAGTTTGCTGCGGTTGGTTCTTTTGAGGGGACATTCTGTCCCATTTGTCTTCCTCTTGAACTGTGTAGACTGATTACTCTCCTCCAGTTAGTGTGTCATGGTAAAAATCACTCAAGAAGCTTGCTAAAATGTGCATTTGTGATCCCACTTGTAATCCAGATTACGCAGGTAGAGGTAGGTTTAGAAATGAAGGTAGGCTGGGTATAGCAATCCAGGAACAGAAGTGTGTGTTCGGGGGGCAGGAAGATTACAGTTACTGCAAGCAACGGAAATTGCACAAGATACATAATTTGTGTTCTTCCTAAAATGAATTCCTGCTCATCTGTGCCTTTTTCCTGTCTGCGACACAGTTCCTCTCCCTCCACGATTCCCCATGTTCCAGCGTGTGGCTTGTCCTGTGTGCCAGTAAAATCTACAATGGTTTCTGCCCGCTCTGCTTTCTCATAGCCCTTAGTGTTCAAACAATTCATCCTCACACTTGATCATTAGATCTACTACTTTAGATAGATGACAATTGGCTGATAATAAACATTTACATTTTACTTTCACAAGGTAACTCAAGCGTCTCCTTCTGAGAGACAAAGAGTAGTGGCGTGTGTGTGTGTGTGTGTGTGTGTGTGTGTGTGTGTGTGTGTATAAAAAGATGGTCTAATGAAGGCAGCTGAAGCATCATTTCAGAGGAAGAGGCTAATTTAGAGTATAACCATGCAATAAATCACATACAGGATAGCACTTAATTGAAGGCCATGTGACACTTTGTAAGGTGGAATCTGAAGTCAGAACAGGCGGAAAGAATTAGGAGTTGGAGTTGGAGATAGCTCAGCAGTAGGAGCACATACTGCTTCTGCAGAGGACTTAGATGTGTTCTTAGGGTGCTTTACAGCTACCTGTAACTACAGCTTCAGGCATCCAATGCTCTCTCGGGACTCTCTAGGCACATTCACTTACAGTTGTGTATACCCTGAAACACATGCACTTCATTAACAATAGAACAAATCTTAAAAACAAAACAAAAGAATTAGTAATCAAGTTCTCTGATGATGTAGAACGTTTTACTTTACATGCATGATTTTCAGCAAACTCTAGAGATTCTGTTTCAAGTTTTTAAGTTCTGTAGGTGTTTATAACAGGTGCAGCCAAGCTGCGACACACTGTCCATAAGTAATGAAAAGCAGCCATGTGAATTTCACACACACGCCATTATTCTTTGTCTCTCAGAAGGAGAGGACACTTGAGTTGTCTTGGGGAAGTGATGGATTCCTAAAAATGTAAATTGTGCCTCTAGTTATTTCTGACAAGTATGAGAAATTTACTTCTCCTAATTCACTCATCTAACGTGTGCACAGCGGAGACTCAGCTGAGACTGGGGGTACAACAGGCACACGAAGAGAGTGTCTTGTCTGTGACATATGTGATCTAATGATGGGAGCAGAAAGTGATCCTGTATCTGCCAGGAACTTCAAGCCAGCTTCTGCCTGCTTTTACCAAGGAGACCACCAGATCACTTCCAAACAGGCCACCTTTGTCTAAATAATGTGCAAGGCTGTTAAAAGCAAACTTTTCCAAGTCTGTAACTATCCTTCTAGTTTATCAGAAATGTTTACTGACATTATTGAAAGATTTTTCTAGGTCAGTTGGTATTTCTTTGTTTCCGTAAATAACACTTGTTGGCTTTCTTTTGGTGAGTGTTGTGTTATAGCTTAGGTAGCTCTACTTTGCAAGCTACGATGTAGGTAATGCACCGGCCCAGGCTGGAATGTAGAAGATGGAAGGATCTTATAGACAAGGGGCTCCAGATTGTAGGTCTATGTGCCACTGCCAATCTTTCTGGCTCTTGTGAGCCCTGATGGGTGCAGTGAACAAAAGGGCCATGTAGGTATTTTCTATTGTTCTATTTAAAAATGATTCTTTCATAGTTTAATTACACACACACACACACACACACACACACACACACACACACACACACACTATTGCTCCTGTTCTCTCTGGCTATCCTTTTATTCTCTTCCACCTCCCACCAAACCCCTTCTCTTTATCCCATTAAATCTCTCTTGTAATTTTGTTGTGGCCCATTGCTTTTAATTATGGTTGTTTTCATGAGCACGAGTAACATACCCGTGGTGACCACTGAAAAATATGATTGCCCCACCCAAGAGCCATGAGCTGCCTGTAACTCCTGTAAGAGACGTAAGGCCTTACAAGTCCCTCCTCTCCATGATGGAATGTTGATGTGCCCAGGGTTTTGTGTTTGTTTGGTTTGATTTAGTTTTTGTATTTTTGAGTAAAGGTCTTAATGCTGTAGCCTAGGCTGGTCTAGAAGTACAGTGTAAATCAGCCTGGTGTCAAACTTTCAGCAGTCTTCTAGACTCAGGCACCTGAGTAACTTGAGTTACAGGTATGAGCCACTCTACTTGGCTAACACATTTTATGACTATTTTTCCTTCAGTTGGGAGTTGAACTCAGGCCCTCTTGTATATCAAAGTCTTCATATCACCAATGCAAGCAATGAGAGAGCACTATGTAAAAGTAACTTTTTAAAATATTTTTTATTACGTATTTTCCTCAATTACATTTCCAATGCTATCCCAAAAGTCCCCCCTACCCCCCTCCCCACTTCCCTACCCACCCACTCCCATTTTTTTTGGCCCTGGCATTCCCCTGTACTGGGGCATATAAAGTTTGTGTGTCCAATGGGCCTCTCTTTCCAGTGATGGCCGACTAGGCCTTCTTTTGATACATATGCAGCTAGAGACAAGAGCTCCGGGGTTCTGGTTAGTACATCATGTTGTTCCAACAATAGGGTTGCAGATCCCTTTAGCTCCTTGGGTACTTTCTCTAACTCCTCCATTGGGAGCCCTGCGATCCATCCACTAGCTGACTGTGAGCATCCACTTCTGTGTTTGCTAGGCCTCGGCATAGTCTCACAAGAGACAGCTATATCTGGGACCTTTCAGCAAAATCTTGCTAGTGTATGCAATGATGTCAGCGTTTGGAAGCTGATTATGGGGTGGATCCCTGGATATGGCAGTCTCTAGATGGTCCATCCTTTCGTCACAGCTCCAAACTTTGTCTCTGTAACTCCTTCCATGGGTGTTTTGTTCCCAATTCTAAGAAGGGGCACAGTGTCCACACTTTGGTCTTCATTCTTCTTGAGTTTCATGCGTTCAGCAAATTGTATCTTATATCTTGGGTATCCTAAGTTTTGGGCTAATATCCACTTATCAGTGAGTACATATTGTGTGAGTTCCTTTGTGATTGTGTTACCTCACTCAAGATTATGTCCTCCAGGTCCATCCATTTGCCTAGGCATTTCATAAATTCATTCTTTTTAATAGCTGAGTAGTACTCCATTGTGTAAATGTACCACATTTTCTGTATCCATTCCTCTGTTGAGGGGCATCTGGGTTCTTTCCAGCTTCTTATTCACCAGATGCAATCATCCCGTCAAACAACAATAAAAATGTTCACATTCTTACTACTGAATGAAGAATTTCTAGCTCTTTTGAACTCTGCCTGGCTGGTTCCAATCAGCTGTTTTGGCCCAAACTCTCTCTTCAAGCTGACTGATTCAAATTGGTTTCCCTTAGCTTTTGGCTGAATTGTTGTGCTTGGCCTCAAACTAACTTTGGCAATCTGTTCCAACCCTCTGGCTCCTTCTCATTCTCTGTATCATTCTGCCTCCACCTGCAACCTATCTCTGTAAAACTGTCCTGGTAAAACTGCTATCTCCTCACCCATATCTATCTCTCTCTCTCTCTCTCTCTCTCTCTCTCTCTCTCTCTCTCTCTCTCTCTCTCTCCCTCTCTCTCTCCTCTCTCCACTGCTGTCTTCAGTTGCTTCTTTTTTCTGTCCTGTGTAGTGAGAAAAGGGCATGGTATCCTATCTCTGACTCATTCTGCCCCATCTCTTTCTGATTCATTACTTTGTATGATTAAAGGTGTGTGTTAGGGGCATGTCTGTAGTCCAGCTAAAGGGATTAAAGGTGTGAGGCAAGACTGCATTCCAGCCAGATCATGCAGACCTAGAAGTGATATCTTGGATATCTTTGGATGTGATATCTTGCCATAGCAGCCATGCTACTGGTTTAAAATTTCTCTATAATACTATAGTGAAGTCACGACCTTTCTCAAAATATTCCATGTCATGGGAGTTGTTTCTCGTAAGAGGTGTAGTTTCTCTGATAACTTCATCAGTCTTCTCAGTTTTCTCCATGAGCAACCGAATGCCTCATCAGTTCGGTCTAACTGGTACTGCCTTGTCTGAACTTATAAGGTAGTCATGCAGGATTTTATTCAGGATAGAACAACATTTAGAATCAGAATACAGATGCTCTTGATGCAGCTTAATGGTGGAGTGCTTTTCCAGCAGGTGTTAATCTTTGGATTCAATCCACAGGGCAGCAAAACCGAAGCAATATAATCAGAATGAAAGTTGAACCCTGGCCTCAGTTGATACGTGCTGAATATAATCTTTGTATAACATGTACAAGAGACCACATAATTTATCAAGGGCTTTTTCAGTCTTTGTAAACTGGTTAGAAGTCAGTTTCTGAGGGCTGAGGTCATGAAAGAATTTGGCTCAAGACATCAGCATCACTGGAGATTCTAACTGCAGCAGGGAGATAGAAGTGGGGCAGCACTTGGTCCAGGTTTGCACTGACAAATAACCTCCAAATGAGACACAAACAAATGGCCTGCAAGTTTTGGGAGAAATCTAGTAAGAGAATCAAGACCAGAAACTCTGTATTCTTAGCATCAGAGCTGTAAAAGACATCAAAGCATGAATGGAATATTATATCCTGCACCAATAACCCATGTGAAAGGGCATAAAGTCAGGAAAACAAGCCTATATGCCCTCACACAAAGCTGTGTCTTGGTTACACCTGTTTCATGTGACTGTGAGACCAGCAGTCACCTTGGTTCTCTGTACTCTTTCTGCCCACGAGTCTCGGCCTTTCACTGAATGTCTGAGCTGTCAATGAACCTGTCTGGCATAAGGACAAGACATGGCTGCTAGCTAAGAGAGCATCACTTAGAAAGGACAGCCTAGTGTAGAACCTCGGCAACTCTAGAGTTGATGGAAGTGGACTCATGAAATCAGAGCTTGAGAGACCATCCAACTAGAGGCCCTCACCTGCACAGTTGAGCAGCTGGAGCTGGGAAAATGAACTGCTCTTTGTGCTACTGTGTGGTTAGGTTATCTGTGGCTGGGCTCAGGATTGGTTGTTTCAGGGTCTTCAGCTCCTTGTCCAAGAGTTAAAACAGGGCTCACATAGATTTACAGAAAAACTGAGTAGCAGTATAGCTTAAAAAGACACTACCTGAAAGGACTGTGCTCCACAGGATGAGAGAGTTCTCAAGGGAGCCAGTCCTCCTGAGCTTCCCTTCATGGAGTCTAGAGAAGTTTGATTACTAAGTGGTATACCATGAGTACATATTAAGTCATATGTTCATTTTTTTCTCCTGTTTTCCCCTTCCTATAATGCACTTGACTTTAATCATGTGTGTGGTCAATTATGTGTTGGTACTGGGTGGTAAATATGGGATTTACCCTAAGAGGTATATGCCTTACTATACATGCATCCACAACCAGTTCAAACTGGTCCAAACCCTTGTATTCTTCATACTCTGGTGTGTTGGGAATACATTTGAGTAGAAACTACCATTGCACATGGAAGGAAGTACATGTAGCCTGATGTAGATGGGGTATGAAAGAGGTTCTGAGATTGCTAGGCACAGTGTTAGAAGAAGGGTATGCATACATAGCAGGTACAGGTGAAGGAATTAGCCCATCAAGTGCATTATTAGTACAGGGGTTCATGTGTGTACAACCCAAAACCAAAGGGTATCCTGGGATGCTTGCCTGCCTCCAACTAAAGAGATTGTTGGGGTGTTGTGTGAATACTTAAAAATTTTTCCTCCGTTTTTCCTGTTATTTGAAAACATCCTATAAGCACAGGGTAAATACATAAGTAAAAGTAAAAGTAAAAGGCTGGAGAGATGTCTCTGTAGTTAAGAACATCGGCTCCTCTTCCAGGGACCTTGGTGTAATTTGCAGCACCCACACAGCATCTCACAGCCATCTCTAACTCCAGTTACGGGGATCCAGCAACCTTTTCCAGAACTACACACATGTGCTGCACAAACACCTACAGGTCAAACAGCCATACACATACAACAAATCTTTTTAAGAAAAGAAAATGTCCCCGGTGCTTAGGGAATGAAATCTGTAACTCAAACTGGCCTGTAAAAATTCATCGGGATGAATGACTGTAGGTGTGAGTCAGTTGTACTAGGTTTGATCTTTAGCCTGCAATGTCTCAGGCCAGGAGATCAGGGGCTCCTCAGTCACAGTGCAGATTTCAGACCAGCCTAGACCGCAGGCAATAGCCTCCACCTGTGCCATATTTCAAAACAAACAAACAAAAATCATTCTATCTAATCATAGTGGCATAGACCAATGAGTTCAAGGTCAACCTGTATTACACGGCTCAAAGCAGCCTGTATTACAAAGCAAGACCCTCAAAACACAAGCCAATTACTTTCTGCCACTTTACCTAAAGTCCTAGAAAAAGAAATCCTAAAGAAAAACCCCTGCATCAGAGACAAGGTTGAATCAGTCTTAACTGCATCCATCTCTAGCCTCAGGAGCATGATCGTCTCGTGCTCTGAGCATCACTCATGCTACTAACTTGGCAAGACATCATGCTGTTCGCTAGTCTGTTTTTTATTAGCTTGCAAGCTTCCAAGGGTAAGTAGCCAGAGCCAGGTTCTAAGTAGGCTCTTGGTGAACTGATTTCTAATGGATTGACCTGGAGGTCAAATTATATCCACTGTGGGATCCCAATACTCACTACAGTACCTATCATGTGACTGGCGCTCCAGTGAGTTGGTAGAGAACACAATATTTTTTCTGGCTATACAATAATATATATTTGTTTTTACGAAGCAGAACGAAAATGTGAAGACACACTTATCTTTTTGATCACACAAGCGATGCAACAGCAGCACATCAGTTATAAATCACAAAGAACAGTGAAGAGAGAACAGAAACCTGGGTCATGATAGTGAGAACGACTGACTCTCTTATCGCCCCAAGCCAACACTATGTAGCTGCCATACTGAATTAGAAACACACCTCATCTTCTCTTGATCTCATATTTGCTGTCTCCCCACTCTACAGGAAACCCCAAATCTCAGTAGCTGAGAATATTCAGGATCCTTACAACATTAGCACTGTGGCAAGTGAAATATTTTGCCAGGCGAACCACAATGATTTGCAGGCAAAAATGATGTCACATGCCATGAGATGTTAGGTTGGTGTTCTTACTGGGACTGAGTGCGTATTTCTAGTAAGTGACCAGCTGAAAACGTGAAGGGAGTGGCGGATGCAGCTGTTTAGTTCAGAGTTGTGACTTCCTGTTCAACTTTATGGAGGAGGTGAGAACACCAAGAGAAACTCCACAGAGATGCTTGTCTTCACATTTCCTTCTTTGGCTTTCACCATTAATTTTATACTGCACAGGATATACCACATTGTCTGCTTACTACAATGTGTGCAGGAAATGTACAAAAATATTCTAGGTATGGAGGGAACCTTAGCAACAACTGGTGTGTGTGTGTGTGTGTGTGTGTGTGTGTAACAAGTTATCAGCAAAACTCATATGTAGGGAAAAATTCTGGTAATATATGGTATTATTACCGTGACATTACTAAGATGCCAGGATATGTTTTTGACTTTGTTAACTTTGAAACCATATTAACTTTTAGCATTAAATGCAACACATAAGGCTTGTGTTTTCCATCGCTTTCACTAATAATCATTGCCTTGGTGACAGTGAGTCACTTGTCAAATAGTGGCCCAGACTGATGATAAGAGCAGCTTCCTGTATCTCACACCTGGGCTCAGACCACAGCTTTCTTCAGAAATAATGCATATTAACACCTCTTCACTCCAGGGAAGACTCCTGTTGTGTTGGCTGGAAGGAAGAGGCAAGATTAAGCGACATGATGCATTTGAAGACATTCTTGCTGCAAAAATCACACTTGTAACCCTAGTCTCTTCCACTTTTAGGGAAGGTCCTTGGAGAAAATAGGATGTTCAAAAGAAAAAGCCATCCTCAGAGCTGGCATGATGCTGGCTGCCCATGGTTTGGCATCTTTACTGTTCCCCCAGGTCCTTTTGCTGAAATGCTTCTTCCACATGGCCCCCACACAGCAAGACAGCCCTTAGTGGGACCCAGCTACCCTCTGAGGCCTTTCCTGAACCTCAAGATTTCCTTGAATCTCTTAAACCAATTCAACATTGTTCAAGTTTGCCAGGCTTGGGCTGGAGAGATGGCTCAGCCATGAAAAGGGGACTCAACCAAAGGCTCACACAAAGGTTTGCTAACCTTGTGTGAATTTTCCTGAGGACTTATTTAATGAAATGCTTTTTGTTCAATCAAATACAGTGCTTTCTCTTCTCTTTAGCAAGTTTTAACTAAGTGCATGTCTCAAATAAGCCCTAAACTCTGGGATCCTCTTGTTCTTAAAGGTACCCATGATCTGCAGATTAAGCTAGAGCTCAAATTCAAGAAGAGAAGGAAAAAGGAAGTGATGCTTGTTTGATGTGAACTATTGGTTATAAATGTGTGGGACAAATGGCATGGATGGTGTCTGTCACTGGTGGTGTCTGCTGGCACTGGTTTTGAGTCCATTAGAAGGTTCATCAGAAAGCTATGAGCACGTATTGCAGGTGAACCAGATTGTGTGTGAAGACACAAGATGGGTAAGGCAGTAGGAGACTTAGGGAGTTTGGATCAGGGCAAGTGGTGGACACACTTGGTATACACATAGCAGTAGCTGAAATCAGGTGGGAGCAATTGTGAGAGATACGTTTGCCCTCTGTGCAAGAGGGCACAGTAGAATACAAGGATGAGCAATTGTTTTAAAGCTTTTCAGTATTTGCCCAACTAGAAAGCTAGACATGGTGACTTTCCCCCTCATGTTTTGTCCAATGAGTGCTAGAGGAAAGACAGTATCTGTAAAAATCTACCACTCTATGATGAGTGACGTAAAAAAAGATAGGTTTATGAAACTCATAATAATGATAAAAGCTACATTGTAATAGATTGATTCCTTAGTGCTTCTGAGTTTATCACAACTTCATACCATATATAGATCGTGACATATTATGTAAGTAAAATCTTACAAGCATAACCTTACAAATTCCTCCATATGCAAGTGTCCATCTTAAGATAATGGCGGATGCTCACTACATGGAATTAGTTGGTCCAGTGGAATGCTAACTACTTTTTTTCACCCCAATCTTCAAAAAAACCTGGGCAGGTCCTTGTTATTTCCTCTATTCTAAAAATGAGGGGATCTAGGCTTGGAAAGGTCACAAAACGGCCAAAGGTCACATAGATAGAGGTGAAAACATTGAGATAGGTGTGTTTTCCAGGAATTCTTCATGCTGGTAATGGGGCACTTAGCTCAAGCTCCAGACACAGATAACTTATTCATTTTTCTGCTCCTAGGCCTTTGTCTTTTCCATGCTGTATGCAGATAGTCACAGAATGCAGTCTTGTGCTCTGGGCTTCCTTCTAAGAAGGAAAACGTCTGGTGCTTCTGACTCTGCACTATTTGAACCTGGTTTGATCATGGTTCATGTAAATCCCAAATTATAGGCTTGTTTCTTGCCCTTGTAACTATACATTTAACATGGTCGGATTTGATTTTTGTATCTTGGTAAGGGTTATTTACTAAACAGCAACCATTTATATAAAGTTTTGAGCTACAGACATAAAATAAATATCTACTGAAACCGCCCAGTTAGACAGATTTTAATGTAGGGATGTACATGGAAGCCATTCCCCCAGTAAAGACAGCAAACACAAACAGTTCTAAAATTCACCGCATACCCTTCCAGAGCCTCCTTCCCACCCATCCCATGATCGCTCCCCCAGACAACTGCTTGTCTGCCTGTTACTTACTACAGAGTTTCTAGTGTTTAAATAGAGCCCTGCACTATGGACTTATTTTTTATTTTTCTCCTTTTAAAGAATGTATTTTTATGCTTATGTATTTGTGTATCTGTGTGAGTGTACGCCATGTGTGTGCAAATGCCAAAGGAGGCCAGAAGAGGGCTTTGGATCCCCTGGAGCTGTAGTTCTGAATGGCTCTAAGGTTCTGGATATGGGTGTTAACCAAAACTGCACCTTCTGAAAGAGTAGCAAGCATTCTTACCAATGAAGCCCTCCCCCCGGCCCCTGTGCTCCGTTTAAAGCACCTTCTTAGATTCATATTACTACTTACTACTGGCTCTTCAGGGCCATGCATATTTTTGCACGCATAAACAGTTCATTCCTTCTTGTTGCTGAGAAATGCTTCATGGTGTAGACACATTACTTGTTTTTGTTTTTTTATTATTGTATTTAGTAATTATCTAAACTTTGAGATGTAAGGAGTAAAAACAAATCATATTTTAAATTCTGTGTTTTAAACTTAATGCTTATCATGCATTCATCCTTAAAACTTAAAATAGATATTTAAATTAAAAAAGAATCAGGGAATCAGATGGGAGAGAGGAGAGGGATGGAGGAGAGGTTAAGGAATTTTCCATAGAAAGAGCATCATTCCTGTCTTCCAGAACCATGTAGAACTAGGTGTGTAGCTCAGTTGTAGGGCATGAGCCCAGAATGCATAGGTATTGGGTTCAATCCCCACAATCACAGACACCCAAACCTGTGAATTCACTTGGAATCTTGACTCTTTACTGATTAAGTACACAATATTGCCTTGCATATACAAGATTCTGTTTGATAGTTTGTATTTATTGGGCACAGTGCTTCTTTTTTATCAGTTAAGTTAATGCGCCTATTCTTTGGCAGTATAGTTGTAACTGGGCAATACATTGTTCCATCTTGTATATACTCATACTACAAAATAAGAACAACACTTTAAAGGAAGATGGATGGCTGTTTTCGCCAGTCCTCAGATTGGTATTCCTTGACCCCTAGCCCCAGGTAGTGTGCTGGGGTGACTCATGAAGTCAGGTAGGCTGAAGCTAAGCTTTCCTGACCCGCAGTTTCCCTACCTATAAAGTGAGAATAGCAGCCTTGAAAGGCTGCACTGGGCTTTATATCAGATGGCATTTGTGAGCACCAACTATACAGGAAACATCTGTAAATAGATGTTGTTCCTTGTCATGCCCCCCCCCCTTATAGGAAGAGATCCTTAGACACCTAGGTAGATTGTTCCCCTAAATTGTGCCTCAGCCCATTGTGATTTTAGCACTTTCCGTATGCTGCTTAACACATATACCACCGAGCCAGAACACTGAGGCAGGGGAAAATCCTTGGATAACTGTCTGAAGGGGACTTTGTCTTCCCAGTGTTGGCACTAAGCCAGAGCTGTGGCTGTGCAGCTACAGCGTGGGGAAAGGGAAGCCTTGTTCTGTGCTCACATTTCAAGAGTGACTCACTCAAGGATGGAGGTTCTTGTGTCGCTGACACCTGCTCTGGGGCTTTTGGGAGAAGACACAGTGGTTGGTCCCAGGTGGGAGGTAACAGCTCATACTGGAAACCAGAGGTTTGAGTCTGTGCTCTTTCTATTTGAGTGCCCTCCTGGGAAATGTAGCAGGTTACACACTGGCTATTTGGACTAGTTCGAGTGTTCACACAACCTTCAAAGGTACTAATTAGTAAACCACTGCTGTGAGAAGCCAAAGAAGCCACCAGGGCATCCTATCAGGAGAATACGTTACATGCTCAGAAACATCGTCACGGTGAATTACAGTATGACCACATAAAGCCAACAGTGGGCTTGTTGCTGAAGGATAGCTATGGGAAATGTCACAGTGAAAACAGCCTGACACTGCTGGAATAAGGAGGCTCCATACAACATACACATTAAAGAAGAGTGGTTAGCGTGTTGAAAACTCTCCCTGAACTGTAACAGAAAGGCTTTCGGGGTTGGGCACTGAAACCTGGTTTTAGTTTCAGCTCAGCCTCTTAGAAAGTATATGACCTCAGAGAGTAATTCGTTTCATGAGTCCTCAGTTCTCCCACGTAGGAACATAGGATCTGTGTTACTGAATGATTGACAAGAGCAGCATAGGCAGTAAGTGGTCTGAGGAATCTGCGAAGTGAAAGGCCCGAGGAAAATCTCTTCTGAGCTACGGAAGCGGAAAAGATCATTCTAACATCCCCTTCTCCTAAAAAATATTTTCACATTCTGTTAGTTTCCAGGAAAAACTTAAAAACAAAATCTCGAATCTTTGGGTGTGGCTATGTGTTCTGTGCAGGAACATATGCGCCATGCCACAGGAGTGTAGGGCTGAGGACATCCTCAGGTGGCAGCTCTTGCCCTCCACCTTGTTTGAGATCCGGTCTCTTGCTGTTGTGCACTGCACACAAAGGCTAGCTGCCTCATGCTTCCAGAGATTCTCCTTCGCCTCCTGTCTCACCATAAAGCCATCAGAGTTACAAATATATGCCATATCTGGCAGGTGCTGGGGGTTCTGAAAAAAAGTTTTAAACAAAGATCATCAAATTTTGTTTTGGCCTCCTTTTCTTTATATAGAGGGAATCATTGCATTTGGCTTCCAGAGGTACAGAAGGAGAGTGTGACCTGAGACATTTCACACACTTCTGTCCCCAGGCGGAAACAGTACAATCTCACTGCTTGTCAGCATGTGAACATTTCTGGTCGTTGGCAAGTGCCTCTGTAAATAGGAAAGTAAATAAAGTAAATATTTGGTAATTTTCCAGTAGAAACCCAGTGGTTTCTGTTTTGCCAGATGGAAAGAGTTGTCATACAAACACTTCTTTTTCATATATTTTGGTAGACATGGAAAATTTAATTGAGTAAAACTAGTTTCTAAAAAAGTGAATCTTCATCAAAACAGAATGGTATGTCCTCAGTGTTTTAGAAATGTAGGGGAGTTTCCATTGGTGAACAGAACTTGCTTTGGCTGTGACCTTTCAGCTAGGTTGACTCTGTCAGGCCTGACCACACAGCCACGGTCCCAGGTACAGCACTTACCGATTTTCTCCTCTCAGTTTATTTGCCACCCAATTTGCTGATGCTAACCAAAAAGATTTCCTTTTCTAAATAGAAAAACCCATCTGCCTTTAACTGTTACATAACTCGCACGCACGAGTCAGTGACTGAAACCAGCAGCCATCATCTGTCTTTTTTTAAAAAATTATTTTATTTAATCCCAAATGTTGCCCCCTTTCCCGCCTCCCCCCCCCCAGTTCTTCACCCCATTCCCCCACCTCTTCACCTCTGAGTGGTGCCTCCTGGATATCCCCCTTCTCTGGAGCATCAACTCTCTACAGGGTTAAACACACCTCTCCCACTGGGGCCAGACAAGGCAGTCAGTCTTCTGCTACATATGTGCAGGGGGAGGGGGAGGGGGAGGGGAGAAGGCCTCTGACCAGCCAGTGAATGTTTTTTTTGGTTTGTGGCTTAGTCTCTGGGAGTTGTTTATCTGTCTCTTGCCTTCTTCCTCTATGGCACCTCTTCAGACATCTTTTTTATATTTTAACATTATCTTTATATTTTTATTTTATATATTTATATTTCATTTTATATTAGCTGTCCTTATCCTGGGCCATCTATGTCCGTTTATGAATCTGTTCCTCAAAGTGTCTATGTGTCTATCATGTGTGTATGTCTGTGAGTGTGCACATGTGCTTTCATTTGTCTATGTGTGTGTCTATCTGTGTGTGTGTCCTCTGTGTGTGTCTCTGTGTGTGCACATCTGTGTTCATGTGTCTGTGTGTGTCCATCAGTGTGTGTGTGTTCATGTGTGTGCTGCATGTTTGTGTGTGTGTGTTTCTATGTGTGTGTGCATGTGTGTGTACCCATATCTGTGTGTGTCCGTGTCAGTGTGTCTATGTGTCCATGTGTGTGTTTCTGTGTATGTGTCCACGTGTGTACCCATCTGTGTATGTACGTGTCTGTGTGTGTTGGTATATATGTGTCTGTGTGTGTCAGTGTGTCCATGTGTGTATGTATGTATGTTTAAGAAAACACTCATCTGTAGAAGGTAGTGCTGTCACTGTTCTTACAGTATAGCAATGGTAGTTTACTATAAGTTATTTCTGGTGCTTTCATGATGGATAATATTCCTGTTTCATCTTTGATAAACTTCGGTAAACTTCATCAATGACAATAAGTTCTTGAAGATCATATAAATGGTCCTTCTTTATAAAATATGTGCATTAACCGTGAGGATTGCTCTGTGCTGTGGATGTAGCTTAGTTGGTAGGGTGCCACTCTAGCATGCACGAAGTCTTGGGTCTCGTCATACTCAGCACCACATAAGCTGGATGTGGTGGCTCACACCTATGATCCCAGCCCTCCAGAGACAGAAGCTGGAGAATCAGAAGGCCAAGGTCATCCGCAGACACACAGGGAAGTGTTGGCCGACATGGGCTACATGAAATACCATCTTTAAAAAAATTTTGTTCTATAGATACTTGGGGTCTTTCCTCCTACAGGAATTTGGAGACCATTTGTATGTAATAAGTTCTTGCTGAACAAAACAGTGGAGATTCTTCATTGAGATTCTCTTTATATTAGAAGATCAAAAGGGGATAATAATCATTAAGTTGAAAGCAAAGGAATTAGATTAATATCTTCCCTCTGCTAGGGAAAACTGAAGCCACAGTGGCTTTCTCTAAACACTAAACTTCACACTACACAAAGCTCAGCTGTAGAGAGCATGAAGCACAGCACATGATGGAGAGTGTATGTTCATGCCTCAGACGCCCTATCTGTGTGTTTTTTTGGCAGCTACAGAACCTCTCTGCTTCTTGTTCTCTGATCTTCCCTGAAAAAAATAGGGATATCAGTGAAACTGTGCCTATCAGCATCAGGAGGTTATGGAGACTACATGACATACATGGGGATTTTGCACGGTGTCATCCAGTTGTGTCACTTTATAAATATTGTCACATGTAGAAGTGAGTATGGAAGGTGCATTTGCTATCATCATCATTATCATTATTAATTATTAGGCAGCAAACTTATAAGAAGAAAGTCTAAGTCGTTGTCTCAGTCACTAAATGTACTCTACACATTGAGATCAATACTTAGATTTGACCCTGGCATTGAAATGACTGTCACACCAAAGCTTTTGAAAAACAAAGACCAATTTCTGATGTTTTTAACCCCCCCTTTTCCTTTGTCACCAAATTCGTTAGTGCTAGTGTCACAAATACATTTTATTCCATACAACCTTTAGTTCCTCCCGATGACCTCCAACGTGTAGAGCACTTAATTTAGTGTATACACCTACAGAGACAGAATTGCTTGGCTGATGATCTCAATGCATTGCCAAGCGCATGAGTCCATGGCCTGCTTTGAGATATCTTACTTGCCTGCAGGATTCCAGGGATATTCTCTCATGAAAATGGAGTTTCCTGCACTACTCCAGACAAGAGCTTTTGGATGATGTTGTGCTGTGTTCCTAAAGAATGCGTTCCTAAAGAACTTACACAGCACTGGGCACATGTTTTGTTTTGATTTGTCTCCTGCTCTGCCAAGTTGGAAAAGTTCCCAGGCCAAGTAATTTATTTGCAAGAAAAAAAAATGAAAAAGAAAAGAAAACGTCTTAAAAAGCATGAAGAGCCCCAAGAATCCAGGCTCTTCTGTAGCATGTGTGTTCTAATAGGTGGATAATTATTTTGGGCGTGAATCGACTGACACAAAAGCAGAAAAATTAGCTGAAGATCCACTGCCACTCAGTCCGTCGAGGCCAGAGCAACCTGAACAGAATTCTCTGTTAGCCGCAGAGTCACCCAGATGTGGCTCCTTGGCTCCTGCTCTCTGCCCTGGAGTCTTCACAGAAAACCCCAAAGGCAAATTCGCCATCTCAGACCTTCTAGGAGGCCTCACTGTGTTGCCAGTTTTTCCTCTCTCTAGATGCTTGCTTTACTTATTTTCAGTTTGTAACAAAAGCTGAATGGACAGAAGTCAATACAATCTCAGAGTTTAAGGTGGAAATGACCTGATAGAGTGTGGCCCATCCAGATCACCCAACAGCATGCATTTATTTAATATTCTGTTTTTTAAGACTAATGTAAAAGTGTTAAGTGAAAACTATGGAATACAAACATGTATCCAGAATGCATATTATACCTCTAGATCTTAGGGGAAAATATTTACATTGGGAGGAAAACTATCAAAATGTCGACCATATTCTCTTTAGTGTATTACAGTAATGATTTAGATTTCCCCATTTTACTTTTATTTTTTGTCTTCCGTTTTCAGTAGTAGGTATACATTTTATTTGCTGTCTGAGAAAGAATTTTGTTTAAAAGAGTCCACGTACTAAACATCAGTCCAGAAGGAAATTGGGAACGGAACAACTGGGCCTTTATTTTAAAAGGACTTATGTTTATTCTGGCCATGGTTTTATCTATGTTCATACCTGTGTGTCTGTGTGAGTAGTGCCTGTGTGTAAGGGCCTCCAGAGGCCAGAAAAGGGCGTCAGAGCCTCAGATTCCTTGGATCTGGAGTTACAGGTGGTTGAGAGCTATTCAGCATGAGTGTGGGAACCAAGTTGAGGTCCTCTGAAAGAGCAGGAAGTGCTCCTTTTAAAAAATATTTTAATTTATTTTTTACATTCCATATTCTATTCCCCATCCACCCTCCAACTGATCCACATCCCACACCTCCTCCCCACCCCCCACCCCACCTGACCTCTAAACTCCCTGGGGCCTCCAGTCTCTTGAGGGTTAGGTGCATCATCTCTGATTGAACCCAGACCTGGGAGTCCTCTGCTGTACGTGTGTTGGGGGTCTCATATCAGCTGGTGTATGCTCTCTGTTTGGTGGTCCAGTGATTGAGAGCTCTCGGGGGTCCAAATTAATTAAGACTGCTGGTCTCAGGTAATCCTTCTCCTCAGCTTCTTTCAGCCTTCCCTAATTCAACAACAGGGGTCAGCTGCTTATGTCCATTGGTTGGGTGCAAATATCTGCATCTGACTCTTTAAGCTGCTTGTTGGTTTTTTCGGAGGGCAATCATGCTAGGTCCCTTTTTGTAGTGCTCCATAGCCTCAGTAATAGTGTCAGGCCTTGGGACCTCTCCTTGAGCTGGATCCCACTTTGGGCCTGTCAGTGGACCTTCTTTTCCTCAGGCTTCTCTCCATTTCCATCCCTGGAATTCTTTCAGACAGAAACAGTTATGGGTCAGAGATGTGACTGTGGGAAGTGTTCTTAAGCACTGGGTTGTATCTCTAAGGTTCTTTCTCATCCCAGCTCTCCTCTTTTCAAAGAGGCTACGTAAGCCTGGGCTGGGTACCAGACTCCATGTATTGCTTTTTGTGACTTTGGTTTGTGCAGGCTAATGTACACTCTGGTTTTTACTCTGAATTAAAAAAAAGTAGTGGTTGTTAGGGCAGGGGAATGGTGTGGTCAAAATAATGTTTTAATATGGTCACTTTGGCTGCCATGTTGAAATAACCTTGTAGGGAAGCAAGGGCAAGGACAGGGAACCTAGTTACAAGACAATGGTAATGCAGGCTGGTAAGAATGGTTGGGATAGAGGCAGGGAGGAGGGCCGTGTTCTGTGTAATTGTCCATCACAACATTAGACTTTGAAAACTATTTTCCCACAACCCGATTTTTAATACATGGACATTCAGGTCTTTTATATTTTATGAGTATAAAATGTTTTGAATCTCAAAAGCACTGGATATAAGAGGGCTTCTCTCTGAAAAAGTAAATACTAAATCTGATGTTCCCGGACCCTCTCATACACCTGCTCCTGGTCCTACAGAGACTCTGTCTGTAGGAGCCAGAGAAGATGGGATTTTGGATCTGGAAGCAGAAGCACCAAGAGAGCTGAGTCTCAGTTTAAGAAAGTCTCAAATGCCAGCCAGCACTCATATTTAATATGCTTTCACCAGCAGGCAGTATAATAAGAGAAAACTACAGTTTTTAACTGTCATAATTATTCCTTCCAAAGGATAGTGTTCGATGCTCTGACTATATGCATTCTTGGCAGTCATTTGCAAGAAGAAATTCCATATTTTTAAAGTTGTATTTTATTATGTTATTATCCTTGTGTGGCGTGTGTGTGTGTGTGCACGCGCGTGCGTGCATGCACATGCATATGTCATGATGTAAATGAGCTATAGTGCACATGAGGAGGTAAAAGGAAAACTTTCAGGAGTGGAGCCTCTCCTTTTGCTGTGAGTTATGAGAACTGACCTTAGGTCATCAGGCTTGAATGGCAAATGCTTTTTACCTGCTTTGCCATCCTGCTGGCCCAGTCTTCCATGTGTTATAAGAAGACGATAACACAAATGGTAGTGGTTGTCATGTTTCCTTTAATATATTTATTTCAGCCCCAGAATCTTGTACTGATTTTTTCTGGTCCATTAAATCCAGGATTTAGAAAACAAAGCTGATTTATCATAGCTGGATAAAGGGGGCTGCAGAGGCAGAGGCAGGGAGGCAGGGAGGCAGGGAGGCAGGGAGGCAGGGAGGCAGGGAGGCAGGGAGGCAGGGAGGCAGGGAGGCAGGGAGGCAGGGAGGCAGGGAGGCAGGGAGGCAGGGAGGCAGGGAGGCAGAGAGGCAGAGAGGCAGAGAGGCAGAGAGGCAGAGAGGCAGAGGCGCAGAGAGGCAGAGGCGCAGAGGCGCAGAGAGGCAGAGAGGCAGAGAGGCAGAGAGGCAGAGAGGCAGAGAGGCAGAGAGGCAGAGAGGCAGAGAGGCAGAGAGGCAGAGGCGCAGGCAGAGGCAGAGAGGCAGAGAGGCAGAGAGGCAGAGAGGCAGAGAGGCAGAGAGGCAGAGAGGCAGAGAGGCAGAGAGGCAGAGAGGCAGAGAGGCAGAGAGCCAGAGAGCCAGAGAGCCAGAGAGCCAGAGAGCCAGAGAGCCAGAGAGCCAGAGAGGCAGAGAGCCAGAGAGCCAGAGGCAGAGAGCCAGAGAGGCAGAGGTGCAGAGGCAGAGAAGCAGAGGCAGAGAGGCAGAGGAAGAGGCAGTCTGATACCTGTGAACTCCTGGACAGCCTTGTCTACATAGTGAGTTTCTGCATTAGCCAGGGCTATGACAAATAAGCAAACCAAAACCTGCTTTATATATGCCCACTGCAAACTTATTTTTTTCTTTTCCTCTTTGGTAAATGAATAAAAATGACAATTAGTCATCTGTAATACAGTCTTATCTCCCAGGAATTTCGAGCTGAACATCAGGAAGTGCTGTTCGTTGGCGATTCTCTTACCAGTGGGACTTCTCTGTCCAGTTAGAAGAATGGATTTTCCTTCTTATACGGGGGCAATAGTACATAATAACCACAGGAAATTTGGAAAATAAAAAAAGAAAAGCAAGAAATATCAGTTACCCATTGTCTTACAGTGGTAAACTTGACTCTCTGAGACTTCCTGCACTTCCTCTATCTGTGGAATTTATCTGTAGTTGGAGAGGTGCACTTTTCACAATTGTGTTATATGAAGTTGAGTTGTACTTTACTTAAAGGTTATAAAAAAGGCTCTGATGCCTAGAACCCTTCACTACTTACTGTTCACAGCCTCAAACTGCAGTTGCTCACCAGAGATGGGTGAATGGCTACATTTGACGTCAGACAGGAACCCAGGAGAAGCCATATATGTCTCCCTGTCTGAAAGGTTTCTTTCAAGTTAAACAGAGAATAACAGATATTAAAGACATATTAGTACTGAGTGAGATTTTTCTCAAAGTTAAGAGTTAAGATGTAAAGGGGAGATAAGTAAGGGAAATGATCTGTTGGATTATTTTTATTTAGATTAGTTTAAGAATTAGTTTAAGAAGTTAAATGTCTTTATCGAAATACAATTCCATCACTTTCCTTCCTTTCTTTCGACCCTGCACCCACCCAGCTACACTCCCTCAAACTGCTCCCATGGCCTCCCTCAAGTTGATAGCCTCTTTTTCTTTGAATGTTATTGTTGCATACATACAAACATAAATGCAGCCTCTTAGGTCCGTTTTTGTTGTGTGTATGTAAATGGTTTCAGGGCTAGCCACTCTGCACTGGAAAACTAAGGGGCGCATCCGTGGGAGGAGCTAATTCTTCCTCTGGCAGTTATTAGCTGCCAGTAGTTCTCCGTCTAGGGGTGGGATCCAATGAAGTTTTCATCTTCCATGTTAACATGTCCACTGATATTGCCATTGTTCTTCTCTCATTTATGCACCCACTTCTTTTTTCTCATTAACATATTTATTCACTTTACATACTGATCACAGCCCTCCTCTCCTCCTGGTCCCCCCCTCATAAGTCACTCCCCCAATTCCCCTCTCTTCTCCTCTGAGAAAGGGGGAAGCGCCCTGGGTATCACCCCACCCTGACATGCCAAGTAATTGCAGGTCTAGGTACATCCTCTCCCACTGAAGCCAGAAAAGGCAGCCCAGTTAGGGGGGACCAGATCCACAGGCAGGCAACAGAGTCAGAGACAGCCCCCACTTCAGTTGCTGGGGGACCCTCATGAAGACCAAACTGCAAATTTCCTGCATATGTGTAAGGGGTGGGGTGGGGGGTCTAGATCCAGCCCATGCTTGCTCTTTGGTTGGTGGTTCAGTCTCTGGAAGCCCCCAAGGGTCCATCTTAGTTAGCTCTGTTGATCTCTTGTGGAGTTCCTATCCCCTTTGGATGCTTCAATTCTTTCCCCAACTCTTCCACGAGACTCCCTGAGATCCATCTAATGCTTGGCTATAGGTCTGCATCTGTTTCCATGGTTACACAACAATTTCTAGGAAAGAATGTTTCACAGCAGCCTTCCTAGTATTCTGGCTCCTACAGTTTCTCTGCCTCCCTTCCACACAATTCCCTGAGCTACAGATACAGGGGCTGTGAAGAGCATGTCTCTGTTGGGGCTGAACTCAACCATCATCTCTTGGTCTTTGTATTGTGTTCAGCTGTGTTTCTCTATGATGGTCTCCATTTGCTAGAAAGAGAGGCTACTTTGCTGATGAGGACTTTGAGTTTATAATTAGCATGAAAATCTTTCAGAGGTTTCAGATAAAATATATGAAAGGAAGAATACATTAAACTGTGAGATGACTGTATTTTAAATTCCAAAATGTAAATGAACTATATACAAGGATCAGGCAGATAAAACTAAATCACAAAAACCCTTCCTTGGCTCCCTACAATAAAAGACTGCTTAATGATAAATGCCTGGTACACAATGAGAGGCTTCAAGCATATCTTGAAGTGTCAGAGCATAGACTTTAGAAAATGATCTCCTAACACTCCTTTGTGTGAAGAACTTTCTGGAAAACCATGATGTAAGGCAATAATATAGAAACAGCAAATAGTCTGTGATGAAAATTTTAAGAGAACGATATGTAAGGAGAACAACAATGACAACACAAAGGATTCCATGGCAGGAAAAGAAAATGGAATTAAAGTAGTGTTGGATACTGTGGACACCATGAAGAGTACAGACTACAATGGAGTCACAATGTGGGGACATGGAGGAACACGGTGCAGGGAGATCAGATTCAAGAGAGCCAACAAAGCAAAATGGAATAGAAACAGAATGGCAAATGAGAATAAGTTCTAGGACACTTTGCTGAGTTAACTGAGAGATCATGTAGGCACAGGTGTGGAATATTTGAGCCAGTGAGATGTTCAGTGTATCAAGGGACTTGCTGCCAAGCCTGTGGCGGTTTGAATAAGAATGGCCCCCATCGATGTGTATATTTGACTGCTTGGTCCCCAGGAGTTGGAGTTGTTCGGGAAGGATGAAGAGATGTGGCCTTGTCGGAGAAGGTATGACCTGCATAACCATGCCCACTCTCTCAGCACAGCAGTGAGCATGAAGTTATCACTTAGGGATGGTAATACAAACAAGGCCATGTGCAAAGGCTGAAGGTGACCTTTGAGGTTTCAAGAACCCACACCTCATCCATGGAGCACTGTTATTGGTGCTGGTGACAGTGCTGATGGAGGAAGTGGGAACTGTGCATAACCACGCCCACTCTCTCAGCACAGCAGCCCACAGTCAGAGTCAGTAGTGAACATGAAGTTATCCCTTAAGGGTGGTAATAGAAGCAGGGGCATGTGCAAAATTACATCTGGTAAGTTCATCATAGTCATTGCTGTTTGCACCATAGACTACGTATCCATGCCAAACAGTTGGAGAAGAGTAAAAACAAGAGAGCTATGTAGCAAAAGCAACAGACAAGCCAAAGAAAACTGACAGAGTAGAAACTGACATAGTAGAAGGCGGCATAATAAAAATGCCAATTAAGAAAGTCGATGAAGTTCTGTAATAGTATGGCTTTCATTTGTAACCAACATAACATTTAACCACAATCTTTATAAGCAACCACCTAATGGATGAAGTATTGGCAGAATGTAAGAGGCTGAGTAAAGACCTATTAGGCTAATGCAATAAAACCAAGTATTGTCATCTATTTTTTGATAACAGCGTGCAAATGAGATCATAGATCTAACTATTTGGGTTAGATAGTTTGATACTAAGGACATGTAGTATTTAATTTACTGCTTATGAGGCTTATGAAGCTATTTTAAAATGTCAAATTTAAGCCCCAAAGCAATAATCAGGACAAATGTTGTAATACTAGAAGAGACAATTTCAAATGAACATTTATGGATCAAATTTATGGACTTCACGGCATACTAAGTAATATTAAATCACATATGAATTGGAAATTATAAATAAAAAGATGATTGTGGAATATTTTAGTGCATCTTGTTCAGTTTTCTGACAAGGTAAAAATATAAATGAGCAACATCTAAACGTTCAAATTTAACAAGTTTGTGTTGATAATATAATATTTTGACGGTAAAAACATTATTATACAAATGGAAATTTTATTAAACTCAAACTAGGGCTAAAATAACCATTTAATCACTATTAAAATAATGTTATTGAAGAATTTTAATGTGTTGGAGTATCAATTAAGTGAAACAGCAGATTCAAAATGATATATAGTATGCTTTGGAATGTATGTTTAATGTATGCCTATATACTTCACACATGGAAAAATATACTGGAGTGTATTAGAATATTAAGATCAAATACAGGGATTTGAATGGGTTTTTTTTCTTGTGTAATTTCCCAAATCTTAGTGATTATGCATTTTAAAATTTTCCTACAAAGGATATTTTTACTTCTGCAATCAAAACATACATATACATATTCAACCTTCATTTAATGATTGTGACTATACGAACACCCTACTTAGTTCTCACTACTCAGGAGAGAAGAGCAGGGTTTAGATTTTACAGGGGAGGAAATCAAGGTGGAGGAAGGCGGATGGCCTTTCTTTAAATGTCTCCTTAATAATGGCATGAAAGCACCCACAGCCCTTGACTTTGACATGGAATCCGGAGGACTTTCCAGTGCATTTTTTAAAAGGTAAACTGTCACCTCAAAGGTCGTGTTCAAATGCTGCTGGGTCAGGCCCTCAAGTGCATCATTAGTGCCCAGAGGACACAAAATATGCAAATGCACAGCTTGGTTTGAGTTCACTAATGACATTAAGAGAAAGGCAAATACTGCTCATTAATGCGGTCTGACTGGGCAAGGGACTGAGGAAGGCAGCAAATGCATTGGATTGAAATGGAAATGAAGGGCAGTCATGGAGGCCAGAGCCAGTCCACCCAAGAGAAACACAGAACATCTGTCAGCGGCTTCTCTACTGTGTCCTGCTGGGAAAAGTGTGTTCTGCATGTAGACATTTAGAGCAGCACAAAGACCACTGTGTGCCTGACAAATACAGAAGTGGATGCTCACAGCCATCCTTTGGACAGAGCACAGGGTCCCCAATGGAGAAGCTAGAGAAAGGACCCAAGGAGCTGAAGGGGTTTGCAGCCCCATAGGAGGAACATCAATATGAACTAACCAGTAACCCCCATCCCCCACCCCCAGAGCTCCCAGGGACTTAACCACCAACCAAAGAATACACATGGAGGGACTCAGGGCTCCAGCCACATATGTAGCAGAGGATGGCCTTGTAGGACATCAATGAGAGGAGAGGCCCTTGGTCTTGTGAAGGCTCAATGTTCCAGTGTAGGGGATTGCTAGGACAGGAAAGCAGGAGTGGCTGGGTTAGTGAGCAGGGGAAGGGCAGATGAGATAGGGGGTGTTTTCAGAGGGGAAATGAGGAAAGGGGATAAAATTTAAAATGTAAATAAAGAAAATATATAATAATAATAATAAAATAATAATAGAAGTGTCGTTGCTCTAGGTACTGGCACACCAGTACCATGAGTCTGAAGAGATTCTGGGGCCTGTCCGTATGGACCATTAGCAACCCTTTCAGTTTAATCTCCCACAATACTTCAATTAGTATTCGTGTTCCACCACAATTGAGAGGAATTTCAAACATTGGTTCAATGGGAAATGTATGGGCACCTTGACAGTTTCTTCTCAAATGTCAGCCCACAGAATGGTTGTATTTCTTCTGATTGGAAGATTCACCACTTCTTGTTTTAGGTTCTAATACCTTATATTTTGTTCATTATATGAACCAGTTTTTTGTTTGTTTGTTTTTTTTAAATGCCAATAGAGTTCCTCAGAATAAAAACCAGCCTTGTATTGTCTAACTGCTTATGTCATACAGATATTCATGAAAATTCAAATGAAAAGTGTAAAAAGAAAGAAAAAAAACCCTGAAATTTGACCAGAATAATACAACCACTATTGGTATCTTACTGTTGTTTTGCTGCATAAACACCCAGATATCACTTCCCTTAAAGTAGACTAAATCACAGATAAGGCTTTTTTTAAAAATTACTCCTTTCTCAATTTTTCGTCACCTTCATGCACATCATTTCCACCCCAGTAGTTAAATGCTAAAAGCTAAGTGCACGGGCTTCCGTATCCAGGATTCCATGATTGAATAAAAACGGAAAATACGTGAATTACACCCATGTGAATGTAGGCATGTGGTTACGGAATTTTTAAAGCGATGATGTCAAGAGCTTACCACTTACAAAAATGAAACTTTATTATTCATTTCTCTGCGTGCCAAGTTTCACTTCACATAGGTCCTCTCTCATCAGTCGTAATAAGTGGTCCCTGGTGTGAGTGAGGTGTGCTTGATTTACCAGGCCATTCCTGCTCGGTGTGCAGTCTCCACCTTTTCCGTTGCTCATCACAAGCCACCTTGCAAAGCACTCTGTGCATAGATTAATTGTTATGTGCCCCTGCTTTAAGTTTATGGGATAGGTGCCTAGAAATATACTTAGTAGTTAAACACGTAAGCATTTCAAAACTTGAGAGACAGGAGATTGCTTTTCTAAGATGTTGCAAATTCACAATTCGTCAGCAAAATGGGAGAGCTATTCTGTGTATTTTCATTAACTATAGTTGTATGTATATATTTTACATTGTGTGTGTATATAATATATAACATGTAATATATAATGTAATAATATTATTAAGGGTGTGTGTTTGCATCCCACAACCTGTCTGTGGAGGTCAGAGGACAATGTGTGGAAATTGGTTCTCTCTTACCATTTAGGTTCTGGAGACTGAACTCAGGTCAACAGGCTTGGCAGCAAGTGCCTTTACTCACTGACCTGCCTTGCTAGCTCCAACTACAGTTGACATCATTATCTTTCGATTTTGCCAATGTGATTTTGGGGAACTATTTCTTTGTCTTTTTCCTGATAATTTAAGGCTGGGCAATCATTCCCACACCTGTCTGTACTCTTTGGTGAACTCCCTATTCTTTTCCACTGGGTTTTCCATCAGCTTCAACAGATTTTTATATATATTCAAGGATCTTTTAAAATTTAAAAACATCTTTTCCCATATTAATAATTCATATGAGATAATACTCCTTTAGTCTACCATATGCCTTTTGATTATTTTCCACATCAACCCCCTCTTCAACCTAATGAAAAGTCTCTTTTTGCATCATCTCTGAGAGCATCTTGGTTTAAAAAGGCATCTCCAGTCTTTAGATTATACACATAACCGTGAATTGTAATACTTTTTTTAAACAAAGTATCTTAGTTGATAGAAACCTAGTGCTTCCTCTTAACTAGTACGCATGTAAACAAGTAAGTCGCAAATTCTGTCTGTCAGTTTTGTTTAGAAACAAGGTCTAACTGTGTAAGGCAGGTTACTGTGAACTTGCTGTCCTCCTGCCTCAGCTCTCCTAATTCTGGGATTATAGGATAATGTGTGCTGTATACTGTCACATTTGACCTTTTTTTTTTGAGTGGAAACGCTACCTTTTCTTTAGCTAGTTTTTGTAACTCCCCACAATTCACCCTTATGAGAACATATACAATCTATGCAAACAGTGAACTTAGGACCATATTGTTAAGAGCAGTTCAGCACCAGGGTCCATCTGAACCCTAGTCTAATGGTGCACTGCATCTCTACCGTGGCTCACTCATCTGGGAACCTGGATGGCAACAGACAATTGGAAGAGTTACAGAAACAAAACAAAGACAATTTTTGGATCTATTTCGAGCACTGAAAAGTTCAGTAGTTTTAAGAATTCTCTTGGCTATTATTAGGCATTTCTTCTATGTGTATTTTAGGGTCACTTCATTAAATCATTTCTTCAAACTCAAATACTTTAAAGCAACTCTTGGGACCATAGACTTAATTACAAATTTCTCTCTCTGACTTTGATGACACTGTCTTACAATTGGGAATTCATGTCTGTAATTTATTCCTCAAACTTTAATATTTTTCAGTAGAACCCTAGCTTAATTCATAGAAGAGCTATATTTTTTGTGTACTTGTTATTAACTTCTTTAAAAATGTTTTCAAATAATTTATAGATATATAAAAATTATGCAATTATTGTATTGCCATGTGACACTTCAATACTTGGATAAATTGTGTAATATTTACATACATTTGAGCAAGCTTTGCTTTCCCAACACTTCTCTTTTCAATATATGTTAAAAATGTAAATCATTTAAATTTTCTTATTATTTTAAATGTAACTTTCCCCAATTTCCTTATAGATGATAACTGCCAATCAAGAGAGCATCTTGTCATTTTCTTTATTCATTATGTAATTGTGAGTCCTTTTATCTCCTAGACACACCATTATATGTCAACGAGACATAGTATATCCTTTCTTTACCAATTTTTACACTTATTAGTCTATCCCCTTATCTGAACATCCTCTGATAACGACAATAATGTATGCATTATTGTCCTGGCAGTGAAGGAGTAAAGGTGACCGAATGATTCCATAAGAGATAGACAGCTTTATGATTGGCCAAGGAATTCATCTTTGTGTATAATGAGCAAGAGTCATGGTTGAATTCTCCCTAGAGCAGCTCAGGACAACGTTGGATGATCCCATCTAACCTTTCTGTAGCTAAAACACCATCTCCAGAAGTGTTGTAGCCTGCTGCCCTCTCACAATAACCTCAACACTGGTTTTATTTATTAATGTTACTTCAGGAGGATTCAAATAAAGAGGCATCTGCAAAAATTAAGATGATATACAATTTTTAATTTTGCTTTCAACTAGTATAGTCACTTGTGGGCTCACTCTGGGTGTCTGCAAATTCAGTGGCTTGCATTACACGGAGGGGGAACACTGAACTTAAGTAATTCCCTGATTTAATGGCTGTGAAAGCAAGCAGAGTCTTTAGTTAGAAGGCCTGTCTTTAAGGCTGCCTACTTGGAATCTTCTTACATGGAGTAGGATCAGGCCAGGCCAGGGCTGTGCATTGCTGGCCTTCCTCAGTAGATCATGCAAGGGCACCCAGGGCCACTTAGCGCGCTGAATTGCTTTTACCAACAAGTAGAACTTCAGAAGCTGTAAGACCTCTCCTCTAAGTGACTCAGCCAAAACCACTTACTTCAAAACCAATTTTTTTTTGTTTTTTTATTTTGTTTTTGTTCCACATCCATCTACAGGTTCGTAAATACTGACTAAATAATGCTGTTTTAAGGTAGTAGTGATTTGAGAAGTCTAAAGTAGTAGAATGAAAAGCACCTAAGTTTGCAGTGTTGTTTTTCTTTGTTTTCTAGCTCTATGACTCCTCACACATGATAGAACATCCACAGATGACATAATCCCCATGCTTATGATGCATATCTTGCCAAATCTACCTGGGATTACAGCTGCCTGCAAAGTACCCTGTATACAGTTGGTACTCACTAAATGTAGGGACTATTTTTTTGTGTGTGTGCAAATGTGAACGATGAGGTTAACATCTATCTTTCCTCTCTTCCTATCATTTAAAATTAAACAGTTCCTCTATTGCAAGCTGTGAATTCCCTGTGGGCACAGAATTTGAGTCAGCAGAGTGGTCTCCAGCTTCTCTTTGACAATTTTCAAGATCAAAATTCACTTTTTTTACAAAAGCCTACAGAAATCAAAGTGAACTTTCTGCCATGGTGTATATGTATAATGTATGTATATGTGTGTATGCATGTATGTATATACTTTATTGCTTTCATTTAGTTTCAATCATAAAACCAACATATGCTTAACTATGTAAAAAGGCATTCTAGTAGCAAAGAATTGAAGTAAGAGTGAAAATATCCATCTTGAGTCTGTTGTCAAAGGTCATTGTAGATGAGGGCTTGTCACTTGCTTTTCTGACCTTTCTGTGCCGGGAAAATGTAGTCCTTAATGACAGCTACAAAGCTGAGAGCTAATTATCTTATTCAGAGTCGCTTTTGGTGCTGTTCTTGTGAGTCCTCAAGATGCCAGGAAAGTTCCACTGTTCTTTATTCAAAAGGCACAGTCTCAAGTTTTCTGAAGCTTCTTTTATGTTGGTAGTTTTATATTTTATATTTGAGTCTTTATATACTTGACGGAGCAAAAACCATATTTCATTGGCTACATAATCAGTTTTGATCATTTCTGTTAAATTAAGAATACTTTTTTTTGCTTTTGCTTTTTTTGTTGTTGATTTATGTATATGAGGTCCAAAACTCCTAACCTAACCTTGAAGCAACATGGAAACTCTGTTCTTTAGAGTGCTTTACAAGTTACAAAGGTCATTCCCAATTGTTTGGCATGTTCCTCACAATGACTACACAAGTATTATTCTCTCAACTAATAAGGCAATTGAAGCAATGAAGATTAACAAGCAATTTACCTAAAGTCACGAAGTTAACATCTGAGGCACAAAATCAAGTCCAGTGGCTGTGCAGAACTGGACGAAGTAATTGTTTCAAGTGGATTGTCTTCAATGGTACCTTGGTTCCTTGTTTCATTCCTGTGACTAAGTCCCTGAAAAAGCCACTTGAGACAGAGAGGTTATTTTAGTTCCCAGCTTGGCATGGCAGGCAGCTGGCCATGCTACATTTGCAGTTGGAAAGCAGGCAGAGAGAGACATGGTGCTTGGTGCCCCCTCCCCTCTGTTACACAGCCCAGGACCCCAGCACATGGGGCAGCGACACTCACACTCATGGTGTGTCTTCCTTCCCAGTCAACCTAACCTAGAAACACCCTCACAGGTGCACCCAGAGTTATGTCTCCTAGTGATTCTATAATAAGTATGTCAAGTTGACAATCAACAATAACGGATCAAAACAAATACAGAACATTGTGCCCAGAATGTACTCTGAACTTAAAGAAGGCATAGTTAGTACCTTTAAAAAGCATTTTCTTCAAAAATATACAATGAACACACACACACACACATACATACACACACTTGCAGTTGAAGTTCAGTTAGTTAAAGTATGTTGGTATTGGCATGAATGCAAGACATTAAAAATGTATACATTTTGGAAGCTGCGTGTACTCACAATAGCTTTGACTTCCAACACATGAAAGGCAGAGGCAGGTGGAATCTTTATGAGTTTGAGTCTAGCCTGGTCTACTAATGAATCTCAGGAGAGCCAAGGTACCTAATGAGACTGTCTGAAAGCAAAACAAAACACAAAACAAAAGCCTTTGAGAACCTACACCTCTCCCTTCTGTTTTCAAAGCCAGCTTTGTGCTGGGCATGAAACCATCAGCCTGAATCCCTAGCACCCCAGAGACAGAGAAGCCAGAGGGTCTAGAGTTGCAGAACATCCACAGATGCACAGTGCATGTAAGACCATCCTATGCTCTGTCCAGACTGAAGAACCCCAGACAGACAGGCAAACAGATAAGCAAACTCTGGTCTAATTGAACCTGGGGAACCTCTTCCTTCTACTTCACTCATTTCTAGCAAAAGGACAGCTTTTAATGAGGTCTGGGTAAGAAATGTCACGTCAGTAAAACAAGTTTTAAGGAAGTCTTGCATTTCCTCAACAACTGAGAGGAAAGTACAAAGTTCTCACATACATCCCCAGCCCCCCACCTTCTTTCCTACCAGACAGACTCTTAAGTAGTGTATTAACATGGTACATTTATCACAACTGATGACCTGATAGAGAATTGTTAACTAAGATCTCTAACTTCCTTAGAGTTCAACAGGTCCATGAACGATGTCATGTTGGTACCCTAACATTATACAAGACAGTTTCATGGCTCCCCCATATCCTCTGTGTTCCTCCTCTTCAAACCCCTGACAACCACTGACTCTTTTCCTGATCTTCCTGCTGTGTGTAGTGTGTGGTATGTGTGGGGGCACTTGTGTATATGTGTTCATGTGGGTGCACAGGAATGGAAAGGTCAGAGGTCAATACTGGGTGTCTTCCTCGGTTGTTCTCCACCTTTTTTTTTTCTTTTTTCTTTTTTTTAAAAGGCAGAGCTTTTTCTGAACTTGGAGATTTCCATTCATTGAGGCTGGCAGGCCAGTGAGCAACAGGACCCACCTATCTGCCCCACACTGCAGGCATTACAAATGCATTCCACCCTGCCAAGCATTTCCAATGGCACTGGACTCAAGCTCATGTGACAAGGACTAAACTGAGCAACCTGCCTAGATCCTTGCCCCCTAGTTCTAAGTTTTCTTGAAATTATAAAACTGGAATATATTATACCCTTACAGGCTGACGTATTTCTTAGCAGTGTGTAAGTTTATTTTGTCTTCATAGTTTGATAACTCATTCCTTAATACTAAATAATATTGTCTTGTCTGTAGGCACAACAGTTTACTTGACCAATTCTCCACCTGAGGGACATGTTTGTGGCTTCTAAATATTAGCAAATATTAATAGAGCTATTATAAACTTCTAATGTATAGATTGTACTTATATGTAAATAAGATTCCAGCTTCTTTAGGTAAATACTAAGGGGAGTGATTGATGGATCCCATAACAAGAGTGTTTATTTTTATAAGAAATTATCAAACTGTCTTCCCAAATCCCTGGGTGTTTTGCACATCCACCAGCAGTGACCGAGAACCCTCCTTCTTAATCAGAATGCATCTTATTTTGACACCTCTTAATTGCTGTTACCATGTGGCTGTTCCTATGTCATTTTCATTATGTGTGATGTGAAATCAGGTCATAGCTATTCATGTGGTTGTCACTTCACTTGAATTATACACTCTGTTGCAATAACACATTGTTTAATTGCTGTTTAAAATGTCATTAAAATACAACACTACAATTTATAGTACAAATAGTTATGTCTGCAGAATGGATCAAGAACACATTTGTCTAATACACACTCGTTACTGATTAAATGATCTACTTTTGCATTTTCTGGGAAAGCCACAATATGTGCTTTGCAGGGTGTATTAAAGGAAGTTAGAAGTTGTACTAAACGAATCCTGCCCCGCACAGCATTACCATTAAAATATACATCTCTGTATCAGAAAAGTCCTGCTGGCTTAGCAGAATACACTTCACTTCCAGTACAATGCTACAGCAAAAAAGTGAAAATATGTGTTTAACCAAATAGGTCATGCTAGAAGGTGGGAGACTGATTTGCAAGACATAACATCGTTTGCATTTCTAGGGCTCTGAATAATAGAAAAAGAAAGAAAATCCTTAAAGATTGTAAGCGTCAGATTCTAAAAAAGCAGCTTGTCACAGTCTCCTTGTATTGGTTGATTAATACAGTTGCTCTATATTTGATCTAAAACTGTACAACCATATGTAAGAACAGCAGGGATGGAGAGATGGCTAAAAGGTTAAGACCATTTGCTGCTCTTGCAGAGAACCCAGGTTGAATTCCTAGTATACACCCACATGGTGGCTCACAGCAATCTGCAATTCCAGTTTCAGGGATCTGATGCTCTCTTCTGATTTCTGCTGTCACTGGGCATGCATAAGGTACACATATATACATTCAAGTGAAACATTCATACACATAAACAATAAAACATCCTTGGTGGTATCATTGAAAGTGGACCACAGTAGTAGATGCACCCATCTAGTAGTAGAGGACACCTGTCTGAGCACTTAAGTAGTAACTGCCCTAACTGTGTAGTGATGTGATTGCTAATCATGACAGTATGACTAGACCACCATACACACTCTTAGTCAACAAACCAGTTGGCCATTCCAGAAAGGATGTGAAGGCCAGTTCATGTCTGAGGACCTGCTACTGAGAACTTCTGGTAAAAGTTCCAGTATGAAGCCTTACAGAAAGAAGAGAGTAGCTGACCACGAATCTGAGTATAAATGAGATTCAAAAAAGTTAATCCTAAATAAGCAAAGAAGTTTTAGGATTGTGTTAACCATATTTATTATGTATTTTCCCTTTTATATATGTATAATACTGGGACTCAATTATCTATAGCCATTTTAAAATAGAGGTCTTGAAATAAGATAAAACTAAGAAGCATTATACCAGAGTTAATCATCTTTCTTTAGGGTGAAAATTGTCATTGGAGGTAAAGTTCAGCTCATAGCCATGAGGGGCCTTAATTTCAAAAATACATATCTTAATATTTCTATCAGAAACAGAACAACTTACAATGTAGCTTTTGAAATAATTCTTCCACTGACTTATAAAATCAATAGTTCAAACAAATCAGCAAGAAGACAGAAATTTATACAAAACAACACCTGACATAATAAATTAGAATAAATTACTTGTACCAACAACTACAGAGTGCTCACTCCCTGCAAGTTAGCATGAATTTTTTACGAGTTATCTATACGCCGGGCCACAAAGCAAACTTAGTGACTTTCACTAAGTCTCTTTGCGATCAAAATTAAACTATATTAGAAGTCATTTGTAAAGGAACATTAGAAGAAAATGACCTGTTTGGAAATTTCCACTACAATTGCAAACATAGATGGAACTGAAATGACCAAAGGGGGCATTATACAAATGCTGTGTAAAGCCTGATTCATTAATATAGAAAATGTAGAAGAGTCTACAGGTGAAATTTTAGAATTATTAAAAAAATACATTATTAGACTCAGCAACTTTGTTAGACTCAAAATCAATACGTAAATTTAATTATATTGCCTTATCTCGGCCCTGAGAGGAAGATATCAGTTATTTTCATATCAAAACAATACCAAGTAACCAGAAGCAGCCCTAACAAAGGATGTTTCAGATATCTCATAGAAAATTAAAACTGTTTAGTAGAGAGACATTTTAACAAGCATGAGAAAGACTGGACTAGAACAAAACTATATGCATGCCAAATCTCCTTTAACTTTTCTAAAGATCCAGTGATATTGAAGCTGTCAATGAAGAGAGAGAGACAGAGACAGAGAGAGGGAGAAGGAGATAAAGACAGACAGACAATGACAGAGACAGAGGAAAAGAACTAGAGAGGGAGACACACACACACACACACACACACAGAGAGAGAGAGAGAGAGAGAGAGAGAGAGAGAGAGAGAGAGAGAGAGAGGAGACACAGAGACAGAGACACAGACAGAGAGAGAAGGAGAGAGGGAAAGAGAGACACACAGAGACACAGAGAGAAAGGGAGACAGAATGTAGGGGAATATTACAAGCTGATTCTGAAATTTGCATGGAAATGCAAAGAACCCTATTCTGTTTGCAATCAGGGTTTACCATAAAGTTCCAATAATCCCACTGATGACACAAAGCTGAGACAGATCTCTAAGAGAACTGAGCATAGAAAGAAACCTCTCATGTTGGTGGGAACACAGGTTTTACGGCAGAACTGGGCCAACATTGCAAATCAGAGTTCTCAATGAATGTTGTTGGAACTGCGCACCCAAGGGGGTAGGGAGAAATGTTCCTCACTTACTCCAAATGAACTGGAATTAACAGCAGCACTAGTTTATCAGGGTTACTAGTATTCTTACTCTTAATATCCAAAGTGACCCTCATTTTACCAATAGAAGCGCTGACTAGTGTACACCATGATAAATTTGTAGCAGTAGCCACAGCCATAAAAATCTTTTACAACTCACAATCCCAATGTTCTTCTAGACTCAAAAAGGCATAGAAGACAATCCCCATGACAGAAACTTAGTGAAAGGTTTATTAAGCACACCATTAAAAATACTAATCGCTGGGGAAAATACCAATAAATCTGACTTTGTTGCAACTAAAATTGCTTGTTGATTGGCACTAGGACAGTGAAAGGGCACCACAAAGAGCAGGGGCCTTTGTAAGATGTCGGAGGGCCATTGCAGAGAGCAGGGACCTTTGTATGACCCCAGAAGGCCACTCCAGAGAGCAGGGACCTTTATAAAACCTTGGTATAGTAAGAAGCAGAATTCCACACACGTCAGGATTCATTTTATTGCTGTTCTGTGAGCTATGTACATAGTCACTACTCACAGGTGAGCCTGAACACATCTTTAATACTTAGGAAAGTGAAATAGTAATTTGGCGCTGAATAAACAGTTGTTTTTCACAAGACATTTTGTCTCAAATATTAAAGTGAGGCATTACATTAGAGGGTGTTAAAGAAGAAAATGAACATGTATTAGTTAATGAAAAAAGTATTGATGTCTGGCCCTTAAAGGAGAGGAGTGTGTGATTTAATCTCACAGATCTGGAGGAAAGCAGAGGCAAAGCAAGGGGAAGGAAGTTGAGCGTTGACAGGAAAATGAAGATCACAGCCATGTCGTGAGCAGCACCCGGATCGGAGACGACACCAGTGTGTCTGCAGCATTAGAGGAACCCTTCATCCCAGAAGGACAAATTCACAGTTTATATTAATAACACAGTTTGCAAATTATCCCTAAAAGAAACCCTTTTTAGCAAGGAAACATTTTTAGTGACATTAAGGTAAAAAAGGAGAAAACAGGTTTGTTGAGGGGAGCTGGTGGGGGACTTAACGGCAAGCTATATGAAAAGAACCAAGAGATATCAAAATTAGCAGGAATAAATTCACATAGACTGAAATGTAGACATGTTAGAAACATGACACTCCCCCATACTGAACGGGATCACTTTCATAGCTCTGCTTTCTGAGTTTCAGGCAATTCACTTGTTTTCTTCTGGAAATTTTCTGGCCTAAAGAAAGAAAATATTTTTAAGGAATGAATATGGAAGAACAGGAATCCAGACAGTTTTTACCTCAGTTTCTTTCTTTTTTTTTTTTTTTTTTTTTGAGACAGGGTTTCCCTGTATAGTCCTGGCTGTCCTGGAACTCACTTTGTAGACCAGGCTGGCCTCGAACTCAGAAATCCGCCTGCCTCTGCCTCCCAAGTGCTGGGATTAAAGGTGTGCGCCACCACCGCCGGGCCCCCAGTTTCACAAAGGGAAATGTTAATTGACAGAATCTCATATACTCCTCAGGAGTCACAGCCATGATAAGGTTTACAGCCAACAACCCTCTTTTTTTCCTCCCCAGAAAGATCTCTTGGTTTAGTTGCCTGTATGATCTACTTTTGATTGGTGTTAATTTTCTACTTTGTGGACTGTTATTTTTTTCCTCTATTGACCTTTTGGCCATTTCACGTATATCAGCACCATGTACCACCTCAAGAAAGGAGGGCAGAGATTTAGATAGTGAGCTTGTCTCCAATGCCTTTAGATAGTGAGCTTGTCTCCAATGCCTTTCTAATCTCGCCTCAGAACAGTCTAGTACAGAAGTTTAACATGACTGACTAAAATTATGATGTTCCAGACAATATTGTAAATCAAGGCTAGAGAACATAGTTCTTGAAAGTAAGGAAAATGACTGCACACTCATTGCTGGGCACCATGGCAACCATAGATGATTCCCCTAAAAAGATTTGGGATTTTCTCTTACAACAATATATTGGATGGCTGCCAGTTAACAGATGCACATCATTAGCCTTGGCAATAAAGTAAATGTAAGCTTCTATGTCAGAAATATCATTGCTGAAAAGTGAGTATGGTTTTGCTTGAGTATAATGTAATTAGGAGGTTGTTGACACGAATATCATCAAATGGGGATCATCGCAGAGACTACAGACCTGAAGCCAGAACTACCATGTGTACAACAAGGACCCTCTTGAGTCTTCAGGACTCAATGGGAAATAACTACTATATCTAAAACCTACCCAGTGCCCAACATAAACTGACCCTCCAATGTGTTCATAAAGAACTGTTCAAAGAACAACTGTTAAGAATTTTGAAAGCAAAGAAAGCAACATTATCTCATTAAGAGTCTACATTTCCATGGCATTGCAAAATAATAGACAATTAGAACAGATCCCAAGTATTTGTATAGGTTTATAGGAAGATTATTGTTGGTTTTCAAGTATGACATTTCTTTATGATTTATATGTGTTTCTTTTTCAAAGCTTTTATGCTGCATTTGCTTACTGTCTTTCAGGGCAAGTTTCATGGAAATCCAATGCATGTAGCTGTGGTAATTTCAAATTGCTTAAGGGAAGAGAGGAGAATATTGGCTGCAGCCAACATGCCTATCCAGGTACCACTTTCTGATTCACAGTCGTATGCATTAACCATCACATTGCTGGCTTGGCAAGTGACTTGTTCTGAGTCTATGATCTTGATCTCTGCTTGAGTTTAGTTTTCTGTAGAATCAGAAACTGTGTTAGTGACTCCCAGCCCCACAGTGTTCAAGGTCTTAGGCTCATCCTCTGAGAAGTTGCTTGCCTTTACTCCACAGTGAGAGAATTACCAAGTTTTCCCAACCCCCTGCCCTTGCCCTGCCCCTTAAAGACAGGGTCTCATATAGAGCAGGCTGACCTTGAGCTCATTAGATAGCTCAGGCTGGCCTTGTGCTTGTGATCTTTCCATCCTTCCTCCAAGTGCTGGCATTACAGATGTGTGGCACCAGACTGGCTACTCTAGATTCCTTTTGTTATCAAGGCTAAATTCGGCCTATGATCTTACAGCATTAATCTGGGATTACAGTGACCACATCTTAGTTAGATTCCCAATTGTGGTTTGGACTCTGCTTCCTTAGCATGTTCGTCTTCACAGACTGACCTTACTGAACCTTTCAGGACCTCCTGACTCTCGAGTCTAAAGAAATTTGACTTACAAAAGCTCCCCAAATATTTGCTTGGCTGTTCTTCACCCTCATGTAGTTTATATTGTATTTTATCTTATCCTTCTGAACTTGATAAGAACCTAGGAAATGGAAGAACCAGCCGTCTCTAAGCATATGCTTTCAGTTCATCCTACAATAAGAGAAAAATTTATAAATCAATGTATTTTCTAAATGACATTCTCCACACTTTAGTGAACAATACAACTTATGAAGATCTAAAGAAGGATATGTGTGTGTATAAGCTATACGTATAAACTATTATATAAAATATATATGTAATTATTTAATATATATGTATATATTAAAACTGTTACAACTTCTGAGGCTTAGTCACTATCAGGTTATGAATGTTTTTGGGAGAACTTGAAGTGTTGACAACTCAGTTGCTCTTGGATGATAAAGGATGGCATTGTTTCCACTTACTGTGGTTTCTAAATTGCAGGCTGTCCATTTTATACCTGTCACACATAGAGTCATTACTTTCTCTTCTCCTCCCCACTCTCTTTCTCTTTCAGTCCCTATCTCTGTTTCTCTCACTCTGTCTCATATGTGCTTTCTCATGAGAGCCCTCTACTCTCCTCAAATGTCAAATATTAGTCAAATCAAAACATTTAAGTGCATGCTAACCAAAGTAGCTCTGGTAATATTACTGCACACTACTCTAAACAAAGGACTGGGAATTTTTTTAAAAAAACTTCAAGTAGGTAGACAAATAATGGAATAATGGAGAAGGATGTGATAAAGGAGCATGCTTATAAAGGCCTTACTAATCTGAAGGTTATGGTGTAATTAAAAACACTTCACCAAGAGCTGAAAGCAAGGGTTTTTCCTGATGTGTATTGTCAGTTATCAACTGTTCTAACCCTCGGTCTCTGCTTAACTCTGTGGTGCAGTAACTGCTTAGTCATCTTTTTCTTATCTGCAGACAGCTATTGTTTAAGGGCCATACTCAGTGTCAGATTGTTAGAGTGGCCAAGATACAGCGCTTAGAAGAGCTACTCGGCCTTTTTTGCATAACCAAATTACTTTTCCACTTCCTTTGGTAAATTCCCTTTGTTTTAAACTAAAAATAAACCACATCTCAGCAGGTTCAACACCCTCAATTACCAGTGTAAGCCTGAGCCAATGTGATCCTATAATACTAATTTAAAGTCACATACAGTTTAGGAGTGGTGCAGATAGTCTGAAGGAAATTGTGAACTTTGTTCAAGTCATGAAGTTAGGAGCTGGAGAGATGGTTCCAAGGTTAAGAGTGCTTGCTGTTCTTCCAGGGGACCTTGTTCTGTTCTTTGCACCCACATTGGATAGCTTACAACTCTCTCTAATTCCAGCTGCAGGACTTCAGACTTCTAGCCTCTGATGTCATCTACTCATATATGGCACACACAGACACACACACATAAAAATAAAACCTTTTACAAATCATAAAGTGACCCATACTTGTACTATTTAGTGGTAACAACATTACATTTTGGCCTATGTGTTGTTTGGGTCATATCTACTTATTTTTGAATATCTTTGCATATATTCATATTCTTACAAGAATATACCTACATCCATATCTAAATAAAATTATATCTGATGTTTTATAATCTGCTTAGTTGCTTAGATTGTTAACATTGTCTATATCATGTCATTTAGTATTTTTTACAGTGTCCAGAGCCAGTCTGACCCAAGTCTTTCTCAGAGGTCTCACTGAAAGGACAAAGGGAACTTTAGTTCTGTGTCCTTGTCCAGAAGTGGACTTGGTAAGGATGGTTAAGGCTGGAGCCAATGTTTCAGAGGAATCAAGGCTGTGGCTTCTGGGAACCCAACTCTTCCCCCTTGACTGTGGTTATCTGTTTTGAAGCAGCTGTCTGAGGTATCCTGTGTTGTCTTTGCTAACATCATTTGACTTAGATCTCTATAACCCTGGCTGCTCCTCCCCAATAGTATATATGATGTTGTACTTCTTAGTGAAGTGCATTCCTTGGCATAAGTGATTGGTTTGTACCAGACTTCCTGGTCCCAGCTATTGCTGTCTCTTCTTTATTTCTTGTCTTCTACTGGTTGGGGGCAAGTGGCACCTAATGTGAGGCATGAGTATGGGACAAGTGCCACCCAACATAGGGCACCACTTGCCTTGAACC
The DNA here is from genome assembly GCF_978045245.1 of Mus caroli. NCBI lineage: Eukaryota > Metazoa > Chordata > Mammalia > Rodentia > Muridae > Mus > Mus caroli. The sequence continues at coordinate 48,875,106 of NW_028227256.1, forward strand.
AACAGGAATAAGGGTCCTTAATAGTGAGGTGTTGAGTGGGAGGAGTAGGGGTGAAAAATTATAAAACAAGATGAGAAATAAAAAAGACAAAAGCAATAACTAAGACCAGGCAGCAGTCTTGTGTAAGCTGATGACTTAAGCCATGCAAGTTTATTAAGAAGTACAGCATGGCCAAGACCTCATACTCAGCTGCTACAGTCCAGGAGAAAGAATCAGGTACCCAGAAACTGCAACCTTGACTCCTCTGAAGCACTAACTCCAGACCTAGACTGGCTTGCTGAGCCCACTCCTGGACAAGGACATGGAACGTAAGTTCTTTTTGTCTTTTCATGGAGCCTCTGAGAAAGTCTCAAGTCAGTTGGCTCTGGACACTACAAGCATAATGTTTAGTTCTGCAGTGGGACCCTCGAGCCTTGGGCATTCTCTGCTTGGTGAGTTATATACCCAACTCAGCACGAGTTTTAATGATCATAGCATATTATGTATCACATTGATCTAAAGCTCAGGTCAATGTAAGTGCCGTGTTCTTTATTATAGCCATAAACATGTTTTGTCAACAACAGTGAAATTGCAGGACATTCTTTTTCCAGGGACCTCTGGAGAAATCCTTACAGAGTTCTTCAGTTTCCGAAAGACAAAGAAATGTGGAACACAAAGTGTCTGCCATTAAAAACAGTGTGCAGGTGAGTGGTCTCATATAGATGCACTGGGTAAGTGGTCTGTCTTATGTAGCTGTCTAGAAAGTCCAGCCAGGCCTGTGTGCTGAAGGCCAGTGCAAACAGATCTCAGAGGATATGTGTTTCTCTCATGCTGTGTTATACAGAAAAGACTTCCTTGAGGAAACTTTTAAACTCAACTTGCTTCTGATATCAAACTGTCTTCTAGAGTAAGTTTGGTAACTTACAGTTCCTAAAAAGTGTATACGTTTCCCCTAATTGCATCCCATATAGTCTTTTATTATCCCTTATCTGTGGAACCCATTATGTCACTCATTTCCTTAGCTATTAGTACATTTCAGTTTCTCCTCCCATCAGTCTTACTATAGATTTGTTACTTTCATTGATCTAGAAAACAAATTTTTAAGTGAGACAGACTTTCTGAATTGTACACAGAATGAACTTCTAAGGTTTTCCTTCTGGACCTGCAGTTTAAAGATCTTCCATAACAACTAAAATAAGCAGACATGTTTCTTCTCCCATCGTTACAAAAAAGAATCAGACTCTCAAGGTCGACCTATGGCAAATGCCGGAGTGCACTCTCAGGTTAAACCAAGGACTCTACTGACCCCACGAGTATGAGAAAGTACACAGTGGTTGTCTCCTTTCCACTGTAATATTGGATTATAATCAGGGTACTTAAGCATATTAATTAAGTACACAGATGCATGTATCCAATATCTTTTGATGATGGTGGTACAGTGCTACCAATGACCTGGTGCATATTAAGCCAGTTCTCCAGCACTGGCTTAGCATCCTCTGCAGTCCTCAGATTCCTTGTTAATTCCTGAGAAATTTGGTGCAACTAAAGTTTACCATTTGAGGCTCTGCCCTCATCCCTTCCTCAAGTTCATAGATCATCCCAGCATCTGTGAATGTTGGTTGCTAAGGGCTTCTTTGAAATTGTCTGTCCAGGGAACACTAGGCTGTCTTCAGACACAGAGGGAATGATACGGGCTGACAGGAAACACCAGGCCCTGCATTCAAGCCGATGTTAACTCTGTGGTACAGATCACACTTCTGAGTTCCTCGTGGGATCAAAGCTAAACCCCAAGATGTACCACCTGCTCCCTCAGCTCCTTTCCTACCCTATCCCTACTCAGCAGGTCCTTTCTGAGAACGCACCCTTACTAGATCTTTATACCCAGGCTCTGATTCCATAATGTTGGACATGACACTTTAAGCAGAGCAGTAGTTGTCCACTAAAGCACTTTGCCCATTGGGTTATAACCTCCATTTCTCTCTTGGAATGCGGAATGTAGCATTCACAAAGGGATTTCTGACCACCATGAGAGATTTACAAATTATTATCACAAATCTTTTGCAAAAATATTGTTTGTAAAAATTTACTATAACTGATGACCGACAGTCTGAATGAAGTCTTTTAATTGATTTATCATTGATTTTCTTTTTAAAGGAAATGATTTAATATACTATTTTTATTGATCTTTTTGGTTAGAATACTCTGAAAACATCTTTTAATTCTGAGATCAAAACAAGATGCATGCTTTAAAACTAGATTTAATTTTCTTACTTGTCTCCCAGGTATGTGAGTTCCCTGCCTTTTAATAGCCCATAGCCTTTTGTCAATCTTTGCTCTTGAGAAAATTACCATTCAAGTGAAATACTGAAAATGCATAGACGTGGAGTAAAGGGGGTGGAATTTGAAGCCAAATTATATCTAGATGGCTTTGCGTTCTCATCAGAGCACATATTGCTATGTGTCTGGGACCCTTAATTTTCTTAAATGAAAAACGGAAATCACTTTTGTGGCAAATTGCCAAGAACGAAAATGCTTGTAAGGTTGAAGTCCTCTTCTTCTGTTCTATAAACAGAGCTGCACATTTTATGAACTGTGGCGCTCACCTTTAATCCAGCACTCAGGAGGCAGAGGCAGAAGGATCTCTATGAGATTGAGGCCAGCATGGTCTACATAGCAAGCTCCAGGCTATCCAGGGCTACTTAGAGAGACTCCGTCTCAAAAACAAACAAAGCAAAACAAAAACAACAAAAAAAAAGGCTGAAGCACAGATCTGTGCTCAAGTCCATACAACTTTAAAAGCTACAGAGTTGGAGCACACATTCATACTGACCATAGATTTAATATTTTTTTCAATCAGTAATTTGAAAGGTAAGATTGAGATTTTCCGCAGAAAGGGAGGAATGTGCTTTTTCTTAGAGAAGACCTCTGGGCATGCAGAATGCAATCTGAAATGCAGGACGCAGCCATCTGGTTTGGGGGGTGAAAGTTGTGCTGCTAGCTCCTCCCCACAAACATCACCCACTTCACATTGTTAAGCCTGTGTTTCTTTATCTCTGAAAACCAAGAGTGACTAGACGTGAAAAGCCAATATGTAAAATCTCAACACTGATTGATTATTATGACTGAATAGGGAACATTAATGGGTTTAGAGGAAAGACAAGTTAAAAAAAGTCAATGATCAATTATTAATTAATAAAATAAAATTACAAGCATATTTTAAGTAGTAGAAAGAAAAGTATTTTGGCAGAATTATCCTAAACTGTACATCTCTGATTCTTGTTCACTAGTACAGAGGGCAGCAGAGCAACCCGAAAGGGCAGAAGGACCCTGTAAGTGGAGTTGTGATTAGCAGCTCTTGTAATTAGTTCAGAAATGAGAAAGAATATGCTGGAAGATTTCTTAAGCAGAAAGAAAAAAGTGAGAAGAGACGGCGAGCTGGCTAAGAGCAGTTGCTGCTCTTGCAGAGGACTTGTATTTGCACAGCATCCACACTGCAGGCAACTCCTAACTCAGTCACTCTAGCTCTGGGGATCGGTGCCTTCTTCTGGCCTCCTCAGACACAGCTTGCATGTGGATTAGCCATTTGGAGGTGTAGGCTACTTAGTCAAGGCAGCTGTTGGAGACTGGCTACCCCAGTGTATTGTTTATGCGTTTCTATGGTAGGCTTAAGCATTGCAACCTTGTTTAATATTTTCTTTTGTATAAAGATGACAGAACAAGATACCAAATACTTAGAAGACCTGCAAGATGAGTTTGACTACAGGTATAAAACAATTCAGACAATGGGTAAGTTATGGTTTTGTCTGTAATTCTCAATAGAGACATAAAAAGAGCATAATTATTAGGGTTCTTCACTGGTAAGAGTCAAATTTCAAGCAAATTTGATCTTCTTGCTGACGAGAACCTCCCACCATGTTTGTAGGCAAATAATGTTTCCAGTTTTGCGTTTTCCATCTCTCCATGTAAGTTTTAAACACATATATTTACCAGCCACTTCAAAGAAAATTACAAGTTACATAAGAAATGATGCCCACTGCAACATGTGCCCCCACCCCAACATTACTAATAAGAGTACTCTAAGGAGCTCAGATCTCAGGACTGGGTGTGGTGGCACGTGCATGTAATTGGAACACTTGTGAGGTGGAGAGACATAGCAAAAAACTTCCTCAAAAGAAAAATGAAACACAACTAATGAAAACAGAAATAATCACCTAATGCAGTCAGGAAGTCACTGAAATATGTAGAAATATGCTTCATAGAAGAGAATTTGGAAAATAGGAAAAAGTATTAAAAATAAAAATTACATGAAGTCTCATGATAAGCACGGTTAAAATTTCTTATATTTTCTCTACTTTGTCACAAGCATCTGTGTCTATAAATTTATCTTCCAAAGAATTAGACATTTTGTATATGTTCTTGTGTATAGAATTTTAAATTAAATTTTATTTATAAATATTTCTAAAATGTAAATTCAATAATTGATAAATGTCTAAATACAAAGATTCTGAATTAATTTGATTCTGTGTATTTAAATACTGTTTACAGTTAGATGATTTTTAATAAATAGATGGAGAAGATGAAAATATTTATAAGACCCTAGATATATAAGTGATAATGGATTGATAGTCTAACTTCACTCCAATTACTGGGATAATCATTGAAACTCTAATTAGTCCTGTTTAGATTGTTGACAGAATCCTGCTAATATAGACTTATTAGTTTGGATCATGGCATTCTGCTTGTGTTAGACAATAGAAAACATTAGATAGGTGCCTTATTTATTTTTCCATTGTTGTAAAGAGCATGTCCAAGGCAACTTCTTGAAGAAAGCGTTTAATTGGTGGTTTAATTATAGTTTCAGAGGTTTAGTCCATTATCATCATGGTGGGGAGGATGGTGTCATGAAGGGCAGGTGCAGGACCAGTAGTTGAAAGCTACATCCTGATACTTAGGCAAAGTAAAAGACACTGGGGCTGGCATGAGCTTTTGTAACTTCAAACCCATCCCCAGTGACACACCTCCTTTTAACAAGGCCACACCCACTCTAATCCTTTCCGAACAGTTCCACTAACTGGGGATCAAGCATTAAAACATATAAGCCTGTGGGGGCCATTCCTATTCAAACCATCTTAACAAGTAAAGATGGGAACCCTGATATGTTATTACAATTTTACTTACTTCAATTTTTTTATTTCAAAATGTTTTTAAAAGCAAGGCAAATAGAAAGATCTACTTTACAGAATTTCGTTTATTAAAATGTTAACACATGCTTTGAAGGCAGTATGGATGATTGTTATAGAATGTTTAATTTTTCTGAAGGTGTCTTTCAGTCTCCTGTTGTATTCAGGATGTCATGACCACCATGAAATATTCAAAATGCTCATGATTATTTAAATGTACAATTTTCTCTTTAGAAGAAATAACACAAGGATTTAATCACTTATGAAAGGGAGCAGGGATCCTAGAGAAACAATGTATTTCACCAAGCATCTTTGAAAACAGATTTATTCCAATTTCCACATAAACTATGAAGTTTCAAGATAACAATATAATAAGCCATAGTAAACAATAAAACTATTTTAAGTGTAACATTTTATTATCTAAATTTCTTCAGTATTTTTCAGCTTTTATGTACATTATAAAGAGTTGAAAACCAGTTGTGGTGGCTGACAGCTCTAGCCCAGTCCTTTGGAGGTGGAGGCAGGAAGAAGACCTAGGTTCAAGACCATCCTCAGCTATGCAGCCAGTATAAAGCTGGCCTGGGCTGTGTGGCAGTCCAAACAGACAGGAGAATGAGTCCAACAATTTAACCATGAGCACAAAGAAGTCCCCCTTTCCTTATATCACACAAGCAAGGTTATCCTTAGTGCAGGCCAGACCGGTAAAGTAAATCCATTACAAAACCTTTTTTTATCCACTGTCAATAAACAAACAACAACAACAAAAACAAAACAAAAACCAAATAGTGAAGAGCATTCCCCTGCAGTGGCCTCTACTACAGGTAGGTAGTCAGGAATATTTGTCAGGGGCTAGCTAAGTTTAGCAACTGAAGAATAGGGCAGGCAGGAGAGATGGAGATAAGAAATTGGTTAAGCATATGCTTTTCCAGGCAGGAGATAGTAGCGCCCAACAGTTGTGCTAAGAATGCAAGTTGAAATTACTGTCTATCTGTGTCAGAGGATTCAAGGAAAGCTGGGAGGGGCCTGGTAGCATGGTCACTTCCCAGAGTAAAGGTGGGTAGAACATAAAAATGCACACAACATTCCTCCTGCATCTGTCTGTAGATAGATAAAAGTTCTCTTGTGCATGCTTGACTGAACCTCTTCCTGGCAAAATAAGGACATTCTTGGACTGGGCTTCCATCCTCAACACAAGAAGCCTATTTGTCTCTTACAACCTAAGCCCCTGGTCCCGTCCAGAGCTGGACGGGAGGTGGATTGAGTGGACTTGACTTTTTGGTAATAAAAAGCTTTGCCTAAAGATAATTCTGGATCTCGTTTTCTTCCCTTTGCAGATCAGGGTGACAAGAACAGTATCCTGGTGAACCAGGAAGTTTTGACACTGCAAGAAATGCTTAATAGTCTGGACTTCAAGAGAAAGGTTGGTGAAGAAATTAATTTGTCATTTGTCTGGCTTTCTTTTCCTAAACCTCATCCTCCATAACCAAGGCCTCCGATTTTATCAAATGTCAGAATTTCCAGGAATTGTCCTCCATGTCTCTGGGTAAACTTGTATGGGCACTTCAGCCTCAACCTCCCAACCAATTTGTGTAATTCAGTGGCTAGAGGGATTATTAACTTAGGGAAGCTGGACCTAAGCTTTATTTTTCACTGTTTTAGACATAGGTTGTTAAGGTTCTGAAGTGGGTAATACTACACATTTTTAGTTAAAAATTACTAGATGATATAAAACTCTATTGGAAAAATTCTATATTCTATTCTGAGAATGGCACTGTTAAATATTGTCCTATTTGTGAAATTCCTCAAGACTTAAGAATAGTTTGTTAGTAACAAACTTTTTTTGGCTCAGTGAAATATGTTTAAGACAGTAAATATTTCTATTTCAATTTTATTTTATTTTATTTTATTTTATTTTATTTTATTTTGGTTTTTTGAGATAGGGTTTCTCTGTGCAGTCCTGGCAGTCCTGGAACTCACTCTGTAGACCAGGCTGGCCTCGAACTGAGAAATCTATCTGTCTCTACCTCCCAAGTGCTGGGATTACAGGCATGTGCCACCACTGCCTGGCTTATTTCAATTTTCTACCTGTCTTTAAAAGTAAATGCAATTGGTATTTAGCCAATAACTGGTGAATAAACTTATATGCATCCAAATAAGTTTATTTTCACTTTAAATTGATTATAAATATAATTAGGTGTATGTAAGATTGCAATCACACAAGCAGTATACATAAGCAGATAGTCCAAGCTAACATGTAAGGATTTTATGGGTGATCTGTTTCATGTTTTATATGCACCATTTTATTTTGCTTGAGAAACAAAATTAGAAATAGAGAAGGAACTCTGAAAATAATATAGCCCATCTACCCACACCCACATATATATGAGAGAACTAAATTATAACAAGGTTAAATGGTTTGTCCAAACTCACAAAACCTGAAGAGAAACTCCTGTCTCCTAATTTCTATGCTTATGAAAGTTGTATTTTACTATGCCTCCCTAAACACATAGTGTGAAGAAAAAGTAACACAGAAAAAAAACAATTTTTAATCACTATTTTTACAAATAGATGGATAATCACATTCATTTAGAAACAGGCACTGGAGCAATGGCTTAAGAGTTAAGAGCAACAAAGGCTGATCTTCCAGAGCACCCAGGTTCCATTCCCAGAACCCACATCGTGGCTCACAAGCAACTGAAATTCCACTCTAGGGGATCCAACACCTCTTCTGCCTTTGGGAGGCACTGCACACCTATCAGCTGGACAGACATGTCAGCACACCACCAAAGCACATAAATAAAATAGACAACTATTATAAATGGCCTTCAAATGCATGTTTAGAACAGCACGATTCAATATTGACACAAAAGTTCCCACTGGATACTTTAGACTGATGCATGAGAATGCCAAGTCATGACCACAGTTCTCATGATATTATTCAGTTGTAATGACTATTGTTTGAGAAGGCACTATCAAATATGTGGTTAATTTTAGTCAACTCTTTGTCTCTCAGACCAGTGTGTTTTGGTAAGCAGGCCTGTAACGTGGTGTTCTGTGGATCTCTTTGCATGCTGTCTGTCTGCAGGAAGCACTCAGTAAGATGACACAGATAGTGAATGAGACAGACCTGCTCATGAACAGCATGCTTCTAGAAGAGCTGCAGGACTGGAAGAAGCGGCAGCAGATTGCCTGCATTGGTGGCCCGCTCCACAACGGGCTGGACCAGCTTCAGAACTGGTAAAGCGATTAACTTTAGTTTCTAGTGAAAACCACAGGAAGCACGGGCTGCAGTTGCTCAGTGAGAGTGCAGTCTACACCAAGCTGGGGACTACTGAGCAGGAGGGAGCCCCTGTCTTACGTTCTCAGCTTGCCTCCTTTGGGAAGAAAAAGGAAGCATTTCCCATACATAAGAATTGATCAATAAGCAAACATGATATCTTAAAAGACTCTAGTGACTTTTTTGAAGCCTATAATGCATATCATTAAGGGTACAATAAACATTAGCTTCAAAACTCTGAAAAACAACTTTTTAAAATGTGTGTCTTATGGTATAAGCTCAACATTTAGTTTTATATTTTCAAATACATTAACTTTGTGAAAGATGTTGGTCAAAGATGCAAAATTTCAGTAGGAAAGAGGAATAAGTTTAGGAAATCTACCATACACCATGATGACTGTAGTTACCAATATGTTATATACTTGAAAATTACTACATAGAATTTCTGTTCTTACAAAAAGAAGGTTATGGGAGACAATGCATATTTTTTAAATTTTCATTTGGCCATGCTTCAGTATATAAACATAGCAAAACATCATGTATAAAACTACAAATATACACAATGTTTATTGGCCAGTTAAAAAGTAAGTTAAGCTAGGTATGGTAACAGGGGAGTCATGCAAGTTCTAAGCCTACTTGGTCTACAGAGCAAGACCCTTTACAAAACTAACAGTACAACAGGACATCGCTACCTAATATGCAGATAAGCCGTTAAATGTAGATACCATCTTTTCACATAAAAGGATAAAAATGTTGATAAGGTTTTCTGACTCATAACTGCAAAATAAAACGATCTGGCTGAGAGAACAATTGAAAAATATAAGGAGAAACAAAAATCATTCAGTTACCATTAAAAATTGCTTTCTAAGAGATAATTCACGAAAATGGAAAATCGCCATACACCATACCTCAGGTTTCCTTCTCAAGGGAAGTAAAGATGTGGGCTCACTTTCCAACACACTGATTTCCCTCAATTCTCTAAACCCAAAGTACTCAACTGTGAAAACAAGACAAGCAACACAGGGAGTAATGAAAGCCACAAATTGATGGGACCTGCCACAGCTCCCTCCCTGGTCCTTCCTGTGTACTTGAGAAAGAGTTGCCCGGGAGACTGCTGAGAGATGCTCTGCTCCTCTAACTGTAGACCCTGTCCTCTTCCCCTTCCTCTTCCTCTGTTTCGGTCTTTCTAATTCTTCTCTATTCTGACCTAATCCTCACCTCCATTTCTAAGCCAAGATCAGCACACAGCAGCGTTGCACTTGAGTATCAAAGGCTTCCCAAACACTAATTTGTGCTAGAATGACTAAGTCATCACTTCCCACTAACACTTAGGAGTTGCAAATGTGTATAGAGCGGAGGGAGGTGAATTTTACACAATAACATTCTTCATGTCCTATACTCTGTATTTTAAATTGGTCTGTCTCTGTCTTTTAGTGGGAGCCATATTCTTAATATGCATACTTAACAGGATCTAAAGGCCAATTAAAAGAAATTTGGTTCCAGATGTTGACAATATTTCATAAAGGATGCTATAAATTGAAAGCACAAATTAGAAAATATTGAACATAATTCATATTCAGGAAGAAAGGGGTTAGGAAAAAATAAATAATTGTCAGTGATCATAATTTTAATTAATTTAACAATCACTTAATCATTTATTACTTATGAAATATGATCAGTTGCTAAACTAGCTTGATCGTTAAGTAGGGAAGGGAAAAAAAAACCCTCTCATTTGCTGTTCAATAGCTTTACCCTACTGGCAGAGAGTCTTTTCCAACTCAGACAGCAACTGGAGAAACTACAGGAGCAATCTACCAAAATGACCTATGAAGGGGATCCCATCCCTGCTCAAAGAGCACACCTGCTGGAAAGAGCTACCTTCCTGATCTACAATCTTTTCAAGAAGTAAGTGAATCACAAGGATTGTAGACCTCCCTCAGCATGGAGCTGTGGGGATACCCTGGGGTGGAGGGACAGTAGAGAATATTGCCTCCAGAAAGCCATGATAGCACCCCAGAGAGTTCCATCTACATTTCCACTCTTTGCTTCTTAATCACCACCTCTTCTCCCAGCAGCTGACTCAGTTTTCCATAAGGTAATAACCCATCCCCCACCTCCCACGCAGTTTTCACATTTTAACAAAGACTTCTTTCTTCTTGAGTATGTAGCTACACTCAAGAAGGGTGCAAAGCACTTTGTGTAAGATCACTGAAGAAAAAATTCTAATACACACCAGAAGTCCCAATACTCAGTCCAAAGTGATAAAAATTAAGTCTCTTTTTTGTTGTACAGGATGAACATGGACCTGTATTGAGTCCATTGGAGCAATTAAGAATTACTACTCTTAGCTGAGCAGTGGTGGTGCGCGTCTTTAATCCTGAAACTTGAGAGGCAGAGGGGCAGAGGAGGGGCAGAGGAGGGGCAGAGGGGCAGAAAGACAGAGGCAGCCTGATTTACAGAGTTCCAGGACAGCCATGGTTACACAGAGAAATCCTAATTTGTAAAATAAAAACAAAAGAAGAAAGAAAGAGGAAAGGAAGGAAGGAAGGAAGGAAGGAAGGAAGGAAGGAAGGAAAAAGAAAGAAAGGAAGAAAGAAAGAAAGAAAGAAGAAAGAAAGGAAAGAAAGAAAGAAAGAGAAGAAAGAGAGAGAGAAGAAAGAGAGAGAGAAAGAAGAAAGGAAAAAGGAAGGACGGAAAGAGAGGAAGGATGGAGAGAGAGATCACTAATTAGGAATGATCTTCAGGCCTTTTTTTCTATCACTTATACTAATGATCTGAGAAGTTGCTAGGGAGATTGGAGTGGAATGGGGATTTCAGCATCTCCTAGGTGTAAAATGTTTGGACTCTTAAGAGAAAATAGAGAAAACCCTATTTCTCTAGGTTTGAGCTGTCAATATTTTTTAATGTTTTCACATGATATTTCCTTTTTATCTAGCTCATTTGTGGTCGAGCGACAGCCATGCATGCCAACGCACCCTCAGAGGCCGATGGTACTTAAAACCCTCATTCAGTTCACTGTAAAACTGAGGTAGGCAGAACACACTCTTTCCTTTTATGTCTGTGGCGCTGTAGCCACTGCTAATTAAGGCGCCTTGCATGCAGCTGCTCCTCATAGAGCACCTGCTGGGAGCCCAGTGCTGAACTTTGGTAAATCCCTGCCGAAATGGTATGATGAGAACTTGCTTGTCAAGTGCATGACAACGTGGGAAATTAATGAAGACATGAGGGATATTAGCATGAAAGTATGCAATCATAATACCAGGCACTCTGGGATTAATTGCTGAAAAGGTTAGTGTGGAAAAAGACTTGGAAAGACAGAAGGGAGGATTGCAGGAGAGCGAGCGTATAGAAGTAATGGCTCTGAGTCTGTTTTGGAACAGAGTGGAGCAGGGAGAAACAGAATACAAAAGCCAGATGGGGGCAGGCTGTAGAAGGCTTTGAATATACCGGAAATGCAGTAGCACACTCTTCCCCTGTGATTACCTGGTAAGTGGCTTAATGGGGGTCCCACAAAAACTCTGAACAGCGCAGCTTTCAGCATATCCTTGCAGAGTGCCTTATTTAGAGACATGTGGGACCTGTAGAATTTTAGGTGGTTTCTTATATATTTGGTATTCTCAGAATCAAAACTTGGGTTTTCTCTAGGAAACTTAAGATAATGTTAGTCTTACTTTCAAAGAGTTCTATCGTGCTTTAAAATCCATCCCAAAGCTGCACATAGTCACCTCTGGAAGTCCCAGCAAATTAAAGAAGTCTGTTTATTCCGCGGGAGAGAGCAACTGAAGGTTCTCTTGGCAGGATTATTGATCTCATAGTAGCGTTGGAACCCAATTGTTAAAGGGAAGGCGCTTTTCAATTTGCATTTCAAAACCCCTAATTAAACCTCTCAGTCAATTTCTTCATGTGAATTCTGTGTCCAAGATACAAGGACAGACACAGAGGGCTAGCCAGGTTCTTTTTAAAAATGTGGTTCTCAAAACTTGTTCATTCCCCATCTCAGTGCCTCTATAGAACCCAGGACACCGTAACACTAAAAGTAGGGTGAGGAGTAATGGATAGCCATCCGTGCAGATGGAAGGATGCTGAAAATACTTTAGGAGAAGAAGAGGCGGTAACAAGGATTGTCTAGCAAAACCTTCTGAGCAGAAGAGGTGCCTGAGTTGGTAGCACTTTGCACTAGTTTGAGATGCTGCCAGAGGATAGATCACTATCCTGGTGTGGGCATCCTGTCTTCCTCTTCAGCTTGGATCCTCATCTTTCTTTCTTGAACTTTGTACCCACTATCTTGCTAGACCATGCAAAGCTTTCCCCCTACAGCTTCTCTCTGCCAAAGCATTGTGCTCCCCTGTTTCATAGGGAAGGTAATATGGAGATTCTACGTTCCTCATTGTGACCCTCTACTACAGTTCCTCATGTTGTGATGACCCCCCACCATAAAATTACTTTGTTGCTACTTCCATAACTGTAATTTTGCTGCTGTTATGAATTATAGTGTAAATATCTGATAAGTGACCCCCAAAGGAATCTCAAGCCCACGGCTCTAGGCTCAATCATCAGGAGTCTCTTCTGGAGCCAATTAAGGAAGAAGATGTAAAAGAAAAAATATTGTCCATATTCTGAGACCACCCTCTTCACCATCTACTACCCATCTTACACTTCATTCACACTGCTCTGGAACCAACTTTGTGTTTCATGCAAGATTTTAAGGGCCCTTTGTTTCATTGCATGCACAGCTTTGCCTGGGCCGTGGATGAGCTCTGGTTTCCTCCATACTATATACATCTCATCTGATGATCTGGATTCTTTTCTTTTACACATAGCCATGCCCAACTTTCTCCCTTAGCCAATCTTTGCTACATGAATTTTCAGGTATCTGAGTTTCTATTCAATGCACATAAGGAGCTCGGTATATGTTGAATGAGTGTATAAGGCGTGGGATGGATGTATGCATGAATGAGTAGGTAAGTGAATGACTGGATATGTTTGCAGCTGCATGGAACCCACAGACATAAGCGCACTATGGGATACCTTGGGGACTTGGGGATAGAAAGCAAAAAAAAAAAAAAAAGATATAAAGGCTGACATCAAAAGAAGGAATTCGAGGAATTCTTAACTGTACTTGATTTGTTCCTTGCAAGTTCAGCTTTTATTTTTAACTTGTGAGCATATTTACTCCTGTGAAAATATATTACTATGCTTGAAACTACAAATAAAATAAAATTGGAACTTTCTATATTCATTTTAGAAGTGTGGTCTTTCACCATAAAAATTCTCAAAAATATTTAGTTTTGCTGTGTTTACAAAGTATTTGTTTCTGGAGTAGGAGAAGATAGAGTCATGTTTGGAGACTTGCAAAGAAATTTTTTTACATATGTCATCCAGATTCCAACCCAAACCTACAGCTGTTTTTCAGAAGGGGCCAATGTATTATCTAATACCTATCAACTGAGAAAATGTGCACATAGCAAGAGTGATTGTCAACAGTGATATTGACTGGTACCAGTAAAGTCACAGAGCAAACTAAACAGGTTTTTTACATTTTAAAGTACATTAACATATAAGTGGAGATAATGTAGTGATATATATATATATACACATATATATGAATGATAGAATTATATTTAATTATTTAAATATAAAAAAACCTTTTTAACATTTTCAACTTTTTATCTTTGACTCTTTATTCCTGTCTCTTTCTAGATTACTAATAAAATTGCCAGAACTAAACTATCAGGTGAAAGTAAAGGCGTCCATTGACAAGTAAGCTTCCTAATTTAACTTGAAAGATGGCAAAGAAAGATTGGTTCAAATTCTTATACGATAATTTTGAATGTTTTCATTTTATTGCTTTTATTTTACATATCACTCTAAATATTTGACTTCAAGTTCAAATATTTAACTGAACTCTGTAAAGATTTCATTTTTAAAATTTTACTATAAAATTTAGAGGATACTCCATGTGTACAATTTGAAGTCATCTAGAAATATCTTCTCAGATCTAATAAACAGCTCATTTTAAAGTGTCTTCTTGGTTTTACAGGAATGTTTCAACTCTAAGGTAAGATATTTACTTTGTAGTTTTGTTTTGTTTTCTTAAGTATGTGTTGACATGAAACCATTTTAAAAGCAAAGATTTTTCTCCCTAGCAATAGAAGATTTGTGCTTTGTGGAACTCACGTCAAAGCTATGTCCAGTGAGGAATCTTCCAATGGGAGCCTCTCAGTGGAGTTTAGACATTTGGTAAGAAGCAAGTGAGACCACAACTATGTTCCTCCCCCAGCTTTGTTAACAGGCCATATAATTCAGAATATTTTGTTGTGTTTCTTTCATGAGATCAAGTACCACAGTGCGAAACAAAGCATACCACCATAAAAAAACTAACACAGTAGAAAAAACATGAAGCCAGAACTCAGACAGTGAGTTTTTAACAGTAGCAATGCAGAGCTGCATGCACTCATGGTGACTGGCCAGTGTTCATCATAAAAGCAGTAGAGATCTAGGTTAAAATGCAGAAAAGTTCTGGTTTCATTTTTAAAGTCCCCCAGGAAGTGACACCCAATAACGTGTAGCAGAAAGCACTTTCAATTCACAACAGCTTGGGCTGTTCTTGGGATGTCCCAACACATCATTGTATGTTGTATAGTCTACCTTGGAGTTTTCTAGAAAGCTCTGGTCCCTGCCCCCCATCCTAGGCTTCTTCTTCAACTAGATTCTCTTCTCTCTCTCTCTCTCTCTCTCTCTCTCTCTCTCTCTCTCTCTCACACACACACACACACACACACACACACACACAGAGAGAGAGAGAGAGAGAGAGAGAGAGAGAGAGAGAAGAGAGAGAGTTCTTAGATTCCCAAAGACCCTATGCTTCTTGACAGAGGCATGCTATTTTTCTGGTTTATTAATTAACACCTACCCAGTGCCCACCTGGATGTTTGACACCACTGAATCAGCTTTAAGGGTTCACTTTCAGAAATATCAAGCTGGTTATCAGAAATACTTCTACCAGCTATATATATATATATATATATATATATATATATATATATATATATAAAATCATTTGGTGTTTAGTTTGGTTTTCAGTCTTAACTTGTGTTGGATCTCAGCAGGTAAGTGAAGTTTCAGTGACTGAGACAATAGG
Organism: Mus caroli; assembly: GCF_978045245.1. NCBI lineage: Eukaryota > Metazoa > Chordata > Mammalia > Rodentia > Muridae > Mus > Mus caroli. The sequence continues at coordinate 48,890,683 of NW_028227256.1, forward strand.
AGTTGTTGTTAAAGAAGCCAACCTCCACCTTTGACTGTGACAGTGAAGCCGTAGGAGTGACTGAGTTGATGTGTTACTGATAATGATGCTCCGTCTAAATGCTATTATTTTCTTTCTCAAAGCAACCCAAGGAGATGAAGTGCAGTACTGGGAGTAAAGGAAACGAGGTAGGAAACGCTGACTCAGGGTTCTCCTAGGAAACCGTCCTCTAGCATTCGCTTCTCTTAAACCGCTTAATTGTATATAAAATCAAAACTGTGTTTCCCTGACTATAAACCTAAAGCTTGCTTGTTGCAGATAATATGGAAATGCTTAAAGAGGAAAATGAAAATAAGACACCATATTTCTCTGAAGAGAAATCATTGACCTTCTGATATATCAGTCAATCTTCTGTTTATAGATCTAAGCCTCAAAAAGATCTGCCACATACAGTGTTTCATAACTTTTGAAGGACATAGCTGCACATGGCTAACAGCTGTCTGTCATGTCCAGTCCTTTTAGAGAATGTGATTCAGAATGTTACCTTATAGCCAGAGAGTGGTGGTGATGCCTTTATCACAGCAGTAGAGAGGGAGAGGCAGGTGGATTTTTGTGAATTCAAGGCCAGCCTGGCCAGAGAGAGTTCCGTGACAGTCAGGGCTACACAGAGAAAGCGTGTCTTGAAAGCCCACCTCCAACTTTAATTATGTTTTATAGAGATGCCATGTTTCTTTAATTAGCTCTCTCTTTTATAGAAAACTATCTTAAAATCATTCCCTTTCCCACAGATGTGAAGTAAGATTAAAAAATTATGGTATATTACAAAAAATCATAACTGAAAAATAATTATTGATTGTATAGTATCAGTTACTTTGTCCTGTAAGGTTCGTATTTCACCAAGTGAACTGGACAAACTGAAGCTTGCCCGAGCAATCAGGTCTGAGCAATCAGGTCTGAGCAATCAGGTCTGAGCAATCAGGTCTGAGCAGTAAACTGGTGGAATCCCAGGCTAGATGTGATCATGAAGGCCATCTTCTCAGTTGGCCTAGAAAATTAGTCATTATAGTTTTGATCTTCAAGTTTGAATATAGGAAGACAGGGGCTAGAGAAATGGCTCAGCAGGTAAGAGCACTGACTGTTCTTCCAGAAGTCCTGAGTTCAATTCCCAGCAACCACATGGTGGCTCACAACCATCTGAAATGGGAGCTGATGCCCTCTTCTGGTGTCTGAAGAGAGCAATAGTGTACCATATACATTAAATAAATTAAATAAATAAATAAATAAATGTTTTTTAAAAAGAATATAAGAAGTCTAAATTTGAATCCACATTTCCAACAGTGACTGAAAATGTTATCTTTGGAAAAACACATGATAAAGAAATGTTCCACCTTTTATGTTCTAAGTGATGACAAATGACACCTCACACACCTTGCTCAGAGCCTGCTGAGGTGAACCTGAGTACTCAAAGCAGTTGTCAGCAGTAAAGGCATGTTACAATACAGTCTCTACAGATTCAGTCACCTGGCTTTATAGTCATAGCTCTGAAGGCAAAGATGGTTAAATCATATGGAAGAACTTTGTAAGTCCAGCATCTAATGGCAGTTCTCTCTCTCTCTCTCTCTCTCTCTCTCTCTCTCTCTCTCTCTCTCTCTCTCTCTCTCTCTCCTCTCTCTCTCTCTGTGTGTCTTCCTTTCTTTTCCCTCCTCTCCATCTCTCCCTCTCCCTCAGTCTCTCTGTCTCTGTCTCTCTCTCTCTCTCAGACCACATGACTCACCACAAAGGTTTAATGTGCAGTCCTGTTCCCTTCCTGTGAACTCTTCATTGTCTCAGCCGCACCTTTGGAACCGCTCTCTCCCATGGCCCTGTGGAAGTTGAGCCATGCTCCTTCCTGATTTGAGTCGCTGCTGAAGGCAGAACCTCAAGTGCATCTTTCCTCCCAGCCACTGCACATAGAATGGAGCTTTTGAGTTGGAGCGTTCTAGCAAAATAAATAAGAGGAATTCTTTTCCATGCAGGTTTTTCTAAATTTCCTGAACCATTCTTATAAAAAACACTATAAACAAAAGCCCATTACACACATCTCGGTGGAATTTTGAACACAGTTGTAATATTTCATTCAGCCTGACATCCCTGAATGTTATTATTTACAAATCTGAACAAACCAAGCACAATTATTTTTCTTAAGCAAAACATATCCGATGGGAATACATCCAAATAGTTCAACTCTTGCAGTACATTGTCATCTTTACCAACGTGAGATAAAAATTCGTACTAGGATTTCCTTAGAGACATAGCTATAAGTAAATCATCTTCTATAGAAAACCCAAGCACTGTCTTATTAGTAATGTCTACTTATATTGCTTTGAATTTATGTCCTCTTATTTTCCAGTTGATAACAAAATCATACAGCCATACAATGACTTTGCTTTTTTTATTTTTTCAAGTTTGTTAAAGCGGGGCTATTGTGTTTACGATATTCTTTGAGCTCCCCCTATTGATAGAATCTTAGTATGGTGTCAAGGCACATTTAGAACAAGCCACTGGCTCAAACACTGTTTTGTGTGCTTAAGACACAGTTGACTGGTATGAAACATGTCGAGAAAGATGATCCATTCGTCAGGGGGTTGATCAGTAGAAATGACCACAGAAAGGAAAGAGAGAAGAATAGTTGGTATATAAGGTGGAGGTGTTCATAAACTCACGGGGCGAATGATTGTAGTAACACACTTTAGGAAGATAGGAAGCAAGGATAGCATGACCTTATTTTCAAGCTTCAAAGGTTTCTATTGCTTATCTATGAGCACCTGCAGCAAGTGGGCATACTCTACTGAGAATTCATGTAACAGTAGCTCCTGGTATATACTCTGGCGTTAACACTGCTAAATGGGTAGCATACGTATTCAAGTCAACTTCCCTCAAGTTTGCACCAGGCAGTTAATGAATCTTGTTGGCCTTGACTGGTTCCATCCTTCTTGGATCCATCCCTTTGGGATCTTACAGTCTCTGGGAGGGTGGAGCCCCTCACCTCACACATGGCCTGCTATACTAGCTCAGAAGTGGGAGCAATTTCAGCCTAGACTCTTGCCAAGCCTGGAAGGAAATTAACATAACATTTCTTTAAGAAATGTGACTGCCCTTTCTCTGCTGGGTTCTACTCCTTCCCCCTTTCCACCCATGCTATGCCTCTGGGGAATATGAAAACAGCAATTGGAGTGATTGGGCTCTGCTTTTCAAGCCACTGTCGTCCTCTCATTTTTTTCTTTAATCTACAGAACATGGTTAATGTTACCCTACACTTCTAAGGTTGTTGACAGAACCAAAGAACAGTGTGTGAGTTATTGGTGGTGTGGGGGCATAGGTTGGTTGTGGTTCTTACAGATCAGGAATTTGTGCTGCCTGCTTGATGGAGACCAGGTATTATGTTGATGAGAGCTCACAACCAGAGACTTGAACCCCTATAGATCTTCCTCTTTCTCTGGTCATGAGCCATACACATGCTTAGCTGGAGAGATGGCCTCTTTCATGGGACTCAGGCCACAACTCCAATCTGCATGCAGATCTGTCCCTGAAACCTCAGACTATGTTTCTATATGCCCCCTTTGGGAAACTTCTTGTTTTTTGAGTCCACCATAAGGTTCCCTACACCGATCCTACTATTAGCACACACACACACACACACACACACACACACACACACCACCTTGGGTTCTTAAGTTGTGCTTTTGTGATTGTGAGACTCATGGATGACTGCTAACTGACAAGGGGTGTTAAGGAGATAAGGATGTCTCCAATCTCTCCTAGATTTAAAGCACCCTGTAACTAGCTTTAAGCTTAGGCAAAGGGAGGACATAGCCTGACACTCATTCTTTTCCCAAAGGTCCAGGGAACCAAACAGGAGCTTCAGGAATTCCCTTCTGTAGTTAAAGCTAGGCCAACAGCTTTGCTTGTGCCCAGACTACTTCATAACTCAACTACCTGCTTTTTCTATTCTAAGCCATGCCATGTCATGTGACTGGTTACCTGGTCCTCAGTTTCATACAACTGTCTTCTGTGTCCCAGGTGAATCTCTCTGCCTGATTGTCTCCCAGAATCCCCCCTCTCTGTCATCTATCTCTATCTCTGCTGGAAGACCCACCTTCTCATTCTGCCTCAGGTCATTGGCCATGGTCTTTTTTATTGATAGGTAAAAACTTCCACACTTTGCACATATGATTCCCTCTACACCCTCCCCACTGCCTTGGACTGGAGATTAAACTGTGTCACTCTGGGTCAGTTTTACTTAATCTTTTTTACAGATGGGAGCATGGATAGGAAAAATTTAAAATATGTTTTGATGTTTAATAACACAAAGCAAGGACGTTCCAGTCAGTAAGATGGCTCCGTGGGTAAAGAAACTTGTCACCAAGCATGAGGAAACCCATGTTCAGCAACTCCCACAAGTTGTCCTCTGACTTCCCTGCTCAAGTAATGGCACACACCCCAAAACTCAATGGATAGAAAAGATAGTCTCTGATGCTTCTTTGTCTAAAATTTTACAGTCCTCAGTCGTAGGAAAGGGTAGGAGCTTTAGATTGTTTTAAATGAACTTTATATTTTTGTTTTGGAATACTTCAGAATTCCTTGAGGGTAGCAACTGCCTCCTTGTCCAACCTTTGTCCCTTCCCAGGAAGAGTCACCATGAGAAAAAAATAAATAAATGAAATTATTCTGTCATCTCTCAAGTGACCAGAATTTGAAGCAAGCACACGATCATGTAAAACAAGCATTCCCAAGCCCAGGCTTGCTGGCATTGTAGTCCCTCCAGATCGCTCTGTGTCAGCAGGCTTGACTGATAAGTGGTTTTAGCTAGAGACTGAAGTGTTGGTGAATCCAGGTGCTGGAAAGGTGTGAAGTACAAAGAAGCTATCAGTGAAGCCTGAGTAACAAGTTTCCCTTCACTAAACAGCCAAACAAATGTTCATTCATGGTTCAGTGTTCTCAAACACAGACGCTCTACTCATGACCCAACCAGCCCCAACAGTTCACAGCAAGCTGATTTTCTTTGAACTGATTAGAGGCCTTGTAAGTTTGCTTTAGGAGAAAAAAAATGGCATAAGTCTCTTCCTATAAGCGCAGCCTTCTGAGAGTGAAGCATCCATCCAGAACCCTTGTTGTACATGCTAAAGAACACTTGCCATTTCCATGAATTTCTTATGAGTCTGTGACTATGGGCCCTGGTACAATTGTACCAGTGGCCCCCTCTTCTCATTATTTCCCAGTAGGCAAGCTAGTTCTTAGCTTTGTTGTTGTTGTTTTCAACGTTCTAGATTAATATTTGCTGAAAGAATTGGTTCCTAAGTGCTGCAGTTTTCCCTGTGCTACATCAGTTATGGTTTGCTAAACAAGTGAAGGACTAGCACCATGGTGCACACCTGCAACCTCAGTAGTCAGAAGAGGGATCGAGGAGAGGGAAGACAGGGGAGTTCAAGGAACTCTTCAGTTCACAGCAAGTGTGAAGCGAGCCTAGGCTATAGGACACCCAGCAATCAAACAACCAAACACAAAGGAACAGACAAGAATTTCTTCTTTCTGGAGGAATTAATTATTGATTCATATTGCCTAGGATATGCTACAGCCAGGAGAAAAAATAACATAAGGCCATCTAGATATACCTTTCATTAGTTTGTATACTTTCTGCTATGCACAGTTCTAGTCATGTTCTTTAGACAATTGTCAAATTTCTTATTATTAAATATGTTTTTTTTAATCTATCATCATCTTGGGTAGTATCTTAGTCAGGGTTACTATTGCTGTGATACAACACCATGACCCAATGCAAACTGAGGAGGAAAGGGTTTATTCTAGTCATGGTTCCATAGAACAATTCATCGTCGAAAGCAGTGAGGGCCAGAGCTCAAGCAGGGCAGGAAGCTGAAGGATGGAGCTGATGCAGATGCCATGGAAAGATGCTGCTTACTGGCTTGCTCCCCATGCCTTGCTCAAACTGCTTTCTTTTTCTTTTCCTTTTTCCTTTTTTTTTTTTTGTCTTTTTTGTTTTCAATTTTTATTAGATATTTTCTTCATTTACATTTCAAATGCTATCCCGAAAGTCCCCTATACCCTCCTCCTGCCCTGCTCCCCTACCCATCCACTCCCACTTCTTGGCCCTGGTGTTCCCCTGTACTGGGGCATATAAAGTTTGCAAAACCAAGGGGCCTCTCTTCCCAATCATGGCCAACTAGGCTATCTTCTGCTACATATACAGGTAGAGACATGAGCTCTGGGGGTACTGGTTAGTTCATATTGTTGTTCTACTTATCGGGTTGCAGACCCCTTCAGCTCCTTGGATACTTTCTCTAGCTCCTCCCTTGGGGGCCCTGTGTTCCATCCAATAGGTGACTGTGAGCATCCACTTCTGTATTTGCCAGGCACTGCATAGCCTCATAAGAGACAGCTATATCAGGGTCCTTTCAGCAAAATCTTGCTGGCATATGCAATAGTGTCTGGGTTTGGTGACTGATTATGGGATGGATCCCCAGGTGGAATAGTCTCTGGATGGTCCATCCTTTTGTCTTAGCTCCAAACTTTGTCTCTGTAACTCCTTCCATGTGTATTTTGTTCACTATTCTAAGGAAGAATGAAGTATCCACACATTGGTCTTCCTTCTTCTTGATTTTCTTGTGCTTTGCAAATTGTATCTTGGGTATTCTAAGTTTCTGGGCTAATATCCACTTATCAGTGAGTGCATATCAAGTGACTTCTTTTGTGATTGGGTTACCTCACTTAGGATGATATCCTCCAGATACATCCATTTGCCTAAGAATTTCATAAATTCATTGTTTTTAATAGCTGAGTAGTACTCCATTGTGTAAATGTACCACATTTTCTGTATCCATTTCTCTGTTAGGGACACCTGGGTTCTTTCCAGCTTCTAGCTATTATAAATAAGGCTGCTATGAAAATAGTGGAGCATGTGTCCTTATTACCAGTTGGAACATCTTCTGGGTATATGCCCAGGAGAGGTATTGCTGGATCTTCCAGTACTTACTGCTTAATCTAATGGAGGCATTTTCTCAATTGAAGTTCCCTCCTGCTCTATGACTTAGCTTGTGTCAAGATAATGTAGTCAGCACACGTCATGAGGACAGCTTTTAGAACAGACATCAGTGGTTCTTCTTATCTGTAAAATGTTCTAAATCTGTGAGGGAAAGACCCCAGGACTGTGATATTGAATGGCATCTGGCTTGGATTGTATGGACAAAGTAATAGAGGCTTTGAATGATGGCCATGAAAGCACTGGAAATTAATGATGTCAGACTTCTTTTAGTCAGTCATGTGTGTTGGATATTGGCCACCTGCCATGTTTTGTTGTAAATGTGCACCATAATAGATCAGGGGATTTTACATAAACAACAGTAATTGGTTAGAATCACCAAGAAGATTTCTTATAATCCAGATTAAAACAAAACAGAACCCCAAAGCATGAAATTTTCCTCAAAGATAATAGACAACCCTGACTGTGACAATTGCTCTCTGGAAGCTTCATTTCTCATACTCTTAAAGTACAATAACACAATTTCCCCTCTCCTTCCTATCCTTCCATGTCCCTAACCCTGCTCCCTCCCACATGTATGTGTTCCAAGACCCTGTGTATCACACCTTTTACAATATCTGAGGAAGACATCTTTAATGGAGTCTTACATTCATACTTAATCATATAATTTAAGCTACAGACTAGAATGAGTAGTTGGCTTTTCTACTCTGTCAAATACAAATCATATCTGTGGTCTGTGCTTCTGACCAACACACAATAAATCAGGGTTCCCACAACCCACTTCTTGGGTTCAGTTAATTTACTGGAGAAGCCCACAGAACTCATTTCTATTTCCCAGTGTATCATAGAGGCTATTATAAAGGAAACAGTGATATGTAAGCCATGTAGAAGACATGTGGCAAGGACAGTGTCACGCCACTTTCCAGGAACCTCCATACCACTCAGACAGAACTGTCTCGTCTTGTCCTTTGGAGGTTTTGTGGAAGAATTAAGAGGGCATGGTTGATTGCATCATAGGCCACTGCAGATAATGAAGTCTCCTCCTCGAGAGTTTGAGGCTGGTGTGAAACTTCCAACTTGTAATCGTATGGTTAGTGACCCTGCCATCCAGCCCTCATCCAGCAAGTATATCCAGAAGACACAAGAGTCACTTCATCTGAAACAAACAAACAAACAAATGCTTTTGCCAAGAAATCACAAAGTTTGTGTGTGTGTCCGGAAGCAAAGTCAAAGAACAAATATTTGAATAAGGGAACCTTGAGGCTAACATGGTGGCCCACACCTTTAACCCAACACTTAGGGAACAGAGGCATGCAGATCTCTAAGAGTGAGAAGCCAACTTTGTCTGCATAGAGATTTCCAGATCAGCCTCAGCTGTATAAGACCCTATCTCAAAACAACAATAAAGGGTTCTTCTATCACCCTGTTTATATAAGCCATAGAAATCCTGTCCCAAGAACTAGAGACAGAGACTAATGTGCATATCTAATTATATCACAGGGTTATAGGATCTTGTATTCAGGAAGGCCTTTTCCAGCTATAGCCTTCTCTACAATAGATCTATAGAGACAAGGTCCACTCTAGGCACAAGGAAGGACCTACGAGTCATGATTGTCATTTGAGGCCCTTCACAGAAGTGCAAGAGAAGGCCATGGCCAATGAGCCAGAAGGTCCATGCCTTAGCCACACCACCATGTTCAGGTTGAACTCTGAGGTGCCAAGCTTGTCATCTAAGTTAGTTAAAGGCTATATGTTAAAGCCCTGGGGGAGGGGGCAGCGGCATTGTAACAGTTAACTTGATTTCTGGCTATTAAAGCATTGGGTTTTCATTTGCTTGCCTGCTAGAAGCCTCTCAAAATTTGCACATGCTTATCTACCAATGAACTGGATAAAACAAAGTAAAACAAAACAAACAAAAAAAACCCACTCCTTGATAAACATAAAATGAGAATTTAGGTTCCTCAGTCATCGTAGTAATCTTCACACGGTGGAAGCACTTTTCCTTGGAGCTAGTGAGGTTTTCTTAGTTGAAAATAGTTTTGTGTCCTAATAGACTCCAGTTACTTTGTCTTTCAACCAACCAAAAGGAAAACAGACTTCAAGGCTGTGCAGGGAAGGGAAATTGTCTACTTGGTATGTCTGTGTACTAAGAATGATTTTAGTGGTTGTCTAAGAGATTTGCAAGCAGCATTATATTATATATTGCTTTCTGCTAATCTGATGCAAAGTGACTCCAGTCTGCTCCTTTCACTACTTTCGGGCAATCAAACATACGATCTTGATCTTCTAGCCCAAGAGGAAAAGGCTTTTTCAATCTGTACTTTCCTTCTGAGTCCTAAGCCTAACACCCTCTGCATTATCAAACTTCTCATGCAATACTTATTCATATCATATTTGACTAATTTTTATTATTTCAAAGTGAACACAGTGAGTTCAGAATTTTTACTGATATTCGGTGTTATTCCCCGTTTCCCCCAGGGTGATTCTGTTCTCTCAGAACTCACCCGATGGTTCTAATTTAGACAAAGTCCATTTCTGTTCACTTGTTCCTAGGCTTATTTTATAAATGGTTTAAGTTTTCTATCATGAAAATGTCCCACGTCCTTTTTTTGGAGACTAAACGAAATGTTAATGGACCACATCAAGAATAATTGCTTTCCAAATCCTACCTGTAGTTCTTGTTAGAATGCAAAATCTGATTCTGTCAGGCTGGGCTCCCCCTCCTGTTTTTCCACTAAGCTTCCAGACAGTGACAGTTCTGCTGGTTGTAGGCATTAGCAAGTTACTGTAGGATGTCATCAGAGGAAAATGGCAATCTCTCTTCCAGTCATTCCCACCTAAACCTCTCCCTTGAACTCCCTTTTTGAGAGGTAAATGTAATTCTCGGATCTCTTGAGTTTTTAATTTTGCATATTAAATTCTTAAATTCTTTCCTGAACATAAGATTGTTATGGCTTTTTTTTTGTGGGATGAATTGATACATATAAATTTCCCTCTACTTTCATAAATTATACAAAGTAATTATAATTATATACAATTTAACATCTGAGTCAAGCAGCATGCTATGATTAGATCCCCACTCTTGCGTTGCTTTTAGTTTTCTCCGGATATAGTGGTTCCTTGAGTTTTTATCTAATTAACTTAAGAGCCTGTCGCTCCTGTATCCCCAAACTTCTCATCAGAAAGAGAAGCTTCGTTATTCGTGGCTAAGCTTGTCAATCTGGCCACTTCTTTATCTTTTGTTTTTCATGGCTATAGCCCCCGTTCCCATAGCTAGTGGAGTTTACTATTATTTAAGAATACAGCATTGACCTGATTTGGGCTATAATTTCTCCCTTCAATCTTCCCTGTTTACCTTCTAATTCTGTTGTATAATTATTACCTGGTCTGTTTTTATTTTGTTGTTTGGTTTTCTTTTCTATGTTATCTCTCCCCAATTCTTCTGGTTAGGTCTGTGTCCTCCTCTTTCTTAGCTTACTTTTATTTTATTTATTTATTTATTTATTTATTTATTTATTTATTTATTTATTGAGGGAAACTCTTCCAACAGCTTTCAGAGAGGAGATTTTCAGGAGCTAGCTTCCTGAGGCTTTGCATGTCTGAAACCCTTTTCATGGTCCCTCTTGACTGGTAGTTTGGATGGGTATAGAGTTCTGAGTTAGAAATAATTGTCTTCAGATGTTAAAAAATAAACACTCATTGTTCTCCAGTTATTTTATAATCTGATTCTCAGTCACTTACAAATGGTTCTTCATTTCTGTACTTCTGAAACCTCAGACTTCCTATCTAATCTGAGTTTCTAGAAGTTTACAGCAATGAGGGCTGTGGCTTTTCATTTACTCATTGTGATTGGTATCTCTTCAACTCTTGTACAGTTGATTGGTACAACTTAGTAGCAAAAACCACTCATTACAATTGGTTGATTTGACATTTATGTTGAACAAACTGAGCTTGGTATACATTTATTTTTCTAAAAAATATTTTATTTTTGTATTTTCTTCAGAGTTTTTTTAAATTTCATACCTGTATTTCCTGTGAGATACTTTGTCAAATGTCTACTAATCATTAGCTTGACATTTCACAACTAAGGCCATAGAAGCCCTTTAGAGGTCGATCCTCTATGTGTGCTGAGACTGTAGAATCAAGGATGAGTTACTAGGAATTGGCTGCTTCTTAGGAAGCAGCTCCAAAAAGGTGAGTCTGGTGAGTTCACCCTGCTCTGCTCCTCATCCAAGATATATTTCCTGAAGGTTTAAAACCTGACAATGAGTAGACCAGATGGCAAATGCAGACAGGGCCTGGACATCACCACAGACTTTCACAGAACCATCCTCCCTTCAGCCTGGCACTGCACCCCTGGCCACAAGTTGTTGTCTCTTTAGAATGCAAAGTTTTCCTAATGCCACTGACTTATCTGCTCTGAAGAGAAAACCACATGTTGTCTGGCCAGGTCAGGAGTCCTAGAGAAGTCATTGCATGGGCTGAAGCTCTTAGACGACCTGTTTGGGCCTCTTTTCTCTTTCTTCTCTTTCTTTCTTTCTTTCTTTCTTTCTTTCTTTCTTTCTTTCTTTCTTTCTTTCTTTCTTTCTTTCTTTCTTTCTTTCTTTCTTTTTCAGCCTTAGAGCAGACAAGAGCCTCTCCTCTTCCAAATTTTCTATACTTTCCTACCTCATACTGGGGATCTAGATGAAAATTTTGTTTTACTAAAACCTTATTAAAGTTTTTTGAGCAAACAGAAGTAAATGTATGTATCTCACCTATGTTTAGCCAGAGGAGTCTTGATTTCTTTTCTGAACAATTCGATTATAAGATTATTAGTTCTTTCTATATATTCATAAATGTGTGGTTTATTTTATGTTATTTGGCAAATCCAAAGAACTAATTTTAGAAAATTAGAAGAAAGAATAACTTTGCATTTCAAATACTGGAAGTATGCCAGAATTTTAAAAGCAAGAACTCATGTTTTGGAAACTGAAAGTCATTCTTTACCTTATTTTTAAATACTGTGAAACTTTGGGGTCATCCACTTTGTTAACTTCCAGGTCTCAGAAAAGCTGCCTTTGTAAGAAACTGATCCACCTGTCTCCCCACAGGGCTGCCACATGGTGACGGAGGAGTTGCATTCCATAACCTTTGAGACCCAGATCTGCCTCTATGGCCTCACCATTAACCTAGAGGTGGGTTTCTCTAGAAATATCTACTTGCTAGTAATATTTACAGCAACATGTCAGCATTGCTAGCAAAAGCCCAGTCCTTCTGGATTTCTGTCTATTCTTCATATATTATTTAGAAAAACAGCACATCAAATGTGTAGTAAGTAGTTAGATACAATTCTGGTTAAATAGAAGAATGATAAGGACTCCATGACTCTTGTGAATTCAGCATATGTTGTTTGGTTGTCTACATTTTTATTTTCTGAATCAGGAATATTCAACAAAGCATAAAGAGAAACAACTATCCTTGAACTGTATCATGTGGTTATATATTTTCTAAAATTTAAGTCATATCTAAAAATCTCCTGGAGGGTTTCTCTGATGAGATGAACAAAGGATCGTGGTGAGAGTGTTGGCAGTGCATTGTTTTGACCATCTTCCAATAACACCACTGAACTCTAAGAATAAACAAGCTGTGGGGTTAAACTGAACGCATTGGTTACAAATGCGGGGAATTCCTTGTGCATGGTCATCTGTTCACAGTTCCTAGCTCATGCGAAAGGCCCAGTAAATGCTGCAGGAACAAATCAGTGCATCCATTAACAAGCTCCACTCCAGGCAACCTGAGTAAGATTCTACTCGAGAGTGTATTGTGTTAGACTCCGCCTTTCCCTTTTTATACAGCATTCAAAAGTACGTAAAAACCTCCACTTCTTTCCCCCAAGCCTCTTCTTCCATAAGCTGCACAGTCCTTCAGTTCCTGGGTCTGTCCTTGGGGATCTTATGCCTCCAGGAGAGTCTGTGAAAGGCTGTTTACTTCATAAGATAGAAAACTGCAACACTGACAGTACTGAACTGTTCTGCAGAAAGAGACCAGAGAACTCCAACTCCAACAGCTCACCTCTCCAGCTTTTACAGTAAAACCCTACTTCCAGTGTGGACTTTAATCAGGCACTAGGTCATAATTTGATTAGAGTGGTTCATTTCCAAAGCAAATTTAGATCAAGATTTATTTATCTTATGTATATGAGTACACTGTTGCTGTGTTCAAACACACTAAAAGAGGGCATCAGATCCCATTACAGATGGTTGTGAACCACCATATGGTAGCTGGGAATTGAACTCAAAACCTCTGGAAGAACAGTAAGTGGCCTTAACCACTGAGCCACCTCTCCAGATTCTAGATTAAGTTCTTTAGCATAACTTATAAGTCGATAAGTGGCAAAAGCCACTTTGGTTGTATTTGAGGCAATGTGTGGCATAAGGAGAAATATGTTTTTCAATGTTGAGGAAGATATGGAGGAAACTGCCTGATTGCTAGCATCAGGTGCCCTGAAAGGGTTCTTGTTCCTTTTCTTACTGTAGTCAGCCTGTACGTGTGCACAGAAAGGTCTTTGAATGGGACCTGGGTAGCAGAATTGGAAAGGGTGGTTGGCTGGTGACCTTTAGATGAAAAGGTGAAGAGAAGCTTCGGTGCACGTTTGGACTACCTGTGATAACTTTTTTTTTTTTTAAACTAGACCAGCTCATTACCTGTCGTGATGATTTCTAATGTCAGTCAACTACCTAATGCATGGGCATCCATCATTTGGTACAATGTGTCAACTAATGACTCCCAGGTAAAGTTCCTGTTCCTATCTCTGCATATCTCATGACACTTAACTTTGTCTTTCAACAAGCAATGGGCGTGTCATAGGCGATGAGGGCATGTCTAGTTGTGTGAGTCCTGTTAGGTTAGGTGTAACGGGATGTTTGAGCTCAGCATGATGGCACGCCTCTAGAATCCACACACTTGCAAGTCTAAGGTAGGAAGCTTGTAATTTGAAGCAAGTCTGAGTCAAGCCTGGGCTACCTAGCAAGAGCCTGTCTCAAAATTAATAGCAGCAATGATGGCGAGGAGGCAATCTGAGTTCTAGCCAAGGACAGTGACCAGCCCAAGACTGCCTCACCATGAGTTCTAAGGCGGTCCTCTGCTGTGCTGACTAGACTGCGGGAAAACACCTTGCTTCATAACTTTCTAAGTGTAACTTTCTACCTGGCTACCTTCACTTCTTCTGGGCACACTTTTCCTCAGTCTTTTCTACAGAAGCACAGCATTTGCTCCCAAATAAGTAACCAGGATGTCCATTAATCTTTGTGCCTGAGTTCTGACAGCACAAATTTTGCCTTCAAATTGATAGACTGGAGCCTGTCTAGGTTTAGGCTGGGCATTAGTGCCATCTGGTGGTTACTTGAGGCACTTTATCAAAAGTGGTCTTCAATTATACCAATAGATGTTTTCGTATGAAAACCCGGGAAGGACTCGGATTTAAAAAAAAAAAAAAAAAAGTCTCCGCTCCCTCTTGCTCTGTTCTTAAGACAGAGAAAACAAAACTGAGAAACTGTGTGTTATTGTGCCAAGTACTCAGTTCCAGAAGAAACAGCTCAAATGTGAATAACTTTTCTTCTTTGCTCAAATCAGTTTCTGCCAGAATTCTTTCCACTAGGTGACTGCATAAGAAGGAGTGATCCCTAAATAGGTCAACCTTCAGTGCCTTTCCCCTTTAATGCAATATTCCTTAAAAGGAAATCACACAATGGCACAGCCCTGTTCATCCCTATCCCCAGATGTCCTGGCATCAAAGACACATCAACTGCAACCAGGGGGGCTGCCTAGTCATGAGAGTCCCCTCATGCTGGAGAATCCACTAGATAATTCACTTTAAGGCCAGAGGTGGTTCCTGGCATTAAATGCCACTTCTCTTTAAGAGCTACATGTCTGCACATTCAACTTTAGGGTGTGGCAGGAAAGACTTTAG